>NW_026294617.1:27306415-27961415 GCF_007827085.1 Peromyscus californicus insignis
TTCTTCTTAGTCAGTTGGTTCCTGTTAGACTCAAGAAGGTCTACATCAAAAGGACTTATGAGGATTTAAGAGCATGTCTGTTGAGGGGAGTTTACAATCACTCATCCATCACTGAGAACTCTCTATCACTTATCTTTAGAATTTGTCCAGCCCTGACTATCTAAATTTACCACTGTTAACTGAAAATAAGTGATTCTCTAAGACTGAGAGTGGCCTTTGTTTATTGGTATAGTTATTGTCTATTGGTATAAATATTTAGAAAAGAGTTTGATGCTAAGATAAGTTAGCTAAGCATAAGTATCCAGTTTACCAGCCATTACCTTGCATAGATTTTCTTTTATGGATCATTTCTCAAATCCATCAGAGTTTACTATCCACATAACAGTAGTTCCCTGTTAATAAATACCTTTATGGTATCACTGAATTTTAAAAACTAAGCAATTGAAAAAAAGTTTAAATAATTTCTCTAAGGTTACATGATTGATTTGTTTAAACAGAAAGTTTATTATCAGTATAACTTCATCATTTACTTAACTAAAGTATTCATGAATTAAGGCTTATAATTTAGCTAGAATATGTGATTGGAAAAATTATTTATATTATATTAAAATAGTGCAGAGACCATCGATAATAGCAGTACTTGTTATGGAGATTCTGTTACTCATCTGTTATCTAAATAAAAAGAGCATTTTAGTCCAAGAGGGAGGTTTTACACTGAGGGTGGACATGACCTAGAAAGGAGGCAGAGCTAAAGGGGTGCAGCCTTTTTGAGTGACTAAGCTAGATATGGAGGGTGTTAGTGGTTGCTCAGCTCAGGTTCTCATCATGTTTTTTCATATTTGTGAATGGATTTTGTTGGTTAATAAATTGTAAAAGAATCATCTACTAGTACTTACCTTTGTTATTGTGGTGATTGTGTAATTTTAAATTGAATATTAGAATATAACTTTTGAGTATGAAACAATCTATCAACAGACATAGCTTAAGTTTTAGTGAAACACTTGATCTAACTCCTTAACTTTCAACCAGACTAATTGTAAGACTACTATCTTCAAAACAGTGTTTTTTTCCTAATATGCCACATCATTGTAAGGCTCCACTACTTACAGATATTCTCTTGATTACTTATTTTCCCTCTAATGTTAATATCTATGAACTCCTGACCAAACAAAATGTTTATTATCACTTGATTTTGATAGAAGTTATGTAACAAATATGTCAGTTCCTAGGATACAAGGCCCAAAGGATGACTAATCAAGGTAACTCTCCTCAGAGAGCACAGTTAACCGACCAATGCTAGGGAGGATTCTTAAGCACCTTTTCTTCAATAAAAAGATTTTATTGTCAAAAAAATTTTAAGGCATGTCTTTAAATGATTTTTACTAACTTCTGAGATAATATAAAAATGATGCATCATTTCACAAATGATTTGTGTACAACCAACCTTTGTGTCTTCCTTTCCATTTGTGTTAGCGTAATAAAGTCCTTCAATAAAAGCTGTTTGACTGAATAAGTTTTGCCTGGTTCTCAGTCCAGGTTACAAATCCACCACTGCCAAGATGTCATGGCAGCAGAAACCTTAAGCAGATGATCATTTTGTAGTCTTTGTCAAAATCAGAAAATAATGAATTTAATGCATGTCTTATAGTGCACAGCACAGTTTCTGTTTTACATAAACCAGGTTCACTGAAAGGGGAATGGTGCCACCCACATTGGGCAGGTTTTCTGGTCTATATTAACCCAATTAATATTTCACAGTCAGTCTCACATGCCAAACTAATCAGGACAATTCCTTGAGAATTTCTTTCCCACTGAATCTGTGTCAAGTCTATCATCAACACTCACCATCACAAAATGCTGTTCTAGCAGCTTCTTGATCCCATTCTTTTTCCTGTTACTCTTTTCATATAAATTCTTTTTGTCTCTTTTTTCCATTTGCTTTCATTTACTGTTTTCCATTAGTTTGCACTTTTCCTCTTACTATCCTTTATGTGTTACATTTTCCTTTTTCAGATCCTCATTTTTCCTTTTAAGATCAGAATTTCACCCACATCTCTTCTGGGATGAGTTATCACATCATTTCCTGTGAAGTACATTTCTGAGCAGTATCACCTTTGGAAATATTGGTATTCCTTACAGTGTGACTGTAAGGCAGCTATGATGTGTGTGTGTGTGTGTGTGTGTGTGTGTGTGTGTGTGTGTATAATTTTTTGAAAAAAAATATTAATATTTTGACTCCTTTTCATGTACTTGAGTTACTTAACACAGCAGTTTCTGTAATAAATAATGTCTTTGTAGTTGAACCCTATGGAAAGTTGCTTTGTTCATTCCAATAAAGTATCATAGAATTTTCTAAGTCATGTGTAATTTCCAAATAACTTCTCAAGAGAAATGATTGTTATTGAAATTTTGCTTGCAAAACATGTGTGGAACAGTTGCAACATTTCAGAGAACTGTCATAGATAGAAAAATGAGGTTAATTCTCTTTATTGTTAAGAACTATGTTTAATATTTCAACCAAGTTCAGCTTAAAAGAAATACCTATTTTTTTATTAGCACAATGTGTGGGTTGAAGATAAGTATTCAGCTTTGATATTGAATATTGTCATCTTCTGTCATCTCATCTTGCTATTTTTATTTCTCAAAATGTCACTGCAATCCTTTTATCTTCAGTATTTGCTTATAATTGCCTCTTACATTCTATACATTTATGTAATAAGATTAGTAACATTAAAATGAGGACTAAAGATTCATTCACCACCAAATAAGGAATACAGATTTTACATCTTTCAGATTATATATCATTACATATCATGCTTATAACATTTACTTATCATCTATCCTTTCTAGTTCCCTAAATATATATTAAATATGGCAACTTTTGTAATATGCAATGTGTGAATCTTTGCTCCAAACATCCTTAAAAAGTCAAACATGGTAGAACATGTTTGTAATCTGAACACCGAGCAGACAGAAACAGGCAGGCCCTTAGTCCTTATTAGCAAGGCAGTCTACACCAAGCAGAAGGTACTAGACCAATGAAAGGTAGTGTCTCAATAATCATGGTTGACAGCAGTTGAGGAATCCACTCAAGGCCAACCACTGTATTCTAGGTGCAAGTACACACACCTGTGTCTGCATTGGTACACAAATAAAGACACCTCTCTCTCTCTCTCTCTCTCTCTCTCTCTCTCTCTCTCTCTCTCTCTCTCTTACACACACACACACACACACACACACACACACACACACAAAACAAGTTGTTTAACAATGTAGTGAAATACTCATATTTTAAGGTATAGAAAAAAATAAAATTCTAAAGATATCTTAAGCTGTCAAAAATGCATCAAGATGTACACAGGAAGCGACCCTACTCTACATGGTAATGTGAGCTTATGAAAGAGCATTATTGTGAAAATGTCACACGTGCAATCAAAGCATGACAGTGCCTGCAGAAAGGAAAAATAAAAGTGATAGATACTTGTTTGAATTTCATGGCCTGCTTGTGTCCTGGAGAGGCAGAATGGAGTCCCTGTAGTGTTTTTCTCTAATTCATCTTGGAGATGACAGAGGCAAAGTGGCAAGCCACAGCTTGTACACCACGCCCTAGGATGATAAAGCTTAATAAAACAATTATTCCAAAGCCCATCTCTCATACATTATTAAACCTATGAAAAGAGTTTTAATTTCCTGTGCAATTACACAGTGAAATGTCATACACTGTTTGACAAAAGATTAATTGCTTTTGATAAAATACTGGGTGTTTTTATTTGACTCTTAGGACAGCCAGTTAATGTAGAAATATCTCTGCAATCAGGTGAGTTTCATATCACAAAGATTTATTGTAATTTTGCATAGGAAATACTGTTTAATTATTTTCTTTTTCATAAATGAATGAGAATAAAGTATTCATTCTTCTTTGCTCCAAAACATGAGAAGGCACATATCTCTTCAACTCAAGATGGATCCTCACAAATGAGCATGAGCACTATATGATTAATGCATTTGCAAAAGATTCAAAAAATTACCTTGAATTATATGTGTAAACCTAAAGTACATTTTCTATCTTCTGTATTTCTCCTCTACTTACCAATGATGATTCAGGAATCCATATAAACGTCCACTCACTTTCTTCCTGACATAAATATGACACCAGATGATTCTCTCAGAAATGGTAAATTAGTGGCAAATGAATCCTAAGGAAAATTGAATGTATACAAATAGATCAACCTCATTTTCCATAGCATGCAGTGAAGAAATCTACTAAGAGTGAATGTAACACTTGAGAAATAGCAGACCAGGGCACAGCCGTGATGTCAGTCTCTTCATATTCTACACAGGTTACTCTACACTTGGGTATGATAGAAGGTAATTATTCACTATCATTTGGAAATGAGAAGGAATAATATTTGATGAGAAATGAACATTTTTACACTTTCTCCTTTTGACAGAAAAAAAAAAGCCTAATTTTATTTGTGTTAGCTTTCAGTTTTAAATTTTTATTTTATTTTCTGATGTTGAGTGGACAAATATAAAAATACTTAATAACATGTGTATATTGACCTAATAGTTTTAACTATGAAGATGCTGTGAGTGTTCCCAGGAATTTAATGTGACTGGTGGCCTTCATCTTAATGAATTGTGCGATGGCTGGGAGGAACATAAGTGTGACAAATAGGCTGTGAAAAATTCATACGCATTATCTTCTCCACTATAACCTAACAGTGATCATTGTAATCCTTTAAAATGTAAGCACTTAAATTACTCAAGAAGTAGAAGTCATCTAGGTACTTGCTATATCCAGAATATTCATTTTACTGATTTGTGAAAATGTAGCCTATAGAGAAGGTACATAGAAGGTAGTGTTTTCAGTAGCAAGAGAGAATATAACAAATAACTCACAATCAACACCATAAAAAATGAAATAATTACTTGAAAGTTTTAAGTAATAATTGAAGCAAAATGAGGAAGAAATTGTTTTGTATATATCATTAATCATTTGTCATTAATAAATCCTTGTAATCATCGTGTTGTTCAATAATTTAGGAGATGACAATGAAATAAATAAACAAGGGCTTGATTTGACATTTATGCTAATATAACCCTTCAATACAGTCTCAGAAAAAAAATAGAAACATATGCAATTGTGAAATACTGTAATATTACATCTAAGCTAGTTCACATATTTTGCAATAAATATTCTTCTTTTATTAAATAATGTATAGCAATTTAGCATTTTTAAAATCTCATTTTGGTACAAAAACTTGAAAGATTTTAATGTGAAATATTCACAATAATAAGCATCAAAATTTTTTTACCCCAAGAAAGACACGGGGATCGCCCAATGACAGAGAAATGGAATGAGATCTACATGAACAGCCTGGACATGAGTGGGGGTAATGAAGGGCAAGGGTCAAGGGAAAGAGAGCTTGGGGGAGCAGGAGATCCCAGCTGGATCAACAACAGAGAGGGAGAACAAGGAATAGGAGACCATGGTAAATGAAGACCACATGAGAATAGGAAGAAGCAAAGTGCTAGAGAGGCCCACAGAAATCCACAAAGATACCCCCACAACAGACTGCTGGCAATGGTCGAGATACAGCCCGAACTGACCTACTCTGGTGATGGGATGGCCAAATACCCTAATTGTCATGCTAGAAACCCCATCCAACTACTGAGGGATCTGGATGCAGAGATCCATGACTAGGCCCCGGGTGGATCTCTGGGAGTCCAATTAGCAAGAATGAGGAGGGTTTATATGAGCGAGAATTGTTGAGACCAAGGTTGGATAAAGCACAGGGACAAATAGCCAAACGAATGGAAACACATGAACTATGAACCAATGGCTGAGGGGTCACCAACTGGATCAGGCCCTCTGAATGGGTGAGACAGTTGATTGGCTTGATCTGTTTGGGAGGCATCCAGGCAGTGGGACCAGGTCCTGTGCTCATTGCATGAGTTGGCTGTTTGAAACCTGGGGCCTATGCAGGATTGCTTGGCTCGGCCTGGGAGGAGGGAACTGGACCTACCTGGACTGAGTCTACCAGGTTGAACTCAGTCCGGGGGAAGGCTTTGCCCTGGAGGAGGTGGGAATGGGAGGTGGCCTGAGGGGAAGGTGAGGGGGGCAGGAGGGGGGAGAACAAGGGAATCCGTGGCTGATATGTAGAACTGAATTGTATTGAAAAATAAAAATAAAAAGAAAGATAAAAATAAATCAAATATTTTAATTTCTTGGGTATTTCTAAGATATTCATAGAATAAATATATAAATGTTATTCACTTTATTTGAGTTTCATAAGCATAAACTTTTTAAATTTTCACAATGAATAAGTCAACAAATACCATAAAGACTTTCACATTATTTCTATGTATTTTGCTAAACAGTTTGCTGAATTGGAAATAGATCTCCCTGTTCCTAAAAATTGATGGAAAATACAAGAATTGTATTTAACATTTAAATGAAATAATACATACCTTTTTTTTACCTCAAAGATATTTTCCCTAATTCCATAATTTTCCACTATAATTCAGTATTTCTGAAGAGCTATCTTTGAATCAGTTCTAACCTCTTAAATTTTAAAGTTCTTCCCAGCATTTGATTAAACTTGGCTTTTTCAAAGTTCTTGATAACCTTTAAACTTTCCAAAAGTCTTTTTAATCCTTTTTACCCATGATAATTTATACAGCGGCTAGCTCATTATACTTCTTTTATCTTGTCCTTCCTTCTCTCTGTGTTCTATCTATATGTTTAAATTTAATTTTCATGTTGTTTTCTCCAAATTTCCTATCATTTTTGTGCACAGAACTTCTTATTATGGACATAAGAACCTTCTACTATCAAGTTCTTCACTACAATAAATCATGACCTCATAAATGTTGCCAGAAATTATTGTAAAGACACAAGTTAACATGCAATATCCTATGCATTCCCACATGTTTTGGTTATACGGACTTGCCCTATATATGAACCATTAGAATCCATTACCTCTTCTACTCACTTGCCTCATCTTTATCATATTGAGGCAGTAAATCCTAAGAGATCTCTTGCTTCAAGGCTGACCTATCTGTTATGTTTTATAAACAGTAATCAAGTCTATATTTTATTTTAATAATTATTTTTATATAAATAATTTTTATGTAATATTTCCTACATATACTTTGTTATTTTTTTTGAGAATCTGTTACATAAATAGTGTATTTATATCATTTACAAACCTCATTTCCCCCCTCCAGTCTCATGAAGACACACCCCTAAATGAAGCGCTTCAAGCAACTAATGACTAAGAGAAAACTCTTTCTTTTCTGGAGATGAGAACTTTAATAAGTTATCCAATCCCAAGTAGTCAGTCCTAAACACATATGCATATTAACAACACCAAATGGACTTCTCTCTCTCTCTCTCTCTCTCTCTCTCTCTCTCTCTCTCTCTCTCTCTCTCTCTCTCTGTGTGTGTGTGTGTGTGTGTGTGTGTGTGTGTGTGTGTGTGTGTGTGTGTCTTCAATCTACATTTTAAAACAAATGACAAATCACTACAATGGAATGACAGATCACTACAATGGATGTCCTTTACACTAAAATACCCGGCACTCTTAATGTTCTAAACCTCATCTTTCCACCATTGCCTGCCGGCCTTCTATTCCCCCTCCTAGTGTAGAAAACCACATAAGAATGTCTAGCATTTTTTGAAAATCCCAAACTTGATTTTGATTTGAGAACTCTATGCTAACTTTTCTTGGTCTTTAGAGTATTCTGAATTGGTTTGGTGTGACTCCTCCTTCATGTTCAATTCTTTCCCTTAACATTCAGGTATTGGCTCACATGTCACATTCTCAAAACGTTCCTCCACTCAATGACTTTTCAAAAGACATATTCTGCTACTCTTTCTTTTTCAGTAAGTAACTGGCTTTGTTTATTTGGCTCAATACTTTTTTAATTTTATCCTTTACACTGTTATAAAATGTGTAGAACACACTGGCATTTCCCAGTCCTTAACATTGACTGTCGTTTGATTAGTTTCTTACTTTTGACCCTATCCACAGGCTACCTTACATTTTTCACCCTTAGATACATAGTATCATGGAGAGAAGTCCTATATTTCATTTGTATTTTTTTTCTCTCCAATGTGACATAATTTCATTTGAATTAGTTTGGACAGGGTGCAGGAAGTTTCCTTGTTTCTGTTGATAAAGCCCACCATTGACATATTGGCATTTAGAGTCAGAATTAAGGAATGTAATTCCAAATCTGCAAATAAATTCAGAATGATTTTCAGAACTCAAATCTCATTATATTGCTGCCCATTTAGAAAACAGAGAGGGCGGGCTGGAGAGATGGCTCAGAGGTTAAGAGCAGTGGCTGTTCTTCCAGAGGTCCTGAGTTCAATTCCCAGCAACCACATGGTGGCTCACAACCATCTGTAATGAAATCTGGTCTTAAGGTACACATGCAGGTAGAACACTGTATACATAATAAATAAATAAATCTTATATAAAAAAAAGAAAACAGAGAGGGCACTTACCACTCTAAGCATAAAACATCAGTGTTTAACTTGACCTAGAAGGTCCTACTTATTTGTCCTCTTCTTCCTGTAGAGCCCATATGGTATCGTGTTCCCTCCACACTCTGAAAATCCCCATACCAAGTATATAAATACACATAAAATGATTCCCAAATGTTAACTTTAAGTAACCTGTGAACAGAAACTTCTTCCTAGGTACCACTGTATCCTTAGTTCTTACAGGACACTGGTTGCACATAGTCACATTGTGCTTACTAGATGTGTATAAACAGTGGAGTTATCAGTGGAAGAATACCTTCTTTCATACAAATTCAAGTTGAAGTAGCCTTCAATTCTCACTTGCTTTAACTTTTTTGCTATCTTAAAATATTTTATTGGATCCTAAATCCAAGAAATTTGAAAAAATCATAAATATTATGTGTCAAAGATATGTACACTATTTTTTTACAAAATGGGAAATCATGTAAATAAATCGAAATTAGTAGCATGGCATCTATATCTATATAGATATTTATAGGATATAATGTTTTTATCCTATAAATGTAGATATTTATAGGTAAAAAGATGTTTTACTGGTCATTTGACACATCACTTCATGGCTTTTCCAATACTACAGTACTATCATACTCTGTTTAATATATGCTGAATGTTTGTGACTTCTTCCTACCATAAAATGTGATGACTGTTTTAAAATGTGATGAACTGGTCAGAATATTGTTTATAAATTATGAATACTAGGTCTTCTCAGAATGATAGAATATACTGAACTATGCTGTAATTCTTAGAAATTTTTTTATTCATAAATCCACTTAATTTTACTTCTTGATTAATTGTCTCCTAATTTCAAGTGTAAATTTTCCCCCATGTTTTAAAGTTTTCTAATCATTTCCCACCATCATGATCATCATCACTATATTTGTCAACTTTATGCATATCAGTGTTTGCACACAAACACACACACACACACACACACACACACACACACACACACACACACACACACACACAATTACCAGAGTGTGTACTGTATGCCCTGGACTATAGATGTTAACAGCTGTGAGCCATCATGTGGTTCGGAAACCAACTCATATCCTTTGCAATTGCAACAGGGCTTTTAAGCCGTTAGTGAAATATTTTCGTGATTCCATAACTTTGCCATTAGAATTAGGCACCAAATTCTTTACTTTATAATAACCAGCCTAAGGAGTTTTATTATGGCAACCTCAAAACAATTAAGACAAAATATTAATTTTGCTCTGGTATTGAATACAAATCTATAAATATAATTATCAAAGCATTAATAGTAGTTTTTAGAGAATTGTAAGACAATACTAAGGAACTTTTATGTGCACACACACATTTAACAAAAATAATTACATTTAAAAATGTTATGAATTGGATAGGGTAGAGAGGGACATGGAACTGGTTGGAGGAAGTATATGGAGATAGAAAATTATACAATTGCAATTAACTAAAGCATTAATAATTTTGAAAGTACAATTGACTAAGATATGTGTTTTTACAAACAGTGTAAAAGCCACGAAAGGTCATAGTTTTTAAGGGGAAACAATGGGGAAGATCCAGAAAGAGTTGGAGCCAGAAATGAAAAGACAGATATAATCATATTTCATATGATCATGAAATTATACATGTATATAGTAAAATTCTCAAAGAATATTTTAATTATCCCTAATGTATGCTTGCACTTATAAGACAGGCATTATAATTCTGGTGATGGTAACAGCTCTTGAGAGGACCTTTCTAAAGATGTGCTTTGTAAATGTGATATGATTGGTGGAAATTTATAGTTCATGGGAAATTTTTAAAAATAAACATTTTAGGAGTTAATGCTTATGTTCAAAGCCTCTGGAAATTGAGGCTTTATATGGACTCACTTGTCATTTTAGGGTTGAGAATATTATTCAGCTAATAAGAGAAATGAAATTGGGAAATTCACAGGTAAAGATAGAGCTGGAAATAATCATTCAGTTGAAGTAACCCAGATCCAGAAAGACAAATATTGCATATTTTCACTCATTTTTAGATGTTAGCTTCCAATCTTTAGGCATGAACGTCTCATTCATACTCACAAAGGTCAAGAAATTAATAAGGGACAAGGGGAGGTGAGGGAAAATAAAATGCAGTTATTTATTTGAAGGGTAAAAGGAGGACAAAGAAACAGGAAGAATTAAATGGGGTGGGAGTGAATGGTCCCAGTAAAGGAAGGAATTATGGGCAGAATAACCAACACTAAAGACCTTCTGAAAAAGCCATTTGCAGAATCTTTCTAAAATACAAAAGTATGCAAGTATAAAAATAATCAAAATTAAGTTAGAGACAACAATGTCCTACTTAGACACCATATGCTAACAAACAAACAAGCAAATGCAATACCAGGAAAGGTTAACCTCTCCTGGAATTTTAAGTCAATGAAGTTCTATACATGCCAAAATATTACAGGATACTACCATTCCTCTTGTTTACCATTCAGAAATTGACAATAGGACAGAAGACATCATGTAACTGAATCAAAGGACATAGAGAAATCAACCTGATATTGCCTGTAAACTCCATCCTTCCTGACATGACGATCTATTACAATATCTGAAGTTTCTATGTATGCTATTGGTGGAGAAAGTAATGATAAATCTTATCCATCCATGAACACTGTGAGTTCGAAAAATGATCTGCCTGGCACAACCTGCCCACTGGTGCTATAGTGGCATGCACATAATGGGAGAAAACACTTTCCTGATAGATTAAAGATCCACACCACAAGGTGGCATTCATAGCTGGCACAGTTACTAGGTCCAAGAGATTGTGGTTACACAGGTTATAGGTTCAAGAGGAGAACCAGCTACTATTACTGTTAAGATACCTCGGGTCCCCCGGCGCCTCCCTTGGCCCCGCCTTGTAGGCGTGACAGTTGCCGAAGTCTCAATGGGGGTTGGAACTTCCAGATCAAAGCTGGAATGGCTACCCACTACACAAAATATTGACATAAAATGATCATTTATAAATGGTTTATATGTTATCATCTTTATTTTGTGATCATTATTGATGCAATTAAGGGAGTATAATTCTCAGTTTGGCATATTAAAGGCAAATTTGGACCCCAAACCCAGTACACATTGATGTACACAAAGTAAGTTAAGCTGAATCACAGTCATGATCCTTAAAATAAAAGTCATGTTTCAATGTAAAATATATATAAAGAAAACAGATGAAAATATTTCACTTCATAAATTTCCACTTTTTTAATATTACATTTAGATATATGTGAACTGATAGTTTTATTTGTGTACTAAGTGTTTGTGTACTGAGAAGAATACACATAATGCATACATTTATAAAAATTCTATGCAAGTCAGAATATTCATTTTAGCCCTTGCATAAAACTCTGTACTCTATGAGCAGACAGGTTGAACAGGAAATCAATATACAAATTTGCAACTGCTGTTCTTCAGAATGAGGGAGAAATCTGCAGTTTATTTAGAGATTATGCTACATTCCTTTCCAGATAAGGGTGGCTTTATTGAACATAAA
Organism: Peromyscus californicus insignis; assembly: GCF_007827085.1. Taxonomy (NCBI): domain Eukaryota; kingdom Metazoa; phylum Chordata; class Mammalia; order Rodentia; family Cricetidae; genus Peromyscus; species Peromyscus californicus. The sequence goes on from NW_026294617.1 coordinate 27,318,480, forward strand.
GCAAATACTATGTTTCCTAGAAGTCAGGACTATCAAATTAGTTTGGGGCTTCATGTAAATTTTAGAATTATTGACATAGAATAAAGAGGCTGTTGCTTAAATCCTGGACTTAAAAATATAAGCTCTTGGAAATCAATGTTTGATTTTTAAAAATAGAAATAACAACCTCTTCCAATTTCTCCAGAGAGGCTGTAAGCACATAAAATATTTTAACACATTTACTAAGGTTAAAAGTGCAACAAAACTCTCATTTTAACATTACCAGGTACATAATAATAAGGGCATTCACACATTTCTAAATTTATAAACTAAGTACTTTTTTCTCCAAAAAAAAATCTCCTGAGAATCAGAAAATATAGTAGGATATAATTGTCTGCAGATTTTCAGTAGCTAAGCTAGCCTCACCTGCCATTTTTCCTAAGGTAATAGATCTCTGAATGGATGTTGCTATAACAACGGTCTAACTTGCAGAGTATTGATGTATTCATGAGTTTGTTGAGTACTGATATTTTTTCTCATCTGTTCCAAGATCTGATCTTCCTAATAAAATGAGAAATAAAGCTTAGTAGTGTAGACAGGCATGGAATACCTCAGAGAATGCCACAGCCATACCTTTAGTCAAGAATCAGAGCTTCAATAATGAAGGCTTCTGATTCTATTTAGAAATGCTGGAAGAAAGAAGGGGAAATTGAGGTTTAGTTGTTACTCATAGAATGTCAGTCATGGGTATGTGTATGAGTCATGATATTTTTGGCATTTTTCCACTTTGAAATTTAATAGTAATTTAACATGCCAATACTTATATTCCCATGAAAGGTGTAATAGATGATGGGGGTGCTCTTTGCAAAATAAAGCATTTATGATCACAAATAAACTATACACAGGAATATAGAAATTTGTTATTTTAAATCACTGGTGGAATTATGCTAGGTCTACTTAACAGTTTATCATATATAGGTAATAGCTATATTTTATATATATATATATATATATATATATATATATATATATATATATAACATATATAGCAGCCTATATTTCAGGACAAAATGTCAAGATAAAACATAGTGAAATTATGGGGCTGGCAAGATGGCTCAGTGTTTGAATGTATACTACTACTTAGAGGACCAGTCTTCATTTCTTGTTACCTACTAAAGGCAACACACAATCATCTGTAACTTCATCTCTAGAAAGAGCTAATGCTTCTGACCTCTTTCAGGCATTTGTTGTCCAGTATGCATCACACACAAGCATATTTATACATATAATGAACATTTTAAAACTGAATAAAACCACTAATTGGATGAATCATTCTTAATGTACAATCTAAGAAGTATTACTTGAGATATCTAACCCAATGTTGATACCACAGGTCTCCATCTAGGATTCCTATTTATTTTTAAAATGAGAGTTATGAAGTTAAGTATACTCATGACGACAGATTACATCGTCAAAAAAGAATAGCTATTTTCTCTTCTGTATACATTCAAATCAAGTTTCCACATATAAGGTTTTCTTATAACATTGGTTTACTAATTACATACAAAAGAAGCTCTTGTGTGCTCTCATTAATTATGCAGATGCTTGTAATCACTACTTCCAAATCCAAAATCTATAATGCTTTAGGAAACTTGGCTGTGGACATGTTATCATGAGTTTGGAAACATTCATATCTGACATATTCTGATGAGTCACATGCAAAGAGTATGGAAACTAAAATATAATAATAGATTAACCTGAAGCTATTATCTAATTTGTATATAAAACAAATTAATTTCATTCATTGACTTAAGTAACATCCTAAAAGATATTTATATATTAGTTACTATTTAAAATCTAAAACTTCTAGAATTTGAAATATAATTTGGGTTCTATTCTTTCAGATAAAGAACACTTAATAATTATCCTACAAAATAATTTTATTTAGTCTGTTCTAAATTATTTGATTTTTAAATTAGAATGAATTTGAAGGAAATTTCAATGCATTGTTCATATATCAAGTTTGTGTATAAAATTATACAAATTAAGAAATATAGCCTTTTTGCATGCTAGAAACCACTATGATGTTTCATGTTTGGGTTCTGTATGTATCATTTTATTCTTTAGATGTCTATCGACAGCTCTGAGGGGTAGCTCTTACAAAAGATATATTGAGTAGGTTTTCTGGAAAACTGTACTTTCTTGAGGGATAAAGACAAAGGATCCCAAGAGCTCACTGGCTAACCAGCCTAGCCAAAATGGAAAACTTGCTGTTCAATAAGGGATAAAGTTACAGAATAAGGCATCCAATGTTTCATGCTTTAAGCTTTGCATGTGCGTCAAGGGTTGGTCCATGCTTGCACACATTTGCTTTTCTACCTCTCTCTCTCTCACACACACAAACAGAAACACCATACATGCACACACACACACACACACACACACACACACACACACACACACACACAAACACAATTTCCCTTCTCCTGGCATAGAATTCTAAGGTATATATATATATATGTTGCATACATTATTAGACACTCTCTCCAATGGAGACTTCACCACAGAGAGGAGAGGATAGTGGTGTCTCCCTGGAGACTTTCCTGTAGCAAGAAAGTGTTGATATATATTTAACTCCACAAGCTGTCATACTGTGAGTCAGTGGGGAGGGGATATCTGCAAAGGTCTCATTAGGAGAATTTCCAGCAGTGTTATGGCAGTGGCAAGACACTAGGAAACCTGGTGTCAAGGACAGGCTTGAAAAATTATTTTGGATTCCAATGAATAATTTTAAGAGATAGATCTACTTTTCTATTTTTGTTAAGGGCATGTCTGGCTCATTATTTCATGGGTGCATCATACAGTTTTTTCACTGGAGACTCTCATATGCCTAGATGACTAGTGTTATCTCCTTCAGAGACTGAAGTTAGCCAAAGAAGATACTTGCAAATAATAATTATTAAAGTATAAATATTCATACTAAAACATATTATTATTGGAAAATTCCTTTTTTTACCAAATGTATTGTGTGTCGTTTGTTTGCTTTATTATTATTGAGAAATTTTTATTACTAAGAAATTTTCTACTCATTTTATATACCAACCACAGATCCCCCTCCCTCCTCCTACCCCCCAGCCCCCCTCCTCAACCCACTCCCCATTCCCACCTCCTCCAAAGCAATGTTTCCCATGGGGACTCAGCAAAGTCTGGTAAGACAGAGCAGGTACAAGCCCCTCCCCCTGCACCAAGGCTGAGCAAGGTTTCCCACCATAGGCACTGGGCTCCAAAAAGCCAGCTCATGTACCGGGGACAGATCCCTATCCCATTGCCTGAGGCCCCTGTGGCTGGAGAATTTCTCTCCAGCTCCTGCCAAGTCCCACCAGTCCCAGAGCCCACTTATAAAATAAACACACAGACTCTTACATTATTTCAACTGCTTGGCTATTAGCTCAGGCCTATCATTGTCTACGTCTTACTCTTATATTTAGTCCATTTCTATTAATCTATACTTTGCCAAGTGGCTTGTGGCTTATCTGTATCTTACATCTTCCTTGTCCTGGCAGCAGCTCCAGGCAATCTCCCCCATCCCTTCCTGTTTCCTCAATTCTCCTCTCTGATAGTCCTGCCTATACTTCCTGTCTGGTTATTGGCCAATCAGTGTTTATTTATACAGAGCGATATCCACAGCAGGCCCCCGCTAAACAGTTCAAGCTAAACGACTGTCTCTTCTATCCAGAGGGCCTAGTCCAGTACCATGGGGGCTCCACAGCTACTGGTCCACAGCTCATGTGTTTCCACTAGTTTGGCTGGCCATCTCTGTATGTTTCCCCTTCATGATCTCTATGTCCCTTGCTCATAGAATCACTCCTCTCTCTAATCAATTGGACTCCTGGTGCTCGGCCTGGCACCCGGTTGGATCTCTGCACCTGCATCCGTCAGTAACTGGATGAAGGCCCTATGATGACAGTTAGGGTATTCACTAATCTGGTTACCAGAGTAGACAAGTTCAGGCATCCTCTGGACTATCGCTAATAGTCCAAGGTGGGGTCATCCTTGTGGATTCCTCGAAACTTCCCTAGCACCCTGTTTCTCTCTATTCTCATGATGTCTTCATTTATCATGGTTTCTCTTTCCTTGCTTTCCTATTCTTTCCCTGTTCCAGCTCAAACCTCCCATTCCCCTATGTTCTCATTCCCCATCCCTTGCCTTCCATTACCGCCCCTCCTCACCCCCAGTTTGCTCATGTAGATCTCATGTATTTCTCCTTCGCTGGGAGATCCATGCATCCCTCTTAGTGTCCACCCTGCTTGCTAGCTTCCCTGGAGCTGTAGTTTGCAATCTGGTTATCCTTTGCTTTACATCTAGTATCCAATTATGAGTGAGTACATACTATGTTTGTCCTTCTTAGTCTGGGTTAGGTCACTCAGGATGATATTTTTTTTTTTTTTTAAATTTATTTTGCAATACAATTCAGTTCTACATATCGGTCACGGATTCCCTTGTTCTCCCCCCTCCCGTCCCCCTCACCTTCCCCCCAACGCCCCCCCCCCATTCCCATCTCCTCCAGGGCAAAGCCTTCCCCACAGACTGAGGTCAACCTGGTAGACTCAGTCCAGGTAGGTCTAGTCCCCTCCTCCCAGGCCAAGCCAAACAATCCTGCATAGGCCCCAGGTTTCAAACAGCCAACTCATGCAATGAGCACAAGATCTGGTCCCACTGCCTGGATGCCTCCCAAACAGATCAAGCCAATCAACTGTCTCACCCATTCGGAGGGCCTGATCCAGTGTGGACCCCTCAGCCATTGGTTCATAGTTCATGTGTTTCCATTCATTTGGCTATTTGTCCCTGTGCTTTATCCAACCTTGGTCTCAACAATTCGCCCTCATATAAACCCTCCTCATTCTCGCTAATTGGACTCCCAGAGATCCACCCAGGGCCTAGTCATGGATCTCTGCATCCAGATCCCTCAGTAGTTGGATGAGGTTTCTAGCACAACAATTAGGGTGTTTGGCCATCCCATCACCAGAGTAGGTCAGTTCGGGCTGTCTCTCAACCATTGCCGGCAGTCTGTTGTGTGGGTATCTTTGTGGATTTCTGTGGGCCTCTCTAGCACTTTGCTTCTTCCTGTTCTCATGTGGTCTTCATTTACCATGGTCTCCTATTCCTTGTTCTCCCTCTCTGTTGTTGATCCAGCTGGGATCTCCCGCTCCCCCAAGCTCTCTTTCCCTCGACCCTCGCCTTTCATTACCCCCACTCATGTCCAGGCTGTTCATGTAGATCTCATTCCATTTCTCTGTCATTGGGCGATCCCTGTGTCTTTCTTGGGGTCCTGTTTTCCGGGTAGCCTCCCTGGTGATGTGAGTAGCAGACAATTCATCCTTGTTTCATGTCTAGTATCCTGCTATGAGTGAGTACATACCATGTTTGTCTTTCTGAGTCTGGGTTACCTCACTCAGGATGATTTTTTCTAGATCCATCCATTTGTCTGCAAACCTCATGATGCCATTGTTTTTTTCTGCTGAGTAGTATTCCATTGTGTATATGTACCACATTTTGTTTATCCATTCTTCAGTTGAAGGGCATCTGGGTTGTTTCCATGTTCTGGCTATTACAAACAATGCTGATATGAACATAGCTGAACAAGTGCTCTTATGGTGTGGTTGAGCATTTCTTGGGTATATGCCCAAGAGTGGTATAGCTGGATCTTGGGGGAGATTGATTCCCAATTTTCTAAGAAAGCGCCATATTGATTTCCAAAGTGGTTGTACAAGCTTGCATTCCCACCAGCAGTGGAGGAGAGTTCCTCTAGCTCCACATCCTCTCCAGCATAAGGTGTCTTCAGTGTTTTTGATCTTTGCCATTCTGACAGGCGTAAGGTGGTATCTCAGAGTTGTTTTGATTTGCATTTCCCTGATGATTAGGGATGATGAGCAATTCCTTAAATGTCTTTCGGCCATTTGAGTTTCCTCTGTTGAGAATTCTCTGTTTAGTTCTATAGCCCATTTCTTAATTGGACTGTTGGGCATTTTGATGTCTAATTTCTTGAGTTCCTTATATATTCTGGATATCAGTCCTCTGTCAGATGTGGGGTTGGTGAAGATCTTTTCCCATTCTGTAGGCTGTCGCTTTGCCTTGTTGACTGTATCCTTTGCTTTACAAAAGCTTCTCAGTTTCAAAAGTTCCATCCATTTGCCTGCAAATTTCATGATATCATTTATTCTTACCGCTGAGTAGTATTCCATTGTATATATGTGCCACATTTTCTTTATCTATTCATCAGTTGAGGGGCATCTAGGTTGTTTCCAGCTTCTGGCTATTACAAATAATGCTGCTATGAACATAGTTGAGCATGTGTCCTTGTAGTGTGATTGAGCATTCCTTGGGTATATGCCCAAGAGTAGTATAGCTGGGTCTTGAGATAGATTGATTCCCAATTTTCTGAGAAACTGCCATACTGATTTCCAAAGTGGCTGTACAAGTTTGCACTCCCACTAACAGTAGAGGAGTGTTCCCCTTGCTCCACATCCTCTCCAACATAAGCTGCCTTCAGTGTTTTTAATCTTAGTCATTCTGACAGGTATAAGATGGTATCTGAGAGTTGTTTTGATTTGCATTTCCCTGATGACTAAGGATGTTGAGCAATTCCTTAAATGTCTTTTGGCCATTTGAGATTCTTCTGTTGATAATTCTCTGTTTAGCTCTGCAGCCCATTTTTAATTGGGTTGTTCAGTATTTTGATGTCTAGTTTCTTGAATTCTTTACATATTTTAGATATCAGCCCTCTGTCAGATGTAGGATTGGTGAAAATCTTTTCCTATACTGTAGGCTTTTGTTTTGTCATATTGACCATATCTTTCGTCCTACAGAATCTTCTCAGTTTTAGGAGGTCTCATTTTTTAAACTGTTGCTCTCAGTGTCTGTGCTACTGGTGTTATATTTAGGAAGTGGTTTCCTGTGCCAGTGCATTTAAGACTAATTCCTACTTTCTCTTCTATCAAGTTCAGTGTACCTGAATTTATGTTGAGGTCTTTGATCCACTTGGACTTGAGTTTTGTGCATAGTGATAGATATGGATCTATTTGCAATCTTCTACATGTTGACATCCAGTTATGCCAGCACCATTTGTTGAAGATACTCTTTTCCATTGTACAGTTTTGGCTTCTTTATGAAAAATCAGGTGTGCGTAGGTGTGCAGGTTAATGTCAGGGTCTTCAGTTTGATTCCATTGGTCCACATGTTGGTTTTTATGCCAGTACCAAGCTGTTTTTGTTACTATAGCTCTATAGTAGAGCTTGAGGTCAGGGATCATGAGGCCTCCAGATGTTGCTTTAGTGTTCAGGATTCTTTTAGCTATCCTATTTTTTTTTGTTGTTGTTGTTTTGTTTTGTTTTCCATATGAAGTTGAGTATTATTTTTTCCAAATCTATAAATAATTGTGTTGGGATTTTGATAGAGATTGCATTGGATCTTTAGATTGCCTTTGGTAAGATTGTCATTTCTACTAAGTTAATCCTACCTATCCATGAGCATGGGAGATATTTCCATTTTCTGATATCTTTTTTAACTTCTTTCTTCAGAGACTTAAAATTCTTATCATACAGGTCTTCACTTGCTTAGCTAGAGTTATCCTAAGGCATTTTATAATATTTGTGGCTATTGTAATGGATGATGTTTCTCTGATTTCTTTCTCAGCGCATTTATCATTTGTATACAGGAGGGCTACTGATTTTTTTGAGTTAATTTTGTATCCTGCCACATTACTGAAGGTGTTTATCAGCTGTAGGAGTTCCCTGGTAGAATTTTTGGGGTCACATGTATACTATTATATAGTCTGCACATAGTGAAAGTTTGACTTCTTCCTTTCCATTTTCTATCCATTTGATCTTCTTTGTTGTCTTATTGCTCTGGCTAAAACTTCATGTACTATATTGAATAAATATGGGGAGAGTGGACAGCCTTAACTTGTTCCTGATTTTCATGGAATCACTTAGAGTTTCTCTCCATTTAATTTGATGTGGGCTATCAGCTTGCTGTAAATTGCCTTTATTATGTTTACATATGTTCTTTGTATTCCTGATATCTCTAGGACCTTTATCATGAAGGAGTGTTGGATTTTGAAAAGGCTTTTTCAGCATCTAATGAGATGATCATGTGGTTTTCTTCTTTCAGTTTGTTTACATGGTGTATTACATTTACAGATTTTTTGTATGTTGAACCATTCTTACATCCCTGGAATGAAGCCTACTTGGTCATGGTGGATATTTTTTTTTTTATGTGTTCTTGGATTCAATTTGCCAATATTTTATTGAGTACTTTTGCATCAATGTTCATGAGGGATATTGGTCTGTAATTTTCTTTCTTTGTGGCATCTTTGTGTGGTTTGAGAATCAGAGTAACTGTAGCCTCATAAAAGGAGTTTGATAAAGTTCCTTCTTTTTCTATTGTGTGGAACAATTTGAAGAGTATTGAAATTAGCCTTTCTTTGATAATCTGATAGAATTCTGTGCTGAAACCATCTGGTCCTGGGCTTTTTTTTTTTGCTTGGGAGACTTTTAATGATTGTTTCTATTTCCTTAGGAGTTATTGGTGCATTTAAATAGTTTTTCTGGTTTTGATTTAACTTTAGTATGTTGTACCTATCCAGAAAACTGTCCATTTTTTTCTGATTTTCCAATTTTGTGGATTACAGCTTTTTGAAATATAACCTGATGATTCTCTGAATTTCCTCATTGTCTGTTGTTATGTCTCCATTTACATGTCTGATCTTGTTAATTTGAGTGCTCTCTCTCTCTCTGCCTTTTAGTTAATTTGAATAAAGGCTTGTCTATCTTGTTGATTTTCTCAAAGAATCAATACATTGTTTCATTGATTCTTTGTATTGTTCTATTTGCTTCTATTTTATTTATTTCAGCCCTCATTTTGATTATTTTCTGGTATATATTCCTCCTGGATGACGTTGCTTCTTTTTGTTCTAGAACTTTCAGGTGTGCTGTTAAGTCATTAGTGTTAGATTTCTCAATCTCTTTATATGAGCATTTAGTGCTATGAATTTTCCTCGTAGCACTGGTTTCATAATGTCCCATAAGTTTGGGCATGTTGTATTTTCATTTTCATTAATTCTAGGAAATCTTTAATTTCTTTCCCTATTTCTTCCTTGATACATTGGTGATTCAGTTGGGCATTATTCAGTTTCTGTGAAATTGTAGGATTTCTGTAAAGTTTGTTATTGTTGAAATTTAACTTTAAACCATGGTGGTCTGATAGAACACAGGAGGTTATTCCTATTGTTTTGTATCTGTTGAGTTTTGCTTTGTGACCAAGCATGTGGTCAATTTTAGAGGAAGTCCCATAGGGTGCTGAGAAGAAGGTGTATTCTTTTGTATTATGGTGGAATGTTCTGTAGATATCTATTAAGTCCATTAGAGTCATATTATCTGTTAGTTCCCTTGTTTCTCTATTAAGTTTCTGTCTGACAGACCTGTCCATTGGCAAGAGTGGGGTGTTGAAATCTCCCACTACTAGTGTATGGTGTTGATGTGCAATTTAAGCTTTACTAGTGTTTCTTTTACAAATGTGCGTGTCCTTGTATTTGGGGCATAAATGCTCAGAATTGACACTTCATCTTCATGGATTTTCCCTGTGATAAATATGTAATGTCCTTCCCAATCTTTTTCAATTGAATGTATTATCGAATGTATTTTGTATCATTGTTTGCTTGTTTTTTCCTTTGAGTGGGCCTCTCACTTTTTTCTTTAAATATCATTTTTTTTAGTTATTTAAAAGTTTCAGACAATGTCTTTTGATTATATTTGTTCTTCCTCTTCAGACTCCTCTAGGTTCACCAACACTGTCCTACCCACCTGACCTCATATCTTTTTCTTAGACTAATATGTCAGTGTGTATAGTGCAGATATTCTTGGGCATAGGGTCATCCTATGGATGTTTGAATACTTACCAGAGGTCATACCTATAACACTATCTGGCTTTTCATCTTCCAACAGCTATCTGTTACCCATAACTCCTCAACAAGGGAGTGGGACTTCATGCCCACCCTCCTCCTCCATATTGGAATTCTTCTCTGTCTTGAGGATGTGTGAGTTTTGTGTGTCCTCTTTTTGTGTTATTATTAAGGTTGCAAATGTAGCCTCCATTTTCTTCCAAATTCTGGAACATATCTTAATTTTGATTACTTAATTTTGAAACATAGTTTGTGTTGGTGTAATATAGGCTATATGCAAAAGACAGCATTAAGGCTCTGCTGAGGATTGAAACTTCTGTCCTCTATCCTTGAGTACCATTTTAATCCCAACTCAATTCAAACCTCATTCCAACTCATTGTAAATCTTATTTAATCAATTGCAACTGCAAAATTACAAGGTTGGACTTGAGGAGAGGTGAGGCAATTTCTAAGACTAGTGCCATCTGTAACTCTCTCTAATTCAATGAAAACTACTCTAAAAATTAATTTCACTAACAGAAGAAGAAGACAGCATGAGAAAACTCATAGCAAAGTAGCTTATGCAGTATAAAAGACAGATTCTATCCTCCAAAGAAACTTCTTAATCAAAGTTTGTATACCTTGACTGTTCTTGAGGCTCCCTACCATGAAGAAGGGACAATTCTCTCATCCTCAAGACAATGTCTTCATATTCTTTTCTTAAGCAGCCAGTCAGAGAGGAATCATTTTTATTGTCAAATAGCAAAGTTAATTTTTTTAAATATTATTCAACCTAAATGGCATGCCTGAATATTTTTAATAAAAACCTGATGTAATATACTAAGAATAAGGTTTTATATAATTGAATATGTGTTCCCTGGAAGAACATCAGATAACTTTAATTCTTAAACTACTAAAACTTGGATACATTTTTTGTCCCTCCGTGACTGAAAGGGTGTTACTGTAAAATGAGTTTGAAACTACATGCTTGGAAACTCAAATTTAACAAGGAGTGCTAAAATTCAACCTTGCATTAGTCATTATAATTTTTTGACACTGTCTTAATGTGTGAAGGAAGAATTGAACTCTGGAGCTAGAAAGGGCATCGTTAAAAGACAAGATTGCCTTTCTGTATGACAGATATTAATATTAGATCATTTGCTCAGCTAGGAGCAGAGCTTATGAGGTATACGGAGGCCACACAAATTGGGCTGAGATTGAAAACCATTCTTGCTGAATTTCTTCTCCCTTCCTCTATACTTTACCACCCAGTTAAGGGAAATATGACTGAGTGTTAATTGGATTTGGTTCAGTATTTCACATTTGTTACAGAGAAAATATTTCACTGAGTTGTTTGAATCAACTAAGTATATTGTGTCCCATCTATGTTGAAGAAGTTTTAAAGGTAAATGATTTTCCTTAGAAAGAAATCTTTATTAAAATAAACCAAAGAATACGTTTTTGTGTCATATTCATTCAGGAGTACAAGAAATATTTTTCTTATTCTGTATACTATTTTCATCACCATAAGTAAACTTATTTCAATTTAGAGTTAAAATGAAGCTAGGTTAAGATATATATATATATATATATATATATATATATATATATATATAGTTTCTTTTTCAAGTATAGATCACACTTAAAAATTCAAGAAGTAAAAGACAAAGAGAGATTATAAACAGCTGGTCATTTGATACTCCAGAGGTTGCTGTGCAGCAAGAGGAGAAACACAGCTAAGCAAGATTCTGGGTGCAGGTATATATATATATATATATATATATATATATATATATATATATATATATATATATATATATGTTTGAATAATATTTGTAATGTTCTTGGATTTTGGAAGCTTTTGTGTTTGTGATTTTCATTTGAAGTGCTTTGATTTCTCAAAACAGAATGTCAGGTATAGCAATGTTCTTGATATTGTTTGCTATCATAAGACACTTTTCTGTGAGTCTCTCCATTATGTCATTCTCAACAGAAAGCCTGGCTCTCCTGCATTTTGGTCTGTCCTTATGAAAAGTTATGCAGTGAGTAGACTCTGAAGACACAAGAGGAGGAAAGACATACTTATTCTTCGTATATAAAGCCTTGACATGGTTTATCTCCAACTTCTTGTGAGATTATACTGTTTAACACTATTTAATGTCCCTTACTCATTACTGTTTGTGATGGAACATTCATTAAATACATTATACAAACATTTCCTAAGATGGTAACTTAATATTGTTGCCTCCTACTCTGTGACTAAAATGACTTTCAAAAGAATTGAGCCGATTTCTTCGGTGAAAATGCTTACAGCAGAAATTGGATAAGATGTGTGTGAAACAGGAGACATTAAAAACTGTGGATCTTTGAAGTCTAATGCAGAAATAAAAGCTTATAAATGATACTGACCCAGTTATATATTTAAAAGCAATGCAGCACAGTAGCAAAGATTGTAGTGATGCTTTATTTTTATCTGTGTTCACAATATTACAGAGGAGAAAATGTGTCATTGATTTCTTTCCAACCACAGACCATAAGTAGCCTCTAGCCTAGAACAGTAGATACACTAGGATTTCAGATTAAGGTGCCATTTAAAAGTTTATGTAATCTTAATTCTTAAACACTAGTCATATAGAGTTAAAGTAATTTTGACATTTAATGTTATATAATGAACTCAGTAACTATTTCATTTACAGAAGGAAGGTCTAAAACTAAGGACTGAGTCTACTTGCAGGATCTACTTTCTTTAAAAATCACTAAAATTTTAACAGCTGAAAAAGATTTTCACTTAATTTGAAAAGGGTAGAGAAGTAACTTGTAAGTAGAAAGGACACTTTGAAGACATTCAGCAATGACTGGCTGCAGAAGGAAGACAGCAGGCACTAATAGCACAGAGAGAGAGGGCATGGTAAGCAGCTCCCACATTTCCATCCGGTAAGCCATGATGGTTTCTTCTAGGCTTCACTTTCCAGTCTTGAAATGATGGCTGAGACACTTCCCCAATGTGATGGCATGATGAGGAACAGATAATTGCAAAGGTAAGGCATCTGATGCAGTTTCTCACTCCAAAGTTCACTTGCAGTAAGTTCAATTTTTAAATTATATTTTTAAAATGATAATTAAATGCCCATAATCTATAAGCCATGTTAATATTTTTGTTTAAAAAGGATGAAATTTAGAAAAGAGGAGATCGCATAATCTGCCCAAAGTTGCACAGCTGGTATATAGGGGAACTGAAATTTTAAAAAGGCAAGCCATAGAGATTGGATAAGGTAAGTTTCTAGAAATAGTTCCAGTGTCTTAAAGCATGAGGCCCTGATAAAATTCAACAATGGACCATTTGGTAATTATTTGAAAACTCAGTATAATATTCCAGAAACTATGAGCTTCCTTCAATGCAGTGCTGTGTGTTTCCTTATTAAGAAATAGTACTGGTTAAATCATGAATATAATTTCTCTTGGCATTTTTGGACAACTTAGAAGCAAATTAGAATATGAAGCAGGTTTTATTCCTTGTTTATTACTGCTATAGTATGATCATTATATCTTTGCTTAACAACTGTAGAAAATACATAATTAAATATTAACTTGGATTTGCTTGTGAATATAGTTTAATGGGATGACAAACCACAGCTCCCTAGAGTAGATCTGCTCAAATCAAAATTTTATCAATAGAAATTATGACCTATCTGTAATAATTTCCCTTAAAAATCAATTATAATGGCCAATCACTAGAGTTCTAGGCTTAAAATGCCAGTTCACAAAAATGTACTTATGTAAGTGGTATAAGTTAATTATAACACATGCAAGAGCATATGCTGCTCATTTAGAATTAATGTCTGCCTGTTACGGGTATCTGTATCACTTGAGGAAATGTTTTCCTTTCCTTTCTTTGTACCATTTATATGTTGTAATGTTTGAGCATTTTTTTCTCACACTTAATTCCCACTTTGGGTATAAAGCTATGTTTTATTACATAGAAAATCAAGCAAAGAAAATCAAAACAAGGTCACTGGGATTGGTCAGTAGGTCAAGGCTCTTCTCTCCAAGTCTGAAAACCTGGATTTGATCCCTAGATACCTTGTGGTTGAAAGAGAGAATCAAGTCTTAAAAGTTGTCCTGTGACCTCATCATTACACACACACACACACACACACACACACACACACACACACACACACACTTTAATTAAAACCCAGCAACAAAAGAAAATTGTTAAAAATTAAGCAATAGTGTTTTTTGTTATAATCATTGCAAATGCATTTTAAATTATCTAATCAATACTGTGTAGTTTGGCCATGTAATATCAATATACATATGACATTTAAAATATCTCCTAACTAGCTAGTTGCCATTGTCATTCAATATGGTATAAATAAATAACTTCCTAGAAGTAAAAGATCTCAGAGCAAATTGAAAATTACAAATATTCCTGTTTTCCTGCGATTTCACTGGGGAGTGCCTTAGAGAACGTTAACCCCTCTAACTGTTGTGGTGTTGCCTCTGGTCTTCATCAGTCTCAAGAATGATGGGATGTTAACCTGTGGATTTGTTGTCCACTAGTGCCTGTCCAAATACAAAACTGCATTCCAGATTTCTACAAGTACATTTTCAATGATTGTCTGCCTCAGTTATATTAAATCAGTTTGGATCCCTGGACATAGTGGGAGTCTCAGAAAGGCAAACAAACACAACAGGTTTCAACATGTTCCTTCTATAAATATCTTATCTAGCTAGTTGGATAAACAGCTCTGCCTAAGCCTTCGTGCTAAGTGACAGACACTGGCTAAGTGATGACACTGGCAAACATATGATTTGTCACTCCGAGTAGGTATATCAATAATTAACATTTTGTATATTTTTTAACATTTTATTCACCACCATTTTTCACCCAGTGTTAAATACATGTTTAGTTAGCCATGGTCTTAAAATCTATTGCCGAAACACTCAGCACAATGTACCTCTTATATACTTTGTTTTCTGTGTCAGGAACTTAGTAGTTCACAGAAGGCACTGCTTTGTTCATAAGTAATGAATTCAAAGACCCCAGTTTTTTCTTGAAATCCCAAATAGCTCTGATCCTACAAATGATACCCTTATTTTTCTTATTCATGTTTACTTTTGATATATCTTGATTTACTAATTAGATCTAGAATACAATTTGAAGCATAATAATATAGAAGAGTTCCAGTAATATACTACAGTATAATTGTCAGAGTCTCTACTTCTGTAGATACCCTATTAAAATAAAAAGTGTTACTGAAACACAAGATGTGCAATTCAGGGCAGTCAAGCAGCAATCAGATCCTCTATAGTGAGTAAGGAAGAGTTAATGCACACAGGGTGAATTATCAGTTTTGTTGCCAGTGGCAAAAATCAAGGCAGTTTTTTTTTTTTTTTTAGTTGCCATTACACTGTTCAGATCATTGCACAATTTAAAATTTACAAATTGCTTTTCTGTTAGTCTATCTGTTTTGAGGATAGAGTCATCATGAGTACACAAACCATGAATGAAAACTCTGTGTGTGTGTGTGTGTGTGTGTGTGTGTGTGTGTGTGTGTGTGTGTGTGTAGAAGGTGACATATTCTATCATCTTATGAAATGAAACCCTCAAATCTTATGCCTGATAATCCTTGTCCAATAAAGAAGGGAAATTGAGGAAAAGCATCCATTTTTCTTTTCTTGGTGCCAAATAAATGATAAGTATATTTAAAAAAAAAAACTAGCTTTAAAGCACACATTGTACTTGCTACCACCAGAGATATTTCTGAGAACAACTCTTTTGTTCACCAAACTATCTAGATTGCATTAAAGCACATAGAAATCCCACAGAGTGGATTTTCATTCAGTTTCTGAGACATAGCTGTGACACAAATAGCAGTGAATGGCTTGTGCTTACCGCCAGCTATGTATCTATTCATGGTTCCTCAGAGGGTAGAATTCCAGGTGATCTAGTAAGAAGCAATAATACTGCTTTACAATAATGATAGTGCTCCAATTTTGTCCTAACTTGCTGTTGAATAAATTTACTTACTATTCTCATTGTATGTGTGTGAATGTGGGGAGGTTATGATGCGTGTCCATGAACATTGTGTGGAGGTAAGATTTGTGAAGTTGGATCTTTCTTTTTATGCCTTTGTGGCCCTTTGGAATTGAGCCCAGGCTAGCAGCATGAGTATTTTACCTGCTGAACATCTTGTTAGCCTAAACCACAATTTACCATTAATGTTCAAAGATGCTAGAGAAGGTGCTCAGTTTACCATTAATAAAGTACATTTAGTCAAACCAAAGTGCCCATTATCTTCTAGACTCACAATTCCTTAACATGCTTTTTAATTCAAATAAATTTTCCCTCCAACCACAGCTTTAACTTTATTAATATTTAGTAAGCTTTTCCCAGGTTTAAAGTGACTAGGTACATTTCCGTTCCCTCTTTCATAACTCAAAATTGTATTCCTCATTTTGGAGAAAAATGAATAAATTGAAGACATCTGTATAAAGTATGTTGAAGAGTTTCAGTTATGAAGTACATATGCCCCATCCACTTTCCCCTTTCTCCCTGCTTTCCCATATAGCATGCAGCAGCTCTGTCTCTTGTCTGAATTTCTGACCTTCCCACACTTTCTGATCTGCAGACATTGACATGGATATTCAGACTCTCAATTAGTTCACTTATATTTACTTTTGAATACTTTGTGTGACAATAAACTTGGAACTCTCAATAAAACAAAGACTCCACATACTCTCAGGAAGCATAGCTTTCTCGTATCCTGTCATGGACTTGGAGCTTGTCCCATTACTTGGTTTGATCCTTGTTATAATCTCAAGTCTGAGACAAGCAAAGGCCAGATATAACCAACACATCAAGCATTTTTTCTTTTTGAAAGCCTCTGTTGGAAACCAAAATTGAGACCTATGTCAATATAGAGAACGTACAGGAAATTCCCATGTCCTACTCATAGGAAGGAAAGCTTGGTGAGACCCTTCAGCTTGGCTCAGCCATCACCTAAAAAAACAAACAAACAAAAACAAAACAAAAACAAAAAATTGTGAAAAGGCCCATGGATGTAGCATATTAGAACCCATACATCTCCAAGGTAAGTCATCCAATGTGTAGACTCATGATAAAATGACATATGCAAACCACCACAAATTTTTGAACTGGCCAGTATATGGTAATAAATAACTAAAGTGAACAAACCAAGGCCTTTATTTATTAGAAAAACAAGTATGAAATTCTAATCTTAAAAAAAATTAGCATTTTGAAAGAGACTTAATTTGGTATCATCTTCCATCTATATATACCCACTTACCAAAATCAGTACTCAACAAGCTGTTTAATTTATCATTACAAATTCAATCCCCAGCCAACAGGGAATAGCATCTGTCCTTGTCCTTCCAGAGCACATTCTCCAAGGGAAATGTGTGACTCTTTTTTGTTTTATGAGTAGTCTAAGCTTTCCCTTGCTGTCTTACTGCCTGTGACCTGCTTTCTTACCTGACTAGTTATTCTTTACCATCCACGCTTAAAGTCTTTCAGCTGTGTTCCACTATTTCCTGTCACTGAATGTCATCATCATTTACTCAGTAATGTGCACTGAAATTCAACTCTTTCATTTATCCAAATTCCAAATCAAAAGGGGATAAAAGTTATTGCTTTGCTTTTTAGTAAATTATTCTTCGCAACATTTTCTTTATTTTTGAAAATTTCAAATGTATACATGTATACAATGAAATACAATTGCCCTTGTCTCCCATTTTCCATTTTAGAGTCCCCTAATTCCCTCTCAACACAAGACTCCTACAAACTTCCTGTCCTAAATAGTCTCCAATTGTAAACTAATGTAATATAAATGAATATATAATTGCTTTTATGAATACGTAATATATTACTGATATGTGTGTCAATACACTTTATGTATTAATATAACTTTAGTCATTCCAAATTCAAAGAAGCTAAACTAGGAGAGAAAAATTATGAATTTCAGGGTTCCGGTACTGGGAATGAGGACTACTGGGCTCCTCAGAAAAAACAAGTAGGATTATGTTTTTTGCGAGTATTTGAAAATGTAGGCTTTGCTTAAGGATATTAGTGATGGTTATTTATTTCAATATCACTTCTCAAATTTTCTTCCTGCCTTAACATGTGAGATCTATGGAAAAATTGCATGGAGTCTCAGTTTTCTGAGATGATGGGACTCCTTTCTTAAACACAAGGGTTCAGGAGGAAGTTATCCTCACCTTTTAGAGAGCCTGCCCTGTTGAAATCCCAGCTGCACACAGTGTGAACACTTGAACTTCCCAAGTCATGCTTCCATTCTTTTCTAGTACCCACGATTTATGTCATTGTCTTCTTCTTAAAAAGTTTTACCACATTTTTTTTTATTTAATTAGCATATGTGTTTGTGTGCATATAACAGGTGCTACTGAGCATTGAGCTCAGAAGACAAGTCTGTGGGAGCCTGTTCTCATCCACAGTGTGTGTCCCGTGGATGGATCTGAAGTCATGAGCTTGGCAGTGGCACATTTACCCACTGAGCCATCTCACTGACCAAAATTCCCATCCTTTGCCCCCCCTTGTATCCTTTGTTTTCACACAGCTATGTGTATATCTGGCTAGAGATAACTTTTAAACTATCAGATCATAAATGCTGACAGATAGTTATTTGGCTCCTATTTCTGCAAGTACTCAGGGATATGGATTGCAGAATACAATTTGAAAATTGCCCTTTCTAAAGCTTGGCAGCCATGCGAATTCTCATTAAACTTGTTTGTAATATTTATGACAGAATGCATGCATGAGAAAACCTTTTGTTAATGCCATGTATATATTGAATTCTTTAAGAAAGCCTATTCCTTTGGATATAAATACAGCATGCACACTAAGGGACAATACTGTGACAGTAAATCTGTGTTAAAGCTGCCAAGCTCCACTTAAATCATATGAACCCATCGTGCTTCTTGACACACTCATCAGACTGTGTTTAATATATATTTCACTTTTCATCTTGTATGGGAAAGAAGAGATTGTGAATGTGCCATGAGAACAAAAGTTCTGGAAAACAGCCGCAGATTACACTGAACCTTC
This sequence comes from Peromyscus californicus insignis, assembly GCF_007827085.1. Classification (NCBI taxonomy): domain Eukaryota; kingdom Metazoa; phylum Chordata; class Mammalia; order Rodentia; family Cricetidae; genus Peromyscus; species Peromyscus californicus. The sequence continues at coordinate 27,337,484 of NW_026294617.1, forward strand.
TGTGAGGTTGATCGACTGATTAGGATTTCACTAATTTTGGATAGAAAATTGCAAGTCCTGAGCCTAATATCTTGGAGCATATTTAACCTTCTTAACGGTCATGCATTGTCCTCTTCTGTTCCTAATCTCACATGTCTGTGACCACAGGGTAAATCACTTGGAATGTACAGATGCCATTTTGCCAACCAACCCCAAAACTGAGAAAGCTGTAAAATGGCATCATAAGTGTGCCACTTATCTAAAATTCCCACCAATGTATTTTAAAACTATTTTCTCTCAGGACATACCTTGTTCTATTATTAAAACCTCAGAAAGCTGCTTCCACGTTGGAGTATGTTTTACAGTGACCTAAATCAGTGTTCCTGAGCCATGGTCAAACATATTTGGCTCCAGAATAAATTCTCTCTATTCTCTTTGGGGTGAGAAGTGTACTTTTTTGCAGTGATGACTCAAATTTCAATTTTTATATTAGTTAAAAAAAAGAAATAAAGAGAAAAAATTCAGCATATTTTTTCTTGTGTGTTGTTCAAAATGAGCATGTTACAAACACTTAGTAAAAGTCACTATAAAAATAGGGTAACTGAAGTTAAAAGTGCGTATTTCCTCCCAAATAATCATAAAGGGTACTGATGAAATGAAAAGGAGTTAGCAGTTCTCCTTAGAGTGCTGATTTAGACCCATTCGTTCATAGAAAGTCAACTGACACTGGAAATAATCCCGATTTGGGTCTTCATAATTTCAGACATGAAGCTTGAAAAAAAAATACTTGTTGCTAGATGTAGTAATATTTTAAAACCTCTGAAGACTGTTACCTTTAAATTTCCATTACTTATTATATAAAATGTGTTTTTAAAGATATGAGTAATTTTTTAAAATTTTTCCAAAATTATTACTTTTATACACACAACCACACACATTCACATATAAAATGTTTATGCAAATTCATACATGTATATTTGTGAAAAAAATATATCTTCTATTTCCTCAATTGATAATTTGTTAATTCTTGCTACAAAATTACATTCATTTATTGAAATTAACTGAAAAATAATATATTGCTCAAACTGCCAATTTGTGGTGAAGTTTCCATAAAATATTCAACAATATATAGTATATATTTTTATAAAATTGGGAAAGGTATGCACACACTCAAACACATAAAGAATATCTGTCCTGTCACATTTTCAATAGTTTTTTGTTATATTAGGAAGCATGAGAGATTCAGATTCAGTTGTAATATTATGAAAACCTCCAGACTAAGAAATCTTCCTGATCATCACACTCAGGCTTAACTTTGTTTGTGGAGGAGATATGATGTGTTGACAGATAACATGTAAAGACCAGTTCACTCATTTTCAGAGCAGTGTATAATGTTAATGAGCTTTAAAGGCAAATTATCTGGAAACTGAATGATTTCTTTAGGCAAATTATATATGAAGAAAACATATTATAACCCTATTGCACGTTTTGTTGCTTGCTCTAGAAAATTTGATGACCTGAAATGAATCAATTTTGAGGAGATTTTTATTTTGAAGTCTGAATTATTTTGAGTATGATTTTTACAGTTTAACTTTTAGGTAACAGAATTACTGTTAAAACCATGGTGGACAGAGGGACTCCATTAATTCCAGGACTCATGTCTGGTCCCTTGATATGTGGATATAACAATTAACTTTCTTTTAAAAGATTAATGTAACAAATAAGTGGGAAATTACTTTATCACCTACATATTTGCTTTCCACAGATATTCTAATTATCACAGGTCTACAATTTGTCTAATTATTATTTTGAACCTTTGCATATTGTATTGTATTTGCCGAAAATTTGACCTGTAAATTTATTTACACATTTTGTAGGAAGCATATATCCCTGTAAACATTTAAAGTCATCAACCATTCTGATGCTATTAAAACATCAAATTCACTGAAAATTAAATACTATAGGGCCAAATTGGATATTTTACACAATTGAACATTGCAAATAATTTTGTCATTTGCTTTGCTAATTTATAAGTACAAATTGAAATGGGAAATGCTTTCCTCAGATGTTAGCAGATATTAAATGCATTTCTTTCTTTTTTTCTATTGAAAATAATTTTTTTCTCACATAATGTATCCTGATTACAATTTGTTTGCCTTCCTTCTACCCCTCCAAGTTTTCCCGACATCTCTTGTATCCAGATCAATTCCCATTCTTTCTCTCATTAGAAAATTAAACCAACTTTGAAAGGATACTTATAAAATAAAGTAAATTACAACACAGTAAAATATAATAAGATAAAACATCAGAATCGGACAAAACAAACAGAAGAAAAAGAACGCAAGAAAAGTCACAGTAATCAGAGATCCTGTCTCTCCATACTCAGGACACCCATAAAAACACTAAGCCAGAAGCCATAATTGATATTCAAAGGACCTGGCACAGGCCACGCAATTCCATTGCTTGCTGCCCCAGTCTCTGTGAATTCATGTGAGCTTTGATCATGATCATATTTTCTTGATGTGCTCCATCTCCACTGGCTCTTAGAGTTTTTCTCTCTCTTCTTCCAGCAGGGTGCCCTGAGCTCTGAGGGGAATATTTGATGGAGACATCCCTTTTGGGTCTGATTGTTCTAAGGTCTCTCACTCTTTTCCTATTGTCTAGTTGTGAACCTCTGTAGTTGTTCCCATCTGTGACAGGAGGCAGCATTTTTGACGATGGCTGAGGAAGGTACTAATTCATGAATATAGCAGAATATCATCAGGTGTCATTTTATTTCCATATACTTTTGTTTGTTTTGTAAAGCAGTAGTATCTGGTTTTATCTTGGGTCCATGAGCTATCTACTCTCAGGTTATTGGTCACCCAAGCAGTGTTGGGTATGGGTTCCACCTCATGGAGTAGGCCTTAAGTCAAATCAGATATTAGTTACTCCTACCAGCTTTGTGCCACAATTACCCTAGCATGAATTGTAGGCAAAACACACCAGTATGGGTCAAAAGGGTTTTGGCTGGGTTGGAAGAGTGCAGAGTCCCTTCCTGTAACAAAAATCATAGACCATAGGTGTCCATGTGCTATGTAAGCATCAGCTTGAGTTCTCCATATTGAGTGAGTCGTGTGGGCATTGTATTCAGCAATGAGGCCTTGTTGTCAGTTAGTGGGGAGCAACCTATAGTCTAGACAACAACTAGGGTTGTTAGGAGAATCCATGGGGTACTTTTTGCCAACAACCCGATAATACATAACCCAACCCTGGTAGTGGAAACTTCATTAGGTGACAAAAGATGTCTAGCTGGGACTCTGTCTCTCCCTTGATTCCCTTGATTTGGTGATTTCCTTTAGATTGCCTTCATATATGTATGAAGTTTCTACTGCATTATGTTTCTATACTACTTACTCTCCAAAGTGCTTTTAGCTTTAGCTGTCTCTCCCCGTATTCCCTCTTTCTGATCCCTCCCCACCCTCATTGATCCTTCTGTGTGAACCCTTTCCATGCATCCATTCCATTTCCTTTTCTTAACAAGTTTCATTTGTCTTCCCTAGTCCCTCACTCTGTATCTAACCTCTGCAACAATATGGATTGTACTTGGTTACCATTAATTTAACAACAAATATCCACTCATAGGAAGTACATGGCATATTTGTCTTTCTGGATATGGGACACTTCACTCTGGATGATTTTATCTAGTTCCATCCATTTATCTGCAAAATTCCTTTTTTCTTTTTGGTTTTTTGAGATAGGGTTTCTCTGTGTAGCTTTGTGCCTTTCCTGGAACTCACTTGGTAGCCCAGGCTGGCGTCGAACTCACAGAGATTCTCCTGCCTCTGCCTCCCGAGTGCTGGGATTAAAGGCGTGCGCCACCACTGCCCAGCGTACCTCTATAATTCTTGATTTCAGCTTTTAAAGGCTGATACTCCATTGTTCAACCATGTCCTAATAAATGTTTAAAGCAATATTTCTTCATGAAGTAATTTTTATTGTATAATCATTATGAAAATTGTGAAGAAAGATTTACCTTTATTGATACTTTTTAGAATTTAAAGAAATCAACTAAATTTCTGTCTCTTTCTTTTGTTTTCTCTGACAACAACACTCACCTAGTATCTTCACTTATTAAAAATTAAGTATCATTTTACTCATAACAGTGAACCACAATGAAAATTGTACATTGTATGAGACTCACTTTGCTTTTAGTGCCCCTCATACTGCAAAAATCAAGCACTTGTTATTTATGTATTAATTACATAGTGACTTAGCCTCAAGTAAACTTGACAGTGAGCCTAATTACTTACACGGTTTGCTTTAATTTTTCCCTCTCCATCTTGCTAAATGGATAGAAAGCTGCTGTGTAGAAAATAGGATAAATGGTAGGATTGTTGCTCATTAATACAACACGATAGACGCTCTGATTTAAAAAGGTAAGTTAAACCTGTGGGTCCATTTGCAATAAACTGCCTGCACAATAGGTAAATTGCAAAGAACTCATTTTGTTTTACTCTTCAGGAGTCCTTAGATGTGGGCTGATGGTTCCACTCAAATACACTTCTGCAATTCCTTCTTCTTCTTTTATTTTTTAAAACATTGAAAGATATAGAGAACAAATTGGTGCCCCAATGGTTTGGGGGACTAATTGTATTTAGTGTTATATTTTTAAAAAGAAGAAATAATGTCATCATCAATCATCAATTCACTTCAGTTTTTAATTTTTCAGAAAATGTTCTAAGAATTCATACAGGCGATGGACTATGGCTGCAACTTTAAACTTCAATTTATGTGCCTGTTTAAGAAGTCATAGCGTCCTTACCTTGTATCAAAGTGCAAGAAGTGTGCTCTGGTGGGAGCTGTATAGTGTCTTACATGAAGGGAATAATTCATGAGCACTGTACTCTTTATGAAATTAGCTTGATTTCACCACTCCAGAAGAAATGGTAGAACTGTCTACAGAAGGTGTCCTGAATCAGTAGTAAGTTGTCCCTTCTAAATCTCAGTCACTGTCTGGGGAAATCTTCGACAGCTGGGTGCTATTAGGATTTGTTCCAATGGTGACAATGTGGAATACGCCAACACAGGGCTTATTGCCACTTATCCAGCAGGGGCATGAAATGAGGTGACATGGTAATGAGTTCATACAAATGACTTTTGCAACTTCCCCAGTGCTACCAGGCCGAGGCAGGCAATCAGAGGGAAACTATTGTCTGCCTTTCATGATGGTTTTAATGTGCTCCATTTGATTTAATGCCGCTGGTAGGCAGAATGTAAAAGGAAAGTAGGTCATTGCCTCTTCACTCTGCTAAGATAACAGGGCGCCACTCACCTGCTTTATCCAAAGAGTTATATTTGCTTTCACTGCTGACAAAGATATATATTTGGAGCTAGGGCTCAGGCTGTGCTTTGTAAATATCATTGTGAAATACTGCTAAGAATAGTTATTAAGTGATAATGGAAAGGTCTGATTTAGAGGGAATTACAAAGCTCTAATGTAAAAATAAGTTATCAGCCCCCACATCTGTTTAGAATTAAGTGCTGTCATATGGATAATTCACATTTCATTTTAAGGATTTGTCAAGTAGGAGCCTGGGAAAGTTTGTGCTCACAAGTGATTGCCAGACTTTTTATAGGTCCTGTGCTACCACAAAGTTTTATGTGCTAGTGTTTTAATTACATGTATAAAAAAATACCATTTTTTTAAATTATTTTAATTTTACACTCCAGTCTTAATAAGTTTAAGAAAATTGAATTGGATAGGTTCACAGTCCTGACCATAGAATAAAACACATCATATTTATTAATCTGATTGCTTATTATAAAATTTAAATTACTGAGTTACAATTTCTTTTGCCGTGTGTGTGTGTGTGTGTGTGTGCGTGTGTGTGTGTGTGTGTGTGCGTGTGTGTGTGAGTTTGTTGTGAATGTGTATACATGTGTTTTTGCATGTGCATGCCTGGTGCTATGATGTGCCTATGGAGACCAGAGCACTATACTCATTCTGGAATCTATAATCTCTTGCCATCTTCTAGGTCATGGAAATTGGACTCAGTAGCTCAGGCTCCTATAATGTTGTCTCTACTTTTTAAGTCATCATGTTGCTCCTGTTAGCATAAGTCAGTCTTTACTTGCAGCACTTATCAATATTTATTACAGATTTCACACTATATCAATCTATCTTAAAGATTAAAATCAATCCATTTTTGTTTGTCTGTTTTAATATGAAAAATAATATATCTTCAAAGGATAACGCTGAAGTTTTCCAATAATTTTGTATGTGTGTGTTGTTTTGTCAGTTATCAAAGCAGCTAGATATATTTTTGAAAACCAAGTTTAAAATATATTATCAGTAATATTGGGAATTCTGCATGTGTACAATTACAACTTCTAGAAAATATTTGTAAATGATTTCTGCTTATCCCCTTTTATTTATAGTCCAAAGAAATGTCCATGTAAGATTAATTAGGCAGATGTTGAGTGCTCATTTGTTTGTGTGGGAGAAGGGGCAGAGAGTTCCTGCTAAAGGGATAGAAACGATGAGAACTCTGCTAGCTTTGTCTTAGCCTGGGTCTGCCATGACAGGCAGCACAGCCTGGGACAAATTGGGGCCAGAGCTACTGCTGCTGTCCAGCAGCGCCCCTGTCCTGTTGCTCTCCTGTGGAGAAATTATATTTCCTCTGAAAAAAGCCTCAGCTATTTAGACTCCATTGACAGCTCTCCAGTCAGGGACAGCCAGGCTTTATACATTCATCATAATGAGAGATTTTTGTTTGATGTAACAGCTTGGTTGGACACAGGAGCTCTGGGACTGAAGAAGGGAAGTTCAATCCCCAATTGTCCCTTTGTATGAAGGACAATTGATCATCTGTGTTCACTAGGATGGAAGACGGTAATTTTCTACATAGTAAAATTTAGGAGGCAAATTCAATTCCAGTTCAATAGGCTTCTATAAAACACACAACTCAAAAGCAACCCGTGAAATATTAAAAATGATAGCACAGGTTTTACTAAAAGAAAAAAAAAATCATTCTGAGGTCAAACTTCCAAATTAAGAGAAAAGCATGGTCTGAAAAACCTTTTATTAACAATTTCATATTAACCTCATGTCTTTTGATGTGCCTGAGTGCTCTATGAAATTATTAAAAATATTTTATCTCACATTTGAGGATGTTAGGAGGTATATGGGTTTAGGATCCAGACTAAGTGGTAACCTAAAAGTTTACTTTAGAGGAAAAGGTTCCATGACATTGCAGATAGGGGCCCTCATCCTTTGGAGAAAATGTTCAGAAAGTGTCAGCTATGAATTCTATTTAAGCAACGTGAACACATTTTAAAAAATAAGATTTAAAAAGAAAGGAATATTGAACAGTAGATGAAATTATGCAATTAAAAAGGAAATTAAAATGTGTCACACATCAGAAAGATAATTTTATTTTCTAATTTTTCTCCTTGCATATACACATTCATATACATTTGGATTGTGATAATTGTAAGTTTTTACTACTGTGAGTTGTATTTTAATATCTGATAAACCTTAACTCTATAGGCTCTACAAATAAAACATACCATATAGGATGGTGGTTGATTACTGATAACCAGGGCCCATGCATTAGTGTTATAAAGTCATAGATGGTGATGTTTCCTGGTTTAAATTCTCATTCCAAACTGGAAGTCATTGGAGGCAAGGGTTTCTGGACAGCCAGTTATAAGCCACATTCTGAATATGACTTCTCAATTCTTGATATTGTTATGAAAGAAACATTGTTAAGTATCAGTCATATTATCATGGACAGTTATTCATGTGGGCAATGAATTGAAAAACAACAAGCTAAAATCCAATGTCCCTTAATTTCTCAACATAGTATTTACTTCTTAGATTTGGAATGCTATCTTGACTCAGGGCTCATGTTTTAGGCAATAAGGAGCAAATATTATCTATCAATTGTGTTCCAGTTACTTGAAAATCTATTGTATGAAAGATACATATTGACAGGCACAGAATTTTAAATAGGTTTGCTTCATGTATGCCACTCTTTAACAAAGCTTATGGTGAATTGGGAAATACACATACATTAGTATTCTGAATATTATTGTACTATGTGTTAAGTAAATACATAGCACATTTAAGAACATATGTGCTGAAATGTCCAAAGGAGAGTAGTTAGAGAAGCATTGTAAATAAATTATCATTGGATATGTGCATTATGAAATAATTGGAATTTGAAATTAAGATGTAAAGACAAATCAAGTTGGGATCTATAGATATTACAGACACATTGCAGTGTGAACATATTTTCTGTGAGTTTAGTAAGCCATCTATTTTGAATAATGATTAAAAATGTTACCTTCTTGTAGGAGGGAATGGGTGTGGATTGAGGGGGAAGGCTGGAGGATGCTGGAGGAGGGAAGAGATGGATCTGTGATTGGTATGTAAAATGAATAAAAAATTTCTTAATGAAAGTGTGAATATATGCAAGTTTTTACATATATACACTGCATATGATTCTTAATGCATGGTATCTATCATTATATGCTATTTCTACACAATCATCAAATGTTTTAAAAATAGTGATTACTTTCAATTTTCTCATTTAGTAAATTTAAAAGTCTCTTTACAAATCATAATTCTTGACATTTTTCAGGTTTTATAGATACGAAAAAAAATCATGGACCATAGCCTATATGTTTACTGGCAATTCTACCCAGCCCATAAGCTGGTAGTCTACCATTAGTATGTAATCTAAATAAATTCATTATTTGATTCATTTTGCTGATCTGATGTATTTGTGTTTTTCAAATATCTTCCATGTTTTAAAATTTTGTTAATATACTCTTGCAATTAGTTGTGTGTAAAAAGAGCGAGTAATCCAAGGAAAGATAAAAAGAAATATCATTGTGAATAAACTTACTTCTGGAAGCCTTCATTTTTTACCTTAAGACACTGGATGCATCTGAATTTTTGCTTCAAACAAGCAGAGACAGCATTCTCAGGATTAGTTAACAGTTTAATAACCATACGTATATTGAACTTTTCAAAAGGTAGGAATGTAATTTAATTTTAGTCATAGCTGTCAAGTACCAAAGGCCATGAATAAGCTAATAAATTCAAAAGAATATTAAAAATTAGATACCTTAAATGAGTAGCAGGCAGATGTTTGTGAGATTAATGTTATTAGATTTCTGTGAGGTAGCACATACTGAGAAACAATGACCCTCAGCACAAGGTTACCTTGTTGTTTATTAACATCTGAAACTTCTGTGCTTGTTTTGGTATGGGCAACATGGCTCAGAATCTTTTATCTAATACACTAATCTTTTTAGCTTGCCCTTATTCAGTATTTTAACTTTTTCTTTACAAATTTCTCATTTCACTTCATCTATATTACTTTTCTCTCAATTAATTCTTTACATGACCCTGTATTGTCACTAGTTTCTGTAAATTACTTTATGTGGGATTACATCCCATGTCTACAGAAGGCCAATCTGAATGTATGCATGATACATTCAATACATTTTTAGGACACAGCTTAATTTTCATTATGACATGAACATGAAAGATTCTCCAGGCTCATGTACTGGTGGTTTTGATCACAGGTAGTGTTGCTTTACTAGGAAATTCTGGAAACGTTATGGGATGCTTCTTGTTTAGAGAGAAGGAGTTTACTGGGGGAATACCCCTAGAACTCTATCTTGTCCGAGACCTTCTCTATGGGTTCTTCTTTACTATATACCCATCCTAAAATGAGCAATTCTTTTAGCCACATGCTAACACTGTTTTTATGTCCTATTTCACATCAGACATGATGTGTTGGAACCAGAAAAGCATGAATTGAAACCCACAAAGTCACAGTTTCAAATATATATTTTTTGCTGTGGGATATTGCCCTTGTACACTGGTTTCAGTAAACGCTGATTGGCCAGAAGCCCCACAGGAAATATAGGCAGGGCGAGCAGATGAGAAGAATGCTGGGAAGAGGAAGGGCTGAGTCAAGAGTCACCAGGCAGACACAGAGAAAGCAAGATGACAAGGCAGAACTGAGAAAACATACCAAGCCACATGGCTAAACATAAATAAGAATTATGGGTTAATTTAAGTGTAAGAGCTAGTCAGTAATAAGCCTGAGTTATGGCCAAGCAGTTATAATTAATATAAGCCTCTGTGTGTTTACTTGGATGACATGAGTAGGAGAGTTTTGTTCCAATTGCTGGCCAGCCCGGGACACAGGAAAACTTGACTACATATTTTCTTTTTAAAATTAAATTTATTAGATAGTTACAATGGAGGTGAAAATTATGCTCAACTGAAAGACAGTGCAAATACTCCGAGCTCCTTTAAAGTTTAATGGCTAGTATATAAGACTTGATGAATATGATAAATGCATTCACTATCAGCCTTGATGCTTTCCAACTAATGATGGTTTCATAGTATTATACCTCCTTGTAAGATCAAGGATCATCACATATCTGTGATATGTTTCCAGTTATCATTATTTTGCTGTTTCCTACTTTTTTATACATAGTATTCTGGCAAACTTACTCTATTATATTCATGTGGGTGTCCATTATGAAAAATTCATAATGGTTATAGGAGAAACCATAGCAACTTTAACTTGAGCATGCACATATTCCTGTACCTGAGATAAAAAATCAAATCATTTCTAAATATACTTTTCAAATCATTCCTTAAAGCAAGCATTGCATTTATTAGTGCTGTAACTCTGTCATTTAAATGGAAAGCAAAACCACTATGATTATGTTTTTGTTGATTAATAGGTCAGAAGAACATGTATGACAGTAGACTCTATAAATATCACGGATATTACCAGAAAGCATGGAGACTAGAATGTACTTCTACAACATTAGGACTTCTTATTTCATAAGATTTAAACATGAGGTCTTGAACTTTCTTTAATAAATTCTGTCACTGTGCCAACAAAGGGATCAGAATAGATGGATACAGTTAAAGGTTAATGTTTGCATGCCACTCAGTTCACAAATAAATGTTTTATTTCTTAGGGAATCATGAATTCCAATACAATAAATAATTAATTCAAGAAATAGATAATTACTAAAGGTCACAGAAAAAATGGATTTTTAAGCATTCCTTTTAGTAGAATAATATAAAGGACTTATAGATAAAATGACTGCCTAGACCTAAGGTCTCTACCTACAATTAAACTGAAGAGTGACAAGGCAAGAAAACTGTTTTGTTATTCTTGATTATTATAATGTTGTCTAGAAAACCCTGAGAATCTTGGTCATTTGTTGATTTATATGTTTAATGCTTATTGATTCATACATATATAATGATTTTATGTTATTTCAGATTATTTGCATTGGCTAATTACATTTCCTGTTGCTTTAAATATTTTTTAGTTTCATTTTATCTTGTGTTTTGCTTCTGCCTGCTGTTGCACTGCTAATACAAAGATGTCGCCATGTTACTACACATCACTTCTTCTCTTTACCAAAGCTTTAGCTTACTTCCGGTAAAGACAAATGTGACATTGAATTTGACGTTAAAATATCTGTAGGAAGGGAAAATCAACAGAGAGAGAATTGTCAAAGTCTTTACTATTTTGCTTACTTTACTCATTTCACATTTATAATGTGTATTTGGTTTGTGGAATGTAATTATTTCTTTAATTTTATAAATAAAAATGGTGATATGAACTTGGAATTTTAATAAATGTAGCCAAAACTTTTGTCATAAAGGTTGAAATGCCTAGTTCATAAAACTAATTTTTTTTTATTTTTCTGAGATTATAATTTAACTACATCACTCCTCTTTTCTCTCCTTCCAAACCCTCCTGTATACTTCCCTTGTTCCATATTCCTAAATTCATAAATATAACCTACTCATTCTGTTTAATGTTATTTGTATGTATGTTTACAGGGCTCACAACTTGTATTGAATAACCAATTGGTGTGCTCTTCTCTGGTAAGACAATTTCTTCTACTCTCAGTATTACTTATTTACCTGTAGTTCACATATATGATTGAGGCTTCATGGGCTTTGAAATACATGAACCACAAAAATAATGAACATGGAATAATAACTCGAAGGGTGCAAGAGTGACATGTGTACCATGGTGATAGCCACTAGCTCTCAAATTAACTTACAAGGAAAAATTCATGCCTGGTACTGACAACTGAGATAAATACCGAGGGCTATTGAAGTTTGGGGTCTTGGAGAAGATCCCACAAGTGCCACTTTTGTTTGGGAACACTATGAATAAGAAAGGGGAAAAGTGAAGATATAATTTTAGTGTATCACACAATAGCATGTATTTGTGCCTAGAATTCACTTTGTATTCTAAATCTAAATCCAATTCATCTATTTTTGTAACTTCTGCATGTTTAGGCAAGATTACACCATAAATCCAATTCATCTACTTTTGTAACTTCTGCATGCTTAGGCAAGATTACACCATCTTAAAAATCATTTTTTGTAGATTCTGTGCATTCTTTTAGTATGTGAGATGCCATGAATTCCTAATTTTTTGTCTGACTTAATAATCTCTGGTTAAATATGGTGTCCTAGCAGTTTAAACTCAATTAATACCAAATTAATTTCTCAAGTCACACTGGTATAATATTTATACATTAACCACTTTAGTTAGAATTTTGGGGTTCTAGTCTAGAAGTTAATTTCTTAGAACTAGTTAGGGGTTATTGAGGCTTAAGTTGGCAAGTAATTCATAAGAAACCTAGCTTATATTTAGAGTTTCAAGTTATATTTCCCCAACTTTAAAGAAAATGTTACTTATATCTTTCTCTCATTGAACTATAAAATGAGCATGTGTATGTGACTTATTCTTGTGTTTTTATTTTATTTTATTTTTCATTTGACATACCAACCACTGATTCCTCTCTCTCCCCTTTACTGCTTCCTCCCTCCTTTCTGCCACCCTACCCCATTCATTCCTTAGAGAGGATAAGGTCTCCCATGGGGAGTCAACAAAGTCTGGAACATCAAGTTGAGGCAGTCCCAGGCTCCTCACATGATAACTTATTGTCTTTTAGAATATTCCACTCAATATGCTTACCCATTACACATATACAGAATAATCAGAGAACACAATGTTCATTCAAAAACAATGGAAAACTGAAGCAGTTTAAACAAATGAATTGCTCATTTGTCTTACACAATAAAGAATCTTCTAGGTAGTGTATGGATTGTATATCAGTTTACCAACTCCTTATTCATTTTCTTACAGTAGTTCAGCTCAACTACAATTTTATCTGGGATGATCATTGTTGAAAAGTCAAGTGACAACTCAAAGTCACTGCTACACATTTGTGGAGCATCATTCCTAAAAACACAAGCTTCTTCAGTTGTTCATTTTTCATATGACTCCTTTTCATAGTTTCATTCTTGTTCCCAGAGTTATAAGATAACTCTTTCCAGAGAAGACATAGATAAAACTTCATGAGATCTTTACTCTCCTAACTTTCCTCCAGTCTTAAATATGCCTGGCCTTTTTATGTAATTTCCCTATGTGACATCTCAGAGACTTATCCAGTTTAAGTTCAGTAATTGAACTTTTCAAAATTATCTTGGAATTTATCAATTTTTAGCTTTTGAAGACACACACACAGACACACACACGCACACACACACACATATATATATATTACTACATTGTAACATAAACAATTTTGCATACACAACATTTGACATCTTTCATACTTTATTCTTTCAAAGTCTTTCAAAGTAGGCTATATTATAAATACACAGAATTACAGTCACCTTATACGAAGGTGGTATACTCTAAGATTCCTACACCACAGACAGTACCAAACACTATAAATTAATTTCTTTTTATCTCAATAAACATTTATCATAGACTATGATGACGTTTGTAGTTTGAAGTGTGAGAACAAAGTGGTATGAGTTTCATCTTCACATTTTGCTGAATATGTATATGGGTATGTGTTTATATGCATGCACATGTATTGATAATTTTGGATAGCACACCCAGAAATATTGGCCTTATTCTTTGAGACACAGTCTCTCGTTGGCCTGGACCTCACCAAATAGATTAGACTAGGTAGTCAGTGAGTGATCCCTAGAGATACTCCTGTGTTTATCTCCTCATACTTGAACTTAAATCAAATACACTTGCAAATAAATTCTATGAATTGAACTCAGGTCTTCATGCTGGAAAGGTAATCACTTTACCAACTGACCTATTTCCTAAGACCTTTATCTTCATACTATTTACACAGAAGACTGATTCCTATTTATTGGATTTTAAGAACTCATTATAGGAGATAGTTTTGTCTTCATTAAGGGGAGAACTTTTACTTAGAAGTAATGCTTCATGGATTCTGCATGACATTTCCAAATTGCCCATACAACAATTCTTGTATTTGGAAATCTTGAGTAAATGAAGGAAATAGTACTTGATTAAAAATATTGTTGTTCATGACACTCAACATAATGATCAAGACAGCTACAAGTGATCATCATAGATCCACAGCACAAATGTTCTAGACAAGGGAAGATTTACATGTCAAACAGAGAAAGACAGAATGGTATAACCGCTTACTGGACTACAAATAATGATATGCACTTTAGAATTTATGAATCTCATTTAACCTCACCTTGCTGAATCCATGTAAAGAGGACCTGCAACTAAGTGTAGGGATACTGTATCATGATGGTTGTCTCTCTTCTCATCCTCACAGGAGGATTTCCTAGCTCTTGAAAGATAAGATATAGCCATATACTTAAGGTAATCTGTCAATCAAGGGAAATTTAATACGAAAGCTATGATTGGAACATATCTTGACCATATTGAAAAATACTATGAATATTGAGAAATGGGGCACTTAGGTGATGAGTTCTTGAGTACTCCCTTTTAAAGGCTTTATAAAAAAATCAAGCTATTAACTGTCTAGTTATCTATCTTTTCCCTTATCCTAACATAGAGGGTAGTAATCAACTTCTATTTTTCTGTAGTTTCAACCAGTGTGTTATAAGAAGTCTTCTCAAGATGCTATTATTTTGATATTGGATTTCTCAGCTTGTAGAGCCATGAAAGGGTATATTGATTGCTATTCTTTACAAATTCCTTATCTATGATATTCTGATACACGATTACAGACTTGACTAAGGCAATGACATACTTCTGGCTAGAGCCCTTATTTGTTTAGGGCTCTCCATTTTTTCTGACCTTGACAGAAATCCTGGACACCTGGTCTATCAATTTCAGTTATTTAGTTTAATGAGTAAGTTATAAGTACCAAGAGCTTTCTTTCTTTCCAATGACAAAACTCACTAATAGTGAACTGACAAAGCTATATGGACTTCTGGAGTGCTGTATGTCCTAGAAAATAACAGCCTAGATGCTCAAAACTTTTCTGTTTTGAGTATATGCCATGGCTACCAGAACTCTGAAACAGACTGAGAAAAAAAAAACAACAAAACAACAACAAAAAAACAGAACAACATCAAAAAATCCGTACACATAGGCTTCCACTATTGAAATGAATCGTGTTGTAAATAATCTACCACTTATTCCCAAATGCATCTACTATAACACTGGATGAAGACAAAATGTATGATTCATCACAACACTGAATATTCTTTACCTTTGAATTGATATTAACCTTTATCTTAAGCATATTTTCTTTATTATGTATTTGCTATTTATATTCCATGTGTTCTCTCAAGTTCGAGAACACTGATGAACAAGTTTCCAATAGACAATTTTATCTATTTCAACTTAGTCTTCTGTTAATTTCTAAATCTCCACAAAATGTCAGTACTTTAACTAACATCAGTTTAATTAATCTAAACGGGTGCTCTTTTTTATTCCTCACATGTAATTCTACTTTGGATTCCTATTCTAGCAGTTGACAGGTTTTCTATTGTTAATGATTTCTTACCTTTTGTCACTTTCTTATTGAAGGATTCATTAAATGAAACGTGGTTTCTTGAAATCAACCTTCATCCTTAGCATTTTAATGTTGCGAGCAGTTTGCATGCACTAAAATCAGGGCTAGAAGGCTTGAGGCCATTGGTTTAATCCCAGCATCATATAACAAGACGACTCTTTAAAGGTGAAAACTGATATGCAGTTTTACTCATATATTTCTCACTTGCTTTTTTCTGTCCAAGTCAAAGTTTGCATTAAAACCTTTTCTTCAACTTGCTTCTGTTTTCAGAAGATGTCTCAAACTATATTGAGTGACAACTGGAATTAGCTTGTGGGACATTTAGTCACATAGCCAATTCAACAACAAATTATAAATACATTTATATTTTTGTTTGTAAAAAGTAGAGTATTTTGGGACTCTATTTTCCTTGTGATGAAAGCAATTAGATTCAAACAATGCCTGCAATTTCCTCCCATTATTTCATATTTAGTATAGCTATCTGTGTATTTATTTTCACTGTTCCAGCCTTTCACAAGCATACATAATGTTGCTTTTTTAGCTTTTTCAAGCTACATCATGTACATGCAAAAGTATTTAATTTGATTCCCTTTCAACTGAGATTTTATTATTTTAAAACAAATTTATGTTGCCATCCCCTTCTAAACTTTGTTGATATTTTTCTTAATGACATAAAAATATCTTCATTCACTAATGCTACTATTATTGTTGTTAAGAAATAGCCTCTGGTTTCATTTATAGTAAAGAACATATTATTCATTATATCATTCCTGTTATGTTTTATGATTTGTTCTTTCAGTTTCAATATGTTTAGTAGTAGGTGGTGTAGTGACTGATTCTATATAGAGCTGTGTCAATATTTCAATCAACGGTCACTCAATAGTTGTGAGACGAAAATATTTTCAGAGTCTAGAACATTTGAAAAAGGATTTATTGAAGTGTGTCTTTTTTCAAATCATGTTTACTTTTGATCATCTCTGTAAAATTACACTATTTTACTATTCATTGATTGGAGGGATAATAGTTACATGCTCATTGCAGTGTTTGGATTCTGACAATAAATAGACAATAATAGTATAATGTTACTTAAATTTTCATTAGGTTGAAATACATGTATTCTGATATATTTTGATTCTGATGAAATTTCTTAAATTTTCTGCAGCATAATTCATAATACATCCTACATACAATCTTAAAAATGAATAATATGGGTGGAAAGAGGGTTCAGTGGTTTAGAATTCTTGTCACCCTTGCACAGGACACATCTTCCATTCCCAGCACCCACCTGGAGGCTCACAGTTATCTGAAACCATCCTCTTCTGCTCTTTTTAGATATCAGGAACATGGAGGCAAAATACTCAGACATATGAATAAAATAAAGCAGTTTTTAAAATGAATAATATTGTATATAATTAATTTGTAAAGATTAATTTACAATATTTTTTAGTAATCTACAATGTCATTTTCAAATTTTTCTTGCATCTTTGCTCCATTATATACAGCACTTAGTAATTTTAATGATGTTTTTTCATTTGCATATTCAGTAAGCCAGGCATAGTTGCTGTATCTGTTTTTATTTTGTACTAAAATAGCAAAAAAAAGCAGCTAATTTTTGTGCCATTTCTTATAAATGTTCTGAATAAGCAAAAGAGAATTTCAAACATTGCAAGCAGATTCAAACTTCCTAAAAAACTGAGTATCATTTATCTGCTCAGCAGTTAGAGCTAAACTTGTACTATAAAAGAGAAAATTTACATTAAATTTTGAACAAAAGGATGTCATGAATTTAACTTCAAATTATTTCCTTCTCGAATATTAAAGGTATTTGCTGATCCTTAGACCTGTTTGTCTACTTAGTCGATTTAAATTAAAATGCAAGATGGTAATCTATTATTAGATTATTTTTCTAATACTGGCGATCTTTTCCCTCCTGTAATGAACTTTCCCTGTGCTAGCTGCTTCAAATCCTTTATTCTGTACCCATAGGATTGAACATGATTATGAAAGATAAACCTTAGTAATAAAAGATGAAAAGAGGTTATGACATTCTTATTAAATAGGAAAAGCAACTGCTTTTGATTTTAATCTTATAGTTACCAGTGTTATTAAAACTGCATTAGAAGTATGGGAAATAGGCATATTTATTCATAATAGTCTACTTTCATAAATTATACTTTCTAAAGAGTAGAACTTTTGTAGAAATAGCATTTTATTAGTATTTTTTGTCACATGAAATTTATGGGTGATTCCCTGTCTCCACTTCCTATCACTGGAAGAACAGGGGATCAGTCATATCCAGCCAGCACTTACGTGTTCTAGAGATCCAACGATGAGCCCTCTCCCTTGCACAGCAACTGTTTTACACACCGAGCCACCACTCTAGATCTGTGTTCTGTCCCCTTTGTGGGATACAGCCTCAGAAAGCTCACAGTATCACTTCTGATATGTGCGAGGTGTCAACCATCCCCAAAGACAGTTTCAGGTTAATAGAATAATTCCACATCTCAATGACTAGAGTTTTAAATATCTAAAACACATAACAGATTATTTTCCACAATTAAATTTTGAAGCAAGTATCACCCAAATCACGCAAATGATTTCTTAGTTGTTTGATTGTGTTCTCTCAGGGTAAAATCTGGTTCATCTTCTCCCCCAATTGGACAAAAAATACTTCATAGTCATATGCATATATATTATCAAGCTATTTAACAGAAAGATATGAAGTTGGAAGAGGTTGTGTAAAAGGGAGTCCAAGTGGAGATGAAGGTGGGAAACAGGGGAGTGGACATAATCCAAATATATTTTATACATGTGAGAAATGTTCAAAGAAATTTTATTTCAAAATGAAATACAAATGTTTGAAAAGATATACTTATTTGATATGACTTAAACATACATGTATGACAATATTATATTTAACCCTGTAATGCTACACAATTACATATTTTATGTCAGTTTCAATATAATGAACTTGAACTGAGTAAAAAGAACTATGTAGTTGAAGTATCTCTACCTGTACATCTAGCTAGTTATTTATGATAGCTGACTATCAACAACATTGATGTAATTAAATAAAGAAAGAAAATTTGGTCAACGAAATAATTCTTGTCCTCTTCAGCATTCTCAAGACTGTTGTTTTTTGAACATTCATTTTATATCATTCCTCTTTTGTCCTTTCTGAACACTACATCAGGCTAGAGAGGCATTTAGTGAAATTTTCGTAACTGAAAATGAAGGATTCAAATTGTCCCCAATACAAATAATAATCATAATCATCATAATAATAATATATGGTGCACAATATAAAAGGTTCAGATTTCTCCCTTGAATCTCCAGGATAATCAATTCCTTGATAGTCTCTTCTTCCACTCCCCCAAAGCAGATTTTTTTCAGAATCCTGTATCAGTCAACAGTCTTCTTTATTTTTTAAAACAAAAAAGTGTCCTGAAAAAAGTAAATGTCTGTGAAAATTAAATGTCAAATAAAGTATTTAGAAAACCTATTGAAAGTGTGCTGACAACAACAGACTAGACAAAATGAACCAGTAATATCTAAACAATTGTTTGTTGCAGTCAGAAAGAATTACAGGCCCTGTATTCCAAACTATAAGCAATGGAATCTAAAAAGAGGGGACTGCTGACTTTCCTAGAATGTTCTATATTGCAAAATCTTTGCAGTTTGTAGGTGGAGAACTTGGCGTTGGTGTAATTCTACAATTCTTTTTTTTTTTTTTTTTTTTTTTTTTTTTGGTTTTTCGAGACAGGGTTTCTCTGTGTAGCTTTGCGCCTTTCCTGGGACTCACTTGGTAGCCCAGGCTGGCCTCGAACTCACAGAGATCCGCCTGGCTCTGCCTCCCGAGTGCTGGGATTAAAGGCATGTGCCACCACTGCCCGGCCGTGCGCCACCACTGTCCGGCTACAATTCTTATGGTTATACAACCAACACTATTCTGTCTATTCTAACCTTGCCGCTATGACCATCCATGCCTGAACCTGTTATGTTCAGATGGGTATTGGAAGAGTTCCCTGAGATATGCTAGCCAAAATATCTGGTTTATCCTGTCATTAAAACTGCCTGACAAACTTTCACATCATTCGTAAAGAACAACTCCTAAGCCTATTCATTGAGGTCTTCTATAATCCTTTTCCTCATCTTGCTAAAAGTAACAGTCGGTCTTGAAATTATAGTGTCTATGCTCCCGTCACTTGAACCATTGGCTACCTCTACTACCCGTTTGCACCTTTAATAATCTCTAATCACAGAATGTAAGTCTTAATTTATTTTCTTTGTGTAAAGATATTTTCCATTTTTCTCCGATTCCATGTTGATTTGGGACTCTACTTCTGAGTCAAAGATTTTTCTTCTTACATGAATACCAAAAAAGAATCCTAATGAGAATATAATTGGTAGCTGAGACTGAGAGGGAGGTAGTAACAATATGTATAAGGGAAATAAAAACCTTTCATTTAGAATTCTATATACTACACCAGCTGCAAGAAAGTATTTAGTAAGCTACAGTTGAGTGTAACTCTTTCTTTGAGCCTACTGTTGGTACTATATCTGGATGAATAGAAGTTTCTTCTCACACAACATGGCATCACATGTTCAATTTTACCAAGCCTCAAGAACAAGCTAATAGTTATTTCTGGCAATTTGAAGTATCAAACTTTTCTCCCAAACCTCAGCAGCTTGAGCTCTGAGTCCCCCACTAAGCTTTCAATAGTCTTCATCAATCATTCTGATTAGACAGGCAGTTAGGCATCATCACATTCAATGGCTAATAAGGATGAGGCAAGAAGTGGTCCTTGAGTCTTTCTAGTCTGCGCCAGCTGGAAAGCCCTTTTGCCTCTTCATCTGACTCAGAGCTGGCAGTTTGACAAGCCACTTAATAAGTGTGTCAGCGCAATAAAACTAAGTACATCGGGTGTTCCGATCAGCATCCAGAGACTCAGGAACCATTCTGTATCTTTCTCAGCAGAAGAAAAATTACACTACAGCACTTCCCTTCTCTCTGGCAGGAAAATCCTAGCACAGCTAGAGACCTACAGTTGCCAGACATCAGATATCCAGTTAGTGTGGAATACGGCTCTCAAGATATCCAGTTGGTGTGGAATATGGCTCTAATTCTGATACTGGTATGCTGCTTCTTGGCTGTATTCAGGACACAACACCTAAAGTAGATCATGTGTCACAATCATGTCCTGGTGGTTCATTACATTCTCTGAATATAAGTTAGGGCCAGAAACCTGGTCCTATGCTTACCAAGAAAGATTTATTGTCCCATTGGTTTAGGGAACCACAATGCTTCTGATGTTTTTCTGGCTGTGGAGATGGAGAGAAAGAAAATTATAGTTACTAGAACAATTCCTGCTTAATGACTACTGGAAGCTGTGATCATTTATCACAATAAAAGTGGTTAAAGTAAAACTTAACTTGCGAGTTAATCCTTAATATAGTTTGGAATATACAATAGCTCTACTTTCTGTATAGCCTCCAGCTACTTTGTTTCAGTGTCTATTCACTACTTTTGGAAAGTCTCTCTGTTAGTTGGCAACCGACATGCCTCACTACATTGGGAAGTGCTATGGAGAATCTGTCTGTTTCTGAGCCTTTCTATATTAATCATGCATTCTTGGGTTGGATATATAAATATACTGGTGATACAGTAATAGAAAAAAAGCCATCACCTGACCCTCATAGTCCTACAGTTCGGTTAATGAGCATTATGACATTCTATACTGAAGAGAACTGAATTACTTTATAGCTAGTGTTGAATTACCCTGGAGGAGTCAATGTAATTTTCCTTTTCACCTGGAAGCTTCTCCAGTAAATCAGAGGATCTCTCAGGAAAGAACATGAAGAGACACAAGCTACATGCTTCATATGGGTTTGCAACATCCTTAGATCATGCCTATTTCTCTTTATTCAGTGAAATCAGTTTTTTATGAAAAATTCAAAAATGTGAATTTAGGAATGGCATAATAGAACTCTGTATAACTATGCAATTTAGGAATCTTTCTTCATTAGGCATAGGAACGTTTTGTTACTTAAATAAATAAACCACTATCTTAATGGTGGGTGTGTTTTTGATGGATTATCTGATCTATTTACTTGACAAACTTCTCTGTTGGTCAGATGTCTTTGTTTATATCACATCTCACATGTTTTTTATTAATTTTATATTTTTTAAATTTTGTTAGTGTGTGTGTATACATGTGCATCTATGCATGCATGTGTGCCTTTGTGTTCTTGTCTGTGTGGGGATATGTTTACAAAGTCAAGAAGAGACTATAAGATGACCTGGAGCAGGGAGTTGTAACCTACCTTGTATCTGCTGGTAAATCAACTCTAGTCCTCTTCAAGAGAAGTGTACTCCTTTAGCCACTGTGCTCTCTCTCTCCAACCCCATAAGTTAACTCCTTCTACAATTAGTTCAGTTAATTGCTGATATGTCTTCTTTTTAATTTGCAATCTATGGGAATCCCATCATGGCTATTGAAATCAGGGCACTAGGTGTATTGTAGAGCCTCACCTTTATTTTCTCACCTAGAAGAGCCATTAACAGCCTATATCTATGGTACATAAAGCTTACTTTATCAGTAAGCTTCCCTCTGGCCTTAGAATGATCCCAAGAATCAACTCCATGTACATATTTAGAGTGTACTTAAGTAAGTACTATGTGAAAATATTTTAGAACTCAGTAGTCATTAAGATCTTGCCATATAACAAGCTGTCTTAATTCCCACATTATTCTCTGTAAATATCTGCCACCTGCCTCAAATGATCCAATTGTTGATAACAGTGAATTCATCTAACTAGAAAAACAAAACCAAATTTCATGACAATTTGCAACACTTAATCTCCTGTTTTTTTTCCATCCTAAAATGATATATTGTAGGAATCATTCTACACAATCTAGACAGTCACTGCCTCCTTCCATTGTTCAATGATGCTACCTAAACCTAAAATGTTAGATGTATGTAGGATTATATATATATATATATATATATATATATATATGTGTGTGTGTGTGTGTGTGTGTGTATACATACATATATATGTGTGTGTGTGAATATAATTTATTTGAAAGCAATAAAAAGAGGTAGAATTGCCATACCATTACAAGTAGGAAAACACTTTCTCAAAGAATATTCTTTTCATTAACTCATCTTTAGTATATGGTGACTGAATATATTGATTATTTAAAAATTTAAATACTATATTATTACCTAATTAAAAGCATGTAATTGCTTTATGACAGAACACTTTCATATTCTCTGTAAAATATTCCTAGTTTTTATCAAGTTTAATTTGATAATGAAAGATTAGATGACAAAATTATTCTGTGAAGTTGGTAAGAATCAGGGTCGAACCCTAGGCTGACAAAGCCAAGAGTAAATAATATCACTCTTGAAAGTGTGTACAGTCTTCCTCACCAAATGCATGGCCTTTTTCCCAGGAGTGAAAAACTTTTTATTAGCCCCAAGACAAAACAAACACCATGGAAGAATACATAATTGTAGTTTTAATTATACGTTTGATCTTAAGCATAATTAACTGGGATTCAGAATATGCGTACTACTTAAACAATTATTTCACAGTTAAATCAGATAACTACTTAATGCTATAAAGGCTTTTGTACATTTGTGCTTAGTGGTTTTTCTGTTTTGTTGTTTTTTGTTTTGCTTTTTGTTTTCTTGAATTTTTTTTGATCTGTAGTTGGATTTTAAGTAAACATAACTCGTCTCTTTTGCTAAACTCCAATGTTTATGTTTGACATTTCACTTTTGTGTCCACAGCTCTGTCTACCTCCCACTCTGTTTCCCTGATTCCCCTTTATTGGTTTAGAAAAAGTTGGCTAAAGGAAAAGATGAGATTAGATAGAATTTTCATCAGTCCTGCTGTTTCTTCCTAACAGTGCAGTGACAGCGCAGACACTAAGATTCCATATGAGCTATTTTCAATGTACCTTCTGGCTCTCGTTGTTATAATATTCTAGGCATGTGAGACCTCCTCTTTCAATTCTGTCTTCTCCCTCAGATCCCCCTCACTAAGACCTTTTCATGTGTTGAAATGTCATCTATAAAGACTTAGCTTTGTAGAGTCAAATATGTCTGCCTGTTTTCCTCTTAATGTTACCACCAACTGAAAATATCATATATGATTTTTTTGTTTTTCCAATAATTTTCTCAGTAAATAACTGAACATAATAAATAATTTTTGAAAACATGCTTACTATAAGCTCAATTGTTAATCAACATAAAAATATAGTATACAGTGTATGAACAACTGAAATATCCACTTTGATGGAGATAATTTTGAAGCCTGGGCAATAATTCAACAAAACAATTGATATCTCATGTAATATTTGTATATAAATATGTAAGTGGAATAATTTGATTATAACTGTAGGACAATATTTTTAAATTTTATGAAATGTGCTAGTCATCTTACAGGTTATCATGAACTATATAATATAGCATTATGGCCAATTAGTCCTTGTCTTTGTCTGCCTCTACTTTCTTATGAAGTTCAAAGGCTTAAACAGTCTCAGAAAATCTCAAAATGAATCAAGAATTAAATTCTGGTCTGTTAATCTTTTCTATGTTGTTGGGACCTGCTGACCTGTTGAGTAGTACCTGAATAGGGGAGTGAGGATTAAGAAAATACAGTTACATAAGGGAAAAGACAGAGACATAAAAGAAAAGATAGTGATATAAAAGAAAAGACATAGACATAGAATGGAATTGAGAGGGCTCTCAGTGAATACTGCAGCAGCTCTGAATTTATTTCACATAGCCTTTTTATACCCAATGCAAAGGAGGGCAAATGACTTCCTTACCATGGTTCAAGGAACAAACAAGTATAAACACCTCCTTCATTCTCAAAACATCTAGTAACCATGCCTTTGTTCAATCATCCTGTTATTCAACCTTAAGGAGGAAAACAAGCTTGAACTCTCTGACCTTAAGTCAAGATGGAATCAAACCACAATCTGGAGTCACTCTGGGCTCCTACACTGTCTGTGATCTAGTAAAGATATTATAACCCACACAAATGAAGTAAGTTTTAAATTACTTTCTGAAAATTAATAAAATTGAAAAATAATTATATATGTATATGTATTTTTAGTAAAAAAAATAGATAATATGGAGGAAGGCTAATGTTATAAGAAATTGCTAAACAACTCATTAGTTGTTCTGTATCAGGGAATTGGATATTGAATTAAAATAGCCAATTCCTTAGCCAATGGATGTATGATGATGCCTGTTATGCCCAGATTGCAGGGACCCTCAAAAGACCACCACAGAGATCGAATCCTGTACATAAAATCAAAGAGTCTTTATTTTCCATCTTGGAGCCTGGACTCCCTGTCCTACGCAGCAATAAGAACCAGAGCCCAAGCAGGGTGGGGTTTTTATTATAGCAGAGATTGGGGTGAAGGAATTTCTGGGGTTCAGGACCCTGATTGGCTGACATTTGTCTAGGGGTATAGGGAATGTTGGAAAATCAGATATTTCCTTTTCCTGGGTCCAGGTGTTGCCTGCCAGAAGCTGTGTCTGGACTTCTAAGCCTGTCATGGCAGCAGTGTGGTCAAGTTGTTTAGGCCCTCCCACACCACCACCACAACCCTGCCTCATCCACTATTGTAGCTAGAGCTTTTCTCTCCAGGTCCCGCCAAGCCACGGCAGTCCCATAGCCTACTTATAAAATAAACATGCAGACGCTTATATTATTTAAACTGCTCGGCCATTAGCTCAGGCCTACAATTGTCTAGCTCTTACTCAGCCCATTTCTGCTAATCTATATGTCGCCACGTGTTCTGTGGCTTTACCTGCTGCCTTTACATGATGCTCCCTGGAGAGCAGGCTGGTGTCTCCTCCAGATTTCCACCTCCCAGTCTCTCCTCCCTATTTGTCCTGCCTATCCCATACTTCCTGCCTAGCTACTGGCCAATCAGTGTTTTATTTATTCACAACATACAAGACATCCCACAGCACACTACGTACTATTTTGTTCTGGTCCACATTCCTTTTTATATCCTTATTTATATACTACACATACTCATTTATAGTTCACTTGGAGATTATAATTTCATTACAATGTCTCTCCTTCCTTTTAAGCATCTAGTATAACCCCTCCGTACTGTCCTTCAAAATAATTGTCTCTTTTTTTCAGTTGTTATTCCATATACATGCATATATACTTATATATTCCTAAATACAACCTGTTCAGGCTATATAATGTTTCTTGTATGAATGTTTTCAAGACTTACTGTTTAGTTCTTGACAATCAAGTGATGTCCTCTTTCCCAAAGAAGACCACCTTTTCTGCTCCCAGCTCTCCTCAGTTGCCTGTAGTTTTTTGGGTAGGGTTGAGGCCTCATGGAATTTCCCTGGGATGTTTGTCATGTTCACTGGTGTGTTTCTTGTTGAAATGTAAGATTAGATGTTATCGAGGCCAGCCTGGGCTACCAAGTGAGTCCCAGGAAAGGCGCAAAGCTACACAGAGAAACCCTGTCTCGAAAAACCAAAAAAAAAAAAAAAAAAAAAAAAAAAATAAGATTAGATGTTAATGTTGGTTAGACTATATGCGTACCTCATCCGATATTAGTAGAAGACACAATCTCACAGCAAACTCCCTGATCCTCTGGCTCTTAAATTCTCTTACATCTTCTCTTCTATAACATTCCTGAGCCTTAGAATGTAGAATATATTTTGTAGATGTAACCACTAGGACTGGTATCCACAACGCTGAATTTTGCTTGGTTGTATTTTTCTGTAGTGATCTCTGTTATAAAAAGAAGTTTTCTGGTTGAGAAGTAGAGACTATACTTTCCTTTGAAAATATATTACTTCAAGGAAAAAGGGCGTTGTAAAGTCATATGTATACTGCCAACTTCCACATTAATAATAAGATTTTAGTCATTATGTATACAAACAGCATATAAAAGTTAAAATTCAAATTGGAGATATGAATTAAAAGGACAATGTTACCTAAGTATTCAACATGCATGCATTGATCGTTGTTACAAGAATGTGAAGGTCCAACACAAAGATTTTTTTCTGCTAAAAAGTCCAATCATTTATTGCATTCAGCTTGATGTGCTTTCTCTTTTATGCACATAGTGTATCCTTTTTATTTTGATTACTCATGCTCCAAGATGCTGTACATATAGAATTACTTATGTGCAAATGAGGAAGAAATTATAGCTCCTACTTCGACTGTAATGGTATATTCTACTCTTATTTACAAATAATTTAACCTATAATCAATTCATTTAATTATTTTGTTTATATTTTTATTGTGGGAATAATATTAATATATATACAAAATTTAATTCATATTTATAATGCATGTATTTATATCATAATAAGAATACTGTTATGTAAAAAATTAGCTATGACTTTATGCTATAGTATCAGATGATTGATGTTGGTTGTTGTGATACATGCCTCCAATTTCAGAATTTGAAAAGAAAGTCAAAAGATTATGAGTTCAAGGTCAGTTTGAGCTGCTTAGGGCTTTCCAGGTCAATCTCATCTATGTAGTTAAAAAAAATCAAAACAACAAAATAAAACAAAGAAATAATCACAGAAAATCACCTGATTTTAGGCTATCAGGGTGGAATTTATCTGCCCTTGGGTAGAGAATTAATAGTATGTCATCTTCTCTCCTAGACATTATTTAGATGTAGAATGAGATAATTATATGGATTTCCCTTTAGTTGTTGTTTTTCATTTTTTTTAGTCATTTTGAAATCTGCTTAAAAAGTGTCTGCCAAAAATGCTACCATCAAAGTTATGCCTGCTGTTTCTTTATATCACCATGTTGTTTATCCTTATCCATAATTCATTATCTAAATATATAAGCAAAAAGACAGAACAAAGTAAAAATAAATGGTAATACTGTGTCAAAGATCCCTCAAGGCCTGGCACTGAAACATAGTTCATTTTGCTTCTTGTGATCACATTGTCAGCAAACACACATTGTGAATGCTTTCTTAGTCATTTTTAAAAATCTAAAATATTCCATTAATTATCTTTATTTTAGTAGGAGAAAAAACAGTATTTCGTTTCCACTCATCTTGACCAATAAAAATCCAAAACCTCCATTACAATTTTAAGATGATCTGCTTACATATAGATTACCTATTATTGAATAATGAACTTCAGTAGCCTAAGGTAATCAAAAATGCATTTTCAGTATGCTGCAGTGGGGGAAAATGCTATATCAGGAGGAGATAATACCTGCTTCCGGGTCCTTTGTCTTCCTATATTCTTCTTTCCTAAAATGAAGCCTGTCAAATGTCTACTAAGTGTGGAACCAGTAAAACATGAACTTCTGTTAATTGTCAAGGATAATGTGAAGGACACAAAATTTAATGACAGGACTCCATCTATCATGAAAACATTGAGAGGCAACACTTGGAGTATGGAGTATGAATATAAAACAAGTTATTTTGCATTTCAATTTCACATTAAAATGGGAATATCTATCTACATACATGGCAGAATCACTAAGAAGTTAGTGTAATCTATGTTCAGTTTTAAATTGTGTGTTGACATATTATATAACAAGGGCATAAATGCAAATATACAATTGAATTGACTCCTTCAAGATTCGTTCAATCTTTTCATTGCTAGATCCAGCAATTAACAAAGAAGAAAAGTTTACTAAAGTAAAAGAAGTTATTTATCATTTGAAATGAATTTGACATTAAAAAACAGCATAATTTAAAAATTAACTGAGTAAATTTCCAAATGTTGACTAATAAAGATTGATATTTTGTTAGTAGAAAAAGCAAACCACTCCCTGAACATGTAATAAAAATGGATTTTTTGTATATTTCAAGGTTTAACATAAACTAAAATATACATATGATGGTACAACCTGAAGATCTGTGCTAGTGATTGTTCACAACTGTATGAAAATTAGAAAATAATGAACAGCTCCAGAAGCATCTTTTTATAAAAACATGAAATTCATTTAAAAAGTCCTTTGAAATAAGTACAAAGTTATTAACTAAATTTAATCAGAAATAAAATAGTAAGAAATTTGTTGTGCTATATTAAGTTGGTAGATCAATAAGTAATGTATTATTAAATAAGCTTGTATTTTCATGATTATTTTTCAAATAAAAAGGCAGAAGAATATTGTGTTTTTTTCCACATGGTAACTAGAACAATTTGACCATCACACGTGATAGTAAGAGACTTTGTTACTACAGTCTTTACAATGGACTGTAGCCCGAAAAAGCCAAATGGAGAAATACTGCAGTAAACTTGCATTATAAATCAAATGAATATAATGGATATTTACAAAATATTTCACCCAAACATGAAAGAATATATTCCCTTCCCAGCATCTCATGGAACACTCTCCGAAATTGACCACATAGTCAACAAAAACTGAGTCTCAACAGATACAAGAAAATTGAAATAATACCCTGCATCCTATCTGACCATAATAGATTCGGGCTGCATATCTACAAAAGGAACAACAGAAATCTTACAAACTAATAGAAATGGTCAATACACTACTGAATGATTATATGGGACAAGAAACAAATTAAAGATTTTTTAAAATAAAATGAAAATGAATATATACCATACCAAAATTTATGGGAAATAAGACAGATCTAAAAGGCTAGTACATAGCACTAAGTACCAAAATAAAAGAAGCAAGTAAGCAAACAAACAAACACTGAAGAAGCCAGGCAGTGGTGGCGCATGCCTTTAATCCCAGCACTCGGGAGGCAGAGCCAGGCGGATCTCTGTGAGTTTGAAGCCAGCCTGGTCTACAGAGCGAGATCCAGGAAAGGCACAAAGCTACACAGAGAAACCCTGTCTCGAAAGAAAAAAAAATCTTATACTTGGAACTTAACAGCAAACCTGAACGATCTAAAACAAAGAAAAATAATCATACCAATAGAAGTAGATGGCAAGAAATAATCAAACTTGGGGCTAAAATCAATAAATTAAGTAAGCAAAGAGAGAAAGAAGAGAGAGGAAAAAACCCAGCCAAGCAGTGGCAGCTCACGACTTTAATCCCAGCATTTGGGGGCAGAGGCTAGCAGATATCTGTGAGTTTGTGGCCATCCTGGTCTACAGAGTGAGCTCCAGAATAGCCAAGGCTACACAGAGAAACCTGTCTTGAAAAAGGAAACAAAAGCAATAGCAACAACAAGAACAAAAACGATTGACAAACCCCTATCCAAATTAACTCAAAGGCAGAGAGAGAAGATCCAAATTAACAAAATGAGAAATGAAAAGGGGGATACAACAACAGATACCAAGGAAATTCAGAGAACCATAATAACATAATTACAGACTTTCCCCTAAATTGGAAAATCTAAAATAGATGGATAATTTTCTCCATATATACAATTTTTCAAAGTTAAATCATAACAGATAAACAATTTAAACAGACATATAATATCATATCTAGTGAAATAGAAGCAATACTTAAAAGTCTCCCAATGGTAAGTAAAACAAAACAAAGCAAAATAAAAACAATAACAACAACAACAACAAAATAAAACTCAGGGCCACACAGTTTTAGCTCAAAATTCTACCATACTTTCAAAGAAGAGTTATTGCCAATATTTCCCAAATTATTCCACAAAATAGAAGCAGAAGGAACATTGACCAATTGCAGTTACCCTTATATCCAAACCACATAAAGTCCCAACAAAGAAAGTACAGTTTCACTTATGAACATAGATGTGAAAATTCTCAAGAAAATACTTGTGAAATTAATCTAAGAACACATCAAAAAGATTGTCAACCATAATCAAGCAGGCTGCATCCCAGAGATGCAGGGATGGTTTTACATATATATGTAAGCTGATAAATGTAACTCATAACACAAACAAGCTGAAAGACAAGAACCATATGATCACCCCATTAAGTACAGAAGAGGCCTTTGACAAAATTCAACACCCTTCATCATAAAAGTCCTGAAGAAATTAGACATATAAAGAATATCCCTCAGCATAGTAAAGGTAGTTACCTCAAGTCCATAGCTAACATGGATGTAAATGGGGATAAAATCAAATCATTTCCATTAATATCAGAAATAAGAAGAATTGTCCACTTCCTTCATTTCTGTTTGATATAGTAATTGAATTATTAACTAGACTAATAAAACAACTGAAGGAGGACAAGGGGATGCATATTGGAAAAGAAGAATTCAAATTATCTTTATTCACAGATGATACAATAGCATATGTAAGTGACCCTAAAAATTCCACAAGGAAACTCCTACATCTGATATCTATTTTCAGAAAAGAAGCTAGATGAAATAAATTAACTTACAATAATCAGTAGACATCCAATATACAAATGACAAACAGATTGAGAAAGAAATCGGGGAAACAGCACCTTTCATAAAATAATCAAATAATATAAAATAATTTTGGATAACTCTAATCAAGAAAGTAAAAGACTTGTATGATACAAATTTCAAGTCCTTACAGATAGAAATGGAAAAAAAAATCAAAAAAATGGAAAGATCTCCTAAGCTCATGGTTTGGTAGGATTAATATAGTAAAAATGGTCCTACTACAAGGAGTAATATACTGATTCAATGAGTATAATCCTCAATCAGATTCTAACACAATTCTTCACAGATCTTAAAAAGACAATTTTCAGCTTTATACTGAAACACAAAGATCCCAGGATAGCTAAAACAACACTAAATAATTAAACAACTACAGGAGGTATCATCCCTCATTTCAAGTTTTAGGGCCAGTGATATAGTATTAAAATTGCATGCTGTTGGAAAAAATAAGACATGTTGATCAATGGAACTGAACTGAAGTCCCAGATACAAATCTACCCACCTGCTAACTATGGACATCAGATTTTTATAAAGAATCAAGAAATACACACTTGATGAAAGACAGTATCATCAACAAATGGTGCTGGTAGCACTAGATGGATGCCAGTATGAGAATGTAGATCCATACTATAAGCCTACACTAAACTCAACTCCAAATTGATCAAACACCTAAACATAAGGTCAGACACAATGAACCCGATAGAAGAGAAATGAGAAAATAGCCTTTATTTAATTGGCGCAAGGAAAGACTTTCAGAAAAGAATAACATTAGCACAGAGACTAAGAGCAACAGTTACTAAATGGGACATCATGAAACAGAAGCTTTCTGCACAGGTCAAAGGACACCATCATTAGGACACAGGGACAGACTACAGAGTGGGAAAATATTTTCACCAATTACACATCCAATAGAAGGCTAATACCCAAAATATATAAAGAACTTAAGAAACTTGATATCAAGAAAACAAATAATGCGATTTAAAATGTGGTACAGATCTAAACAGAGAACTCTCAAAAGAGGGAACTCAAAATCTTAGAAACAAAGAAATGTTCAATATCCTTAGCTATCAGGGAAATATAAGTCGAAACTACTTTAAGATTTCACTTCCTCAGGTCAAAATGGCTAAGATCAAGTTTTAAAATATGAAAGCTCAAGCTGGCAAGGGAGGCAATCATCCCTTGTTTGTGGGAGTACAAACTTGTATATGTACTATATAAATCAGTGTGACAGTTCCATAGGAAATGGGAATCAATATCCCTCAGAATTTAGAAATACTACTCTTTGTCCTATATAAAAAGGATGCTTCATCTACAAGAATAGTTGCTCGAACATGTTCCTTGCTGTTTCATTAATAATAACTAGAAATTGGAAGCAAACTAGATGTCCCTCAACAGAAGAATGGATAAAGGAAATGTGGTACAAATCTCCCCCAAGATCCAACTATACCACTCTTGGGCATATACCCAAGGAATGCTCAATCATACCACAAGAGCCCTTGCTCAGCTTTGTTCATATCAGCATTGTTTGTAAGAGCCAGAACCTGGAAACAACCTAGATGCCCTTCAACTGAAGAATGGATAAATAAAATGTGGTACATATACACAATGGAATATTACTCAGCAGAGAAAAACAATGACATCATAAGGTTTGCAGGCAAATGGATGGATCTAGAAAAAATCATCCTGAGTGAGGTAAAACAGACTCAGAAAGTCAAACATGGTATGTACTCACTCATAGGAGGATACTAGATGTGGAACAAGGATGACTGGACTGCTACTCACATCACCAGGGAGGCTACCTGGAAAACAGGACCCCAAGAGAGACACGGGGATCGCCCAATGATGGAGAAATGGATGAGATCTACATGAACAGCCTGGACATGAGTGGGGGTAGTGAAGGGCGAGGGTCGAGGGAAAGAGAGCTTGGGGGAGCAGGAAATCCCAGCTGGATCAAGAACAGAGAGGGAGAACAAGGAATAGGAGACCATGGTAAATGAAGACATGAGAATAGGAAGAAGCAAAGTGCTAGAGAGGCCCACAGAAATCCACCAAGATACCCCCACAATAGACTGCTGGCAATGGTTGAGAGACAGCCCGAACTGACCTACTCTGGTGATAGGATGACCAAACACCCTAATTGTCGTGCTAGAAACCCCATCCAATGACTGAGGGAACTGGATGCACAGATCCACAGCCAGGCCCCGGGTGGAGCTCTGGGAGTCCAATTAGCGAGAAAGAGAAGGGTTTATATGAGCGAGAATTGTTGAGACCAAGGTTGGATAAAGCACAGGGACAAATAGCCAAATGAATGGAAACACATGAACTATGAACCAATGGCTGAGGGGACCCCAACTGGATCAGGCCCTCTGAATGGGTGAGACAGTTGATTAGCTTGAACTGTTTGGGAGGCATCCAGGCAGTGGGACCAGGTCCTGTGCTCAGTGCATGAGTTGGCTGTTTGAAACCTGGGGCTTATGCAGGGACACTTGGCTCAGCCTGGGAGGAGGGGACTGGACCTACCTGGACTGAGTCTACCAGGTTGATCTCAATCCTCCGGGGAGGCTTTGCCCTGGAGGAAGTGGGAATGGGGGGTGGGCTGGGGGGAAGGGGAGGGGGGCAGGAGTGGGGAGAACAAGGGTATCCATGGCTGATATGTAGAACTAAATTATATTGTAAAATAAAAAAGTACATATGTAATGGAGTATTACACAGTTATGAAAAATATTACATCATGAAATTTGTGGACAAATGGAAGGAACTATGCAAAAATTCATCCTGAGTGAGGTAACCCAGATCCAGAAAGAAATACATGGTACATACTTGCTGATTTGTAGTTATTATCTGTTAAGTCAATGATAAACAAGATGTAATCCATGGAACCACTGAAGTTAGGTAAGGGATATTGTAGGGAGTATTGGTAGTTCTCCCTCGAAAAGGAAAATAAAATAAATAGTTAAGGGTGGATGGAGAAGCAGATTAGAATGGCTAGATTATGGATAGATGGTCAGAAGTTATGAATGAGGGAGAGAATAAAGGGACAGACAAATAAAATTGAGAGCCATTTTTGGGTTATTATGGAATCCTAACACAGTTTAAGATTCTATGTATATTCCATATATATATATATATATATATATATATATATATATATATATATATATGTGTGTGTGTGTGTGTGTGTGTGTGTGTGTGTGTGTGTGTGTGTGTTGATATTGTGTTCCCCAATATATTGTGCACCATAATAAATTTATTTGTGGTCAGAGAACAGAACAGCCACTAGATAGACATAGAGGCCAGAAAATGGTGGCACTCACACCTTGAATCCTAGCCTTCTGGAGGCAGAGATCCATTCAGATCTCTGTGAGTTCAAAGCCACACTGGAAATAGCCAGGCATGGTGACTCATGCCTTTAATCCCATGAAGTAATGGCAGAAAGCAGAAAGGTATATAAGGCATGAAAACCAGGAACTAGCCTGGTTAAGCTTTTAAGCTTTTAGCAGCAGTTCAGCTGAGATTCATTCTGGATGAGGACTCAGAGGCTTCCAGTCTGAGGAAACAGGATCAGCTGAGGAATTAGCAAGGTGAGGCTGTGGCTTGTTTTGCTTCTCTGATCTTCCAGCATTCACCCCAATAACTGACCTTGGGTTTGTTTTTGTTAATAAGACTCTAAGATTCATGCTACATGTATATATACAAGATTCCAAATATATCAATCATATTTATATGTGTATATATGGCATATGTACATGTATATATGATATATCCATCAAATACATATATAAATGTGTGAGTGTGTATGTGTGTGTGTGTGTGTGTGTGTGTGTGTGTGTGTGTGTGTGTGATGGAGATCTAAATGAAATTGCCATATAATGGGAAATAAAGAAAGGCCCCACTGGACATCTTTTGTAACAAATGAAGCATCCAATACTGGGAATGGATTACATGTAATATATCTAATTTAGTAGTTGGCCAAAGAGATCCCAGGAGGCCCTTCAAACATGCCAGGCTCTTGTGAAGACTATATGTTCCTCTCCACAAACTGGTACAAGGCCCTGTTGCTGAAGACAACACCCACACAAATCCCTGTATATGGAGAAGTCTAGCTGGTGCCTACAAAGAGCCTTTACTCATACAGTCTTCAGATCTTTTTGTAT
Organism: Peromyscus californicus insignis; assembly: GCF_007827085.1. Taxonomy (NCBI): domain Eukaryota; kingdom Metazoa; phylum Chordata; class Mammalia; order Rodentia; family Cricetidae; genus Peromyscus; species Peromyscus californicus. Next base: position 27,372,853 of record NW_026294617.1, read on the forward strand.
AGGAAGGTACTCTGTAAGGCAAGAGAGAAACATAAACACAAAGCCAGCCACAATCCTTTTGATCTACAATAGTGACCTGCCTGCAAGATATGTTAGTGCAACGGTGGCACAAAGCTTGTGGGGTAACCACACAATGTCTGATTTGATGGAAGGCCACTCTGCCAGACGGAACCCATGCCCAACACTGCTCCAGTGACCACAATCCTGAGGCTAGACTGCCCAGGGACCTAGAGGAAAAGAAAATATTATTATAAAAAAAAATAAGAAGAAAAAGGGTAGCAGTAAAATGACTCCTAAAAGCCCAGAGCCAGATATTGGGGTGAAAACTGTGAGATCATAGGAACAGCCAGATTCATCATACCAACTTCTCAGCCTCCAGAGAGAGTTACTTCCTGTATATTCATGCCTATATCCTTTCTGAGACTTGTCATCTCACTTCCTCTCTCCACCTAGCTACATCACATCCTCTTCCTACATAGCTCTATCACTTCCTGTCTGTTTGTGCAGACCTCCAGACCTCTATGGTTAACAGTGCTGGGAATTAAAGGCATGTGCCACCACACCTGGCTCTGTTCCCAGTGTAGCATTAAACATGCAGAGATCCAGATAAATCTCTGCTTCCCAAATGCTAGGATTAAAGGTGTGTGCTACCACTGCTTGACCTCTATGTTTAATATAGTGGCTGGCTTTTTCCTCTGATCTTCAGACAAGCTTTATTGGGGTGTACAGATAAAATATCACCACAAGTGTCCTGCTCAGCCATCATCAGAGAAGCTTCTTCCTTCAGTAGATGGGAACAAATACTGATATCCACAGGCCAATATTATTATGAGAGTGAGAGACCTTGGAACATTCAGCCCTAACCTGGATGTCACCATCAAGTCTCTCTTCTCATGGCTCAAGGAACATCCTTAGGAGGGGACAGAAAGAGTGTAGGTGCCAGAGGGACCAGAGGAATTAAGAATACAAGGCCCTCCAAATCAAGAGGAGTGATGCACATATGAATTCACAGGGACGGAGGTCCCACGCACAGGTCCTGCCTGGCTCTGCCCCAGTTAGGTTCCTACAACTGAAAAATGTTTAGGGGGCCCCCAAGCAGGCAGTGGCATCGGGACCCATCCCTGGTACATGAGCGTGTTTTTGGAGCCCAGTGCTTATGGTGGGACACTTTGTGCAGCCTTGGTGCAGGAAGGAGGGGCTAGGACCTACCTCAACTGAATGTAACAGGCTCTGCTGATTCCCCATGGGCGACCTTGCCTTGGAGAAGGTGGGAATGGGGATGGTTGTGGGGTAAGGCTGGTAGGGCGGGAGGACAAAGGAAAGGGGAATCTATGGTTGATATGCAAAATGAATAGAAAATCTCTTAATAATAATTAAAAAGAAAAAAATTAAAAGAAAAAAACTTCAAAAAAAAGAGTAACGGACACGTGTAGCTCAGAAGTAATCTCCAATTGATAACTACTTGCAAATGGAAATTTAGTTTCCTCTAAGAGAGTCTCGCTTGGAAAGCAAACTACCCTTAAACATAGACTGTATATAGAAGCAGATGGCCAACAGCAAATGAACTCAATAGCATCTTTGAGGTTGCTTGTCTCACTATGCCATGTCAGAGTTCTTCCTTTAAAAAAAATGCCTATCTTATTATGTTAGTTCTAAGTTTTTCCATCTCTCTTTTACCCTCCTGGTCTACTGTGTATGTATTATGGCTTTCTGTTTAGTGTTTTTATGGCATTCCTAAGTATGCAAACCAGCAGATCTCTGTTTTAGGGACTGTTTGTTTTGTCCAATTCTGATGTGTTAGTTTTTGTTAGATTATGTTACGATATGTTATCAGAGAAGCCTTTTTTTCTAATGAGACAAAAAGGGGGCGGATCAGGACAGGCGGGTAAGTGGAGAGAGGAGAAGGAACTGGGAGAAATAAAGGGAGGGGAATCAGGACACACTGTGTGAGAAAAAAAAATCTATTTTCAGTAAGAGGAAAAAATAGGATTTTTTTTCAATTTTGTTATTCAAAACTTGAAGAAAGCATGGTCACATTCAGTATTATAAAACTCAAAGTTGGAATTTTCAAACAAATTCTTCTTTTACTGATCTTAAAAATAAGTACAGATGATATTTGAAGAGATTGTCATTGAAAATCACTCATATTTGAAAATAATGGCATGAATCAAAGAGACCACTAATTTAAAGTAGTCTAAAAATGTTAATATAATGGCTAGAGGGAAGGTTTCATTGCTAAGAAGACTTGCCTTCTTTTCATAGATTTCCTGCTAAAATATCAGGAATCTACAAAAACGGCTACCTGTAGCTTCAGGGAGATCTTGTGCCTTTTCTGACTTCTCACGGCCCCTGTAGATATGACACACACACATGGTCTCTCACACACACTGAAAGTAAAAGAACACTTTAAAAATGAAAATAAAAGTGTAATTCTGGTTCCTGTCCTGGATCTCGCTCTGTAGACCAGGCTAGCCTCGAACTCACAGAGATTAACCTGGCTCTGCCTCCCGAGTGCTGGGATTAAAGGCACGTGCCACCACTGCCTGGCTATATTTATAACATTTAATGAATTTAATAGTGATTAATATAATAAATATAATATAATAAATAAAGAATTGTTTATTTAAATTTGATAGAATTGAAGATAGCTGAGTGAATTATAAAGCAATAGGAGGAAGATAATTGGAAGACATTTTGCAGTAGCTTCTTTACTAATGAAATATATTTGTTTAGCACTATGTTCATTTACCTCTTGAGTTTTATCCATATGAACTATATATACATTTCTATCTACTTTTAATTGCAATTAAATTCTGTGTCTTGGTATCACTTGATGATTTGTTATGAAATATGGGACTTTATGCTTAGAATATTAATCATAATTAATGAGAAAAAATAAGTAAATACTTTGTTTGTATAAATAAAAGGCCCAGAAGAATGCAAATTTTACCTTGTGGATTGGGACTAGTTTAATGCATTGATAAAAATGATTTGTCTTCACGTGACATACCCTGTCTCCCCTCATACACAGGATTCAATGACTTTTATAGTTTATAAAAAGTTTATACTAAGTTTATACTAAGGCAAAATCACACACCCTAATAGATTTGTAATATTTCATGATCACTATTGATTAAGTTAATCAGAATAGTCTAGATGTCACAAAAAAATATGTTTCTTATTTGCATTTGTTGTGTTTCTCTGAGACAGAAGGACTGAGGAAGTTAGGAATCGTTGCCATTTGTGAGGAGGGGACAAAGAGGGTTAACCCAAGGTGCACACAAGAAAGAGATGGATTACTGTCACAGTTTCTTGTTGTTTAGCAGTCTAATCACAATTATGACTTCATATGCACTTGAGGTTGAATAATATGTCTATCTTGATACATTTTTAATGAACAATGATATGTATTTGCATAATCATAATCATATTTATTTAAATGTATGCTAATCTTTATCTATACATACATCTCTATGTATGTATATATATATATATATTTATGCAATGTATTTGTAATATTGAATAATATTAGTATAGGAGAAAAGGAAGTATATAAGTAAACATTTTAAGTTTTGTACATTAATGAAAGAATGAATTCTAACTAATCCATTAACATTTAAGTCTTAGTTAACATGCATGATAGATTTGTTTTAAAATTAATATTAATATATTGCAAATAGAACCAAGAATTTTTAATGCTTAAGACATTTACCATAGTCTATATGCCAACTGGTAGCTGAAGCCTTACTCATGTCATTAATATATGTCACATATTCCAACTTTTACAAATGATAACAAGAGGAAAGGTGTTGTTACTATTAGTTTGATGTTTTCCACAAATGAGATAATTGATATTTTACCTTTTTCTCTTATTTTATAGAGTTCTGCTTTTGCTAGTGTTGCCAATTCATTGTCATTTACAAAATATTTTCTAACAACATAGTTCTGAAATGGATTCCTCTGAACATTCATTTTTCTTAAAAATATGTTACTAATATTTCTTCATGATATGCTAAAAATGAACTTATATCAAAATACTTGTCGCTGATATTTTTGGGTTTTCTTCATTGTCCAACGAGCATTAAGAGCCAACTCTAAGCCAGCTTCAGGATAGCTAGCTATCAGCTCATTATACTTTATAACCTTTACTACAAAATACTTATTTAATTTTCTAACGTGGATCTGAGTTTCAGAGCTTCATCCCTCATTTCAAAAACAATACAAATGGATAAAATATCTCAAAATATTTTACAGTGTACACACAAGTTCACAGCAAGAAAAAGAAAGGAAAAGCTCCAGAAGCAAGTAATGAAAAGGAAATTCAAACACAGAGCATTTAGCAGTTATTAAATTCAAACAGTGAAGCTAGGGATTAGAATCACGCCCGGACAGTGAGCTGCTTGCAGCAATACTTTGAGTGGAAGAAGGTGAAAATGAATCTCTACAAAAATGTGTGTGCCCTGAAGGACTGAGCACAAAGAACTGAATCAAACTGACCTCCTTGAGACTTGGGTAGCACAAGAATAACTTCAAATAATTGGGAGGCATGGGTGTCCCTGAAACTCAAGTGAATGGGAAGACTACCCACTGAATAGCACAACTGTAAATGTGTTTGCATCATAGATTAAAAAAACAAAGCAACAAAAAAGCTTTATGAATGCTTAATCACAGTTTAATTATAAAACACATGAAGTGAAAAAGCAAAAAGAAACAAAAAGTAAGTGTCCATTTGATAACTAAATTACAGAAATGGTATCTTAGACAAAACCTTAAAGAAAGTTAATATATTCTTTCTATTAGGCAAAGTAGGTATATGGACATAAAATGCCATTGACGAAAAGTGGTAATTTATTAACTAAACATAAAAACACCTTTTCCATAGAAGTTTTTGAAGCATCTACATAAACTATGTAAATAATAAATATTTAGATAATGTTTTTTAAATGTTATAAATTGTGAAGATGTGAAGTCAGTATGTTGTCACATGGCTGTATTAGCACTTATGTGGCAGAGGTAAAGGAACTTCTGTAAGTTCCAAATGAGTCAGAGCTACATATTGAAACCTTGTCTCAAAAACTATATATAAAATGTTGATTATCCAAAAACAAATGGTCAGCCCTGAATACATACATACAGGTAATGTTATACAGAAAGATCAGATAAGATTTTGAAATTTATATGTACATAAATATACATATTAGTATGTAGCAACAATTAATAAAAAGAGGCCATGAATCTGAGAGAGAGCAAAGATGGGCATATGGGACTGTATAGGGGGAGGAAAGGAATGAGGGATATGGTACAATTATATTATAATCTCAAAATTAAAGAAATAACTTTAAAAGGAATCTAAAAATTTGTTGCCTAGAGAGTTACACCTTTATTTTTATCTCTTATAGCTAAAGAATTCAGTATTTTAAATTCTGAAAATTGTTGATGAATCATGACAGGACACTAGTGGAATTCAGGTGTTTCTGGTACGTGGACTACTGTCACCAAATGTAGGTTGAACTGTTGGCCTTATGTACATCCTACTTCACAAATGAGTCTGTCAGATACGCTAAGCCTATAGGCTGAAGATGGTGCCCCAACACTGCGGAGAAACTTCGGGTGACTGTCCAGGCAGTTGGCTGTTTCTGTCAACTCAACTTTTTTGGAAACTGCTAGTGTGCACCTCCTGTTTTTATTTTTTTAGGTAATATTATTTCCTTCTTGGGTCTCGGAGGAAGTTGAAGATTAGTTAGTTATAGTTAGCTAAATATTAGATAGTTATAGTTTTCCTTGTTAAGAATTTAAGAAAAGAAACTCACTAAAGAGGTGTAAGTGTATACATTTGAAAGACATTATAAAATAGTTCTGTTAGTAATATAAGTTAGGATAGAAAGTGAATCAGGCACATTTTGGACTTACCAAAATAGGATAGATAATGGAATTATTTTCTCTGAGTTTGTCAAATGCAAATGTACTAGACATTGTTTAGGTATTTATTGCTTATATATATTTTATATAGATATTGTATATAGTTTTTCTTATATTAGTTATAACTTTTTTCCTTTTTTGTTTGTATTTGAATAGAAGGGGGAAATATGGTGATATTTTATTTGTGCTGAAATGTGATTTTATTTGTATGTTAATAAATAAAGTTGCCTGGGGGTCAAAAAAAAGAATTCAGTATTTTAAAAGCAAATATGATTTTATCAATAAATCATTGCTGAATACTACAAAAATATCCTCAATTTTAGAATGGTAAATAAATCAGTACATTAATAAAACACACAGCATACAGAACCTATCAAAGAGTGAATGAATTAATTCTAAACTTGCTAACATGTTTGATTCTTCAAAATGTGAGAGGTAGTGTGAAACTTTAAAAATATAAATTTAAGAGTGATGATATAATTTACTATTTGGCATTGACCTAGTGTTCATAACATCTTGGGTTAAGCCTTCGACCTGGAAATACACACACACACACACACACACACACACACACACACACACACACACTTTAAAAAATTAATTTAATTATATCTTATTGCTGTCTGGGGGACCGAAGTGCTGGGCTCCAAGTGAAGCCAGAGTTGGTGCATGCTAGACTTTTTTTAATCTGAGGGGGTTAGGGTAAAAGACACTCAAACACTCTTGATGGGTTACTTTAGACATTGTCTTTATTCTTCTTTTGCATTTTTTTATTCTTTATTTTCTTGGTAATTTTCTTCTCTCATTCCTGATGTTTTCCTTCTAACTCTCATTCTTGATATTTTCCTTCTAGCCCATTTTAACTCTCTTTAACTCTATCTCTGTTCTTTCCTTTATGGCTTATACAACTCATCAATGTTAAGGCAATATAAAAATTACAATGTGGTTACATTCTGTTTTTCAAGTGGATGATTACAATGAATACAAAACAAACAGTAAAAAGTAGCATGTTTTCCATACATATTACAGGTAAAAAAATTATCACTTCATATATAATCATACCCAAATAACTTGTTATAGATAAACCATGTGGGCAAGTAAGGTATTCTTCTCATGCAGGTCTTTTACTGGCATGCTGCCTTTTGCAGTTACAAAAAAAGGGCCAAATACTTTATCTTGAAAGGTAATCTTATAGGAATCTTAAAGGAATCACAAATCTAAACTTTTATATTTGAAAAATAATCAGCCAGTTCTACTTTAAATCTTTAGGGTACATACCTACTCATCAATAGATTTTTATGTCAGGAGATTGAGGGCAAAAATGGGCACAAGGAATTAACCATCACCTTTGGTCATCAACCAATCCTAGCTAGAAAAGTGCATCAGCAAGTGAAAATTGGGCTGCTTTGTTCTTGATCCCTTACCTTAAGGAGTTTCACATTCAACAATGTGCCTTTCTAAAACTTTACATTATCTTCTTGAGTTTTTCATCTCAAAGTTATTTGACAAAAGCATCTTAGTCTAACTATTTTGAAAGCTTCGTTTCTGCTATTATGCACTCCAAAACCGGTGAATACATCTCCCAAACTTAAGGTTAAAAGAATTACTGAGACTCAATTGTTTTTCTTAATCATTAACCTAAGCCACAGTCCATACAGCTCCTGAATAAAAACTGTGTTCTAGCTGTATTCTCCCTTCCTTTAATTTCAAAACTCTGTATAAACTAACATTATTGTTTATTATTATTATTATTAATTAGACATTACAGCTTAGAAGAAATCATCTTCATAACAGTCCACAGGTAAAATTGCCCAGTAGAAAGGGATGTTTCCATGAGAACAACACACTACATTACAGGCTGTGGGGATCTCCCCACACCCAGTCACACCATGCCGCATACCAGGAAAGACAACAGCAGCAAACATGTAAAGGCAAGGCAGGAGCAAAAGATATTCTGGGGTCTGTGGTCTCAGGGCCTTGCCGGTCTGAGATTGATCCATCAGAGTTTCCTCCTGGCAGACTGACACCTTGAAATTCAGTTGCCAACTGCTGCTTCTCTGACGTGGCAACGGGCAACATCTCAACATAAAAATCTCAATCCATCTTTGAGCTGATTCAGATGGCCAATTGAAGGGAATTATTACCCATCTCCAATACTCAATATCCAATGAATTAGGAGCAGGGCTTCCTGAGCTCCTGCTCAACCATGCTAGACTGTGGAGGTACCATTCTTATGTAGATACAGTGCATCCAATCACAGCTTCTGTGAGATTATGACTCTGATCTTCATGTATTTCCTAGAAGATGGCTTTTGCAACTAAACTCTCTACTTCCAGTTCTTACTTTTTTTTTTTTTTAATTCATGCTTCCCCAGTGTTCCCTGAGCCTTAGTGGGGGAATGATAAGTGTCTGTTTTAGGGCTTAGAACAGTGAATCATTTTTTTTTACTATCAGCAAAACGAACAGCCACGAATATGTATTCACCTACATTCATTAGAAAATGTCAAGGGTCAGAGTAGCATTTGCCTATGAATATAAATGTGTATCTATAATAGGCAGCTTTATGCTCTGTCTATTTAGATAAATGGAAGTACTATGTTCCCCTATAGGCCTTCTGGCCTTTTTGCCATTTTTTTTTTTTTTTTTTTTTTTTTTTTTTTTTTGCCAGATTTACACTACCATGCAGAGGTTCCTTTCTTTGGAGAAGGTCTTAAGTCCAATCAGAGAATGGTCCGTCTCTCCTGAGATAGCTGGACCATGGTAACAAAAGCACACATGCTATGCCGGCCAGATTGCTCTTACATTTTACAGTGTTCGTGACTAAAACAGTTTTGGAATTTCATGGTGTTATGGAAAAATATCAGGATGGTAATTGGAGTAATTTATTGTGGCTCATGTCCAATGCATGTAAAGTCAAATTACTCACAATATTATATATCTTTTGCCAAAGAGTCTTTGGCAAAGCTAGGCAAGACATTTGAGATGGTTTTCTACATATTGTACTTGAGACAGATGTATGTCAATCTACCAACTTAGCTTGCATATCTCTCCTCAGAAAGAATTGAAAGAATATTCAACTGCTATTTAGTCTTTGACTTTATAGAATCATTTCAATATTATATGATTGCAATATTTTAATATTTATATATGTACTGCTTCAGTTTTATTATGTGACTTTAGTTTCTTAGCCAACATTATCCTCTAGTTTCATTAATTAAATAAAAATACAATATTTTTGCATATTTTGATAAAAAGGGTTATACAAATTCTATTTAAAATTCCAAAAGTATGAACTATTATAGGCTCAGAAGTAGGATGAGAAGAATGAATGGTAGTTCTTTCTAAAGTGTTTGGAAACTTTAATTCCTTAAACAGTCTAGTGCTTCCTTTGTGGAATAATAAGTATGTGATTAATATTTTCAATCCTCTAGGGAAAAAAATTACATTTTCCAATTCCATCAGTTTTGGTGAAATTTATATTTTATTATTATATGTTAATCTTGGCAGTCTTTCAGCATGTTTTGATGTTTGCAGAAGGAGGACATTCATTCCTTTTCCTCCCTGAAACTACTGTGACTTGTATTCTCATAGTTTTTTTTTTTTCATATTTCTCATGCTTCCAAGGCTTCTGAAATACTCCATTTCCTATTCTATGGTCATATGTGTCACTACACATACTTCTATTAAGTCTATTATTTCTAATATTAGTTTGCTTCAGTGTTCCAGTTCTCCATAAATCACTCAAATTGTTCATATACATGCTATTTTGTGGTATGTGTGTATACTCTTCAATATTTCCTATTGAGAAAAAGCATACATGCTTTAAGCTTGCTTCCACCATATTTTCATGACCTTTTTGGTCTGAAATATTTTTTATTATCAATTATAAGATCGTGTACTAATAAGGTAAACAGTGTTTAATTGTCACATGTTTAACATAATCAATTTATTCTACTATTGATTTCCAGTTCAACTCTCCATCTAGTCAGAAAACATGCCAATATTATTTTCATGTTTTAATATATATTGACGTTTAATGGTCATAATTTGCCTGTCCTTCCATTAATAACGTAATAACATTGTAAAATATATTATCTATCAAAGAATTGTTTTTTCTCTCAAGAGCAGAAACTATGGGAGCATGAGCAAAGCACTGGGATCTATTTTATGTTTGTGATAAAACTGCACTATCAGTCCACAGACCAGTCGCTGGGCTGTAATGAAGCAATTAAATGTATGGAAAAGATACAGAAAAAAATGCATATCATTGTTTCCTTTCTCTGATTGCTCTGAGGGCAACCCATCCTGGCAGCAGCTTTCAAATGAAATCATTCCCCACACACTCTGTCTAGCCCCAGGGCTAACTTCACTGAGGCCTAGAAAGTATTTGCTGTCATTTCCAATCTTTTCTCTTTATTAATATATTTTTTATTTTAGCAAGGCAGAATTGCTGCAGCTTAAACTTATGAAGATCAGTGAGGTTTGAAAGGGAGATGATGGGCCTTTATCTTCTATGGCCTACCATGCACACAGACTCATTACATTCAACATCCTTGATGGTGGACTCCTAAAATAGAATGAGGGCATGAATTTGAATGCAGGAATGATGAAGTACATTGTGACCACATATCTGATCTCCCACCTGCCGCCTTTGATTCCCAAGTGGATGGGCTTGTGTCCTTGGTCTGTGGAGTCTTCTTTGTTGTTTGCCCTTTGGGGATTGAAGCTTGTCTGTCACTGCTATTCTTTCTTTACTTTGTTATTTATGACATAAAACTCCTGAGGTGCATGTTAGACACGTAAGGCAGGAACCTCCAAAACCCACATAATTATATGAACGTTCTGCAAAGACTTCAAGTCTCCAGAAGTCGTCACTGAATCACTAATTTATGATTGCATATTTTATTAATTAGAAATTGCATATATTTTCATTTCTGTTGTTGCTTTGTTTTAGTTAATTTTGATTTAAGCTTTGCTTTGATTTGCTTTATGGGAAGGATAGCTATTTCATTGTCTTTTTCTGCATCTATTTCATTAATGTAAAATTTAAAATACTGAGAACAACTCTCAGCCAATTGCAGCTAACTACATATAAATTTAGTGAAAATGTTTAACTGCATTTTAATTTTAAATAACTCTGACCAAGGCTTTTTTTTTAATTATACAAGTATGATAATAACCACAACACTTGTCCAAATCTTACACATGGTAAAAATAAAATGAATTATTATTTATATTAAGTCACTTTTGAGAGAGGAATATAAAAATGTCTTCAATTATATAGTATTTGAAATAATTATATGGTTTATATACCCATACACTCATATTGTTTGATACATGCATTTTTGTGACACTTTTTACAATCTGAGTCACCTTGTATATCTTTGGTATCGTATATACAGAGGTGAACTCTTCAACTTCAAAGAAAGTAAAATTGAAAACCCAGATAATAGCATTTTCGAATGTTAAGATATAAGTAAAGCAGAATTATTATCCTTTTATAAGTATTTTCATGTATTTGCTTATCTATATTTTATATAATGCTTTGCTACTAATATTTTTAAAGAACATAATATTGTACAAAGTCCCTGAAAGTTATATTTCATTACTAATTATAAAATCTTTAATTGACTCTTTTCTGTCTGAAGTTAATATTTTGAGGAAATAATCTCACCCTTAAGGGTTAAGTAGGAAGGAAATTACGTTAGCTATAGTTAATAATACTATTGACTATTTCTTCATTTTTATTATTATAATACATAACTAAAATAAACTGAACACTTTTCTGGGTATTGCTTTTTTCCTGTAGTTCCTAATATTTTGTATAACTCTTTATTCCTCCACCAAAACTCATTAAAACTCTTGTCTATACTTAAAATATTTTGAGTGTTTGCCAAACTAAAATGTTCCACAATCATAGTCTTACTGAATTTAATTCTATTCTACTACATAATGTAAATGTTTCTAGTGCAAACGGATGCTTCATCCAGTGACTTTTCCAAAGGTTAAGAAACTAATTAAAACAAGTATGCAATTTCAAAAGAAAGTCGTGCATCTTATTGCAGATTTTGTCATATTTTATATTCGGTTTCTTTCTTCCTTCAGTAAAAACAAACCTTAATGTCTTGTTTTACAAGCTTTATTTTCAATGATTGCAATTCCCTGAAACTTAAAAGGCTAAAAAATGGATGCTTCCATTAACTATGTTGTTCCAAAATTTCCAAGTAATTTTGAACAAAAAGTCTAAGTTTGGGGACTCATTAACATTTAGTAACCACATAGATTGTTCATAAGCTCATTAACAAATTGTTATTCAAATGTTTGAACCTTAAAAGTTCAATGGTGAAGTTACCATAGAATAAGATACCTTAATTTTTTTTTTTTTTTTTTTTTTTTTTTTTGGTTTTTTCGAGACAGGGTTTCCCTGTGTAGCTTTGTGCCTTTCCTGGAACTCACTTGGTAGCCCAGGCTGGCCTCGAACTCACAGAGATCCGACTGGCTCTGCCTCCTGAGTGCTGGGATTAAAGGCATGCGCCACCACCGCCCGGCAAGATACCTTAATATTAAACTTTACCTTTGCCCCAAATTTTCTAGATTAGTAATTCTATTTAGCAATTATAGGTGTATTTTGACAACAGTAGCCTTAGTTTTAATAGTTGAAATTTGGTGTTTCACACTTAAATAGGTATTACAACTAATCTTCAGCATAGTACTGTTCTAAAGAATTTTTAATTTATTAAAAAGTGGGGATACACGCTGATGTTGAATTTGACCAATGTTACCTAATTGTGTTGTCAAAGGCAAGCACTTTTCCTTCAAGATTACACCTTTTATCTGAGTTTTCAGCAGAACTTATAATAATAAAAGTGTTCATAACTGAAGAAAGAGCTTCTAAGTCCATAAAGAGCTTGCTTTATGGACTGCCACAACAGTATTGAGCTATTATTGGAATCAACTTGTTTTCTATTTGAAGAAAATGTGATACAACCTGTTGTAAAACTAATAATTTTTTCTGCTAGTAATACCAGTGTTTACAGCTATTGTCTACATACTCTGTGAGCAGAAGTTATTGGAGATTTTAAAAGAAAATATTAATTGTAGGTAGCATGAAAATGTGTCATTTTGGTCTGGTCAATTGAAAGAAAGTATCTGTCCTCCAGAAGAATAGTCAGATGAGAGAGAGCCTTTACCCACAGATACTTTGGAATCCAGCACATCCTTAGCATCTGTCTCCTCAACAGTTGAGAAAAAGGCTTGTTTTTCCAGGTAGACATGAAGCCTATCACCTAGTACTAGAGTCCCAAAATGATTTGTTGATATCTTCAAACCTGTCTTTGTATATCTGTGTGTTTAAATGAAACAATAACTTTTAAAGAAAAGGAGGCCGTGACTTTGAGAAGGGGTGGAGAAGACAGGACCAGGAAGGTCTTGTCTTCTTTGGACCATTCATTATCCTAGACAATTGTTTCTTCTGAGACTTTGGACAGATGTAAATTGAAAATCTCTCACACTGCATAATTCCCTTCTTTTCATATTAGGAACTACATCAAATACCCAAATGACAATACTCTAATGCACAGTACCTCAGGGTATAAAGTTACTGAAGACAAAATATCTGAAGATGTGATTGAAACAGCTTTCTGTTAAAGGATTGTTTAGCATAACTAGTGTAAGGAATACATACAGCAGAAAAAAGAGCTTGTGGCATCACGGGAAGAAGGCCCTTGAGAAGAGAAATTTCCATGGCACTAACTCTTGTGTAACTCATGAATCTAGACCTCCAGCTATGGCAACTGTGACAAAACAAATCCCAGTTGTTTAAAGTGGTGGGAGGTTAAGTACCACATAAATAAGACCTTTCCCCCATCCCTCTCCTCCCTCAACCCTTCCTGGTCCTGTCTTCTCCACCCCTTCTCAAAGTCACGGCCTCCTTTTCTTTAAAAGTTATTGTTTCATTTAAACACACAGATATACAAAGGCAAACACACACACACACACACACACACACACACACACACACACACACACACACATCCCTACATATATGCACATGCAACCTACTGAGTCCATTTAGAGCTGAACACTTGAGGTTGGATAACCAAACAGGGAACTTAGCCCTGCAGAAGACTAACTGACCTTCTTCACCAGACTTCAACTGCTGGTAGTTATTCATCTAACAGAAGATTTCCTCCACCCATGTTGCCATGTCAACTGATGTTCTCATTGTTCATATCTTGTTAGGCAGCCTCCTTGCTGAGATTTCATGAGTATAGTTTCCCTGTCATAGCTACAAGGAAAAAAATCTTACAGTTAAACGATCTTCAACTTAAATAATAGTATGTTTTACAGAACAATATTTAACTGCATTTTCAGCAGTAGTTCACTTTGAACAATAGCCCTAAATAAAATTTCATTTTAGTGGCAGGAGGTTTTAAAATAGATGCATATTCATCACCAACCAATTACATAATCAGTGAGGTCTGTGGATTCGTTGGTTAGGTAACAAATGTCAGTAAATATTTTGGGCAAATTGCACGTGAAAATCAACTTTCTTAAGAAACAATCATTTGGTAGTTAAGCAAGTATTTCTTCTTTAAAAATACATATGTTCAATGGTACTTTTTTGTTTAAAAGTAAAACTGTTTTGTCTAATTAAAACTTCTGTCATATGGAAGCTAGATTTTCTGTCCACTCTGCCTTTGCTTTGCACACATTTTATATTTTCCCCAAACTCTTGCTTATTTATCTCTTTCTGTTACACATTACTCAGAGACTTTCCGTGTCTTATAAGCTCTTGTGCAGGCCACAGAACAAGGCTCACAGCAGAAGCTTGCAGCACCAGCACTGTGACCATCTCCCACCACAACCATGTGGAAGGAGATGGCTCTCTTGCACAACCAGCATGCTAAATCTGTTCCACCCTAGAGCATCTCAAGTGTCATTTTTATAACACAGTCAGAAAGAAAACAGCATCAAACTCTCCTTTAGTCTACAGTCATGTTAACATGAAAATTCAGCTGATTCTCAAACACTCCCAGGTACAACTTGTTATAAACATTGGAGGATTAGGATTGATTAAATTTATAATGACTTGCTACTAATGGAGGCATCTTATTAAAGTGGAAATTATTCAAAAAATTAACTGGATAATAAGATAGGTCAAGAGGAGTATGACTTCCCCACCTTTATGCTCCTGATTTGTCTCATAATATAAGAAAATGAGCTGGCCATGCATAACTCATTGACAATAGTATCTTCTGTAAAATACTTGAAGGTGTCTCTGCTTTTAGCATAGTGGGTAAAAATTTTTCCTAATATGAAAATGTCATATGGCTGTCATTTTATCTGTTTTTTAATAATTTCCCTGATTCAAATTTATTCTATGGTTAGATGTGGTATATCCATCTACCACCGTGATGAAGAGATTTATTTTCAGCTTTTTAAAAAAAAATTATTTATATTTTTAAAAAAGTTTTTTCTTTTCATTTTACATACCAATCCCAGTTCCCCTTCCCTCCCTTTCTCTCACTCTTCCCACCTCCCACACTCCCACCCCTATCCACTCCTCAGAGAGGGTAAGGCCACCCCTGTGGAGTCAACAAAGTCTGGCATACTAAGTTGAGGCAGAACCAAGTCCCTCTCCTGCTGTGTCAAGGCTGAGCAAGGTATTCCACCCTAGGGAATGTGTTCCAAAAAGTCATTTTTTAAGGTAAATAGGGAGAAACCAGGTGCTAGGGAAATCTCCATGAAGCCACAAGGATGACACCAACTAAGACTCCTAGCAATAAATGGAGAAGGTGGCTGAATTTACCTTCCAATATCATTAGATTAGTGACTACCCTAATTGTCATCATAGAACATATATCCAGTAATTGATGGAAGCCAATGCAGTGATCAACAACCAAGCACTGGGCTGAGCTCCTAGACTTGAGTTGAAGAGAGGGAGGAGGGATCTTACAAGCACGTAAGGTCACGATTATGATGGGGGAAAACCAGAGACAGCTGACCCAAGCTGGTGGGACCTCATGGACTCTGGCCGGTCAGCCAGGGTACACTCATGGTTCAGAACTAGGTCCTCTCATGTATGAGACAATTATGTGGCTAGTTCTGTTTGGGGAGCCCCTTGCATTGGGACCAGAACTTATCCCTGGTACATAAAATGACTTTTTGGAAAGTGATGTTTTCTACATCCTCACATAACTTGTAAAAATACTGATTATTGTCTCTTAAATATTGAAGTCAGCTATCAAGTATTTATATGTAAAATAGTTCTGAGCTGGGCGGTGGTGGCACACGCCTTTAATCCCAACACTCAGCATGCAGAGCCAGCCAGATTTCTGTGAGTTGGAGGCCAGCCCAAACTGCAGAGTGAGATCCAGGACAGGCACCAAAACTACACAGAGAAACCCTGTCTTGAAAAAAACCAAAATAAATAAACAAATAGATAAATAAATAAAATAAAAAATAAAATAGTTCTGACATTGAATGAAATGCAGAAAAAAATTTAAATATTAGTTAATCATTAAAGAACTAATTTTATGCAAAATTGATAAAGAAAATTATTATTTCCTCATATAATTCATCCACAGAAATGATTTTGATATCAATAAATGCTCATATATGTGCATTTATTTGTGGATAAGCCAACTGAGACTGACAGGCCTTTTGTTGATTAGTATTTCTAACTGAAAGAGTAGAGGTATGCTTAAGATTATAGGGTTCATATCCAGGGGAATTTTAGAATCTCCCAGTAAGTGACAACTCATTAGTGTGGCATCAGTGTCTATATTTGAGTATAATGTGACAATAATCTCTAAATGATTGTTAGATATTATCAATTTAAAATAGTGTTTAAACTTACCTATATTTAACTAGGAATTGCTATAATCAGCACAGCCAGAGGTTTATGGCAAGCTAATGGTTAACAAAATCACTCTTTTGTGGAGCCCAGGAGAAGGCTAAGTGGATCACGCACTTACAATGTGAAGACAATGGTTTAAATTCCCAGCACCTATGTAAACTGGGTGTGCATGTCCCCCACCCCCTTTAATACCAGCACTCAGAAGGCAGAGACAGGGAGTACCAGTATCAACTTGGCTAGCTAACATAGCCATTTGGTTTAGTTCTGCTTTCAACCGAGAAGTACTGACTACATTAATAAGGTAGGAAGGAATCCAGAAAGACTGTTGACATCATCCTCAGTCCTACACACACATGCACACACGAATATATGCATCGGCCCTCACACATGTAACCCTACTAATGCAAAAAAGCCTAGATGCATGGACAACACATACAAGCATATTTCCAAAATTCATCTTTTTAGTTGTTTCTTAGAATCCACAGATAAAGCATTAGAAAAGTTTCCCTAGAATTATCAAACAGCATAAGGAAAGCAATAACAAAAGGCTCTAGAGTTTGAAGGCAGCATGAGTGAACATTTAAAAAAAAAAACAGGAAGTAATGAAAAGGGGCTGTAGAAGAGTAGAGGGAAGTAGAAGAAAAGAAGCAATACAAGAAGGGAAATAGAATCATCAAGGACACCAAGAAAATTAATCTATTGCTAACTGCAAATCATGATATCATCTCCTAAATTTTAATGGGAAATTTGGTGGTAGTTTCTTAGAAATTAGGCTATGAATTGTTTGTTTGTTTTAAACAACAAAGTTATTTTTTTTTTTAAACCAAACTTCAAGAATCGAATCTGGAAGTGCTGTCTTGGCCTCCTGAAATATTTTACCTAGAAATGTTAAAGGCATGGCAAGACAAATCAAACCTATTAGGTTACATCGTTCCCTGAATCTGGCTAAAATGAATACAAGTTCCGTCTAGCGAATTGAGAGTATATGTAGGGACACAGATGGTGTTTTTATCTCATTTTCCTACTGAATAGTATGACATTGTAAGTGAAAGGAGTGTATGAAAATGAAGTATTGGCTAGGTAGATGGTGTTGAAGATCTGAATTTGGTTTGAGAGTCTTGGCAGAGATTAGACACTTCTCACATAACCCAGGAAGAATGGATCTGGCAGGAGCTGGTGATCTAATTAAAAGCATTGGCAGCTAAAATAAGGATAAAAGGCAGTATAAAAAATGAAGGTATTACACAGCTAAGAATCAGAACTCTGTAAAGAATTGGCAATTGAATAGAAAAGAAGAGGAAAAGCATCCAGTAATGCCTGTGAAATAGTAACTGTCATTTCAGACATTCACACAATCTATAGCGTGAGATATAAATAATATCTTATTTTCCTAATGCGTTTATTCTAATTAATTAAAACATTTACCAACATTTTGCTGGACATGTAGAGATTTGTAAGGAAGAAACAAAACATTAAGTATTAAAGGCATTTACAAATTGGCATATAAATGGCCTTTTTAATGCCCCATTTTGAAAAGGTGCCATTTTAGGGATAATAAGATTCCTTAGCAAGAAAAGGCTGCCAGCTTGAGGACTTGAGTTCTGTCGCCAAAACCAACATGGTGGAAAGAGAAAGCTGCAACTTTCTCTCTGAACTTTGCATGCTTCCCATGGCAAAATGTACACATACATGCTCTCTCTCTCTCTCTCTCTCTCTCTCTCTCTCTCTCTCTCTCTCTCTTCACACACACACACACACACACACACACACACACACACACACACACACACCCATACACTTCAAATAAAATGAAATAATAAATTAAATTTTAAAAATGTGCCACATTAGAATCAAAGACTTTTGCTCATGTAGTTAATATTATTGCATTCTGTTTAAAACATTTGATATTCTTTATTTCAATCTAGTTTTCCAACATAGTGTACACACTTTAATTCACTTATTATGTAAATTTGAGCATATTTCTAATACTGATGGAGAAAGATGGGCATACCGATTTCATCTAGAATTTATAGAGATATCTCTAAAATGTTGGCCTTTTGATTAATGAAGCTCTGTTTTATCAAATGTAAATGTAAACTATTAAACTTTTCATGAGGAATGAAAACAAATGATTTGACGCTTATCCACTTCTGAGGACATGAAAAGCACATTTCTTTGTAACTAACATCTTGTAGACTAGACCAGGTACTTACAGCTCCAGGAATGACTCTTAATTCTGCTTTTTTCATTATATATACTCATTTATAGATCTGACTGAAATATTTGTAATCTGAATATTCTCTGAATATTGCTACTCAGAGGCTGGCCTATTCATAAATCACACTTCACACTAGTCAATATTAAATCTATCTTACAAACACATGCAAGAGACATGATTGCTCCTAATTTCAGCAACTCCTGGGATTTGTTTGTTTTGAAATTGATTTGAAAATATTAAACATTGCTTGGTGGTGGTGCCTCATACCTTTAATCCCAGCACTCAGGAGGCAGAGCCAGGTGGATCTCTGTAAGTTCAAGGCCAGCCTGGTCTACATAGGGAGATCCAGGACAGACACCAAAACACAGAGAAACCCTGTCTCAAAAAAAAAAAAAAAAGAAAGAAAGAAAGAATGAAAATATTAAACATGAAATTGAATTCCTGACAATACAGTGAGTTGCTATTGAAGACCAGATTTACCTTGTTTTTCTAAGTCCAACTTGTTTGATTCTATAGGTGAGATTCTAATTCAAACTTGAAAAATCTAAACATTTTTTATTTTATTTCACATTGATTGACCCAGATATATTCATGTGGAAAAAAAATGATGGCATCCAAACTAATGAACAGAACACAGATAATTCTTTCTTCTTTATTTGAGCAGGATAAATTGGGATTTTTTATACTATATTTGCACATCTGAAGTAATACATTTTAGCATGAGATACTGGGACAAAATGAAGCTCAGATATGCATTTTCTAGTCCAGATTCCCTAAATCATTCTGGTATCTAAGCTTCTCTTCCTGTTTGTGGACTTACAGGTGCATTTTCTCATTATTCATCCCCTTACATTTCTTTTCCTGTTTCCTTCTTTCATTGTTAATTTTTGATATTTTGTTTTATTTTTTTGAACTGAGATACTAGACCATTCACGTGAAACAATGACATCTACATCTCTTGAAATTCCAAACAGAACCTCCCCTCTAGGATTTTCTGTTCTGATTAAGTTTCAGCTTGTGATCACCTCTTTTGTGTTACTAGTGTATAAAGATCTGATTCACATACAATGTTTCACTAAAGACTGCTTCAGTTGCTTTGAAATTATATTTACAATGGCTCTGCCATGTGTTGGTTATTGATGTGGTTCATAGGTGTCACAACTAGTAGAAATATAAATTATTTTCCTCCATAGACAGCTTTGCATATTTGCCCTTATTATATCTCAAGGACCTAGATCCCCTTAACTGTAACCCTGTGGTTTTCCCAGTAACTTCTTATACATACTGGACCTTTACTGCTACCTATCACATGGGAAATGGGAGTGGGGGTTGCAGAGGAACAGCAGTACTCAGCAGTATTACATGGCTTCTTTATCATGTGCTCTTCAGATGCTGTGATGAAGTAAGTTGTTGTTTGTAGATTTTTCTTAAAATTAGGTCAGCTGTGTGCAAGATTTGCCAATTGTTAACAGATTTACAAATGATGCCAAACATAGAAAAGGAAGCAACAATAAATAAAGATTGTTACTAGGAAATTTAAATGTTTATTCTGCTTCTTAATCATTATTTATAACACTTTAAAATCAAAAGAATATTTCCTGATTCTTTATTCAGACTGAAACACACTCATTAATTCATGCACTTTATTTATTCAGGAATTTCCCCATATACAATAAATGACTGCCAGGATGGATATGAATATAAACAGGTATTATAGAGCTTTTTCCTGTATAAAAGGGCAGTCAAGTAGTTTACTTAATTAATTATTCATTTTAATGCAGTTGAGCATGAATATGAGGCTGAAAGATATATGAATAAAACTATATTATTAACTAACTCACAAGCAAAAGGTTCAGGCCCCAACAAATCATATTCAGCACATTAAATTAATTTTAACTCAGTAAGTCTTCTTCAAATGGAAAGGGTGATGATAAATTGCTTTAAGCATCTACATGAGTTCAGGGACTTCTAATAAAACATCTTGACCCAATAATATTTAAATATAATAATAAGTTGCTGATCTCAACTGAACAAAAACATTGCCAAATTTCAAATCCATTCACACAGTGATTGAGTTTCCTATCTCCATCATAGACTTGTGACTGGAAATCTACATTAGCTTTCTTATGTATTAAAAGAACTATTTACTTATTTGTAAAGCATAGTATATCCAAAGACAGAAGAAATACTCATATAAATGTAATGATCCTCTTCTTATTATTAATGTAGATAGAGATTTGCTTTCTTGACCTAGATGAAGACTCTGGGATACGTTTTGAAAAGTAAACTACCTATGGATGTTTAAAATGTAAAAAGTAGAACAATAAATAATTTGTAGCACCTCACACTATTGAAACCTCATTAAAAATTGTTATATTTGAACACTGGACTTAAAGATATACTTATATATAATAGAATATTAAAAATGAAATTAATTATTGTGGTATTAAAAAATAAATAATCTTGAGCTGGCATTAATTAGGTGACCAGGAAAAATATAGTCTTTATAAGACTAATAGTTTTTAATTTAATATGAAAATATAGCAGGTATAGTTAAACAAATAGCACTTTTATTTAATTTTCTTTTTTCCATTTTTATAAAGTTTATTTGTTTTATTTTATATGTACGAGTGTTTTCCCTGCATGTGTTATGTGTACCAGGTATATACTTGGTACTTATAATTGCCAGGAAAAGGCATGAGATCTTGTGGAACTAGATTTAAAGATGGGTTGCGAGCTTCCCTGTGGATGCTGAGAATTGACACAGGTCTTCTGCAATGGTATCAAGTTCTCTGAAACATTCAGCAATCTTTCTGTCCACTATTTCTTTTTTTTCAAAAAAAGAAAAAGTTGGTGTGTGTGCTTATGCCTGTGAATGTACGTTTGCATATGAGTGTTTAAAAGCTGTAGGTCAAACTTGGATGTTCTTTACATAGCTGCCCACTCAGTAGGATGTGGATATTCCCTATTAGGCTAGCCTGGCTGGCCAAGGAGTGACAGAGAGCCTTCTGTTTCCATCTCCTAGGCACAAGTGTTACCAGCAGGCATCATCTTGATTGTTTTTACAAGGGTTCTGAGGATAGAACACTGGTCTTCATCTTGAGCATCAAGCACTTTACTAACTTAACTATTTCCTCATCCCCACTCCTCTCTGTTTTTATAGCTCAAATATATCTTACTAATGCCAAATTGATGTGAATGATTATAATATTTACAGGTACGGATGGATCTTTAGGTTAGGTGTAACTGAGCAAATTAATAATTAGACAACTCTACAAATTAGATTAAATGCAATATTTCTCATAAATTAGGAACTGACATAAATCCTGTTGAGATGTACATGAGATTTTTTTGTGTTTTTAAACTAAGTAACTCTCCTCCATCCCACCTTACCTTTCAAAAGAAATACATGAGTGAAGAGTGGAAATATAAATGAATTCCAGGAATTCAGGCAGCATGCAATCCTTGACAAATCCCTGTGGATATTAAAGACTGTTTTTGAATTAATATATGTGAGGGAATCGAATTGCTACGGCAGAGATAAAAGTGATTTCAGAGGCACATTTAAGAGAATTAATTGGAATAAGACTTTTAAAAATGATTCTCTTCTCTGTTATCCACGCTTATCCTGACAAGCTTTGCTGGCTTCCTACAGATTGTATCAATGCAACACTAAATCTGAGTGCAGATGACAGGCTGAAGACAGCATTTAATGACCAGATGCCATCGGGCACTCTGGCTTCAGGACATTTAGATGCATATGGTGCAGGCATCCTTCTCGCCTTGCTGCTCCTAAGTTGAAACACTAACCAAGCTTAAGAAGTTATCTCCATCCATATGGGTCATAATGACCTCCTTCTTAGAATTATTCAAAGAGATAAAGTCTGGGCTCTTTCTCCAACAGTGAAAACATATAGAAGAGAATCCACTTGCTAGAACCTACGTGCATATCTCACAAATTAGGAAAATTTGACATAGGAAAAGATGTCTAGGAAAGGCCAGTTTAGATGTAGAAATTGACTGAAAAAGTGAGGTTAAGAAAGCAATTGTGCTTTCTATACAGAATGTTCTGAGCTTTCAATTTCTGTCCTTAATCGTAAGATTGTCACTATCATTTTATACAAGGAAAGATGAATT
Organism: Peromyscus californicus insignis; assembly: GCF_007827085.1. NCBI lineage: Eukaryota > Metazoa > Chordata > Mammalia > Rodentia > Cricetidae > Peromyscus > Peromyscus californicus. Next base: position 27,395,988 of record NW_026294617.1, read on the forward strand.
TAATGGGGAAATTTTATCCCTTGCCTGTCTAGAAAAAAGAAAAACTTGAATGTTTTCTTGCATCTACTGTTTCTCAAGTTCCTTTTAACTCAAAATAGTCATTATGCAAGAGTGGCAAGTTCTGACACACTCATTAAGACAACTTATGGCTCCAGCAGAGGAGCAAGTGTGGTTTTCACATGAAAGCCAGTTGATGTTTTCTTTACATTAACAAGAAAGATAAAAATGAAATAGCAAAGCCATATGTTACGATTTTACTTGTCATCGAATGTATGTGACTTCTTTGTTGAAACAGATTATGGTTTTCAAATACTGGAAAGATCTCATCTCCAGTCTTGTGATATTTAAAATGTAATAGCTGCAGGCAGCCACAGTGTTGATTTTAATTTGTGTTACTAACACATTCTTTTAGCCCTGATTGGTAGCATTTTCCAATTTCAATCTGCTAAACGAGTGTTAGTAGCAGTAAGACAGGAAAACTTGCAAATCCCAGTCCTCCAGTGCTGGCTCAGATGAAGTCACAGAAGGAAATGGCACAAAAACTTCCCAGAAGAGGAAAATAATGACAGTCCACCAGAGAGCCCAATGGTGCTGCATACTCTTGCCAAGGAAATACCTGCTGCCCATTAAAAATGAAATATGTTTTTGACAAGTTCTGTGACTGGTCTAAAGTAAATATTGCATAAAAACTTATTACAGCATTTAACATATAGTTGTATTCATGATGTTCTATAAGGAAGCAAGTTAAGTACACAGTTAACCAAAGAACTTGGGCTTGGAGTGGGATACAGTAAAGCAAGGAAGACTTGTACTGGTTCATGCTGAGATGAGAGAAGTTTGTAGCGTTTGTTTAGATGATTGTGTGTGCACTAAATATGTTTCTTTTATTTTCCTTCATAATTAATTCAGTCCAAAGTGCTATTATGCTTATATTCCCCCTAGCATTATTATATGTTCCTCAATGTGACTAAATTCATCTAAAAAGGAGGAGATGGTAGGAGGATTGAAGGAGGGAGTGGGTAGGGGATGAGGGACAAAGAGACAGAGAAAGGGCTTAAGGCTGACCTTAGCAAGATATCTTGACCTGAGTAAGGTTGATACAAACAACACAGAGATATGACAGAAGACAAAGGGAGTTAGAGCATTAATTAACTTTAATTAATGTCCCTTTCTCTGTAATTTCTGTAGCTCTGTAGTTTCTTGTTTGCAACTCATGATACCTGAGGAGGAAAATAGTGAATCTCCTTCTCAATTACAGACTACTTCCACCAATATAATTGCCAATAGGAGGGAGCTTTTTCAGTCCAATAATTCAATAATAAAATAGTTTTCTTCTTCAAGCATGTATTTTGTAACTCTATCAAAAAATGACAAACACATTTCTGTGTCTATTGTTCAGTATATTCAAAACAGACATGTTTGTACCATAACTGTGTCAACTGAAGCAAGATATTTAGGTATTATTATCTTTCCTATAAAGTAGTACATAAAAAGAGAAAACAAAAGGTACAATTTACATTATCTGATTATAAAATGATGGAGACACACACCTTCTCTTGGTATTATGCAATTTTTAAATTTATTTTTATTTTGGGGCTTTTTTCCTTTCATTTTTGAGATTTTAATTGCATAATTCCCCCTTTACTTTTCTACCCTCTGTATCCTGTCATATACCCTTCTTTGTTCTCTTTCAAATTCATGATCTTTCTTGCATTAATTGCTATTGTATGCATATCTGTATACATACATATATATATATATATATATATATATATATATATATATATATATATATATATATATAAAATTGAACATAATCTGCTCAGTCTGTATAATGTTACTTGTATGTATGTTGTCAGGGCTAGTTATTTGGTAATAGATAGCCAATTGGTGTGCCCTTCCCTGAGGAAGACTATTTGTCCCACTCTCAGCTTTTCTTAGCTCATTGAGATTTTAGTTAGGTTTGAGGTCCTGTGGTCATTCTCCTATTAACCTTGACAATATTATGGTTGTCTTTGTTAAGCTCATATTTATGCAGTCATGTTGGTGAACCTTTATGAGTATAGTTTCTAGGACATGCCCAGAAGACACAATCACATGGCAAACTGTTTGATTCTCTGGCTCTTGCTATTTTTCTGCACCCTATTCTGAAATGTTCCCTGAACCTTAAGTGTGGAAGTTGTTTTGTAGATGTATCTATGAGGACTGGATTGCACAATTCTGCACTTTAATTGGTTTTGTTTTTCTGTAATTATCTCAACCCACTGAATATTGAAATTTTCTTAATGAAAGATGAGGATTATGCTGATACATGTTTATAAGGATAAATATTTAGAGTATAGTTAGGGATTTTGCTGGTTTAGTAAAGCGGTTGTTATAGATTCTCTCCTCAAGATCCATGAATTCACTAGCCAAGAATATTTGGCTAGGTTTTCAGTACCAAGCATGATTCCCCTGTTGTGGGGCAGGTCTCTAAGTCCAATTAGAGAGCTATTGGTTACTGCCAAGGTATGCTTACTGCTGTAGAACCTTTGGCATTGTCCTGTCATGCTGTTCATTTTTGTGGTTCATAGATGCCTTAGCTGCATAGGACTGTTGGTTGCTTTGTTTCTTTGGAAGATTGCATGGTGTCTTATGGTACTATAAAGGCTAGTCCTCTGGGAAGAGGCACTCAGGTAAGTTACAGATCAGGGGAGTCTAGACCCTGGGTCTGAAGTGCAATTGTGTCTTCGGCAATAGGGACTAGCCTTCTACCTCCAAAGGGAAAACAAAGGCAATAGCAATAGCTTATAATGTGCTGGAAACCTCTTTGAATAGACTTCTCATGCCTGGTATTACTGTTGTTTCACCCCCTTCCTTCCTTATAATATGTGATCTTAATGCATACTTAAACTCCACAAGTTAACAGGATGGACTTGACTATTTATTTACTTAAATGACCAAATTATATAATATTTGGTGCCTAAAATCATTATCTTTATATATTTTACCTATGTAGAGTTCACATATTTCTGATGACAAATGACATTAGCGTTAATTTCTACTCAAAATTTGTTTTCTGTCTCTATGTGTGGCTGTGACAGCAAAAGGACAAAACAGAGAAAGCTTGAGAACAAGCTTGGAGCTTTCCATGTCAGTCCTCACTTTCCTTCTTTTTTCCTCTGCTGTAGACACCAGGCTAGATGTTCCGGGAACTTCTAGAGAGTCTCCATTCTCTGCATCCTACCCTGCCATGGGCGTACCCCGACTGTAAACACTCATTACCAGGTTCAGCTTGACATGGTTTCCTGGAGTTCAGACTTGGGTTCTGATGATGAAGAGGCAAGTATTAGCCACTGAGCCAACGCTTCAGCTGTCTGCACAGGGATTTTGATTAAGTAGATACCCAATATGTTCACTCATTCTGTCTTCATTGATTCAGCGGCAGGGAGAGTCTTGTATGTCCCGACAGTTGTCTCAGTTCTCAAATGAATGGTGTCATTGACGCATTCTGCAGTGGAAATAATTTCCCCTGACAGAATAGAAACTTTAAACAGAGATGGATAGTAGATTATTTGACACAATAGAAAAAGGGACCATCTTCTATTCATGAGCTTTCATTTGTGGCAGCATATTTCTGGTTACAGAAGTGACACCACCACATCCTCCTGGCCACCGGTTATATTATGATCTGAATCATTTCTGAAAGCACTAGCGTCTTGTACTATCTTGTTGCAAGTTGTCTGCCAGCTGGCATTGAAAGGGAGCCTTCCTTGGGTCATCACACAATTCTGTGAAACTGGCTGCTTTTGAATTTTGAAACATATGGAAAACACCTCTGTGTGTGCGATCCCTCATCTTTCCTCCTTTGTCAAACAATCTTCCCCTCTCCATGCATGATGTTTCAGTGAGAAAATATGAAATGGATAAGGCCTTTATAGACAAGTTCTGTGGGCAGAAATATCTTTTTTTAAGAAAACAATTTTATTACATTTCCTGTAAAAGAAAACATCCTTTGTAACACTGATTACTCATTTTCTGTAATGAGCAGACTCCTAGGTAAATGCCACATATTAATTTATGGAAGCTACAACAAATATAGTTAAAGCCACATAGCCATGTAGCATTAAACCACCAAAAAAATGGAGCTATTTGTATGTATCTTTGGATATGAACTGGATTTGATCTGGTTGATGAGAATGAATGATTTAGACTTTTTTTGTAATGGATACATTAGCCCCTCAAAGTTGGTAAAAGACACACCCAGACACCAAATTCTCAGCTCAGAGATGTATTACCCCAGAAGGGCAAGCAGGGGTTGGGGGCTGCCATGGAATTTGGCAAGGATAGATAGCAAGAAGAAGCAGCAACAGCAGCAGGTGTTTTTTGTTTATTTGTTTGTTGTTTTGTTTTGCTTTATGCTGACAATTGGGGCATCATTGTTAGTAATCTAAGGAAGCTGAAATGTTGGCCAAGGACTGGAAGAGCAGGCTTGTCAGTTAATGTCCAAGCTCTGCTGGACCATCGCGTACTAGGAAAGTGCAGGCAACACTGGAGAGAAGTGTATCTATCGTTGGAGCAGTCTGTGGGACTAGCCTCTTTGGACCTATCTAGATGCAGACTCAGAGATATCATCTGGGGCTGGAAAATTGTGGGAGCAGCTTTGTAGATTATTCAAAATCTGAGGGGACAAATGGACTAGAAGCCAAAGATACAATTAAGGAGTTTAGGGAAAAATTCTTATCTTGGATGTACATTTGAAACTTTTAGGCTCATCGTCCTGGTAATTGGGGAAGTGGACTCCCAAGACCAGAGAAAGGAGAAGGGGACCAGGAAGAGGGGGAGTGATCCCACCCTCAGGAAGAGCCAAATGGGAAGCTTAGGCTGTGGGATGACAGGTGTACTTATCTGGAGTTTATTTACCTGTGACAAGTAGATTCAAGTTTATTTCCTGAAGCTTACAAGAAGTTTTTAAGTTTATAAAAGAGATTAAGTTTTAGATATGGCCGGGCGGTGGTGGCGCACGCCTTTAATCCCAGCACTTGGGAGGCAGAGCCAGGTGGATCTTTGTGAGTTCGAGGCCAGACTGGTCTACAGAGCGAGATCCAGGAAAGGTGCAAAGCTACACAGAGAAACCCTGTCTCGGAAAAAAAAAAATGTTTTAGATATGTTAGAATTACTATTGTTTGTAATCTGTACTGAAATTCATATTGTAGAAAAGGTAATCTATTTATTTCTTTGAGTCATACTAAAAGTTTGGGGATTCAAACAGTAGCATAGAGAGAAGGAAAGAAATCTAAAACAATTTTTCATATGCATTAAGTCACTTTCTCAGACCCATAAATCACTTTCTCAGACCCTTATGACTTACATAGGCTTTCATATCCTCAGACTTTAAAACAATTTTATAACATATTTACAGACTTTTTTTCTTTTGGTTTTTTGAGACAGGGTTTCTCTGTGTAGCTTTGGCGCATTTCCTGGAACTCACTTTGTAGTCCAGGCTGGCCTCAAACTCACAGAGAACCACCTGCCTCTGCCTCCCAAGTGCCGAGATTAAAGGCATGTGCCACCACTGCCCAGCTTATATTAACAGACATTTATAACTAAGCTTTCACATCCTCAGACCTTCATAACCTGTATTTATATACTTAAAACATTTTCTTAGACTGTCATGAATTCAGACCTATACAACTTGATGAGTGGGAAAGGTAGGGGGTTACATAGTGGTGGTAATGTTAGTTTGTTGACATACATTGTAGGTTTGGTCTGTGAGGTGAGGTCAGTTATTTTTGGAAAAACAACAGAAGAGATTTAGTATCAGAGTGAAATATTTGATCTAAGTAGGGAATAATATCCTGTGTTATAGGAAGGTCATGTATGTTTTTATTTGAGAAGTGGATAAAGTGGGTGAAGTGTAAGTCATACAGAATGAAATGGCAGCTTGATTGGCTATCATGTTGGCTCAACTATTGCCTTTATTAATAAAGGAGGAGTTAGTCTGATATGCCTTATGATTAACCAAGCCAATTGGAGAGGGTAAAAGAAAGGCCTGGAGGATGTTATGGATATATGAAGAGTCAGTAATTGAGTTGTCTTTGATGTTTAAAAATTCTCTTTCCTTCCAGATGGCTAAGTGTGTTAGCAAGATATGGAAAGCATATTTGAAGTTTGTATACACTATTAATGGTATGATTTTAGTGATTTGGAAGGTTCTGGTGATAGCTTTAATTTTGTCTGTTGATTGGTAGTGTGTGGGGGTTAGGAGATTGCCTCAATAATGGCATTGTTGGAGACTACTGTATGTCCCACACCATGGAAGCCATCTGACAGGAAGGAGTTGCCATCTTTATAAAAATGTAGGCAGATGTAGCTAGAGGAACCTCTTATGTATGAAAGGGATAGGGGAGGAGGTCTTTAAGAGTCTCTGAACAGGAGTGAAGAAGGTCTAGTGAATGTTGGGGTAAAGGGATGGTGTGGATGGGTTTAGGGGAGACAGGTAACAAATGTGAGTGATGAGTTTTTGGTAAGAGAAGTTTGGAAGGATGGAATCTGAGATGGCAGAAGGGATTGTAGTCCTTTTTACATCAGAAGTTGACAAAGAGAGAGAGAGAGTTGTAGGAATAGATTGAGAGGAGGGAATCTCAAAGTTTATTTGTTGGATTTAGAGATGAACAGAGAGGCTGAGGCAAGAGTGTGTAGACAAGGAAAACAGCTGTGAAACAATGTTGTCTGGAGTTTTGGAGAGATTAGGAAGAGAAAGAAGGGTAAAGGGCAAACCCATCAGAGCTGTGTTAGCTATGTTTCTGTTAGATATGACTTTATATACAGAGTCAAATTTCATTTCTTTTTCCATGATAAATAGTGCCTTACAACGCGGCCAGTTTTCAGACATCTTGTACTGTTTCCTGTTCTTTTGTTTTGTTTTGTTTTGTTTTTTGTTTTGTTTTGTTTTGAGACAGGGTTTCCATGTGTAGCTTTGTGCCTTTCTTGGAACTCGCTTTGGAGACCAGGCTGGCCTCGAACTCATAGAGATCCTCCTGCCTCTGCCTCCCGAGTGCTGGGATTAAAGGCATGCACCGCCACTGCCCGGCATGTTTCCTGTTCTTGCCGATGTGACAGAATCCCAAATATTCAATCTGTAGTAGATACCCACTTTCTCTTTTTTAACCTTTTTTTTTTTGAGATTCTTTCATTTTACATACCAACTACAGTTCTCCCTCCCTTCTCTTTTCCTGCCCAAAAAGACAGCTTTAAAGGTTGTATTGTAGGTAAAATTTTGAAAGAATATACTGTATCATTGTGGGGAACACATGGAAGCTTGAGTTGTTAGTAGATGTAGGAGCTGGTAGAACAACTTTTTATTTCTCCAGCAGCCAAAAGCAGAGACTTTGGGCTGAAATGGAAATAGGCTTTAATTCTAAAAACATGCCCTCTTCCTAGACACTACCTTTTAAGTATTCTATCTACCCAAGCAGTACTACCAGCAGAAAAAAAAAAATAGGTTAAAGCACATAAAACTGTGTGGGCTATTTTATATAAAACCATAATAGACTTCTGTGCATTGAACCATTAGCATTGATACATTATAAGACCAAAGACCAATAAAACATGGTTTCAGATAATCATAGTTTCATTTAAAGCTTTTCTCTGTTAATCATTACATTAAGAGAAATATGCCAGGGCTAGAAAGACAAACATCACAAGTTTATTCCCATATGTGAAACCTAGATTTTAACTATCTCTGATTGTAAGAGGTAGAAAGAGAGAAGGATATTAGAAAGAGACCACAAGAAGGAAGAAATCTTATTGAAAAGAAGAGTTCAAAAGGTAGAGCATATCACAGAAACTGAACTAAAAACCAGGGAACCTGCATGGAATTGACCTAGGCCCTCTGCATGTATGTTACAGTTGTGTAGCTTGGTCTTCTTGTGGGACGCCTAACAGTGGGAACAGGGGATGTCTCTGACTCTGTTGCGTGCTTTGGGGACCCTTTCCTCCTATTGGATTGCCTAATCCAGCCTTAAGAGAAAAGGAGGGGAGTAGTCTCACTCCGACTTGGTATATCATGGCTGGTTGATATCCATGGGAGTTCTGCCCTGCTCTGAAGAGAAACAGAGAAGGAAACTTGGATGAGGAGGAAGTGGGAGGAGCAAAGGGAGGGGAAATTTTGGTTGGGATGTAAAACCAATATATATATTTCAAGATATAAAGAAATTGAATACCATTCCTTGCTTGAAAAACTTGACATCATGGTGACCAAAAAAAAAAAAAAAAAATTGAGAGAGTATGATGGATTACATGTGGCATGAAAATAGCAGGAGGTGATCAGATTAGGTTGAAAAGGCAAGATGGAAAATAGCAAAGAGAAGGGATGATTAACAATGCCGTAACTTTGAATACTATAATACTTTATATTTATATTTATACTATATTGAATATATAATACTTTAATAAAATATAAATGTATCAATCCTTTCATGTAATATGGAATATAATATAAATAACTTACAATTCTCAGTAAGGACAAAGTGGTACTAATGGAAAATGGCATTTAAGAAAGTGGGTGTCATTGGGTGCATGAACTGTCTCTTTAGAGTCCATTCCCTATGGTGGGATGCCTTGTTCAGCCTTGATCAAGGAAAGGAGGGGCTTGGTCCTGTCCCAACTTGGTATACTAGCCTATGTGGTTGGTATGTAAAATGAAAGAATCTCAAATGAAAAAAGATTAAAAAAAGAAAGTGGGTGTCTACTACAGATTGAATATTTGAAGAAAAGAGGAAAGAATTGTATTAATGTGTGCTTATATATAAATGGATGCAAATGTGTGCAAGCAGCCATATATATATATATGCATAAACACATACAAATACATACATTCCCAGTGGTAGAATTTTTTGAAGATTCATATTTATGACCATGCTTTGGATATTTTCAGACGTCAAAATAATAATTACAGAGGTATCTTAATTGAAATATTCTGTCTTTGTTTAAAAAATGGTATGAAGTGTCCTGATATTTATATTCTGTCAAAGTTTTCCTGTCTGGTAAAACAATTTATGCTATCTATTTGATTCTCTTGACAAGTGAATACTATAAGGGGCATTTTCCTTCCTTTTTCAGTCATTCCATTTGTAACTAAAATGAGGTGGGATTTGTGTAAAAGATTTTAAAGTTAAGAAGCCAAGACCTACAAGGTTTCTACAAGTCCATTAACGGGAATGTTGTCTCTTGCAAGATAAGAGTTTGTCTCTCCCACACAAAATATGTCAGGTGCTTTAGAACTTCTTTGTTGAAAAGCACTGATTCCTCTCTTGTTCCCTCTGTTAACTAAATGCTAGATAAAAGTCAGACATATCAGCTTCACTTTGCATTTACCTCCTTTTCTTTAAGCCAGATTTCTGCTTAATGGTGCACATAGACATGTCAATCATTCAATCTGACTTTCTAAATGTAGATGATACTTAAGGCTTCAAGGCTAAGAGCACACAAGTAACAAAAAATGATGCCACTTCCTGTCTTCTTTTACAGTGTCTTCCCCAGATCTATGGAAAGGGGTGTGAATCTCTCTAGTCATTGTCCTAAGACTACATTCACACAGGTTCTAGGAGCAAGAGAGGTTTTCAGATTGCCCCAGGATAATTACACACATACTCATGAACTTAAGCACTCACACGCTTATATATATGTACCAAACATGTATAATCATGCCCTGGGAATCAGGCTGTCTTCTTAAACAATAAAAATATTTTGAACAACCTAGCAGACTCAGAACTGAGATAATACAAATCATATATCCCCTCCAAGGTAGCTTAACTATGTACACTTCTAACCCACTACCCAGTTCTTCTAATTAAACTTAACATGTATGTCACATGGCTGGAGAAATGAAATAATGCAGTGTTCAAAGGCACTCATTGCTCTTGCAAAGGACCCAGATTCAGTTTCTAGTACCCACGTTTCACAACAATCTATAACTCCAGTTCCAGAGCATTGGACACCATTTTCTAGCTTTCCTTGTTCACAAGGCATGTATGTGGTACACATACATACATGCTGGTATGTACTAATTCACATTTAATAAATAAACAAGCAAACAAATAAGTAAATCTCTCCCTTTATTTTTTTTCTCCCCCCCCCCCCCCGCCCGAGACAGGGTTTCTGTTTAGCCCTGGCTGTCCTGGAAATCATTCTGTAGACCAGACTGGCTTTAAATCCAGAGATTTCACTGCCTCTGGCTCCGGAGTGCTGGGATTAAAGGCATGTGCCACCATTCCCAGCTAAAAGTCTCTTTTTACAAGCTCATGTAAATAATTCCAAATGGTCGGAGATACACAGCCTTCCCTAAACAGTCGTTTTATTTAAATGCCTTTTTGTCCTTCATTACTGTTTTTGTTCTCTTTCTTTGAGGGCAGTGTCTCTTTCTGACAGGTTTACAGCAAACTCAGTTCTTTTGTTTGTAGCTCAGGTTGTAGCAATAAACAAATAATGAAGAATAACATACAATCAGATACATTTTTATAAAAGAATTTCCCAGTTTTTAAGACTTATTTTAAGATTCAATCCAATAAACACAAAGTTCATAAGAAAATATTAAATAACTAGAAAAAAACAGGACTATATATGCCTCTATTCACACATATGGAAATACTAAGGCTATTATGAGTTTTTGTGATTATAGTTATATGTTTGACAAAAATATTAAAAAAATATATACACAAATGACCAGAATAATACAATAAAATGAAAAGTAATAGAGCATAAATAAAAATTAGAGCATATTCTAATATTTTGGCCATAATTTATTTTTACTTTTAATTTAGAAAAGATGTATTACGTAGCACCCACTGGCCTACAGCTAACTCTATAGAGCACACCCCTAACTACATCTTCACAGTCCCCAGATTAAAGGTGTGCACTACCACTCTCAGCAGGCATTTTAAGACAGAAGGATTAGGTCTTAAAATTTGTTTTTTGACCTAGAAAGTAACACTTTATAAGTACAAACAAGCGTCATTTTTAAGTTATTCAATTGATTTTATTTAACTGCAAACAATACTATAAAAAGATTATCTAAAAAAATTGAACAGTCTGTATATCAATAGTAGAAATTGGAAAAAAAATGATGCTGTCAGTTTTTATAGAGGACTGTCAACACTTACATGTTGTAGTGCACATCATCTCCTGGAATTTGCTCCACATACCTTTGCCCCAAAGAAGGTGTATAAAAATATCCATTGGAGTGACAATGGGTGAGAAATCTTTGCCTCAGACCTACAGAAGCCATTTAGTAATGAGTAGCCCAAGTTTTGCACAAAGCTTTATTATATCCTCTACCAACTGAGCTCAGGAACTATCTCACATCCAGTGGGCTGGTAACTGAGAATTGAGGGGAAGGAGGAGAAAAGCCACATATTGAGTGGAGAAGAAGGAGCAATTTAAGTTTCATGTTTTACAGATATTAAATTGTTTCATCTGATTGCTTCATATATCACATTATTTGGGGTCTGGAGATAATAGATTTGAGCCTATGACCAGAGAAGGTAGAGTCTTCATAATGTCCATTCTGAAATGTAGGTTTCAAAATTATTAAGAAATTTTTGGACACAAAATTAAAACTTGGGTATTTTGATATTGTAAGAGATAGCCTTTGGAGGAACCCAAGCCTAGATCAGTTTCAACAGCTTGCAAAAAAATTACAAACACATACTTGTCATGAAAACTTATGTGAAAAGCTCATAACTGAAAACATAATTTAAAGCCATATAAACAAAGATATTTCCAAAACCTATTCATCAGTAAATTAAATATATTCACAAGACAGACAAAAATTAAAATTGGTGTGGTGAATGTTTGATATCTACTAAAAAACTGAACTGTTATAGGGAAGTGATAGCTGCATACTAGAGACGGATCTAACAAGGAACCCGGAAGGTTAACCTTTGCATATCTCCTCCCTAACATTCATTTTGTTTCATATTTTAAAATAAAAATTTAAATAAAATATAAAGCAATTCAAATAAGTTAAATACCAAAAAAAAAATACACAGCCATGACAAAATAAAATCTAAGGGTAATCCCCTCGTAAGAACATCATGACTTACAAATATGTCTGTGATAAAGAAATTGATGTTTATTTAAAAACTGCTGACATGAGTATTCCAGCTTAAGTTGAATTTGATAAGGAAGTGTATACTGTCCAAATGGCAACACCTTGGATTAAATGCTAAACACGACCTGGGATCATGCTTAGCATCTGCTGCCCCACATAAGTGAGTCCATTTGATCAGTAAAAAGTACAAGTGCCTCTGGACCATTATGATAGTATTGAGCTACAAGGCTCATTTAAGTGGTGTGTCTTTCCTGCTTGACTTTTACATTGGCAAATCATTCCATTTCTGTTTGATTTGAAAGTGGAGATATTAATGTAACATTGAATTTTTAAAAGCTCATGTAATAGAGCATATCAAGATCGATTATTATTAAATGAAATATCACACTTTACAGATTCAGTTTGTGTATCAAAAATATTGTATTCCAACTGATATCAGCAAAGTAATAGTAAGATTGCATAAATATATAGAACACAGCTGAGAAAAATTGAAGTAGCATCATATAATATGTGTTCACTATTAAGGAAATACAGTTTATCCATGTGTCCAACTTCTTTCAAATGAATTTTCAAAACAAGCTCATGTTTTCTCTCAAAGGATGAATGATTCTCAAAATCCTATGGTAATATTTTTTTATAAAACTTCTTATACTTAACTGTTTAATAATAGAAATAATTTAATTTTAAAACAATCACATAGTAAAATATATTTCATGAGTGGCTATTTTAAAACCAGTTACTTGAATTCTAACAAAAAGTTACAAATAAAAGCATTTATGAAATTTCTTTCATAATATGATCTAGAAGGAGCATTTCATGTTAATAAGGGGGTAACCATAACACAACTGATCTCTAACTAAAATCTATCTTTTGAACTATAGCATACTCATGTTCATAGAGCTTAAAATGACTTCAAACTAAAGAAATTGGAGTTATTGAAGTGATAGAACAACATTAAGTGTGCAAAAGAAATTGCATACAATTCATTTTCCATGTACTATTGGCAGAAAGTACTCACAGAAATTCAGAACACAGATGAACTCATGGCTTATAAATGATTTATCCTTTAGCTGGGATTTTATATAACCAGAAATCACTAAGGCTTTTATTATGGGAAAATGGTAGAAGGAATACTAAAGACAATTCATAGACACACAAAGTTGTTTATAAAAAAAGGTTTATATCAAGCAAAAAACATTGTTATGGTGCTATGAGGATTGTGATAAGTATATTAAATTGGCAAAACTTCAAGAAAATATAATTAGAATGTCTGTCAAAGTAGATTACAATATTATGGATACAATACTCTTAAAAACTAGTTCCTTCTTGGTTTTTCTCCCAAGCTTTTTCTGATCCTTTTCTATTTACCAACTCCTTACTCTAAATGCTTTCAATTAGTGTTTTGATGAGATAAAGAGGCAGACTGCAATATTATAGGAAAGCTGAATGTATTTTGTTAGTTTACCTTGAAAGGCATTAGACCCTTTATTTTTCCTGTTATTTTCAAGAAGAGGATTTACTTCTTGTGTACACTAATGCATCCTTTTAGAAAATTACTTTGCTTCACAACTTACTTTCCTAGAAAATGTTCTTTAATACTTTTCAATTCTATGCATTCATTCCTGCATAAAATTTTTACACCAATATTCATTCCAATGAATTTAAGGAAGATATTTCATCTTCCAATGAACTCCATTATCCATTTCCCATTGAGTTTATTCCACTCTACATTTCATGTCAAATAAAAGTCCTGCAGCTGTTATAAAAAAACTACTTAGAATAAGAAAAAATTCTTGCTGCATATGATTATCCATAAATGGAAATAAAGTCAAATCAAATTACATATTTGCTCAAGATGTCGACAATCTTACTGATTTCTTGCTCTTTCTTTAGTATATGACTAATTCATCATTTCTTCTTGAGGTTTTTCCTCAGGGGTTTTTTCCATATGCTCCCTTAAACGTTATAATCTTTCTTCACTTCTCTTGCCACAATCTAGAACTTGAATGTAAAACCCACACCACAAACTTGACTCAGAATGCCAACCTGGAAGCATCATCTCTACTGGCTAGAATCCATAGTACTAATCAATGCTGTACAGACTAGTAGGAGATAAACATAATCAACAGCTTTCTACACCTGTGAATCCTGAAAGCTACAATAAAAACTGGCCTAGCAGGATATGCAAACTAGAGCACCATTGGTATGAATATTATGGGAGTAACCAACACTTTTTTGCTTGGATTTAAAGCCTATTTTGAAAGATGGATTTATGACTGGTACCATTAACTAGGCCAGTTACCCAGGTATGGATAGATGATAGGTTCTAGGAGAGAAACTAATATTATTTTTTCTGCTAAATGGATATGTTTATAAAGTGCCTACTATGTTCTTAATTCATATTACAACTTTTGATAATTATTGCTATAAGTCATCATTTTCTTTTACTAGAATAATCTTCAAATAGAAAAATGATTATATTTCTCATAGATTTACTTTCACCTTAAAATGAAGATAAAATTTGCCAATTAAGATCATTTATTTCAGTATTAACAATTATCTGTAATCTATTTTAATAAAACTATTTGATGACAGTTTCGAATATACAGCTGTAATAAATAACCAATTTTACTTATTTTATGAAATGATAGTCTTTCTAACTGCATTTTAAGGTTGAAGAGATTTCCCCTATTCCTAAAATTTTGGTTATGGGTTCTTGTTTGTTTTATTGTTGTTGTTGTTTTATAGTGTGTGCTTTCCAACTTAAAGTTTGGCATGATATTTTTCTTGATTCTGGGTGTATACAATCAATATTGCATCTCTTTGCCCAGGAAATTCTTAAAGAACTCTTCTCTTGTTCACATTTTAAGAAAATTTACTTAGAATTTTATATGATTTACTTCTTTCTGTATATTACTTGAGACTTAATAACACTTTGGTCAGTGTTTTTCCTCATTAAATTAGAATATATTTCTTTATAATCCATACTTATAACTATAGAATATATACTTGTACATGTATATAATATATATAAACTTAAGTTCTTGCATGTTTAATTAACCAATCTGTTCTTCATTACATTTATTATAAACAGTTGATATTGATTTCAAGTATGAGATCTGATTTTAGAAGAACATTTTTCCTTCTGTTTTTCCTTCCTTTCTTTCTATTATCACTGTTTCTCTTAATTATTTCATTTTTTTTATTAACTAACATGCGTTTTTATGCAACCAAACGTGCCTCTCACACACCTTGTAGGTGTGAATGAGTTCATCTCCTGATTATCCTGCTGAGATTAGAGGCCTGTGCCACCTCCCACTGTTTTCTATGATGCTGGGAACCAAACCCAGGTTTCCCTGCAGGATGATCCAGCCATTTACCAACTGAGCTACATCCCCAGCCCAGCCCCAGCCCTGACTATAATTTTCTTAAACACACACACACACAAACATTATATATATTTAAATAAGTAGAGATAGAAGGAAAGATTACTCTTTGGCTTCATGATGAAAATCTCCACAGCATTTAGGTCTGTGCTGAAGTCATTTCCAACTTGTATCTATCCATTTATTATTTAATAAGCATGATTTTCTCTGCTGTTTTTGTAGCTGTTAACATCTATGTGGCATCAAACCATTATCAACTTCTAATTAATGCAGTCAGGTTAACAGAACAAAATGATGTATTGTGTCTTTGATGTAAATATGCTATTTTTAAAAGTCATTTCCTAATCTTGTTATGCTGTAATTACCAACCAGTAGCCATGGCATGTCAACAAGATGCAAAGAGAAATTTCTGCTAACTCTGCAGCAATGATTTTGGTGTGCCTCTCTGACCTTTTCAACATTCTTCTCTGTCAGTGTTTCCTAAAACATTTCTACACAGACATAAAGAATACACAACAAAAGGTCATTGTTAGGGGCTATGTTCTCATTAATGAATAAGGGAAAGAAAAATTATTTCTTCTGTATTTTATAAATGATATTTTTATTCAAATTTTTCTGATGATTTCCATATTGTATAAAATTCCAATTAAATCTACAGAATAACAACAGCTTGGTTTCAAAGCTCTCAGGGTCAGTCACTAGAAAAACTTAAAACTTTGAAGTGTTTATGTGTTGTCCTTACATCTTGCAGATAAGAAGACACAGATTTTCATAACTAAATTTTGGAATTAAAGGTTCCAGTACAGTATTTTCTAGTAATGGTTTAACAAAGTTAGATGAATTAATTTGATACATTGTTCGAGAGCAAAATATATTTTATTTTGCATACTAATTTTAAAATAATTTTGTAAGTTCACATATGTATAAAACATACTTTCCCCATCAAAATTCTAAAAAATATGAAACCTATAAACTTTGATTTTATGCCAACTAAGTTTTTACCCTAGAAATATATTGTGGAAAGAAAATGACATAAATTACAACTAATACAAAACTACTTTAACACATACATTTCTGCTTACATTCATGCATTTATATGTACGTTTGCACAATATTCTTTCTTATTTTCTTTGAATTTTAATATTTCATTATTTTGTATATTATACATTTTCTTTAGTATTATTAAATGATATATGTCTATTAATGCATGTGAAAAAATGAACAGGAAAGGAAATTGCAGATTAGAGTGACTAACATCAAAATGGCCCTTTTGTTAAAGGCTGGAAGTCCTGAGGAAGCAAGGAAGGTCCCATAGTAAACAGCATGATGTGTGTTTGTGGAGTCTATGATCTCAGAGAAGCACTAGGAGCAGAGATTACATGGATTTGTAACTCAAAGAAGAGCCCCTGGACCTCTATTCAGTTATAATCTCATTTGCATTGTAACATTCTCTTCATTCTCATTGAGGATAACTGAGAGGCAGTGGAAAGGGTAGAAAGAGAGTCCTAAGGGACTTCTGAACAAATCGAGGTAGCTTCGGGTGAGGAACGTGAAGAGTTTTCAACGAAGACGGCACTTCATTTGATGACATCTTACATTGGTGGTGCTCAAAGAATAGCATTGACGCCAACGTGGCCACAGCAGAGACAAAGTCTGAGTGAACAATGAGCAGAATGTGAGGCAGCGAGCTCGGAGACCCCGCAGGGTGGTTTGATGAAGCTGGACAGGGTATAATATGACGGTGAAAGAGAGAGGAGCACAAGAGAAGACCATGTAAGTGACATGAAACACCAAGATGGTCAACTGGATAAGCACAGTCTGAAATGTGCAGAAGGTCAGGGTGGTGTCAGGTGTCCAGGCCCATGGTTTCAAAGTTCCAAATGGGAACGCTTTGGTAACATAATAACAGAATTATCGGCACTGAAGTGTGTTCTCAGAGGAAGCAAAATCCAAAGAAAGCTGATCCACGGACTTTCCATCATTTAGAGTGGAGAGCAAGGACGAGAAACTATCTTAGCTATTACATGAAACAAGTCAGTAAAGCATTAACCTCTAATTCTAAAGCTTTAACTTAAATGATACCTTCAGCCTACCATGTGAATGTGGCTCTTTTCAGTTTCACCAAGTGTGTTTAGAATGAAGAGAACTAGCTGAGCTACATTAAAACATAACTTTTTTTTTCTTATTTGGGGGGAGTAAATAGTTGAGAAAATAATAATGGAAAGGGTTAATAATTTGTGAAGTCAGAAAATAAAAGGATGGTAAACAGGATTATAAATGACACATTTCCACAATTGCTTTTGAATTTTGAACAAGAAAATTGTATTGTTTGAAAATTTCACAACTGGATAAGCCTCTCTGCCCATGCAGCAATCCAAATCAGACAGATTTAGAAAAAGTCCTGGTTTAATGGGTAAAATGTTCCTGGGTGATTTTCCAGCTCACCTCAGAGAGGAGTCCAGGAAGAGAGACCAAAAAATCAGGTGTCTGTTTTCTGGGGTGCAGTATAAATACCATGTGGGAGTGGTGTTGAGTATCTCTGGGGGAGGAGCCTTGTTTGATGAGACTTTCTGAGGGACAGCATCTGGGCAGAGAGGTGGGGCTTCCACCAGAACATTGAACATTCAAAAACAAGGTATCAGTTTTGGAGTTATAATAGTACTGTGAATACTAATGCTTGGTTTTATATATACATTATCAAGTTTCAAGATAACCTAAGAAAAGCTAATTCTTACCATCAGTTATGTTTAAAATTTTTGATCGTGTTCTATATGATTTATCCAACATTTAAAGATTTACACATGGACTGTTAGTTTAACACCGCATTTGGATCCCCCAGTTATCTTCTTCAGTACTGTATTTTCTATTAATTTTCTACTGCTTTAAAAAGGAGAGAAACACACTTTAAGTATGTAGTGTTTTTCTGGGTGAGGTGATTTTAAAGTTAACATACTTCTGCTTGTTGGTTTTCACTCTGTCAGCCTTTACAAGTCTGCTGCTAACTGTTTTTCACCTAAGACTGCTGTCCAGTAAATGGAGGTCCCCCTGCTTTGCTTCTATACTCATTAACTACCAAGAGAGCAGCAGGAGCAGGCTGAAGTTCCTGGGTTTAGTCTGCATTTGAATGGCCTTATATACATACAGAGGTGAATGTGTCTACTCTGAAGAATGTAATTGCATAAACCAAACAGCAGCCACTGCAAGGTTAAATCCTTGCATTACAGAGCTCAAGAGGAACTGACTTCCAGGCCTCCACGTGACTTTTATTTATGAAATTGACCTCCAACTTATATGCTCTGTGCTAAATTTGCTTAGATAAGGTTTCCAGCACAGGTATTAGTTCAACATAATGTTTGGTTCTTTTGTGTTATACTCTCTTTACATACTTGCTGTTTCTGCTAGCCAAAGATCACACAGAATATTTGGAGGAGTAACAATATGCACTGACTGGTAAGAAGTGAAAAAATATGTTCAGAGACGTGCCAGGTAAAGGAACCTAAGTTAATTGTCAAAAATTTTGGATTTCAAATGTAATTTAGAATTTAATTTAATAAATATGTTACAGAGATTGCTCAACAAGAATGAAAACATGGTTGGTACTAGATATCTAAGTAACTTCTTAGTGATAGTGAATGTTGGCCATTGAAGGGGAATCTACATCCATTAATTTACTAAACTGTCATAATTCCCACAACAATCTATAAATATCTGCCTTATACCAACAGATAAGTGTAGTCTTCACCCCCTCATCAAAGAAACTTCTTTCTGCAACGGACAGATGCAGGCCACTACAGAAAACCACAACCTATTAAAATGGAGAGTTGCAATGGATACATCTACAAAATACTCCAATAGGCAAGTCTCAGGAAACATTGTGAATGAGAGGCTAGAAAAATTGTAAGAATCAGAGGATCAGGAAGTTTGCAGTGAGATTTTTGTCTCCTAGTAATAACAGAGTTACACCCATGTCTCACTAATATGACTATCCAAATGTAAGCTGAACAAAGACAACACTAATTTATATGTGAAAGTAATAATAAAATCTATAAGGCTTCAGTCCTTCTAAGAACTATAGGCAACTGAAGAAGGCTCAGAGTGAGAGAATTGCCCTATTTTCAGGGAAGAGAATACCAATTGGTTGTCCAGTTACAAGTGGTCAGACCTGAAAGCAAACATACAAGTAATGTTATGTAGCCTGAGAAGGTTATATTTATGAATATATGTATATGTGTATATATATATATGTTATAACAATTAATGAAAAAAGAAGGCCATAAACTTTAAAGAGAATAAGGAAAGCTATATGTGAGAGTTTTCAGAGAGAAAAAGAAGGGAGAAATGTTGTTATTAAATTATAATTAAGAAAATGAACAAAAAAAGCATTAAAATATCTTTTAACTCAGTGGTTCTCAACCTGTGGCTGGTGACAACAATAAAGTTTTGTACCAGATATCCTGTATAACAGATAATTACATTATGATTCATAATGATAGCAAATTTACAGTTATGATGCAGAAAATAATTTTGTGGTTAGACATTATCACAATAAGAGGAATTGTATTAAAGGTTTACAACAATAGGAAGGTTGAAAATTACTGTTTCAATTTCATATTTACTATTGTGTTCCCCAATATATTGTGAACACTAGTAAACTTATCTGAGATCAGAGAACAGAACAGTCATTAGATATAAGGCCAGAAAAGGGTGGCACACACACCTTTAATCCTAACATTCCAAAGACAGAGATTCGTCTGGATCTCTGTGAGTTCAAAGCCACACTGGAAACAGTCAGGCATGGTGACTCACACCTTTAATCCCAGAAAGTGATGGCAGGAAGCAAAAGGTATATAAGGCGTGAGGACCAGGAACTAGAGCCTGGTTAAGCTTTTAAGCTTTTGAGCAGCAGTTCAGATGAGACCCATTTGGATGAGGACTCAGAGACTTCCAGTCTGAGGAAACAGGATCAGTTGAGGAACTGGCGAGGTAAGGTGGCTGTGGCTTGTTCTGCTTCTTTGATCTTCCAGCATTCACCCCAATACCTGGCTTCAGGTTTATTTTTATTAATAAGACCTGTTAAGATTCTTGCTACAATTTACTTTTAATTTTTTTTTTTTTTTTTTTGGTTTTTTGAGACAAGGTTTCTCTTTGTAGTTTTGGTGCCTGTCCTGGATCTCCCTCTGTAGACCAGGCTGGCCTCAAACTCACAGAGATCTGCCTGCATGTGCCTCCAGAGTGCTGGAATTAAAGGCATGTGCCACCACTGCCTGGCTTCATATTTACTTTTAATTATCAGTGATCTTGTGCATATATGTGTATATGTGTGTGTTTTCATGTGTGTATGCTCACAGCTATGCCTATATACACATATGTAAAGATGAGTGTGTAGAACTTAGAGCACACTGGTAAGAACCAGTAATGTATTGATATGATGTGGGTTCTATGATGTGAACTCCAGTCATCAGCCTTAGCAGAAAGCAACCTTACCCTTGGAGCTATCTCAATGGCCCTGTCTGAGTTAAATATTAGGTGGCATTTTATTATCCTTTGAAAATAATCCCAATTTTTTTACTAGACTTAGTAACTCGAAAAATTTTAATTTTCAAGACATTTGATTTTGTTTTTATAGTATGTTTAGAAATAATAATTTCCCATTTTGAGCAATAATAATAAATTTATGAAACAATATCCTTATTTTCCTCTGTGTGTGTGTGTGTGTGTGTGTGTGTGTGTGTGTGTTGGCTTGTGTTTTGTGAAGCTGATAAAAGCAAAAGTCATTTGGGAACAGGGAACCTCAACTGAGAATGCCCTATATAATTTGTTATATTATGGCAAATACTGTGGGGCATTTTCTTAATTAATTAATGTGCATGTGGGCCAAGATCACTGGTTAAAGTGCTACCTCTGGTCAGGTAGTCCCACATTGTGGTGATCTTTTATTTGTGCTCTAACAAATAAAACTTGCTTGGGGATTAGAGGAAAAATCCAGCCACTATATTAAACATAGAGGTCAGGCAGTGGTAGCACAAACCTTTAATCCTAGCATTGGGGAGGCAGAGATTCATCCAGATCTCTCTGAGTTCAAGGCCATACTGGGAACAGAGCCAGATGTGGTGGCACACACCTTTAATCCCAGCACTAGTTAACCATAGAGGTCTGGCGGTCTGTACAGACAGACAGGAAGTGATAGAGCTGGGCAGAAAGGGAAAGTGATGTAGCTGATCAGAGAGAGGAAGTAAGATGGCAGGGCACAGAAAGGTACATAAGGCATGAGTATACAGGAAGTAGCTCTCTCTTGGGTTGAAGATTTCCTAGTGGCAAAAACTTGTGGCTGCCTTGTTCTATCCCTCTGATCTTTCAGCTTTCACTCCAATATCTGGTTCTGGGTTTTTTATTAATAAGACTGTTTAGCAATTCGTGTTACACCAGATGGTATGAGAAAGCAGTCTGAGACACCAGTGAAAAGAAAGCTTATAAACTACATTTCCCTGTGGCTTCTGCATCAACTACTACCTCCAGGTTTCTACCCTGATTGAGTTCTTGCCCTGACTTCCCTCAGCCAAGAACTGAGTGCTGTATGCTGGAAAAAAAAAAAAAAAAGATTTCTTGCAAATTTTGTTTTTGTTTATCATTGTAGTATAAACCCTAAGAGAGAAATTGCTACCAAAAGTGGAGTATCACTGAACAGAGATAACTATGTTGATTTGGAGAGGATTGTAGAAGAACTTGGAACGTTTGGCTGTGAAAGCCAAAGAATGTTCAAAGCTTAATGAGCTCTTATGAGAACTAAGAAAATAATGTTGAGAGCAGTGCAGACTGTGGAGTTTCAAAAGATGTTTGATATTTTCAACTCAGAATTGATTGTCAGCTGGGGTCGAAGAGGTGATTATGACTAACACATCATTGTTCATCATCATTGAAGTAAAATATTGGAAGTGTTTTCACAGGGTCAGCACATGGAAACTGTGATTCAGATGTATCAGTTTTTGTTGTTTGGTTTTGGTCCTTTGGGAGGCCTACCACCCAGCTCCCAAATAAAGCACACACATAGCCTCATTCTTAATTATGAATGCCTGGCTTTACCTTGGCTTGTTTCTAGCCAGTTTTGTTGTTGTTGTTGTTGTTGTTTGTTTGTTATTTTGTTTTTGGGGGGTTTTTTTGATTTTTTTTTTTTCTCAAGACAGGGTTTCTCTGTGTAGCTTTGCGCCTTTCCTGGTACTCGCTTTGGAGACCAGGCTGGCCTCGAACTCACAGAGATCCACCTGCCTCTGCCTCCCAAGTGCTGGGATTAAAGGCGTGCGCCACCACCGCCCGGCTTTTTTTTGGTTTTTGAGACAGGGTTTCTCTGTGTAGTTTTGGTGCCTGTCCTGGATCTTGCTCTGTAGACCAGGCTGGCCTCAAACTCCCAAAGATCTATCTGGCTCTGTCTTCCAAGCTTGCCAGCTTTCTTAACTTATCCCATGTACCTTTTCCCTCTGGGTGTTTCTCATTCTCTTACTTCTATAAATCTTACTCTTACTCCTTGACTTGCTGTATAGCTGGGTGGTTGGCCCCTGAAGTCCTCCTCCCTCTCTGGCTCCTCCTTTCCTCCCAGATTTCTCCTTCTATATAATCTCTTTTCCTGCCAGCCCTGCCTATCCTTTCTCCTGCATTACTATTGGTCATTCAGTTCTTTATTAGACCATGAGGTATTTTAGACAGACACAGTGGTAACACAGCTTCACAGAGTTAAACAAATGTAACATAAACAAAAGTAACACACATTAAAATAATATTCCACAACAACCAGTGATGGACCTTGTTCTGGCAGCTGGACTTGGTAAATAGAATCTTCCAGCTGGTACTAGTTTTGAAGGCGTGAATGAAGAGCAACTGAGGCTATAACTGTGAGAGGCCAGGGGAAGCTGTTGGTAAAGGCACAACCTCAGTTGCAGGAGAAACCCCAGGATTGAAGAGGCTATGAAAAGAATTGAAGTTTGCCATCATGTGGAAGGGTCAGAGAACCTGGAGGGATCCTACAAGAAGTTACTGTTCAGAGGGCCCTCTTAGTTTCCCTTTTACATATTGGAGATGCCAGAACTATGAGATGATGACCAAGGACAGCAATAATTTTGGAGTGGGAGATAGCCTGAGCTATGAGACATAACCCAGAAGGCTGACCGTGAGCTTTTACCCATTGGACTTTGGTTTTGCTTTAATCTAATTGTGATGGTGGTCTGATTCTTACCTCTTAAGGTAAGAAAATGCTGATGTTATTTTTGATTTTATAGAAACTCACAGTTATAAAACTTAAATTTTTAGAGTGATTGGATAATTGAGAATCTTTGAAAATTTGAAGGTGATTTGTTCTTTGAAAGAGACTTTAGATATTCTAAAGAACTGAATTTTTTAATGTGTTTGAATTTTTAAAGTCAGTAAGATGGTTAAATATGGAAGGTTTTTCATGTGATACTAATACACCATCTTGGGGACAAATGAGAAAGGAAAGGTTATAGTGGAATAGCAATATGTTTTGTGTTAATTTGGAAATGTTTAAATGATGCTGGCATACACTAGTTTTGTCAAGTTGACATAAGTTAAAGTCATTTAGAAAGAAGGAACCTCAATTGAAAAAATACACTGACCAGATTGGCCTGCCAAAAAGCAAGTGGGGACATTTTCTTGATTATTGCTTGTACAGATGTGCTAGTTCAGTTGGCACAGTGCTACACTTGAGAAAGTAGTCCCAGATGGAATAAAGAAGTAGGCCTAACAAATCAAGGAGAGCAAGCCAGTAAGCAACACTTCACCATGGTTTCTCCTTCAGATCTTGCCTCTAGATTTCTGCCCTGCTTGAGTTCCTGCCCTCACTTCCCTTAGTTATGGGGTGTGATCTGAGGATTGTAAACTGAAATAAATCTATTCCTCCTCAAGTTGCTTTTGGTATGGTGTTATCACAATAATTGAAACCACAATTAAAACACCATAGGAACATCATGACTTTCAAGCATGTGTCTTTTCATTATTTCAAGCAAATAATTCAGTAATATGACATGTTTCTGTTATGCTTTACATATGACGATTGAAAGTATGAAGTTGGTTATTCTACTCTCATTTGTAACTGAAAGACGGAAATGACATTTAAATATATTGCAAAGCTTCACAGATGAAGAGACATATGAATTATGTAAAAGCAGAGTAAAGATTTAGAGGAAGAAAGACGGAACTCCGCATCAGGAAGTTCCCTGAGAGCTTATTAGAATAAGTGTTACAGAGAGTCAATTTGGGTGCATAAAATGGGAAGAATTAAGGTCATAGTGAAGGCTGAGAGACATTCACTAATCTCAAGAAAGAGCACAAGAAAATGATGGCAAAGATACTTTGTTAGGATATATATTTTATAAATTGTGCAAAGAATGCATCTTCAAGGTATATTAATTATTGTGAAAATAAGTTTGTAGAAATAGTAAAAATTATGTTTTGATTGGATTTATTCATTGTTACATGAAAGATGAACTATCTATACTTTTTCTTTAATTTTGAATATAACTTTTTTTTGCTTCCATCTGCATGTGTATGGGGATATGTTGTTTGTACACATGTGCATGCATGTTCTCAAGTATTTGCATGCATAAATATGTGTAGACCAATGGTTGATATCAAGAACTTTCTTCAATTGATCTTCCACCTCTTTCTTTGAGGCAAGGTCTACCAGTTAAACTCAAAGTCTTTCCTTTAATTAGTCTTGTTAGCCAACTCACTTGTGTGATTCTTTCTGTCTACCTGTGAAGGCTGAAATTATAATGTGTGTGTGTGTGTGTGTGTGTGTGTGTGTGTGTGTGTGTGTGTGTGTGTTTATGTGTATTTGAATACATTTTCAACCTTAAACTATGCTGTGACTTAATATATTTTGTTCTTATATACCCATAGTGTTCTTCTAGCAATATTGGTTTCAAATTTCTCTGAATACTTAGAGATATATTACTCAATAAGATGTATATTTTACTGGTTACATTAAGCCATTGCTCATGTTTGCCTATTTTGTTGAAAAGTCCCAAAGTCTGTTCTTCCTATTTTCATAGTCTCTTGTGTTCCCCTTGAGGTGAGAACATTTTTCTTTCCAGTAGAAGAATTTCTTGTCCTTTTAGTATAAAGTGGCTATCTCTAGCCACAGAGGCAGAGGTTTGAAATTAAGTCAAATGCACTTGATTCAATCTGAGAAGGAAATTTCCTATGTGAACTCATGTTTTAAGTTAGTACAACAGTGATGGGAGCGGATAGAACTGACCAAAGTTAATGATGGACAACAGAAAATATCCACTTGCTTTATCAGTATTTATTACTGTGTCTTGAAGTCCCTTGGGTTGAAAAGTAGAACTATATCTTTGATAAAAATAGATACATATTGTCCAGTTGTGTGGTTTAGGAATCAAAAAAATGCAATAATAATATACATAATAGTATAACTTCAGGAAGTGAAAATACAACCAAAGGTCAAAATGATAGATACTTTCATTAGAAAAAATAAAATAAAAAACAGGGTACTTGATGCCAATGGGCCAGTGAGGCATTAGGAATGTTTCTTCATATTCTGTTGTACCTAGGGAAGACAGGAGGCAGAAAGTGAAAATGGGAGCTAAGTGAACTGCACTTTCCTTGATTTAGACAGCAGCTAAACTTCACTAATTATTTATTAACAGGAAAAGACATGAGGGATAATCAGTTCTCCAGTGTGTGAGATATGAAAGAATAATGAGATTCTGGATTATTGCTACTGAGTTCCCTGCATTTCCTCCTACTCCTTCTATTTCTAATGTTTATTCTTTTGACTTAATGAGTTACAGACATTGTGTCTTGAAGCTGATATTAAATGATATTGATGATATTCTCTGTTTCTTTATATTGCCTTCTCTTCACATTTGCCTTTATGTCAAAAATTTACCACTTATAAGAACAATAGTAAACAGTATATTGGATTGTATTTTAGTGATCTTATTTGAAATTTTATAAAGACTTTGGCTATGCCTATAAAGACTCTTTCAAAATAAGGGTACAGCTGAAAGATTCTTGGAGAAATCAGAGCATAAATGTAACTGAGAACCAATTGGAGTACAAATACACAAGACCCTAAAACTGAAAGTGAGATGTAATGTGTAAATATATAAGTGTGCTGCTGTCTAATAGCTAACAGCCAAGGGGATTATTTGAATGTATTTCAAATTAAATTAAAAAAATAATAAAATAATTCCTCAGTCACCCCTGTCATTAATAATGACACATATTTTTACTGACTGCAACCTGAACATACATTTTTACCACAGATTTATTACATACTACATCTCTATAGCCTCAGTATTTTATGGCTCTCATTGAGTATTGTTTCTTTTGATGATTTATGACAATTTTTTTTAGTGTCAGTGTTATTGCAGGGTTGTTATCTTGCATCATCTTAAAGCTAATTCACATTCTATCATGTTAAGGTACATTCTCGTGCTTGGAAGCACATAATAGAGTAGGGCTGTAATAATAAGAAATGAGATCTGGCATCCATGGCAGCTCTGAGCTGTGTAAGGAATGATGTCCATGCAAGGTGTCCCAGAGGATCAGGAATTTTCCTTTTCCATCTTGAAGCACAAATGAATATTCTTTAAATGAAGTGGGATATTACTGTTTTCTGTGTTAAGAAGGTGTGAGAATATGTAAATCTTAGGAAACAGAACATAGGCCAAGTACACATTCAGGTCATATTAAAGAAACATTAAAAACATAGTGCTTTCCAAGGTTTAAGAAGAAAAAAAATCATCAGCTTCATAAACATAGAGAGAGACCTCAATACTTGATTTGAAAGGTAAATACATTCTGCATGTTTTCACAAACACAAGGATTAGAGGATGTTCACCATCATATCTTTAAAAAACATTTATTTTTATTGTATGTGTAAAGGTAGATTGAGTGTATGTGCAGCATGTAAGTATGTGTGTGTGTGTGTGTGTGTGTGTGTGTGTGTGTGTGTGTGTGTGTGTTCATGCATAAGTGAGCACAAGGATGTCAGAGAACAACTTTTGAGAGTTGGTCTGTCCTTTTATCTTGTCAAGGCAGGGTCTCTTGTTTCTGCCTTGCAGTATACTCCAGGTTTGTTTTTAGGTGGTGTCCTGCTTCTGCCGCCCATCTTTCCTTAGAAGATCTGAGATTACAGATGGGTATCCCCATATTCTGCACGTTTTTTTCCTGAGATCCAGGTCTCAGGCTTACACTGAAGCACTCTTAGACATTGATGCATTTTCCCAGCTCTCACCACTATTTCTCAGGATGCTGAAAAAAGGAAGTAGTTTAAGTGGTTTTCAACACTTTTTCTTCAGAGCACTGTGTGCAAAGAGGGTGTCATTTATGATTCTTAGCATGTATCATTCCACAAAGGTTTTCCATATGAAAATCATATTTTAACAGTAGAGTTAGGGAGGATCTACGTGTATCTGGACAGTGCAATGAGTACTTCTTTGACCTTTAGATAATTACTTAATTTCACTGAAACTTAATATCCTCATTTGTAAGATAATGATAATATTTTCTGTGTAATTGACTTCTAATACTTAAATGAGGGAAGGACTTTAAATCATATAGAAAACGGTCTGCTACAAGTAAGGAATAAGAAATAGGTTTTAATCTACATTTTTGAACATACCAGTTTTTAAAATCAGACTATAAAGTTCATATTTGTTGTTAAAATGGTTATTTATATATGTTTTATTTCAACACGTGAATTTCTAGCAAATATAACAAAATCAATTTTTTGGGTGGCATAAATTTTTTGGGAATAAAATCTTTGGGGCTTTTAGAGGAGAATCTTGTTCCACTCCTGGCTTGAGCCACGTTGACAGGTAAATGCAGTACTCCTGTATCTTTCCAAGATCATTCCTTTGTTTCTACTTTCTACTTGGCGTTCATGCTTGCAAGCCACTCTTTGAAGTTATTGATACTCCCCCTTGATAGGTCTTAAGCTTCTTTTAAACTGTAGTGAAGTTTTGGCAACAGTTCTAATCAGCAAAACATTCTTTCTGAGCATTGTGCTTTGCACCTTCATTTCATAGGCTTCCCGATATCTTATAAAGGGAGAATGGAATATTTTTACATGTATTATGGATGTGAAATTTTACTTAAGTTGACAGAGCTTTGAAAATTCCATCTTTTCTTAATGATGTTTTCAGGGAGAAAAAAGGAAATCATGGTTCAAATGATGACTTACAATGTGAAACAAAGCAAAATCATTCAAAGTGCACATGTTCACATACACAACAGCACAAGATAAGAACACACAAACACACAATACGTACATGTTCTCAAAACATGTGTACACTACTCACAACACAGCCATACACATGCATAGTTATATCACAATATGAACACATGCATTTGCATGTGTACACACATATAATACTGCTTTGTGGTAAAATTCAAGGAAATTAATTTTTCCCACAATGCCAGCAGTATCCTAGGAACAATGAATAATCCAGTGTTTTCTTTGCCTTTGCTCCTCTGTCTGTCTGTAACAACCACGGTCTCCATAAAATGTCATTTAGAGTACAGATCATTATTAATATATTTCAATCACATAAGTTTCTAGAATAGAATACCAGCAAACTCAAAAGCCATTATCAGAAATAAAGAGTAAAATGTAAAATTAGGTTTTGAACTTAGTGGTCACATGTATATCCACTTTGACATGATGTAGAAAGTGGTATCACACAACTATTATAACCTCACTACATGGAATGTGGAGGCAGGAACATCAGGAGTTCAACATCAACCTTGACCACGTGAATGTTACAAGGCAAACCTGGGCTATAAAATTCATTGTAAAAAATAAATAAATAAATTAGACAAAAAAAAACGGAGTTTAGATTTATTTGCTATTGTCTTATAACCTTGTAATAAACTACTAACAATTGATTTAGGAAACAACAAAAAAAACAATTTAACAGTAATATAGCAAGTGAGAGTAAGTACTACTCATTCTACTTAGAGCAAATAAATGATTCAGTGTGACCTTAACATAGAAGGACCTTTGTCTTTGATTTCCCACTTTCTAAGAAAATTGAATTTAACTACCTTAATTTCTCTGACTTCTTAGTAATCACATTCAAGGATATCTATTTATTTTTCTCTATTCCAGTGGGATTTTTTTCTTCTTTCTTATGATAGAAGTAAGTGGTCTGTGTGTGTCTAGGGAGCAAAACCAGATCCAGGAAAATTGATCTTGCTTCCTAAGCCTCATTCCCATCCTCTGTCAGGTAAACCTGGGTAGGAACATTCAAATTCTTCCTTGATTCTCATCTTCTTAAGGAACTTTAAATTGACCATATTCAGCAGTAAAATAATCTAAGCACATGTTTGTTGACTTGAACAATCTTCCCACTTATCCCTAATCATTAGAAATAGAAGGAGACAAGTTTTTAATCTGGCCATTAAAATAAGCAAAACTAGAAATTCAATATAGTGCAATGTCAACAAAAATGTGCTTGCTTATTGACAAACTGATGGCAAAGCGTGTGTGTTTAGCCAAACACTGATTCTTGTATGGTTCAAAAGAAACTAAACTAAACCTGTCAACAATAAACATAATCCGCTTAAGTTGCTTGATAATAGCTTCTGACATTGACATTCATGGTCTCATAACCTCTCGTCCTGAAGATTCCAACAAGCTTGACAACATTTCTCAAGTATACTCTAAATGACAAAGCAAACAAAGGGATTACTATGACACTTTCAGAAGTAAATATGCTCAACACTACAGAAGTGGGCATGATAGAAAGTAAAGAGGCAAGCTGGATCCAATTGAAACTACATTAAAAATTTAGGTGAACAGGATTATCCAGTCTGGACTGTGGCCAAAAGAAGGATGAAGTATTCAGAGTTAGCATGGAAATAGTAACAGCTAACAGAATATAAACTTTAGTTATTAAAATACCTCTGTGAATTCCAGGCTTTGCAGACCACTCAGACCTGCAGATTCTTGTAAGCCTGGGCTCTTCCTCCCACTCTACTTTCATCAACACAGGACTCAGGCACTGGGGACAGAATTAGGGTACCCCTAGTTCTTTCCTACTACCCATTTCAACCTTTCCTTTAAGCCAATCTACATTCCTTTTTGACTCCTAGAGGACCCATGAAACCATTCTCTATCAAGGAGCTACAGCTGCCACGTGTGGCTCTGAATCTGTCAACTATATTTATCCTCTTTCCCACCTTTTGTATCTTAAGTCCACTAGTAGATCTGCTGCTGCATATAAGCCTGAACCCTCCTCCCAGCCCACCTCCAAGAGATTGAGATTCACCCCCTTTGTGGGGACCCAGAGTTCCCTTAATTCTTCCCTAATATATGTTTCAGCCTTTGTTTGTTTGTTTGTTTGTTTTTCGAGACAGGGTTTCTCTGTGTAGCTTTGCGCCTTTCCTGGAAATCACTCTGTAGACCAGGCTGGCCTCCAACTCATAGAGATCCGCCTGCCTCTGTCTCCCAAATGCTGGGATTAAAGGCGCGCTACCACCGCCTGACTGTTTCAGCCTTTAATTAAAACCCATCTCCATTCCTTTGTGACAAGCAGAACCCACCCACCCCATCCAGAAGCACTCTTTCCCAGCGATGAACTGTAGAAACACTTATTAGGGACCCAAAACCATTCCCTACCAGGGAATCTACAGCCACTACATTTGGCTAGGACCCAGACTGAAGTAACAACAACCAAAGAACATGACACTCACCCACCAAAGATGAGATCAGATGTTTACACCAAGAAGCACCTTAAAGGATATAACTCCACAAACATAGATCCTAGCACTAAAACACAAATATGAACAACCAAGACAGTATGCCTCCTCCAGAAGCCAGAAAACTTATTAGAATAGAAGCTGAGGAGAATAATTTAACTGAATCACAAGACAAGGGCTTCAGAATACCAATTATGTATATTTACAAAGACCATAAAGTGGGTATGAATAAATGTGTGGTGATATTCTATGTACCCTAATAAAACTTGCTTGAAGATCAGAGAACTGAACATGCCACTAGATTAAACACAGAGGCCAGGCAGTAGTGGCACACACCTTTAATCCTAGCCTAGGGAAACAGATATCTGTTTGGATGTCTGAGTTCAAAGCCACCTGGGAATATATGAAATTAATTCAGTCTAGGAGAGAAAAATGGCCAGACAGTGGTGGCACACACCTTTAATTCTAGTACTTGGGAATCACACACCTTTAATCTGAGCACTTGAGATCTCATGCCTCTCCTACCAGTATTTGGGAAGTCACAAGCCTTTTAATGCCAGCACTAGGAAGGAAGTAATATGGCTGGGCAGAGAAAGATATATAAGGCATGAGGAGACAAGAACTAAAGCTTTTAGGCTGAAGAGCCCTTTATGGCTGGACCCATTTCGGGTAAGGACTCAGAGGATTTCAGTAAGAGAATTCATGGAGTTGGTGAGGTGAGACGTAGCAGTAGCTTGTTCCTTTCCTTTGTCTCTCTGATCTTTCAGCATTTACCCCAATATCTGGCTCTGGGTTTTTTAATTATAAGACCATTTAGCAATACATGTTGCATAAATACCTTAATGAAGACGAGAAAAGTACAAACCGTTGAATGAAACAGTGCAAACATTTCAAAATATGAATGTAGAATTTAGCAAAGAATCAGAATCATGAACAAAAATCCAAGCTGAAGTAAAACACAATGGAAAACTCAGAAATTCAAAGAAGCTCAGAGGTAAACTTCACAGATTGACATACATGAAAGAGAAAATTTCAGGACTTGAAGACAAGGTAGAAGATGTAGCTAGGTCAGACAAGGTAAAGTTTAAACCAAAATGATTCAGGCATAACACCTCTAGGAAATCTTGGACACTATGAAAAGAGCAAATCTAACAATAATAGGTACAGAGGAAGTAGAAGCAGTTCAGGTCAAAACACAGAAAATATTTTCAACAAAATAAAAGAAGAAAATTTCTTGAACCTTAATAGGAAGATGGCTTTCAATGTACAAGAAGCAGAGAGAACATGAAAAGGATAGGACCAGAAAGGAAATCCCCCATGGCATATAATAACCAAAACAGTAAATGTTACAGACCAAAGAAAGGATTGTAAAAGCTGCAGTGAAATAAAACCAAGTCACATATAAAGGCATAACCATTAGAAAAGCACCTACGTTTCAGTGGAGATACTGAAACTAGACAGGCCTGGTTCTACAGGCTCTGAAAGATCATAGATGCCAGCCCAGACTACTGTACACCTATCCCCCCAAAAAATATCAATCACAATTGATAGAAAAGGAAAAACAAACTTTTCACAATAAAAATAAATTTGAGCAGTTTCTGTCTACCAAACCAACTCTACAGAAGACCCTGGAAGGGAAGCACCCAAGAAGGCACAGGGGTAAATAATTCCAGAACAGTAAATTAAAGGAGGTCAGAAAACTATACATATCAACAAATACATCAGGAATGAATATTCAGTGCTCACTCTAACTCTCAATGTTAAATATATCAATTCACTAATAAAAAGACAAGACTGAAATACCATATTACAAAACAGGATCCATTTTTTTACTACATTCAAGAAACACACATCACAATCAAGAACAGACATCATCTTTGAGTAAAAAGGATGGAAGTTTTTTTTTTTTAATTAGGAGATTTGCTATTCATTTTACATATCAACCACAGATTCCCCTGTCCTCCCTCCTCCCACCTCCAACATTTCCCCCAACCCACTCCCCATTCCCACCTCCTCCAAGGAAAGGTCTCCCCAGGGGAGACAGCAGAGCCTGGTACATGCAGTTGAGGCAGGTCCAGGCCCCTCCTCCCTACACCAAGGCTGAGCAAAGTGTCTCAGCACAGGCACTAGGTTCCAAAAAGCAGGCTCATGCATTAAGGACAGGTCCCAGTCTCACTGCCTGGGGGCCCCCTAAACAGTTCAAGCTAAACAACTGTCTCACTTATCCAGAGGGCCTAGTCCAGTATGATGGGAGCTTCTCAATATTGGTTCACAGTTCATGTGTTTCCACTAGTTTGGCTAGTTAGCTCTGTACTTTTTCCAATCATGGTCTCGATATCTCTTGCTCATATAATCCTTCCTTTCTCTCATCGATTGGACTCCTGGAGCTCCACCTGGGACTTGGCTGTGAATCTCTGCATCTGCTTGGATAGAAGGTTTTGTAAGCAAATGGAACCAAGTAAGAAGCAGGCATAAATATTTGAATATCTGACAGAAGACTCTTCAAACCAGAAGTATAAAAAGATATAAAAAAGGAAACTAATGGAAAAATCCACCAAGAGATATTACATTTCTAACCAGTTTCCAAACACAAGGACACTGACATTCATAAAAACATAGTTCATCAGCTAAAATAACATATTATACCTTACACAATGATTGTAGAGGCCTTCAATACCCTATAATGACCAATAGACAAGTCATCTAGACAAAAAATAACCAGAGAAGTGCTGGAGTTAAATAACATCTGAAATTAGACTTAATAGACATCTTGCAGTACCTTCTACACAAATACTAAGGAATATGATATCTTCTTAGCAACCATGGTACTTTCTCCAAAATTGACCACATATCAGGTTATAAAGAAAGTTTTAACAGGCATGGGAAAACTGAAATACCACCCATCATGCTATCTGACCACCATAAATTATAGCTAGATATCAGAGACAACAGAATGCTCACAAACTCATGGAAACTGAAAACTTACACCAAAATGAATAACAAGTCAAAAAAGAGGGGTAAATAGCAGAGATTTCATGGGTAAACTGAGGGAGGATGGGTATGTATAAATAAATAACCAGGTTTGGGGGATTAGGGATGGGGGAAAGTACTGAATGAGATGACTGGAACAGGGGGCATTTTTTGATCAAGTAGAAACCTGGTGTAAGGGAAACTCCCAAGAGTCTACAAGCATGACCCCAGCTAAGCCTCCTCCAATAGTAGATACCTAACGTGAACTGGCTATCTCTTGTGGCAAGGCAAGACCTTCACTGGAGGAATTGAGACATCATCCTTTGATTCAGTCTGTCCTGCCTATGGGATATGCTAGAGTAGATTGTGGGAGTGGCCAGCCAATGACTGGTCTAGGCTAAGACCCATGCCATGAGAATGAGCCCACCCCTGGAGTACCAGAATGCAGAGGCTGGATGGCACAGAGACCTAGGATAGAGCCAAACACAACTGGCAAAAAGTAAAAGAAAGAAAGGAAAAGGAAAAGGAAAATATTAACACAACGGTGCCTAACTATACTCTGCTAATAGGTGGTCACTACTCCATTTGCCATCAAAGAGGCTTCATCCGGCAACTGATGGAAACAGAGACGGAGACCCACAGCTAAACATTATGACGAATTCAGGTAATCTTGCTGAAGAGATGGAGGAAGGATTGTAGAAGCCAGAGGGGTCAAGGACATCACATGAAAACCCACCGAAACAACTTACCTGGGCTCATAGAAGCTCACAGTCTGAACTGACAATGAGGGAGCTTGCATGGAACCAACCTAGGCCCTCTACATATATGTGAAAGTTGTATAGTTTAGTCTATTTGTAGGACTTCTAACAGCAGGAGCAGGAGATGTCCTTAATGCTTTGGCTGGCTTTTGGTAACCTATTCCTCATACTGGATGCCTTGCCCAGACTTACTACAAGGGTAGGTACTTAGTCCTACTGCGACATGATATGTCATGCTTTGTTGATACCCATAGAAGGCCCGTTTCCTTCTGAACAGAAACAGAGAGAAGTAAATTGGGGGTGGAGGAGAGGTGGGAGGAGAGGAGGGAGATAAAACTGTGGTCGTAATGTAAAATAAATAAATAAATGTAATAAAAATATTAAAGAAGTTAAGAACATTTAGAATTATGGGACACAATGAAGCGAGTTCTATGAAGCAAGGACACAGCATTAACTGTCTGCAAAAAAGTTGGGAGAGATATCATATTTATAATAATTTAACAACAACACTGAAAGCTCTGGCTAAAGAAAAAGGATTTGAGCATCTCAATCATTTCCCAGATTTAAAAAAAAAAAATCATTTACTTGCTGCAGTCACTCCTAGAACACTGATGTTCTCAGGTGGAATCAGATGCCCTGCCCCCTATATTTCCTTTCTTTCTTCTGTTAAATGTGCCAATAAAGACAGTATTTTTGTACTTAAAGATATTCCTGAAAACTCAAACATTCATGAATACGTGAGAAGTAGAATAACATTGTACCTGAGCAAATTAATATGGGTAAATATGTATTTATCAAAAGCTAAACATCATTGCAATTAAATGTGATGAATGAATGCACTATGGACTTAGTATTTTATAGTCCAGAGGATGCATCATATTATATTAAACTTGTGTATTTCCTTCTCAGTTTTTCATAATCATGTATGTCTTAATGTATTGTGACAAGTCCCCCATCATTACTTATCTTCTCCTTATCAAGAAAGATTTCTTTATTTTTAGTTTATGTGTATGGGTGTTTTCTTACATGTATGTCTGTGCATCACAGCATGCTGGTGTCTATAAGGTCATAAAAGGGTATTGAATCCCCTAGAACTTTTGCTATTATTGTTTTAAGATACCATGTAGCTGTTGGAAATCATACCTTGATCCTCTGGGAGAGCAGCCAGCGCACAGCGCCCTTAACCACTGAACCATCTCTCTAGCCTTCTCATCCACTCTTGGTGGTTACCTTCTTTAAAATTAGCCTCTCTCCTATTCCCCACCTCTCTCTCTCTCTGTGTCAGTCTCTGTCTCTCTCTCTCTCTCTGTCAGTCTCTGTCTCTGTCTCTGTCTCTGTCTCTCTCTCTCTGAGTGTGCAGTGTCCATGGATATACACACACACGTACATCTAAAGGTGTTTGTGCATTCAAATGCAGTTCAACATTAGCTGTCCATTTCAACAGTCATGCCATGTCCAACATTCCTTCCATGCTGTTCTCTAACTCTATCCCACCTCTTTGATGTTCCTCCAGCCTTTGAAGGAATGTTATAGATATCTTGATTAGGGCTAAGCAACCAAAAATAGATTAAAAAAAAAAAAAAGTCAGTGGAGACACACAGACTCAGATAGGCATTTTAGGAGTTGATAAAATTAGAATCCGATGCTGAAAGACCGAGAGTGGGATAGTAGATCTATGATGGAATATACTATACAATGTTTAATTGATAAATTCCTACTGTGATAATTCCCTGCAGTAATTACCATCCATCTGTGAGATGACGTTAGGCCACCTACTTTCTTGAGAGAAGCATTATATCATGTAGGATCCTATGAGCTTTCTATCAATGTATTATAATTCATGAAGTCATCTATGGCTAAATAAATCTTAGGGATGTTATAAAACCGACAACATGATGAAATGGCTTACAAGAGGATATTGTGCATGTTTTTCAGCAAGGAAAGAAAATATGAAGAATTTTATTAGTGAAACGCTTTGGCTGGGATACTTTTTTAGTCTTACGTTTTTTTGGTCACTTCTTAAAAATAATAATCTTGAAAAGCTTTTTCCTCCTTTCAACAGAAATCCAAGGTCAAGTCAAGTGTTAGACATGGAAAAACAGTAATTTATTGGCTTCTAAAATTTGAAGATATTGAAAATGCAGCATTAAGGACAATAGACATTAATTTGTGGGTTAAAATAAAGTATATTCTTGCTACTATGGGCTATTTGAAAGCATGATAAGGTTCAAGCATTTGTTACTACACAGGGCAAATACAACTTTTCTAACATAATGAGGAAAATTTACTTTTATTGACTCTTTACAGCAAACCAATCTAATATATAACACAACTGCAAAATAACCTTTCTCAGAAATTTTATAATCATTATAGAATAATCTTTACATGAAAATAAGTCAGCATGATTGATAAAAAATAATTGTTATTAAATTAAATAATCAAGGACATAAGACATTTATAAGACACATTCTACCCCAAAATAGTAACGAGCCTATTATTTCATAGTTTATAAAATCTAATTAGGTCATGGCACAATTACTGCTCTGTGAGTGACAGGAATCTATGCTACTCAAGTCTGCTGTGAACAGATGGCAAGAAAGTGAAATTCAAATTATTATCGTCAAGTGAAAGGTTTTTATTAGCCGAACATACTTTTCTATTGTAATTCATGACTTGTGAAGAAATCAAAGTTCACATGTAGTCATGTGTGGTGTCGCTTAACCCTAAAAATATATTGTCTTAAATACGACTTTATCATTCATTACCAGTAATAACTTAAATGACTACCGGTATATTATAGAACATAGTTATAACATGTATCATGACATTTGTTATTTTAGGTTTGTCCTTTATATCTTATATAATTATATATCCTACAACAACCTTAGACAATTTCTGATATTTCTTATCTACTGTTATTTAAGTTTTTTTTTTTTAATTTAGGTCATAGATTCATCTATGTTTACATCAATCTTATTATAGTTGAACTTTTCTAAAATTTGCAAAAATATCTATATTTTTATTGTTGTGTTTTAACTTATATAACTTACTCAATTACTTGCTTTTATGTTATATCCCTCATGGACATAAAGTAAGTTAGATATATTTTAAGCAGTAACTACATAACGAGGAAGGGTTTGTAGCCATATAATATCTTTTTCATTTATTATGCATTTTGAAGGGAGGGTTCAGAGTGGGTGGGGGAGGATAACAGTAATCATGAGTTACAATAAATGTGTGAAATTGTCAAAAACTAATTTTATAGAAGTATTTAAGCAAGTGTATTAGCTTTAGTACATAGAACAGATCACAATGCCATGTGTTGCTTACTGACAATACATGTTTGTATTTCAAGTGTTACCTTAGTCCACGGTCTGTAAACATAAGTGATTATTTCTCTGATGATAGATCCTCATGATCTGACCATCATGAGGAATGTGGGAAGAAAAAAAGATGGAAGGTAATTTTGAAATCCTACTTTACTGTGAAGTGTGAATAATTGCAATAAAGTAGAATGAAATCAATTTTGAAAGAAAGAGATGTTGTAGCAGATTGTTCCCTCATAGTAGTTGCCTACAGCTATAATGTATCATGTAGGTAGGAGAGGGAAGTTCATTGAACTTACAGACTCTTTCTTGCTGCTTTTCTGATGTTCATGAAAGGTATCTCTGCCTTCTTTGTTTGCATTCTTTACAAAGCATGGAACTTTGAAGCTTAGCTTTGAAATGTACAAGCTGAACATGTTTTTTTTTTTTTTTTTTTTTTTTCACCTTTCTGAGATGTGTTTCTGGGTACTTCCTGTGATGGTTAATGTTCTAGCTGGGCTGTGTTTCCCAAGTAAATCTGGAGTGTGAGTTGCAACTAAGAAGGTCTCTCTGTAGTTTAAGAAAATTATCATGACTACACCATACCAGATCCAATGGTCTTAATACTCATTTTCACTTTGATAGACATCAAAATCATTGCTTGCTAATCTGTGTGACTGGACCAGAGACAAACAACATACTATAAAATTTTAGTTATTCTTACTTTT
Organism: Peromyscus californicus insignis; assembly: GCF_007827085.1. Taxonomy (NCBI): domain Eukaryota; kingdom Metazoa; phylum Chordata; class Mammalia; order Rodentia; family Cricetidae; genus Peromyscus; species Peromyscus californicus. The sequence goes on from NW_026294617.1 coordinate 27,434,964, forward strand.
CAAAGTTCCACCAGGCTGACATTTGTACAGTTCTCTTTTGCCATTTCTCCTTTTTCTGTGGACTCTCCATAGTCTTTCTGAACAGTTGAACTTTAAACTGTGTTCTAAGAGATCTTTGAATTATCTTCTGTTGCACACATCCTAATGTGTAATGCAGAAGGCTTACAGAACCTCCAAGAAGTTCAAAAACATTGCAGCAAAAGTTATCTGGCTTATAGGTATATCAGTTGCCCTGCACCACTAATAAGAAGGCCAGGTTTACATGGTTTCAACAGATACCCTCTTTGAGGCCAATCTATCAAGGTGAAAACTATGTTTAAGAATAGAACATGTGATCCAGAGGAAGTTTTGGAAGAAAAGACTTTTTCCAACTAACAGTTCAGCCTCTCATTCTAGGTCAACTTACATCTCTTCCCCAGATTCAGTGTTAGTTTTCTGATATTGCAGGAAAATAATCTAAAAATAGCATTGTATAGACACAGGAAGAGATATCACAAAAGAAGTGCCAGGGCTATATAAACCAACATCTGATTTTAGTTAAGGAAATGGATATAAAAGTTTATATATTGACTATCTGAAGTGAGTAGGCAAGTTCATCAAAGTGTAAGTCTACAACAAATAATGTACATGAACAAAGTTTAGAATGACTGATAGCAGGGTAGAAAAACTAAAACAAAGTTTAGTATCATGAATCTGAGTGTTTATTCTTATATCAAGAGAGTATAATTGCGTACATAAACCGTGTTAACATGAAGAGCTCCTTTGTGTAGTAATTTCTTAATCTTAAAGGCCTATAGTCTAATAAACATTACAAATATTGATAACTTTAATTTTGCAGAAAGAAAATAAATGATGAACAACAGTTTTACTTGTGAAATGTTCTTAGAATATCTGATAGATTTGTAGGAATCATAAATGGAATATTCAATTCCTGATAATGTTTGTAGTGTGTCTAATATTTTTCTATGGGTTTATTGTAATAGAAGAAGGAACTTCATTGGTTGACAAAAGCATGTTTTCATAATTCTTTACTCCTTTGTATATGGCCTTCATTTTGGGTTGGGTTTTGTGTACCATGTCTGGAACATTTAAGCTAGTGGTCATTGCTGCTCTTCAAATAATCAATAATGATAATTTAAAGAAATAATTTCATTAAATACTTCTTCCTTTATACTGGTGTGTTGAATACATAACTCAATGAAAGAAAGAAAATAAAGAAATGAAGATGATGAATGCACTTATATATTAAATGTATATATTGATTATTGATTACTTAGCATGTGCCAGACATATTTTTTTTTTTTTGGTTTTTTGAGACAGGGTTTCTCTGTGTAGCTTTGCGCCTTTCCTGGAACTCACTTGGTAGCCCAGGCTGGCCTCGAACTCACAGAGATCCGCCTGGCTCTGCCTCCCGAGTGCTGGGATTAAAGGCGTGCGCCACCACCGCCCGGCTAGACATATTTTTTATTACTGGAATTGAAGATAGACCCAGTCTTTTTGTCATGGAAAGTTTTTATTTATAAGCAAACGCCTAATAAAGAAGTGAAATCCAATCAGAATTTAGTATTTCTAATCTTCTGACAGCATACCTGGAAAAACACATACTTCACTTTTATGAGAATTATTGAAAGATAACAGTAAGTTTGTAACTAGAGTTTTCCTGCCTTGCCCACAGTCAGGACAAATTTTGGTCACCCGCCAGTCCTACAGCCGCTCAGACCCAACCAGGTAAACACAGAGACTTATATTGTTTACAAACTGTATGGCCTTGGCAGGCTTCTTGCTAACTGTTCTTATAGCTTAAATTAATCCATTTCCATAAAGCTATACCTTGCCACGTGGCTCATGGCTTACTGGCGTCTTCACATGCTGCTTGTCATGGCAGTGGCTGGCAGTGACTCCTTCTGCCTTCCTGTTCTTTCTTTTCTCCTCTCTGTTAGTCCCGCCTATACTTCCTGCCTAGCCAGGCAAATCAGTGTTTTATTTATTGTCCAATCAGAGTAATTTGACATACAGACCATCCCACAGCACAGATATTTTGTAAGCATTCACTTCCTTAGTTTCCAGAATTCATATAAATGTTTAAAATTCATCCTTAACAAAATTTAATATATTATCTTTGCTTATACTTTAATAAATCAGTATCCCTAAAAGTACAAGTCCATGGTTTCATTATTTATATATCTTGGATCAATCACAAACTTCCTAGAAAACATGATACCATACTAAACATTCATAATTCCCTACAGGTCTAATAATAGAATAAAGGCAAAATTTATATTTTTATTGGATGCATAGCCTTTCAATATTTTCTTCAAAATGTTTCTTATTAAAAATCAGGAAAGCATTCACAAATTTAAATATTTTCCATTTCTACATCTTTTATAATGAACCCTGAAGTTTTATCAAAAGCATTGTAATAGTAACTAATTAAAAAATATACACTTACATAAAGTTAGTGGGTTTTTAATTCGTGTTCCCAAACCTCCATCTTTTCTTTTAAATTCAAGGCAAAACACTATTAAGAGTGATATGTATTGTTTAATCTTTTTACCATGCTTAAGGAAAATAAGCATTCACAAATTATCATCTATTTATTTTAATATCTGTTCAGTATCCTACAGTTTTTATAATAACAATTTGTGTAAGTATTCCCCCATTGATCGAAATCCATACAATTTAGTAATTATGGTCTCTAAAGGGAAATTGCTAAGGTAACCAATATGTACTTAATTTTTATAGATGAGGCTGGGATTTCTTTTTCTCTCTAGAATATTGAACAAGTTTAACCTACATCATGACATTCTAAATAGCACTGAATTTTTCATTTTTTATTTGGCTAGCTAAATGAGTGAAAACTCATTTATGAAGTTTTCATCTGTGTTTATCTGAATGTGCATGAGACTAAAATTATCTTAATAGAAGTACTTTATCTTGCTTTTAATCAACTTTATGAGTAACATGTTATTGACTTGGCATTTCTGTCCTCTAATTTAGTTACCTGTCATTTAAAATTATGTTTTCTTTCACTTCCTCTTGTCTTTACATGTGTATTTAAATTACACAAATAATTCTAATTTTATCTTACTTATATTTTCCTCATGAAAGCACCACTTTATATACATATCTGGTAAATTAAGTGTGAATTCTAATCTATGTAGAATATATATACATGTGAGATATAGGAATGCATGCCTCTCTTCTAGTTTCATGCTCAAGAGTTACAATATCCTGCTATATTTAAAACTTTGCTTTAAAATGAAGTCACATATACTATTAAGGATATTATATTTTATTTAGGCTTTTTATTTATTTTTTCCTTTCTTAACAATATTCTACTTATTTTTGTTGTTATTATATTTATTTGAGGACATTCACATGTAAAGGGTTACTGTCTCACCCGAAAACCATCCTAATTTGAGAGTATTAGATCACTGTGCATTCTTATATGTGCATAACTTAGTACACACTTAATTTTATATATTGTTCTTTTATTAATTCAGTAACTACTTTTTAAAACAACTGGATTCCAGTAAAAAAGATTCTATTCATTCTTCTGTAAGGAAAATTGAAAGTGCAATATGTATTTCAGGGTAGATATTTCAAAATCACTAATATTTTAGTATACAGTGATGTAATTGGATCTGAACATGTTCAGGTAACTTTGTGTGCTTCAGGAAGAAATAATATGGTTTGTTATTTTTCCAAATATTGTAGGACTTTCTTGCTAGGGAAGTTTTTTAACTAATTTTTTTCTTTTTTATTATTAAAATTAAGTAGATGCATGCCTTATTCAGAGAGAGGACTAGCTGCTTCTGCATGTCTGTGAGTTTCTTCCAATCATCAGGGTTATCTGCTACCTGACCACCTGATAAGACGGTCATCTGTGTTTCTGTCCAGAGCAAAGACGAGGCCCGCTGTCCCTTGTATCTCTCACAGATAATTTTTACAGTTACCAAAATCATCCAGCTCTCCTATCAGTCACAAATTTGGAAAAATTAACAAATCTGAGGTTCAGTATTTACTCCATTCTAACCCTCAACTGCTTTAATTGATCACTGCTAATTTCCCCACTTTACGACAAAGACAATTTCAGATGAAAAATATACCCAAATGTTTGGGGATAATCCATCACTGTCAAAAGCAAGCCATGTTACCTTTCATTGAATAAGTAAACATCATTGGAGAAATTTTTATGTGAAACAGTCTCAAAAACTAGTAGGAACAAGAAAATGGGTTATTGATGTCCACGTTTCAAATCTATTTAATGTATTTATTATGGTATCTCTCTCTAACTTACTCTATTTGTATTTTTCCAGCAAGTTACTGTTCCTTTAGCCCAAGAATTAAATAAAACCAATGAAACAAACAAAGCATATTAGAAATATATGTCATATCTGTCATAAAATGTAAAGCTGACAGAGTGTCCAGGTACGGGGAGGTTTTCAGCTCTGCTGGCAAACATTTCACGGTTTGTTGTACCTGTTTCTGCAATTAGAACACCAGGAATTGACAGCACCTGAAACAATAACAGTGATACCTGGGTCACATTTGCACAGAGGCAGTCTTGTAGGTAATGGAAACATGAAGGCTGAAATAGAATGAGAATGATCTGAGGGGAAGATTCAATTAACAGCAGGACTTCTTTCACTAGTATTGAAAACTGAGCCCCTGAAGCATATGTGCACCCTAAATTTTTTATAGATATCTGTAGATGTAACCAACCGTCTTATTAAATAAGAAACACAGAGCAGATTCAGAGAAGAAAGCCAAGAGGTCAGAACTAAGAGCCTTACCGTTCCTGCTTCAGCCAAGAGAGCTCCCTGAAAGGGGGCTACTTCCTGTGTTTTTGTCTTTATAGCCTTTCTGTTTTGCTTTCTCATTGGTTGTAAACCCAAACACATGACTGCCATCATCACTGACTGTCTGTAGAGACTTCCAGGTCTTCTATGGTTGGATTGAGATTAAAGGCGTGTGTCTCCAATGCTGGCTGTATCCTTTTACACACAGAGATCTACCTAGCTCTGTCTACCAAGTGCTGGGATTAAAGGCGTGCGCCAACACCGCCACACTCTTGCTATGACTCTAATAGCTCTGACCCCCGGGCAACTTTATTAATTAACATACAATTAAAATCACATTTCAGTACAAGTAAAATACCACCATATTTCCCCCTTTCTATTTTAATAAAAAGAAAAAAAAGGAAAAGGTTATAGCTAATAAAAGAAAAACTATATACAAAAGTACAATAACTATATACAATATATACAAGTAATAAATACCTAAACAATGTCTAGTCCATTTTTATTTGACAAATTCAGAGAAAATAATTCCATTATCTATCCTATTTTGGTAAGTCCAAAATGTACCTAATTCACTTTCTATCCTAACTAGTCTTCAACTATAACTAACTAACCTTCAACTATAGCTAACTAATCTTCAACTCCCTCAGAGACCCAAGAAGGAAATAATATTAGCTAACGAAAATAAAAACAGGAAGTGCATGCAAGCAATTTCCAAAATATTTGTGATTTGACAGAAACAGCTAACTGCCTGGACAGTCACCTGAGGTTTCTCTGCAGTGCGGGGGCATCATCTTCAGCCTATAGGCTTAGCGTATCTGACAGACTCATTTGTGAAGTAGGATGTACACAAGGTCAACAGTTCTACCTCACATTGGGTGAGAGCAGTATATGTACCAGAAACACCTGAATTCCACTAGTGTCATGTCATGATTCAGGATTTTAAATTCTGGAAATTGTTCATGGTTTTTAATTCAGCTGTCCATTCTTCTTGGCTGTGTATATATGGCTTCATCTCAGCATCCCGTTCTTCTCCACATCCCTCTATCAAATGCCAGTCTACTATTGAGAGGCGTGAGCTTAGTTACTCTTCAAGAATAACTGTTTCAGCTGCTGTTCCATTGCATATCAGAAGCCATCGGTCCACTGCCTGTTCAGCTGCCTTCAAAGAAAAGGGCACTGTACCTTTTCCGGATTGCGAAAGCCACTTCAGGGATGGTGCCATAATTGTCCTGGCCTCAGAAGATGCCTTTTGATAAAGCCATAACCACACTTGTTTTGGCAAGAATCAGTAGTCCTTTGTTTCATGTCCTATCTGTCCATTTTGTCCTGTTGATTCGAGGATACTTTGTTGTCCAGTGGCTAATTTTTGCCACAATGAAAGTTAACTCCATATGCAGTTTCTTCAATGCCCATATTTTCTCTGAAGTAGATTGGTACTGCCAGGAGCTGACATGTCTCAAAAAAAAAAAATTCTCTAGGTTATTAAAACATTTTAAATGCCATATTTTGTAGATCTCTGAAGGGTTTGAAGATGACCTTTCTAAAATATGTCTGCTCAATTTTTAAAACATATCTAATATAACTACAAGTTCTATTATAATGTCTAACTACTAACTTTCATTTCTTTATATCCTAATAGTTGGTAATAATAACATTCAAGGATCAGAAATTTGCATTGTTAAATGAACGGTATAAGTACAATTAGAAATATACATATAGCATTTTCTAACAATATCAATTTTAATATGTATGATTTGTATACAATATAAAACAATCCAATCCAATGTAAAGTATTTAAAACTAGTAATTGTCTTTTTCTTCTTTTCTTTTCTTCTTCTTTTTTTAAACAAGAACCTTAAATCTAATCTCCTTTGCTTAGCCTTTTTCCTAACCCTTGAGGACAACTTGTAACCAACCCCCTTAAACAATGAAAATTATCCCAGACCCAAAACCCATTAAAAAGACCAAAAAACCACCGGCCCCACGCCACCTCTTTGATAATGTGGGCATCATATTCTTAAAATTGCTTCCTGCTGGATATGGGCGAAGGTATCTTTATCCTGAAAGAAAATTTGAGGTTAATTGTCAAATTCTAGGAAAGGTAACTATATCCTTCATTATCCAGTCTGTGTATAATGCCAAAGTTCAGGGTTTATCTCAAGTCCTTATTCAAGCAGTCTTTGAGACTGGATCATCTCAGCTAGTCTTCTCGAAATTGTCCTGACCAGTTTGTAGTCCAAAGTCGATTTTTCTATGGTGTTAATTGGCTTAATGTCATAGTCCATGTGGAATCATCATTGTGGAGTCCTGTTGTCTTTTTGAAGATTTCAAAGTTACTGTTAGGCGTGGTCCCAAAGTCTGCAGGGAACCATGACCATCACGCCAATTAACACCATAGAAAAATCAACTTTGGACTACAAACTGGTCAGGACAATTTCGAGATGACTAGCTGAGATGATCCAGCCTGACAGACTGACAGACTACTCGAGCAAGGACATGATAAGTCCTGGACTTTCCTTTTATGCAGAGACTGGACAAATGATACAGGACTTGACAATTAACCCCCAAATTTTCTTTTCAAGATTCCCTAAAGATATCTTCACTCCTAGAAAGCAAAAAGAAAAACAGAATATAGATATGAGATAGATCATTGAATCTACTCTGAGAAAAAAAGATAAAGAAATATAGGATAAATAGGTTAAATCACTGAATCTACACTGAAGAAAAAGAGGAAGATATAAAAATGACAAAAGGTAGACTACTGAATGTATTATGGAAAGAAAAAAGAGAGAATATGGATATGATAAGATAAAAAGGGAGATATGGAATCTACTTTTTTTTTTTTTTGTTTTGTTTTGTTTTTTGGTTTTTCGAGACAGGGTTTCTCTGTGTAGCTTTGCGCCTTTCCTGGAACTCACTTGGTAGCCCAGGCTGGCCTCGAACTCACAGAGATCCGCCTGGCTCTGCCTCCCGAGTGCTGGGATTAAAGGCGTGCGCCACCACCGCCCGGCTTGGAATCTACTTTTAAAAGGGAACTACTTGTTTTAAATAAGATAAGTAATGAAATTTTTTTTGTCTGAATTTGTCAAATGTTACTGGACTGGACATTGTTATATATTAATGGAGTTTCTTATCTAAATCTGTCAAATGTTAATGGACTAGACATCATTAATGTAATGTTGACTGTGTATATATTGTATATACTTATTGGATAGTTTTTCTTGTATTAGTTATAAGCCTTTTTTAATTTTAGACAAAAAGAGAGGAAATGTGGTGGTATTGTGTTTCCCAAAATAGTGTGTATCCTAATAAACTTATCTGGGGTCAGAGAACAGAAAAGCCACAATATTAAACATAGAGGTTAGGCAGTGGTAGCACACGCCTTTAATCCTAGCATTCCAGAGGCAGAAATCCATGTGTTCAAGGATACAGCCAAGCATAGTGACTCATGCCTTTAATCCCAGAAAGCAGCCTTTAATCCCAGGGAGTGGTGGTAGAAAGCAGAAAGGTTTATAAGGCGTGAGGACCAGAAACTAGAAGCATTTGGCTGGTTAAGCTTTCAGGCTTTCTAGCAGCAGTTCAGCTGAGAGCCATTCAGATATGAGGACACAGAGGCTTCTAGTCTGAGGAAACAAGACAAGCTGAGGATCTGGTGAGGTGAGGTAGCTGTGGCTTGTTCTAGTTCACTGATCTTCCAGTTCACCCCAATAACTGGCCTTAGGTTTGATTTTATTAATAAGACTCTTTAACATTCATGCTACAGATATCAGCTCATTTCTTTGCTGCCTTATTCTACTAAAGAGGGGACCCAACAGCTGGCTCACAGCTTCCCTCTCTGTATTGTGGCACTGCCAGGCTTGCTCCAGTTAAAATGTTATCCTTGTCTTCATGCTGTTTCATTTGTGCCTCAGAGGATCTTGCTTTCAGTGCTAATTTGCAAGATGCTGATTATAGGTTTTGTGTGATTGATTTAGAATGATACACTCTCACATTCACACATACACTTAATTAATTTGTTTCAAATACTATTCTATAAACTTTTTTATCTTAGCAGGTAGATTTTCTTGTCTCTGGAGAGAGATCAGTAATGTGGACTGATGCCTTGATCTCCAAATTTGAAAACTAAGTTACTGTTGATTTAAGCCATCAATTTATAGGTAATCCAGACCAGCCACTTAAAAATAATGTGATTTAGTTCACAAACTGAAATTTACAAGGAGAGAAACCTGCATGTTTCATCTTTGTCAAGAAGTGGTAATTCATTCTGAGAGAAAAATCCTTCTCTTTAGCTGAGATTAGAAAGAAGGGTTTTTTCCTGAGAAATTCAGTGGACAATGAAAACTAGTTGCAAGGAGGCTGGGAAGATAACTCATATGGACCAAGTATGTTGCTTTGTATGCTGAAACAAGCATTTGATTTATAAATGTTCATATAATAGTTATTTTGATAAATCTGTCAAGGATAACTCCTGCAAACCATAGGCAACATATAATAAAACAAACCTTTCCTAAAAATTTGAGCCATGTACTTTTCTTAAAGTGATATATTTTGCTCAAGAATTTTTAACAACCACATTACTGGTTTTCTCGCATACTTTAATACCATCTCATAATATAATCATAGTTGTTCTTCTGAAATATGTGTATTGACTATAGAGTTTTACTCAAGATGCTCCATAATTTCAGATTCACCTTTCAAGGAAATGGTATTGTTAATCTTTAAGAACACTTTCTTTCTTTCTTTCTTTCTTTCTTTCTTTCTTTCTTTCTTTCTTTCTTTCTTTCTTTCTTTATTTATTTATTTATTTATTTATTTATTTTGTTGTTGTTGTTGTTTTTCGAGACAGGGTTTCTCTGTGTAGCTTTTGTGCCTGTTCTGGATCTCGCTCTGTAAACCAGGCTGGCCTCGAACTCACAAAGATCCGCCTGGCTCTGCCTCCCGAGTGATGGATTAAAGGCGTGCACCACTACCGCCTGGCTACTTTAAAAATTTTTTGTATGTTTTACTCATAATGGTGTTTCTACATTGCTAAGACAGTCTCTCTCCAGTTTCAAATAAATATTATATTTCAATATTAAACACTAATGTAAGACTAATTTTATACTATTCCTTCCCAAAATTTTTCTAATAAGTCACAAGAAGATTTTGAAAACATGCCCTTTATTCAAAAAAATATTTGAAAAGTATTTAAATATATGTTTTAAAACATTACCATTTAATATTTATTTAATAATAGAAAACAGAGACATGCATTAATATCCTATAGTATTAAGGAAAATATAGAAAACTTACAGTGTGCCATTCTATACAACTTTAAAAATATCTCAGGAGACTTTGTATTTTTTTCATTATATTAAATAGTAAATATAATAATAGTCTGGACTTTAAGATAAACAGATAACTGAACAAAAAATGTAAAAATGAATAAATTTAAAGCAGAGAGAAATTATCAAACTATCTTTAAAGTCATAAAACCACTAACTTGATCACAAAATAAGTGTTTTTATGATTATCTATTTGAACAAAGCAGACATCCTTTAAGTTTGATTTTAAAAAAAAAGAAAGGATATCTATTCTTTTCTGAAGTCAAACTATTGAAAGAACAAGGCATAAATTACCGTTGAAATGGCCAATAAGCCAATTTTTTCTCAATTTGAGGCCCAAAGGTGATGGAGGTTCTAAGGTAGTGGATAAACATATCAAAATATATGTTTCACAGGGAACATACTGCTGTAGTTGGTTGTAGCTAATAGCCTCACAATTTCACTTCATTGAACAGAAACTTTATTTCTTCTCAAATGTCCCTATGTTAGGTAGACGAATGCAAATCTGGGTTTTTCTTTGAAAGAGAACACTTGGCAAACTCTTGCTATGCATTCATTTCTTTCAACACGTCATTTTAATTTGAAAAATACCCTAAATTGATAAATTCAGGTAAATACGCTCTCACTTTCACTACTGTTTTTTAACTTCCCAGAATAACTCTTACTATACAGAAGTAGATCATTGACTTGCCCAGTGATGTCAATACAAAAACAATGCCTATGTGTATCAGACCATTCACAAAGATTGTTACAGTTTGGGATGAGTGTAAATGGCCAATATTTACTTTTATGTCTTAACTGGATATTTTAATGCTAGATAAAGTAAATTTCCCCTAGCATCCTTTTCCTAATTCTTATAGCGCTCTTGTTTCTTCAGCCCTTGCCTTTTGTACGCCTTTATATAACACCAAGTCAATATGATTTGCTATTTTTCCACAAATGGTGAGAGAAATTTTATTTTACAGGAGAAAAGGACCAATTTGTCACCTTCTTGTAGACAGAGGTCAGTATGAGAATGTTATTCTGATTAGTCTCCTAAAATCACCACTTAAAAAATCAGTTTCTTAGGAAGCTATTTTCCTTTTACAAAGTATGAAGAAGGGGTGGTGTCCCCTCCGATTGCTAGGTTAACTGTTTTGCTCACCTTGTCTCCATTTTCCTCTTAAGGACTAGGTTTTTAAACAGCCTACTAGTACGCCTGCAGCGTGGGGCCGTAGTCTTCCTTAGAATTCAATTCTAAAGGCAGATCTTGAGTTTCAATAGTGAACAATGGATACTTGATGGTTGGTACAGATAATAGTGTCCAGGAAAGATTTGAAGGACTTTACCATGTCTCTCCTAGCCCCTATAACATAGAACCTGACAAGTAAGTTTCAGAAAGGAAAATACAAAAGTAAATGATGTCAGAAAAGCTGAACAACAGACTACCCCAAGTATTCAGAAAATGAGTAATCAATAAGAAAAATCCACCAATTCCGTAGCTTCACAGAAACACAATTTCTTAAGGCACTATTGTGTTTTCCTTAAAATACACATGTGCTTTTATGAAAAAGGGACTTTCAAACACTAGTGTTATTGTCATATTCAAAATAACCATGCTTTCCTATAATAGTCTAATAGAAACCTTGAAATGTGTTTCATAACATATTTAAAACTTGATATATTTTTACCTATGTCATCTTATTATTATATATTCAAAATTTTGTTATAATATTGTCACAGGAGTTAGATAATAAAATCTCATGGTACCCCTCTTAAAGGATTGTTTTCTTAAACCATGTGTTTTGGTAAAGATTAATCTTGGAAGCTTGATTTTGATATTCTAAAATGGTAGTTATTAGTCTATATATTGTTTTAAGGTAACTAAGTATGAGCCATCAACCAAAGTTGATAGACAAAAAAGACAACACACTAATGAACATTTTTACAAACTGATTCTTGTCTCTTTAGCAGTGCATATGTCTCTTGGGAACTTAAAGACTATGCTTGCCTTTGGAGTCATTTGTATTCTTTTTTAAGACTCAGGGTTCATTCATAGAAATATATCAGATAGTAAGCATTTAAGTGCCATTAATAGTATCTTAGTTGGGACTATCCTCCTGGGATAATACATACCAAAAGAAAGTTGGGAAATAAAGGCTTTCTTTCAGCTTACAATTTTCAGGTCACACTTCTTCACTAAGGAAAAACAGGGCAGAAATTTAAAAAAAGAAAAAAGAAAGAAAGAAAGCAACCTGAAGGCAGGAACTGGAGCAGAAACCACAGAGGAATGGTGCTTACTGGCATGTCCCCATGACTTACTCAGTTTGTTTTCTTGTCCACCTCAGGACCACCCACTCTTAGATGGCACCACTTTCAATAGGCTGAGTTGGGCTCTGTCACATCCATCATTAATCAAGAGAACATACTATGGACTTGCCAACAGGCAATATGATACAGATATTTTCTCAGATGAGGTTCTCTCTTCTTGGATATACCAGGCTTGTGTCAACTTGACAAAAAGTCAAACAGGTTAGGTGGTAAACAACTGTCTAAAGGCTCTTGATTAATAACTATCAAAAGCTGTAGATTAATAACTATTGAAAGTTGTATCTTTCAAATTCACTTATGAGTAACCTAGGGAGTTGTGCCTCAGAAACATTGACTCAGGATAGGAAAATTTTTCAAAGGACTTCTAATCTGCAACTGTTGAAGTCTCATTTGAAGCTGATAAATCATTAAATAAAGTCTTACCACAGTAAAATGGTAACCCACTGATGAGTCAGTCAAGTTAATAATCCTACTGTCTCATCTATACAGAACACAGTGCAAAGACAGTACAAGCCCCCATCCTTTCCTTAGTCACAAAGGTATTTAGTTAACTGAATTTATTCTTTCTGTATTGATCCTGACATCTATGGCTTAATTACATGGGGAATTTAAGAAACCTGTAATTTAAAGGAAGGATAAATTTTAAATGTTCTGGGCTTTCTTTGTCCACTTAGTACAAAAATAAAATGTATCTAGTCAAAGAATATTAACCCAAAATTAATACAGGAGTTGCCATTATTAAAAGTGAAGTAAAACCAAAATGAGGTAGGTTAGGCTATAAAATCATCCAGGTATACAATGATTTATGTTTGCTTAGCAAAAATGAATCACTATAAGACTGAAAGAAATTTTAGTAAACCTTAACAAATGTTCTTTTGAATATATGTGGGAATCATAAAAGTTGATGCACTTTTTTGGACATGAGAAGTGATAGAATGTGATTCTTCAAGTGAACCATTCAAATTTGCTATACCTTTGTGTGTACACATTTGTCTGTGTTTAAAAAGATAATCTTAATATTTTATAGGTAGATATGCTAATATGGGGTAGTATAAACATTAACTGAATGGGTAAAAATATTAGTCATAATTCTCTCTCTCTCTCTCTCTCTCTCTCTCTCTCTCTCTCTCTCGCGCGCGCGCGCGCGCGCGCACGCGTGCTCTTCTTATTACTCTGTGGTGAACTACCCTTTGGTAATTCAGAACAATGTATCCATTGTACATTACATTCCCTCCTTGGAACTGTACCCACACATTTCTTTCTTTGAACCTGTGATATATGATCTCAAACTGTGCAGAAAGGAGACTCCTTTGCATATTATGAGAAAACTTTCATATATAGATATTTGTAGGTTTCCTCATTACAACCTCTCAATTTCTTTGTTTGAGGGGGCATTACTTTTAGCATTATCTTCAACATCCTTCAAACTGGCCATATGTAATAAACACTTGCTCAGTGGTTCAGTTCCCTCTGTGCTTCTCAGCCTCTACGTCATCAGTTAAAAAAAAAATTACTTAAATTCATTAAAAAATCAGTGCCTCTGGTAAAACGCTTTCTTTCAAGACCTGTAAGCTGATATTGCTTCTAATCGGTGAAGAAGAAGGCTAATTTTCCCCATTATTCTATGACCCTCTCATTTGGAAGCTACTCGTTTCCCGCTGAACAGTGTTAAATACTGCAATTTGGTAACCAAGTGTTATGAGAGACTGAAAAACGTTCTAGATTATTATCGTAGGTGAGACTTGACCATAGATTGAGCAGACTACAGAACTGTGGTCTGGGAAATTGTAATGTATCTCGGTCATAAAGGAAATCAACCAGTGTTTCTGCATTGGGAAACCACTTTCTTGGTTGCAGAGACATGCAAATCCCTTCCAGGGTAGTATAATTTTGTGGTTTAACAGTATGGGCTTATTTGAAGATAGACCAAATGTGCAAAATGGACCCGAACACAGAATTATGTGATTTGTTTTTAGAATGTGTTTTTTTTTTTTTTCTCCTCCAACTCTTGGGTAGGTGGAATTTACAACAGGTACCCATATCAGAGGACCGGCTACCATCATTGTTGGTTGACATTTGACAGATGTTCAACAACTAAAAAGTCACCTAGAGAATTTCTATGAGTAGCTTTTTAGGTACTTCTGTTTCTGTTGTGCTCTTTTGGATTATTTTTGTTGGCTTGATTTGTTTTTCCCCCATTATGCTGATGATAACATTTTTTGGAGTAATCTAAAAATTTAATTCATTATTAGTTTTGTGTGTCTCTTTCAAAGTTTCATTTCATACAAAGACCCTATTTATTTTTTTATAAATACCATTATGATGCTTTAATTGTTGTTATTTTATTTTATGTTTGGATGTTTGCTTGCATGTATGTATGTGTATCATATGTGTGTCTGGTACCTGCAGAGGTCAAAAGAAGGCATCAAGTTCCCTGAAACTAAAGTTACAGGCTTTGTGAGATGCTTGGTATGGGTGCTGGAACTGAGCCCAGTTCCTCTGCAAGACAGCATGTCCTCTTAATCACTGAGCCATTTCTCTGGACTCTCCATTAAGGTAAGTTTAAATTGCAATTATACAGTTAACATGCAATTTCATGGAACTGCCTATCAAAGGATCTTAAATCTACTGAAACATTGCCCATATTAAGATAGAATTGTTATTCAAGGTCTCTTAAAGGTTAGTTAATTCACTCAGTCTTAGCTCAAATCCAAACATTAAAGATCAGCAGATGTAGAAAAGGAAGGGAGGGAAGAATATGATTATATTTTAATTTTTAAAAAATAAATAAAATATTAGATCCTAAACATATCTGAGGCCAAGAAAAACAAAGAAAAAAACCAAAACAAAAACAAAACTAGTAAGAAAGAAATAAGAGTATAGAAACAAATGTGAGTCCCAAAGAAAATTTTGAAACAACAGTATGAAATGTAAACTGAGTCTTTAAGTCAGTTGCATCTACAAATTCTATGTTTTTCTTTTTAGGTCTTTATGTCAAATAAAACTCTAAGTATTGATCAATAAAATATTTAAAAACTCTAGAAGACATGTGCTCAAAAACTTTATCTCAATATACCAGGAATACTACATGTTTTCTGGAGAATTCATTTTTTCAGTTTTCTGGTTTTGCATTTTTTTTGCATATCACCCCTAGAGTGTGAATGTTAGTGTTACACAGCCTCCTAGTTATGCCCCATTTATTTATTTATTTATTTAGTTAGTTATTTAGTTAGTTATTTTGTTAGCTAGTTATTTTATTCATGTTAAATCTCATGAAACTACTATAATCCTTATGTAGCATTCTATAAATGATATGTTATGACTGTGGTTTTAATAATTACAATATACTCAACTTATACATTGTCCAGTACTACAAATTTTTCTACTTGACAATATGACATAAGCCGATCTTAGGATTTCTAGTTATGGTATTGGTACCTAATAATCTTTGTGTTATAGACAAGACATTACCCTAGTTCTGAGACTATTTCCATATGTTACAATATAAATATTTATAAGGCTAACTTTAACTCCTCTAATGAAAGAAATACCAGTTGGTCAAGAATGAACATAGGCAGCTCCTCAGCTATTGGTCCACAGTTCATGTGTTTCCACTAGTTTGTCAGGTTGTCTCTGTACTTTTTCCAATCAGGGTCTCGATATCTCTTGCTCATAGAATCCCTCCTCTCTCTCGTCAATTGAATTCCTGGAGTTGGCCATGGATCTCTGCATCTGCTTCCATCAGTCACTGAATGAGGGTTCTATCATGACAGTCAGAGTGTTCAGCCATCCAATCACCAGAGTAGGTCAGCTCAGGCACCCTCTCGACCATTGCCAGTAGTCTATAGTGGAGTCATCTTTGTGGATTCCTGGGGATCTCTCTAGCACTCTGTTTCCTCTTATTCCCATGGTGTATTTATGGTACTGGACTAGGCCCTCTGGATAAGTGAGACAATTGCTTAGCTTGAACTGTTTAGGGGGCTCCCAGGAAGTGAGACCGGGACCTGTCCTTAGTGCATGAGCCTGCTTTTTGGAACCTAGTGCCTATGCTGAGACTCTTTGCTCAGCCTTGGTGCAGGGAGGAGGGGCTTGGACCTGCTTCAACTGAATAATGTACCAGGTTTTGCAGACTCCCCAGGGGAGACCTTGCCATGGAGGAGGTGTGAATGGGGGGTGAGTTGGGGAGGAAGGCTGGGGGGGGTGGGAGGAGGGAGGACAGGGGAATCTGTGGTTCATATGAAAATGAATAGACAAATCTCTTAATAAAAAAAATAATAATCAGTAAAAAGGATTTTATATTCTTTTTTTTTTTTTTGGTTTTTCAAGACAGGGTTTCTCTGTGTAGCTTTGCGCATTTCCTGGCCCGGCAGATCTTAATCTGCCAATGCAAAACTTGAATGTACTGTTATAACTGTATATATATATATATATATATATATATATATATATATATATATATGAAAGCTAAATTGTCTCACATATTATAAACTATTCATCCAAAAAAAATACCAAAGCATAAAAAAAAATGAACATAGGAACTAAGAAATGAAAAAGTGTTTTTCCTCAAACTTGGTAATAGCCTCTAGATGTAATCTCCTCTTGCAAAAAAGAGTGAAATAATTGCAAAAGTCTGGGCAATGTTCTTAAATTTTTCCATGGAGATGTCTCTAGAAGTAACCCTCCTAACTCTAACTACACTTATCTCAGGTTTCCGCTCTATTCCTGGTGTCTCTCTTGTAACATTGTTTCCAGGATAAACTTCTTGAATATTATAAGGTCCCTAAGAACATCTTTAACCTGAAATGGACAAAAGGAAAAATTCTGTCACATGGAGCTGGTCAACTAAGTCTCCCGAAAATATTTGAGTGAGCAATCCTGATAAATCTGCTGCTTACATTGCAATATATAACCCCATATATTAAAAAGCAATGTTAGGGTTTTTAAAATGTAACTCTACATGTAGACATTATTGAGGTGTATTAGACTTTTTTTTCCTACCTACCAAATGCTGCTTGACATTTAATTGTCTCTTAAGATTTTTTAAGTTATTTTAAAATGCTAAACTGAAATTTGGCCATGTTTTATACAACCTTGGTATATTTTTGAAAGTGTGTGATTGCTATTCAGAGATACTTTCTGATTCATACACTCCTGGTAAGACTGTACAATGACAAGCTGCTTAAGAAACACTTGTAGAATTCCCTGGGCTGTGGTGGCGCACGCCTTTAATCTCAGAACTCGGGAGGCAGAGGGAAGGCTGATCTGTGAGTTTGAGGCCAGCCTGGTCTACAAAGCGAATTCAAGGAAAGGTGCAAAACTATACAGAGAAGCCCTGTCTTGAAAAACCAAAAAAAAAGGAAGAAAAGAAAAGAAACACTTGTAAAATTCATATTAAACTAAACATACGCTTACCATTTGAACCAGAAATTACTTGTAAGGTATTTATCCTCAAGGAATTAGAACCAGTGTTCAAGTACAGACTTCTGATGTAGTGTTATAGAAGCTAAAAACAGAAAACAAAAAATCATTGAACAAAATGAAAGTCCTTCAGCAGGTGCACAAAGAAACAAACAGCAACCTCATTTACTCAGACCATGGAGGAACATTTATCAGTGATAAATTAACATGTGCACCCTGTAATCACACCACAGAGGACCTTTTATCAGTGAGAAATAAACTTAACGACTCTGGGAAAAATTTCACGGGAAAGTTGAAGAAGCCAATCTACAAGTTTATAGTACATATGACTTTACTCACATGAAACTCTCAAACTGATAAAGTTTTAAATATGGCAACAAAATTAGAATTTCTTAGGGATGAGTATAGGTAAGCAGATATAAGACTACAGCTTTAATGGAACAGCAGTATGAGCTCTTTTATAGAAACACACTGTATCTCATCTACACCTAAAATTAAATATAATTAACACATATGAACATTCAAAGCATCTGTGAAGTACTTATATTGTGAATAAAATTGTTAGATATTCTCAGCTGCCTTTGTGTGGTATTGTGGTATTGCTCTCTTGGGTGACGTTATTGTTGAAGAAAGCTGAATGAAAACTGTAAATTTTTTTATTAATCCTGGGCAGCATGTAAATTCAACATATCTCACAAACAAATGTCTAATAGGACTATAGACAGAAACAAGGAATTCTTTTAATTGACCATTTTGGAGGGTTATTAGACAGAAAGGCCATAGTACGATTTTAAGTTTATTGCTATATTCGAAACTACAACAAAATGAGATATATATTATAGAACATTTAAATATTTGAACCAGTCAGCTGCCCAGGTCAGTAGATATTATTGTAGATCCAGTTATAATTTCATATATATGCTTTTTGTCTTCCTGATCTTTATGCCCCTCAGCTTAGGTACTGATTTGGCCAAACAGGTCTTTGAAGAAATGAGAAGTAAGGACTGAAGTGTCCTGCTAGGCTTGTAGTATCTGCCATTTTCCTTGGCATGAGATTCCATTTATCATAAGATGGAGATTCTTTTTTTTCTTTTGTTAATGGATAAAAATACTACAGTACGTTAGAAAAGAAATGCCTGTCTTCATTCAATAAAAAATGAAATAAATTGCCATGTTAGCATTATGTAAGTAAGCACAATAAAAATATTCAACACACACACACACACACACACACACAAAGCAAAGCAAAACAAAACAACAAAAACTAAATCCAGTCTGATTTAATGATACAGTCAATACTTCTGGAAGTGTCCAGAGACTGTTGGATAAAGTTGTACAGACTCTTCTCCAGCAGCACTGCACTGCTCCTGAGGGAGGTGCCGCTATCATGCCCTGTGGATCCGAGACATGTTGGGAGAATTCAGCCCAGAGCTCCTCTCTATGCCCGAGCAACGAATGTGGCAACCCATGGGCTGAGCAGGTTCAGAGGGTTCTCATGGGCCTGAGTAAACTGGAGGGTGGGTACAGAGGGGACAGGGGGGAGAGTGACTGGGGGAAGAAGAGAGAAGGAAAACTACAGCCAGGACATAAAACTAAATACATACATTTATTAAAATAGAAAAGAGCCCTTTGGCAGCCCTTTTTCTCTTCTCTGTGCATGTTTGAGCCAAGGCCAGATAAAGTCAAGTCTGGGCACACACAAAGTCAAATCTAGGCATACACAAATCATGTGCAGCCCCTTCCTCTACAGGACTGTTCTTCACAGTCCCTGGGGCAGGAAGAGACAGGATTTTTGCTTCCCAATCCAGCAATAAATCTCAATGTGTTTCGCTCTAATCACAAGTTTTCACATGTCTTCGTGGCATCAGAATCGGGTCATCTCGGATTGATTGGCTCCAGTGAAGGGTGGGGAGGGGGGAATTAAAAGAAAAATCACTACAATTATCCAAGTGATGTAGATACATAGTAGGGTTAACACTTGAAGAAACAACTCTGAGGATTTTCCAGAAGAACAGAAATAAAAGGGAATACCGTTGTACTTTTATTTGCTAATGAAAAGAAAATCTGGTTTTGTCTTGACCTAAGAAAATATGAATCTAAATTAATGTTGAGAAATTTTAAATGTGTAATGTTAATAAATGTATAAGATAAATAATTCCCATTAAAATGTTCTTTTAAACTATATGTTGCAAAATTATTCTATTGAATTAAATATTTAAAAGTAAATTGACATTAGAATCATTAATCTTTCTTAAATATTGTTTCGTCAATGCATCATTTTGAATCATACTAAAGACCCAAGAGTGTTTCAGGTGCTTCAGCACAGTTGAAATATATAGAAATGTGTGTAATACTGCTTTAGAACTGATCTTCTATGTAAAAAATAAAAGAATATCTGGATTATGAATAAGTAATCATGTTATTTTTATAAATAGTTCAATGTTCCAAAAGATAACCTGAGATAAAAGGCATGTACAAGAGATAAGATGGTGCTAGCTAATATAAGAGGTGATGTGTTAACAGAACAAAATGGAAAAAAAGAATATGTAAAAGGAGCTGTGGTCTCTGCAGTGAGGAAGACAAGTTCTCACTGGACCACCACACAATGAAGCCTGGATGCTTGCACACTGAGAAAATGCCCTCTTTAAGGGAAATCCAGAACAGTTCACAGGAGTTGGGTCATAGAAGCTCAGCTAAAGATTTAGGTTTCTACAGACCAATGAAAATAAATTGAAGAAATTTAAGTGAGAAAATTAGATCATTTTATTTACTATTAAAAACACTGTGCTTTCTCTGTAGAGAAATGATTAAAATAGAGCATGAGAGACATTACTCTAATCACCCAACTCAGAGCTACTGATGATTAGATCATGACTGAGGGAAAAGTTTAATTCACAAAATGTCACTCAAGGAATAAAATGACACTGAAGAAATCTTTAGTTTTAATGCTCTTATTCATGATTTTAACTTTTGAAAATAATTTTTATAGTTAATTTTACCATATGTTTAAAAACAAAATCCAGGACCCGTTAGGTGGCACTGACAGGAAATGGTACCTGCTGTCCCATCTAATAACATGAATTCATTCTTTGGACCCCACAATGTGGAAAAAGATAACCAGATTCTGCAAGGATCCACTTATCTCCACGCACATGATGTCACACCCATTCTTTGGTACACACACACACACACACACACACACACACACACACACACAAGCACACACGAACACATTTTGATGTTAATTATTAACATTTAAATAATCAGTTCAAACAGAATACAAAAGGCTATAATAAAAATGAGAAACCATATTTCAGATATATTTGAAAGAATAATCAGAAACCTGCACTTAGTATTCCTCAAGTTAATCATAATATGTATTGATGAAAGATATTGGAAACAGTAGTAATCAGCTTCATAATGGATGTATGGTATGTGCTTTTGTATAATTCCAATGGTTTACTTAATACTGATTATCAAATAAACATGGTCATATATGCTGTGGGATGTTCTCTATACTGTGAATGTGTTGCTCTGATTGGTTAATAAATAAAGTGCTGATTGGCCAGTAGCCAGGCAGAAAGCATAGGGTAGGCAGGACAAGGAGGAGAAGAATTCTGGGAATTGGAAGGCTGAGTCAGAGAAAGGCTGGCAGCCTCTGCCATGAAAAGATGTTAAGATACTGGTAAGCCATGAGCCACGTGGCAACTTATAGATTAATAGAAATGGGTTGATTCAAGATATAAGAAGAGCTAGCAAGAAGCCTGCCATGGCCATACAGTTTGTAAGCAATATAAGTCTCTGTATGTTTACTTGGTTGGGTTTGAGCAGTTGCGGGACTGGCGGGTGAGAGAGATTTGTCCTGACTGTAGGCAGGACCAGAAAAACTTCAGCTACACATATATACAAATAATTACATTTGAAAAACAAAATTAAACATATAGAGTTAAGATTATAATTAACAGCATCAGGTGGAACATTTATTACTCCACTGACAAGGAATAGTTTTGTCCTTGGATTTACAAATAGACAGATGAACCTTGCCTGATTGTAAGTGGCTCAAATAGTGTGAGAAATCCTAAGGTACTGGTCACATTGAGTGCCTAGAACATTATGAAAGATAAATTTTATTCAGTACAGTCAAATATTTTAATTAGTCCCAAATTACAAACTGAGTGTTGAGGTGCTCAATTCAGAGGCTTTAACTGAAGAGATTCAACAGTATTTCATAGTAGACTTTACTTAAAGTTCAGTTTATTTCCTACAGGGGAAAAGTGATTCAACTTGGTCTGAAAGTAAACCCTCAGGGTTTAGCTTTTCCAGTAGAGGGGAAAAAATATTGAGTCCATCTCACTCAGAAGATTAAAATAAATTGCTTAAAATATATTACCATGAAACTGCATTAGAGTCCCCTATCACACTGAATTTTATAATAGGGAAATGAGTGAGGTGCCATACATAGCCAGCTAGCAGCTTATAAGATCTCTATTAGCAATTTTGACAGATGGATGGGTACACATGTTATTTTCAGTGTGATTAAAACTAATTTAAATTTTATACTTATTTCTTCGAAGCATATAAAAACATATATGCTATTTAGAAAAATAGACTTTCCTGGGAACCTTGAGTCTACTTAGACAATGAAAGAAACCATGCCTCAGCTTGCAAATAGCCTCTTCATTGCTCTTCTGAGACTCAAATATTTTATTTTTATCATTACTACAAAATTAGTAATTTGATAATAATTTGACCAAATACTAAGGTTCCATTTACAGCTTATCAACCTTTCATTGGCAAACGGATATAATATAGGATCGAAGATTTTATATATACATATACATATATGTGTGTGTATGTACTTATACATATGTGTGACAAATATATGACATATATATGACCTCTAGGAGGTTCTATGTTGTTTAGACAAAAGGGGGTTTGAATTCAGAAATTCTCTCATTCTTCTTCTTTATTTTTATTTTTGTTTTTTGAGACAAGGTTTCTTTGTGCAAATGTCCTGACTATCCTAGAACTTGCTTTTGAGACTTATTGGCCTCAAACTCAGAGATCCAGCTGCCTCTGCTTCCTGAGTGCTGTGCCCATGCTCCTCCATAGCTGCCACCAACACCTGGCTGATTCTCTCATTCTTAAGGGTAGGCTGCAAAGTTCAGTAGTAGATGGCCAAAATAGAAGGATCACAATGGAATATTTGGAGAGCTCATAATGTTGTCATGTCATTTTAAATTATTTAAATTTATAATTTTGACTTTACATGACTATTGTGTATATATTAAGGCTTCCCGACTTTGAGTTTTTATTGGATTCTTGACTGTGTGAATGTGTGTCTCTAGATCAATTTGTATTTCTTGTGTTTTTCCCTTGACTCTTCCTGCTTGGCTGTTTGATCATATTGTGACTTGTTTGTTTGGGGTTTATCTTAATTTATTTTATTATTATTCCTGAGATGCCAATTTGTTTTCTAACCAGAGACAGAAAGCATGTGGATCTGGATAAGAGGAGAGGTGGAGAGGAACTGGGAAGAGAAAGAGGATGGAGAACTATAACCAGAATACATTGTATGAAAAAATCTATTTTCAATAATAGAAAAATAGAAATTTAAATAAATGTATTTGCCTTAGGTCCATAACTCTACTGTTTTGTAGTTTTTATATTTTTAACTTTTCCCTACATCTGACATTCCTTGTATATCTTTCTTGATGTCTAGTACTACACAGAGACTTTAAAACAAGACACTCTAGGTGGGCCTTGTGAAGTAAATTTTCCAGAAAAACAAATGAAAAACAAGACTAGTTAAAGATTTTACATGGGTGAGTGACTGATTAGAGATATGTTAAGGAATGGGATGTTGCAAATCTAGAGTCAAGTTATCCTGGGTTGTCTTCAAAGAATGTTGAAAGTCTTCATAGACATTTCATTGCCCAGCTCTCTCCCTCCCACTCTCTCTTTCCCTACAGTGTACATGTGGAGGTACCCACATGCATATATGTGCACTTGGGGGCCAGATATAGATGTCCACGGTCTCCAGCCATCACATTCCATCTTTCTTTTGAGACATTGTCACTCCCTGAACCACAGTGCTTACAATTTGACTTGGCTGGCTGACTAGATCATGTTTTTGCTTCTGACAGAGCTCTTCGTTACCAATGCTCATAAGAACACCTGCTTGTTTCTAGAAATACTATTTATTCAATTTTCTCTTCTCATGTTAATCTGCTTTTTAGAATTCTATAAGTTGTATCATAAAATTTTTCAAAGATCTAAAACTCATTTTACACTATTCATAAATTAAGATGTAAATTTGAACTAAAACCAATAAAGGTTTAAATTATTTTGTTATTTACTTATATCTGAATTGCATACAGCCTTATGATAATGCCTCCAAAGTGAAGTACAATTAACTTGGCCAATAAATTAAAGTAAAAATGAATAGAAAGAAATACTTTGCAACACCACAAGTTTTATTGTACTGTCTTTATTATTGTACCTGAGTCAAGGTCATATCCTCTTTCTATGTGTAGACATGAGTCCTTGAGGAATAAGGACTAACTTTGAAAGAAATAAGTTGGATAAGTTGGATCTTAATAATGTTTATCTTAAAGTGTTTCATATGTGTTAAATTGATTCCAAATTAGTTATTACAAAAATTATTTTATAATATTAATAACGTTTCTAGAGATTAATTTTCAAATTAACTAATCAACAGTAGGTTAGTAATGCTATAGATCTTATTTTCCTTCCCTGTTACTGGAATCATTTCATCATGCTACATTGAGGTGGTTCTCTTTATTATATGGACATCCACAGCTTCTTGAATTCATAAATTGATAACTGAAGATGTGTTCCTTTTTTCAATGACTGATTCATGAAGCAGCTTTGGAACCCTTGGGATATCACACTGAGCTAATGAATTTTTCATTAGAGGTCCTATTATAAACGTTTTATCTCCTGAGCAAATACCTAAGTGAAAATCTAACATTCACTGAGCAGCCTACTGTTCGTTCTTATGTTAATGAGGAGGCTAATTGCAAATTTCCCTGGGTAATCTCAATGTCAATTATTCATGAACCCTTGACAGCCAATATGACATTTCTGAATGACAGTTCTCAATCCTTTTGTTTACAAGTTCAAAATATGTGCAGGTATTTTATAAGTCATTAAACATTAAGGTTACCAGAAAGTAGGTTTAAAAGCAAACAAGTATTGTGAAATTAGAAAATCTAATGTGTTGCTTTTGAATTTATTTGTGACTAACAAAGTTTGGAATATAAAGTTGCTTTTCCCTTGCTTCAAGAGAAAATTAAAAACATCTTTTCAAACTTTTCATAATTATGTTATTGTATTAGCGTTCTTGAATAAGAAGTATGCATTTTCAAGAGGATTCTACCTGATTGAGGGTGATAATTATGCTTTTCTTCCTGAATGATAAATAAGATTAAATTACAATACAAATTAATATGAGAATACTAAGTGAATTTTGTATCCATGCTGTTTTCATATCGTTTGTCATGTATTGTTGCTCTTTTTATGTTTTTTCTATTTTCTTCTTTGCTACTTCTAATAACTTTCCTTTTGATCTTTGAATTCCTGATCTTCTTTTTAGATGAGAAATTTAACTTTGGCAGTAGTACTGTTTATAAGGGGAGGTTCTGGGTATTTGCATCTCTTAAGAGGCAATTTCTTTATGACTGTCCCTGGAGTTTCTTGGTTTCCAAGCACATTTTAATTATTCCACGGTTTAGAGTCTTTCAAGCATCAAATTCAAAATATGTCCTTTATACTTCTGTGTTTTGATGGATAACAGTTTTTAAACCTTTATATAATTCTATTAGCTAGAAGACATGTTTATTTTCTTTCTGGTATCTGTTTCTAGAAATCAGCTAACTTAAACATATGTGTAATTTTTTTTTGTACTTAGAGACCAGAATATATGTTTTTTATAGACCCTTGTGTTTAAATATGAAACTATCATTTTTGTTTAGTAGAAGTTTATATGCAAAACACTAACACCAATTTTTCTTCTGTATGCCATATTTATTTTAAATTGAACTAATAATTAAAAGTTAGCTGAATGTGGCTGATAGGACAATGATATAAAAATGTCTTAAGATAATAGATGACAAACCATCATGATAATACAGACAAAAAAGATATATGCCCTCCTCCCTCTGAGAATTCTCTAGAATGAAATGACCATAGACAGTTCTGTAGGAAAACAACTCTGCAGATAATTACCTAATGACCTCATGACATTAGTAATTTTTTCTCTTTTTCTTTAACTATCAATGTTAAATATGTACATCACATAATTATATAAATCCCACCTGCTTAGTTGCTTTAATGTTGCTAATCATTTGATATTGAAAATTTATGAAACTAATAATGACTAAGATAAAGATATTAGGCTTCTCCAAAGATTAATTCCTAATTGTTTATCCAATACCAAGAAATCTAGACATTTAAACATTGTTCTTAATAGGTGAAAGGGAAATAAAATAACTAGGGAAAAATGCTCAACAACTTTCCTTTACTCTAGTATTGATATTACCACTAACACATTAGCTGTAGTTGTTTAGTTGTTTTATCCCATATACATCAGGAAAGCAACAGTTTCTTCATTGTACTTGAACTTGATGTCCTGTCCTACATTCCATGTAAACTTTTTGTAATGTGTAAGCCACAGACTGGTGACCAAAGCTCTACCCATATTACTAACCTAATTGTAGACTCTAGGCTACTTAACCTGGACAATTAACTATGAAATAGGTTGTTCATATCAATGTTGAATTTGGTTAATATTTTAAAGTAGGGTAAGGGTTGAACAACTTAGGAAGAAACATTAACCATTTTAATATCAATGACATTACAAAGTGTGGTGATATTGTGTTCCCCCAAATATTGTGCACCCTAATAAACTTCTCTGGGGTCAGAGAACAGAGCAGCCACTAGATACAGAGGCCAGAAAATGGTGGCACACACGCCTTTAATCCTAGCATTCAAAGTCACACTGGAAACAGCCAGGCATGGTAATAAGAGCCTTTAATCCCAGGAAGTGATGGCAGGAAGCCGAAAGGTATTGAAGGCATGAGGATGAGGAACTACAGCCTGGTTAAGCTTTCAGGCTTTTGAGAAGCAGTTCATCTGAGATCTATTTGGATGAGAACTCAGAGACTTCCAGTCTGAGGAAATGGGATCATCTGAGGAATTGGCAAGGTGAGGAAACTGTGGCTTGTTCTGCTTCTCTGATCTTCCAGTATTCACCCCAAGATTCGTGCTACAACAAAAAATACAGATAAATAAATATAGGACATAGTAAAGAGAGAATGGCCATGTAACTTCAATGTATTTCTTTGGCATACTACCTACCAAGCCCATCATGAATTCAGCTGTATGAAACTTCCCTACCACTTAGTGTGTATTATATTTACTTCCCCCATTTTTCAAGTGTATAAAAATGCATATTCCACCTAAGACACATACTAAAATGAATTTCTTTACAAATGCTGCCTGTCTATAGAGTTTGGAGAATAAAATGATACAAGAACAAACATAAATAAATGTGATATATTTTTCATTGATTATCATTTTTATTTTTAAAGTCTTAATGGCTGCTCTTCCAGAAGACCCGAGTTATTCCTCGGTCCCCACATGGTGGATATCAGCCATCCATAACTCCAGTTCTGGGGTTTTGGTAGGTGAAACTCTCTGGCCTTTGTGGACATCAGGCATGCAAGTCATGCACAGACAAACATACAGACAAAGCACGTATACACACACAACATATTCTATCATTGCTCTTTGGTATACTACTATAGGAATATGTTCTTTAATCATTCTGGAGCATTTTGGTCATGATTTTATTTAAAACTGTTTTTTTCTCTTAATAACCATTCATTCACATCTTGATCATCTCTTGGACATCCGGTTTTCCTAAATTACTAATATGTATGTATGTGTATAATTTCCAACTCTTGTCTGGAATGAAGATTTCTTCTGAGACCTATTGAAACTTATGTGTGCATCATGTTCTTCTATGTTCTTGGCTGTGTAAAAATTTTCCTTTGGATGTATCTACTGCCATCTCAAGGGGGATGTGGAGAGAAACAGTTGCTCATTTGACAGTTCCAATATGCATGCTTCTTTTGATCTCAATCCAAGAATTACAAGACTTTCTATGTGCGGTTTTCTCCATGCTTATTTTATTTTAATGTAAAAGTGTGAGCATGAGAAATAATATTTAAGGTTGTCAACAACAATTTTACCTTTTCTTCTTTTAACTTTTGTTATAACTGAGAAAAGAGGGAAAGACAAATGTATTAGAGACAGATGAACTGTCTGTCCTATTTGAAGTAAATCCAATCAACTCGCAGTCTGCATACATCTACCTCCTCAAAAAAAACAAAAACAAACAAACAAAATAACCAAATAAACAAACAAACAAAAAAAAAACCTATGAAGTTTGAATATGATTTAGAAAGCAGAATTAAACCTGTCCAATTAGAGTTCACATCCCCAAGTACTGCACACATTTAAACATTGTGAGATAGGATGTGATTACTGATGTGAACCATTTCACTTTGGTTAGCCTGAAGAAAGTTTTCACCAGATCCCCTGCCTCAATAGATGATTGAAAAAACTAATGAAATCCAATTTAATTAGCTAATTTATTAATTTAGACAACATTGTCAAATCAATGAAACTAATTTTTACTCAAACCACACCGAAAAAAAAAATGAGAGTTTGCATCCCTGTTTGACATTTGTGAATACTCAGATAAAATTCCTCACAGTAAAGATACCTTGTGATTGTGTAACTGGCTATGCTAGTATACATGCAGAGACATCAAAAGCAATCCTATCCTTCTAACAAAGTATGTACAGTCTTTTGACCCATCTGAAGAATGTTTTTAAACATGCTGGAGTAGCTGATTTGTTGGTTATGACATCAGCTTTCTTTCGAAAATAAGGCTTTTGTGTTGATTGACTTTGCAGATCTCGCCACATGATCTTTTATATACAGTAGTCTTCAGTAACTTCATATTGATTGGGTGAATTATGCTGACATTTTTCATTATCCCTCCCTATCTGTATCCCTTTTGCAGGTTAAATGGTCTACTTTATCTCCATGGTTATCCCAGGCATTCAAGTCCTGTCTGCCATGTGGCCAATACTCAGTAGACACATACATCACCCTGTGTCTCCTTGTCTCAACATTGTACTGTAAGTTTTTCCAACTGCTCATTAATAATTCTCAGAGCTTTGGGGAATTTAACCTTTGACATGGAACCACAGATTTAATTACCTCACTCTTCACATTAATGGTCTTCCAGGGAGTGCTCACTGACCAGACTGCTACGAGGTTGTGCACCTTTCAGTTTGTATACATTAAGTGGATTTAGAGAACCCTGTGGCCACCCAGACAAGTAATCAACATGGCCACTGTGGTCAGTCCATATTTTATGATGATAAAATAAAATATTAAATGAAATGTGATTACAGAGAAACGTTAGACAATTTCCCATTCTCATCTCTCTACTTCGAAACTAGAGTTTGTACATCTATGCATACAAATGCATATGAAGGTGCACACTTCCTTGCTGTGTTACAGTTTCAGTGAATAAACACTACAGCTTGTATTTGAGTGTGTGTACACATGTATTGTGTGTGCACTTTTTTGGTTTACTAATTATTGTTTGAGGATAAGAGAAAACAGGTTCGGGGAAAAGATAATGTGGTCTCCTGTGACTGCCAACTCTCTCTTATCTCTATTAAATGTTGCTTACATTTGTTTTTTGTTTTTTTTTTCTATTACAAACAAGTTATGGAATGTTGTTTTTCAAATTGTTTCTTGGTGTTAAAAAAACCTTTAACACTTTTAGCAATGAATCAATGTTACATTAGCATTATTACTTTTGCAAAATAAGCTTGTATTATTGTATTTTACCAACTTGGTTCAAGGACAGGGAACCACATTGACCTCAATTTAAGTGTTGGCTCTAGTGCTGAAATGTTTTGTGTCCTTGGGATATGTTCCTACATTCTTCCTCTGTCTCCTCACCTAACTAATTGAGGTTATTATAATAGTAATCTTCACACCGGGTAACCCTGAAGAAAGCGTGAAGGCGGCTGAAGGGAAACTCAGCCAGGAAACAATTTCCTGACACTGACTCCCCTTGAAGTACTCATTCCTAAAATTAGTACTGTTTCTTAATTTCCTCTTATCCACTTTAGAGGAAAATTTAATACACCTCACCACTTTGGAATCTTACCCTGTCACATTGCTCTGAGGTATAGAAACTGCGGGTCATTAAAAGAGACAGTGGGAAATACCATTGCCCACTTTGATTGAAGCCCGGCATGTGTCTGCATTCATCTCGTTAAGCAAGGTGTTTCATTCCTCTTTCTCTTCCTGTTTTTTTAATAATTTATATTAATTTTAAATATTGTATCATGACAGCTTATATTGTAAACCATAATCTTCCTTGAAAATTGCAGAATATTCATTTTTAATTTTAGAACAATTTTTTTGCTTCAGAAAAGTATGCTGTAGTTGTTGATATTCAAACACAAGAATGGGATTCTTTTGGAAAGCATTGATAACATTTTTTAAGATGGTCAGATGCCTTGCTCAGACTTGGTGCAGGGGGAAGGGGCTTGGTCCCGCCTCAACTGAATGCTACAGGCTTTTCTGACCCCCCACTGGAGGCTTCACCCTTTTGGAGGACAGGATGGAGGGTAGGTTGGGGGGCTTGGGGGGAGCTGAAGGAGGGGTGAGAGGGGGGTCTGTGGTTGGCATGTAAAATGAATCAATTTTTTAAATAAAATAATTAATTTTAATTATGGATATTGTGTGTGTGTGTATGTAGGTACATATGTGTTAGTGAACATGTCTGTGGAGGCCACACTGGCTGTTGGACCCCCTGAATCTTGAGTTACAGTTGATTGTGAGCCACTTGATGGTATGGGGGACCTTTCTTAGGACCTTTACAAGAGAAATAGGAAGTGTTAAACACTGACCATCTTTCTAGCCTCTTAGTAACCCTTAATGAGAAAATTAGAGCATATAGTTAGTTATTAACCACTAACAAATTTGTCATTTGTTTTTAAGGTAGTGGTTAGAATCAGTGTGCCATGATACTTACACTTAATCATACACCTTTATCATAAGGATGACAACTTTTATTTAAATCTCTTAAAGTTTTAGTGTTACAGTGTGCAACTGTTGTTCCTGAACAGAGTCCACACTCTGGAGATCATAAAGTCCTATGATGGTCACATGCCTAGAAAAATAGGCAGGGAAGTTAATGAGGAATCAAGAAAAGGAGCTCAAAATTCAGCAAAGCCACCAGACATGTGCTAAGACTTCTTTTAGGGTGACAACAGGAGGCTTGGGTTTACACTGAAAGACGTAAAAGGTCAGGGATTGGGGGTTCATTTTTGGTCACAGAGTAATATTAGTGCCAAAGCAGTTGTTGTACTGAGATGTACATAGGGATGTCTCTATTTGCTTTGTTGAATGTTAATCTGTATGGCTTGCAATTTGGGTAATTAAACTGAGAGAAAGAACAAGAAAACTCTGTAAAAGAAAGATCGATGACAGTAAATTAATCATTAATTACACTCTTCTATTATATGATGCCCTGCATATGAATAACATGGAGCGTCAGCATCAACTTCATGTTGAATATGTTTAGCAAGTTTTTCAAAAGAACAATGATCTATATACTCAATTATTGAACATAACAGAAATTGTGGCATCCATGTGTAAATTGTACATAATATGCTCAAATGCACAATAGTTTCTTCTCTGAGATAACATGCAAACCTCACATATTGGAGAATAATTCAAAGTGTGAGTGTAATTATTTATGTTTCAAAGTTTGGCCATATAATTGAGAACTGACCATGAATGTCTTGGTATAGCCCATACAGTTCACCATATTTATAATTTATATACTTCTTTGTACTTCAACATTTTGTCTATCTTTGAGATGTTTTTGGTAGAGCCGCTTGTCTTTCTGTAAAACCATGTTGTGGAGATGCTTCCTGCTTTGCTCGTTAAAATCTTCCCCATCTATTTATGTCAAGAATGGGTACATAATTTAAACTGGAATGTAACAACAAGAACAGAAAATCATTTCTTGAATTTGTAGGTTATTGAGAAATAAAACTCTTTTCCCTGATCAACAAGATAGCTGATAGAAGAAACACATCATGATTTCTAATATGATAGTGTCAAAAGTAAATGTACAGGAGTCATAAGGACAAAGAACACACATGAAGACGGGGCAGAAAGGGACAGGAAGAAGAGAAACAGTCCCGGGGAAAGAAAAGCAGTTTCTGCAGATCACATACAATTATGAGCAGACTAAAAATGGTAAAGACTGGCAACTGTAAAAAGGACAGATTAGCCAATGTCTACCCTTATTGCAGGACAGGTTTTATTTGTTTACTGCTGTGCATTTTGGGATGCGAATCAAAAGAGTGTGAAAGATGCAGAATGGTTCAGAACTCACTTGACTAAAATTTAGAGGTCATATCCAAATAATGCTTTTGACACAATAGTGAAATATATGTTAAACATCATGAATATTGACCCTCTACAACACAATAACACATACATTTGGAAGGGGAATATACCATATAATAAAAATGAGTAAATTAAATTTTAGTTTTCTTTTCTTTGGAATTCAAATAATTTTACTACTCTATGTAAGTAAGCTTATATGAATAGTATATTTTATTTTAATAGCTAAGAATTCACAGCAGATTGTAGGTAAATACAATCATCTATTGTATCTTACTAACAGCACTGTTTTTGCATTTTAACCATAATACAAGTTAGGATTTTGTATAGAAAAGAAGAAATTGCACTAATGCTGAAGGTTTTATTGTAGTTTTTTACTACTATTAATCAAACTTCAATTTGGGATCCACAAGGTAAAGTTATTTTTTTTTTTAACTTGTAAACACAAATAATGAACCACAGTCATTGACTGTGTCATTGCTAGGCTGTGGCTAGGAGTAAGTCCTCATTGTGTGAACAACAGAGTACTACAGCATTTAGTTCCCAAAGTTGGCTGTACTACCAAGTGATGGAACCTCACTGGATCACCATTGTTTATGAATTACTTGAAGCAGTTTTAAAATTAGAAAATTCTGATGGAAAGCAGTTGATTAAATTTTTGCCCTTCAATAGTATGCTGTAATTAGGAGTCTATACAGTGAATGAGGGAACCCAAATGCATGTAGGGTAATGAAGTTGATAAATGACTAAATGTTTAATGTTTTACCTATCCACCAATGCTACTTTTAAACAACAAAAAGCAGAGAACGTCAGAATCAAGCTACATTCATGTATGCCCACTTCAGTACTGGATAATTAGATTAACATTTAAGAGAATCAAAAGAGGAGCAACGGTACAAAGAACCAATATAAACAACGTGTTTTACTGGGTGACTCTTATTCTATGGTCAACCAATAGAATATTTTCAGTGAATTTAATTGTTTTACAGTTATAACTATAACTACTAGTATCAAACAAAATAGTAAAAGTATCACAACTACATCCATCCATCCATCACTTTTAAACTTTTGTTGTACTGTGGCAGAAAAACAAAATCAAACTGTTCACATTTTCTTAATTCTGTTTAACAAAATACAGTTATTTTGATGTATATGAGTGTATAGAATATCTTTACCTGTATACATGTGTCCACATATGGTGTCCATATTTATATATGAAATTGGCATGTGTATGTGTGCAGGTGCATGTGTATGTGTGTCATGGGAATGTATTTGTTCATGTGCATATGCATGATAGGTAGTTGTATGTGCATGTTTGTCTGCATACATTTGAAAGTCCCTGTGCCATGGGTG
The DNA here is from genome assembly GCF_007827085.1 of Peromyscus californicus insignis. Classification (NCBI taxonomy): domain Eukaryota; kingdom Metazoa; phylum Chordata; class Mammalia; order Rodentia; family Cricetidae; genus Peromyscus; species Peromyscus californicus. The sequence goes on from NW_026294617.1 coordinate 27,468,715, forward strand.
TCTTACTTGATCACTCCTTATTTAGTTCATATATAAAATATTTCTTGATGAACCAGAGCTCACCACTTAAGGTAGTCAATAGAGGCAGCTTGCACAGAGTATGCCCTGGCCTGCCTTTTGTGTGCTAGGAATGCAATTGGCTGTCTTGTATGTCTGACTTGTACATGGGTTCTGAGGATCCAAACTAGTTTCATTCTTGGTCAGTAAAATGAGCCATTTTCCAGGTCCCTGAGCAACAATTTTTGAAACCAATACCAAGTAGTCAAATATAGTATTAGAGACAGGAAAGTGACTGAAATTATTCATTAGATAGAACATTAAGGATCTAACTACATTTTTGTTTTATGAATTAATTACAACATTAATATAAATTTGAATATATCTACTTGTTAGGTTATAGAATATGTGTCTTCAAATGATACTTCCAGAAGAATAAGAAATTTTTAAGAGAAATTGAAGCTGCTATGTAAATATTAATTTTCATGTGTAGTAGAGCTAAAATAATAAGTAGCACTATGTTATAAATGAATCAAATATCTCTTGACCAATGGCATTATTCCAATTTCTCTTAAAAGTACTTAAACCTTATTTTTTTAAAAAAATATTAAACAATATTACTGATTAAAATGTATATATTCTTTATATTTTCCTTTGGTGGTTTCTTAGAAAATTATTACAAGCATACTGCTTTTTTGTATTTTAAAAAAAAATTATTTCAAATATCTCTTTGTATCAATCTTTGAATGCAATATAGACATCCCTTCTCCATTACATTATGTTTTCACTTGCAATTTTTGGATGAAATGAACTAAATTGGAACTATATTCCAAATTTCCAATCTACAGCTCTCCCCAGGCTAATGTCCACATAGAGTATTCTCTTTAGGCCTGGGTAGAACAGCAGCCTCTTGTAGCTCCATGCCAACTACTGTTACATCAAGGTAAATAAATAGTATTATTTTTATGGAGCAGATTCCACTGTGTATTGCTTTGTTAAACTGTGATACTCGGTAGGTGAGCAATATTAAAGGCCTTTTCAATTTTCAGAGTTTATTGATACAAAATCCAATCATAGATCTGAGTATCTGTCTAATATTTCCCTTAAGTGAACAGCCCCTTTTTCCTCAGCAAGTAGGTAATGCAAATTATTTTAATTGCTTCCTATACAGAGAATTCTGTTCCTCTCACTAACCTAATTGGCTAAAATGAAAGCTGTCCTAATTATGTTATGTTTACAAACCTCTGCCTAATCTGGCATTCAGATGGAAATCTTCATTTAGTGTCAGGAGAAAACAATAATAAATGTTTCTTAATTGCATAGACCTATAGCAGTGTATTTCAGAATTTGAATCTCCAACAGTGTTTCCAATATTGGTGTGAATATGGTCTTCAAACTTCTGTCATGCTTGGATATTATCTGAGAAAACTGAAGTCAAAGGAAATTTTTCAGAACATTCAATAGGAACTAAGGAAAGATCCGTGTGTGAGAGCAAAGAAACATTATTTCTTTCTGCATTTTTATTGAAGATTGAATTTATTATCAGTCAATTGAAATTATCACTTCTTCTCAATGTTTAAACATGGGGAAAAGTAAGTAAATAACAAAACAAAACAAAAAAAAAACATACAAAAAAACACACACAAACAGAAAACATAACAAAATACTTTGTCTAGGTGAACTTAAAAAATCACCTTTGAATGGAAAGATTGTTAATATTTAGACTGAAAAATTTTGTTTATTACCAAGGAGGTTAAAGAAACAAATTGAGAAATAGACACAGCCCAAGAAATCTACGTGTTTCTAATCCACAGGACATCTTATTTAGAGGCTAATAGCTCAGCAAGACCATTTCAGATACTCATAGGAGTGACCTGTGTAGGATTCAGGACAGAGTACATAAATATGTGTCATCCTATGGGACACTACCTTATTTCTTCAGTATAGTAATCTAGATAAATGTCATTTATTTCTGCAGAGTCAATTTCAGCAAAGGGAATGCCACATATTATGTAAATGAATACTAGCAAAACTGCTACTTACGTCAGAAAATTAACTGTCACAGTTCTTTTGTTATGTATGAACAAAGAGAAATATGAAAGAAAATATAGTAAATTTCCTTCATTTTAAGAAACATATAGATAATGAGAGATGCTTGATTCAGTCAAGTGTTTGCTGTCCAAGCATAAACATGTAAGTTCAATTTCTTACATTTTTGAGAGCTAGAGGTTTGGGGTACAAGAATTCATGGGATTTCTCACCATCTAGTCTAGCCAAATTGGCAAGCTCTAAGTTTAGTGAATACTTCATCTCAAAAACATAAGTGGGGAGTCACAGAGAATACACACTCAATATTGACATCTGACCTGGTCCTGCCCATAAACATAGGTGTATGCACAGCTATGTAATACAGACACACATATACAGCAACACAAAACACTTACACAGGAACACATATAAAATAATGAGCAAAATATTTAATTTTCTTTACCTTCTAATAATTTCTCAGAAATATTTGGAAACCATGAAAATCATTTTCAGAAACTACAGATTACAGTCAGATATTTATAAAAGAATGTTTTATAGCCAACATGAAATGTAACAGGATTATACTTAATTTGGAAATTTTTCTTGATATTTTCTATGGATAAAAATAATTTTTTTGTTCTAAAGTTAAATTTAGTTACATTGACTTCTTATGACTAAATGCTAAGCATTTTTTATCTTATCATTTGCAATGCAGTTCAAGTACTCTTCATAGTTTATTGTGCTTGTCAATATTCCATATCACAGTTTTCTACAGAAATACAATATCCTGAGTATTGTATCTGTAGCAACAACAATGACAATATTCTTGTGAGACATAGAAAAATATTAATAAAAGCATAGATAACAATTGAACACTGCTGAACAGATATCCATCTTCATTGCTGGATCTGATTAGGTGTCCCTCGCTGCTACATGGAAGGTTGATTATCATGAGAGCACAAAAATTAATTTAGCATAATCTTATGTTAAAATTCTAGTAAAGAGCTTTTTAGGGTTGATGAATTTTGGAACTATGGAGTTATATATGATTTTCAGTCTGATAAAATATGATAAAAAGAAAACACATCTGTTTGTGTTTACTAGGGTTGACAGGTAATTTCATCTTTAACAAAATAAATGAATATCTTTTTTTTTCTGGGAGGTAGAATCCCAATAAAAAGGCTTTTGTAGGTTTGGACTCTCCTGATATCTTTTTACTTGTGTCCACACATTACTTTTCCATGTGCCAGGGAATAACTGATATCATCGAAATTCCCAACATATAATTATGGGAAAGACCTTCTCATTGGGCTAGGACCATGTGAATGACATTATTTAAGTTGATTTCTTTCTTTTGTGCCCCATGCCCAGCTGTTCTGAATATACTGATGTAATGGAGCTCAAGTTTTACATGAAGATTTGGGGACACAACCCAGCACATAACACTTTCCTTTGCTGTTTGAAAATTGAAATACAACTGTTTTCATCTTGCCCTTGTGTATACCACCATCCTGGGACAAAAGAGGGGAGTAAGAAAGGGAGCATGTAGTAATGGTAAAGGGCAAAATCCTTGGAATCTTGTCTCAGAAGCTCTCTCTGGCTTCTGTATTATTTAGAGATATACACACTGGGAAACAAATATATATGGAGAGAAAGAAAGAGACACACACAGAGAGACAAAATATCTAAATGTAATGGAGACGGAGACAAAGAGGACCTGACAGAGTATGTGGTGGCTACGTTTCTACATGGGACAGAAAGAGCAGTTTCCTCTCTCAGCCCAGACAAATCCAAGACACACATCCACGTGCCAATGTTCACAGACACATGAGAACACTCTGTAGCATTAATTCTCATTGAGACAATGTAATACACAAAATTTAGTTCAAATAGCTGGTCGGGTTTAAATCATCATTCAGCATAAACACTGTCACAGTGGTATCCTTCATACTTTATTTTATGTATTTTGAATCCCACTATGGAAAAGAATCCCACCATTGCATCATGCTTCTGAGAAAATACAATAAGTTTTGGAAGGAATATCAGATGCCTCAGAAAACGGCTGATGGGATTCTTATGTAATAAAGGTATTACAGGAAATTAAAGTTTATGCAAAACAATCTAACATCAATATGTTCTATTGTGTGTTTGTTTATACTTTATGGATTAGGGTAGTATTTTATAAACATTTTGCTCTATATTTTGAGTTAATAACATATTTTGATTGTTTGTTATGAGAACTCATAATTGTGAATATGTTTATGCTATATCCTCCAATTCCTGGTCTCACTATATGTATCATCTGATTGAACTATCAAACTTGTGTAAACAACATAATTGCCTGGATATAACAGTAGTGTAAATGGATGACAGTATTTAATCCTGCAATTAATAATTGCTACTTTTGATAGAAAAGGATATGACATTGCTAATGTAATACATTTTCCTATAAAACTTGGGCGTTTAGCTAACTTTTAAATTCCAAGATGCAATTCTTAACAATGTATTTTCCGGTACTCTTCAACAGTAGCACGTACTTGCAGATTTCTCAGCCAGGTTTAGCATATAGCAATTGGCTTTCTTTGGAATGAGTTGGTTAAACTTCCATTTTATTCTCAAAAAGAATTCCATTATTCAGGTTGGGATTAGTCAAATGCTTTGAATTGAATACTACTCAATTCAATGAAACTTTTTTTTAAAAAAAGAACATTGACTGGAACATAATTCTAAACTAAGACAATTTAAAATGGTAAGTGGAATGCTAATAAGGCCATTTCTACCTTAATTGTTCACTAAAATACTCATCTGTGAAAAATACTAGAGTTTGAAGTTTAAGTGCCTAAAGTAGTTCTTATAAATGAAGATGAGAAAGGATGAAGGAAACAGAGACTTAAGATTGTGTCTTATAGTATCAGAAAATGTAGGGGAAATATCTCTATAACCATTGTCTAAGCAGAAAGATTCTGAAAATCAGGAGGTAGACAGGGTACAGTTCTAGATACTTAGTGTAGAAGAAAAAATCGTGGTAGAAAATTTGGCCAAAAACTGATATTCTGATATAATGCATACATGTTAGGTAATGACATGATTCTTGTTAGAAAAGTAACTCCTTTCAGATGAGAAAATAAACTGGGATAATTACTGAAAGTCTGAATAAACTTACAGGCTCCATCATTGGAAATGAAATCCACAATAAACTTTGAAAGAATTTAGTCAGACTTAACCACGGTGATGATAATTAACACAGAGCCAGGAAGGAAATAGAGTAGGACTCATTAAAATTTTAACACCTTGACTCTTCCAATGTTAGAGTTCATAGAAAAGATGTGTTGTAGAGTTAAGTAGAATCTATAGACAAGGTTTAAGACTGAAGTGAATATTGAACTGATAAGATGTAAACATTTAGTTAGAGTCTTATTTGAAATTTATAAGTAAATTATGAATTATGTACTTATATATTGATATTCTTTGATATTATTCAGCAAATTAGGGTGGTGATATTAGATTAAAAAACATTTAAACATTATTAAAAAATAACCCCTAAAATAATGTTTTGTCTAAAAGCAGATCTCTTTTACACATTAAGAAAATGTGGTAGCTCAAACCATGTGTATTTCATGGTTATAATTTCTATGGTACCAGAAGGCTATGGACAATCATCAGAATAGAAAAGACCTCAGATATTGAGGCACATTATGCATTATCCTAATTTATTCATGAGAGGAACTCAGAAGGACTTTGTTTATATAATACCTCTGAATGTTAGAGATACTGAAATAAAATTACTCATTTATTAACTCACTGATATCACTGACATTTTATGAGTAAAGTGAATATGTTATGGAGGTTCCAAAATGCAGATATATAGACAAAGTAAGACCCCCAAATGAAATATCATTATAAGAAAAGGTAGTTTTAAAAGCAACCGATAAACATGACCACCACAGACATCAGGGTTTTTTGTTTTTGTTTATGTTTTGTTTTTTATCAGATCCTCCATCAAAGGATGAAACCTATTTCTTTTCCCAACACATCAGTGCCCAATCCTGCATGTCAGTAGGACTTACTTCTCTCAGTTATGAAGTGCAAGTCCAATTAAGTTCAAATGTTTTTAAAACTTAACTAATGCTCAACTGCCGTAAATGTATCATGTCATGAAATAGTTGTATGTGTGTGTGTGTGTGTGTGTGTGTGTGTGTGTGTGTGTGTTTATGTGTGCACACATGCAGCATGCATACATGTGTGTGAGAGAGACACAAAGACAGGGAAAGATCAAAACACACAGAGATACAGATGTATAGATATAAAAAGACAGACAGACAGACAGAGAGGAATATAATATATCCAAATAATACAGCTAAAGCATGCTCCAGTTGATCTTCTGTATGTGACCAAATGAAAATAACAATGAATTATACACTCCAAAAGAGTAAAATGATGAGAAACTGCACAAATAATTTTAGAACAGAGTATTTACTAGATTTTATTGCAGCTAGTGGTAGCAGGGATAATTGCTTGGAAAAGTATTTGGCATTTTGAAATAGTATCAACGAAAACCCTATTTGTTTTCCAAAAAGACAATGTGAGTACTATGTTGCAAATGCTCTATTTCTCCTATCTTACTTTCAACTTTTTTTTATAACTAAGCAGTACAGGACTATTGAGAAACTGTGCATTATTCTATTATCTTTTCAATTCTATATAACTCAATATATGCGATTATTAAACACTTTATGTCATAAAATTCTTATTTTGCTCTCAGGACACTAAAATCTGAATCTCAATTATCTGTATGCCATTTAAGAGAATATAGAGGTTTTTGCAACAAACTGCAATTAAATGTGTCTTTAGAGTGAGGAAATTAGGTGTTGTAGAAGTAACCGTCTTATTCAATAAGATACACAGAACCAATGCAAAGAAGAAAGTCAAGAGGTCAGAGCTAAGAGCTAAAAACCTTACCCTTCCTCTCCTAGTGGTCCTACCTCTCCGAAAAGAGACCTACTTCCTGTGTGTCTGTCTTTATAAAGACTTTCTGTTCTGCCTTCTCATTGGTTGTAAACCCAACCACATGACTGCCTCATCACTGCCTGTTTGTACAGACCTCCAGGTCTTCTATGGTTGGTATTAAGATTAAAGACGTGTGTCTCCAATGCTGGCTGTATCCTTGAACACACAGGGATCTACTTAGCTCTGCCTACCAAGTGCTGGGATTAAAGGCGTGTACCACCACCACCACCCAGCTTTTGCTATGGCTCTAATAGCTCTGACCTCCAGGCAACTTTATTTCTTAACACAAATAAAATCACATTTCAGTACAAATAAAATATCACCATATTTCCCCTTTTCTATTTTAATAAAAAGAAAAAAGGAAAAAGGTTACAACTAACATAAGAAAAACTATATGCAAAAGTACAATAACTATATACAATATATACAAGTAATAAATACCTAAACAATGTCTAGTCCATTTGTATTTGACAAATTCAGAGAAAATAATTCCATTATCTATCCTATTTTGGTAAGTACAAAATGTAACTAATTCATTTTCTATCTTAACTAATCTTCAACTATAACTAACTAATCTTCAACTATAACTAACTAATCTTCAACTATACTGCCAGCCTCCGCCATGACAAGCAACATGTGAAGATGCCAGTAAGCCACGAGCCATGTGGCAAGGTGTAGATTTATGGAAATGGGTTAATTTAAGATATAAGAACAGTTAGCAAGAAGCCTGCCACAGCCATACAGTTTGTAAGCAATGTAAGTCTCTGTGTGTTTACTTGGTTGGGTCTGAGCAGCTGCGGGACTGGCGGGTGAGAGAGATTTGTCCTGACTATGGTCCTGGAGAAAAGCTCCAGCTACAAGGTGTCTTTAGGCAATTTCATCAGTGTGCTGCCTCCATAGAGTAGACTTACAGTGACCTAAATTTGTTCATTGGCATCAAAAGATGTGGTAACCATGAGATGGAACAGTCTAATGGGTGACAATGCATGAGTATCTTATACAGATATTTGTTTTAAAAACACGAGTAACAAAAAAATCAACAAAAAACAGCAGAGAAGGCCAGTCAGTGTCACCAGCACCATAACCATGGAGAACAGAAAGTACTTAAGTTTCTACCCAGTTGGGGTTTCACGTGGAGACAGGATTTTTCTTAGCTGTTTATAACAAATTCCTTTTTTCAGTGTGCACAGTCTGCCCTTGACATAAACCTTGATACGTGACACATGATTTCATTATCAATATTTGTAGCAAATTACACAGAAATTTTATATATGTGTGTGTATGTAAATTTTTAAATGTATTTCCTATTTTCCATGTCCTAGTTTTCTAGTCCCTTATTTTTTTAAGAGAAATAAGCCTTTATTTCCATGTTTCTCTAAATAAGCTGGCTGAGTTGGTAGCTTTGAAGGGGATTTGTCAAAGAGACCAAACCCCATATGCTCTCCTATGACTCTTACTCGACTTCAGTCTTGGCTGGGGCTACAGCACCAGCAGAAGCAGACGTGACAGCAATAACCACAAGAGTGTCAGCCACAAATGCAGGTGGATGGCCTAAGAAGTCCTTCCCCCTTTCAGCAAGAGAGAAGGTGTTCTCGGTCTCTACAAAGCCTGGACCTGGTTGTATCATTGATGAAAGAGTGTGGCACTGAGGCAACAGTCAGGGAATCATCTGCAGACAAACACTGGCAACATTTCGGACACCCTTTATGAAGGGAGAATGCAGAGAGCTCTGTGATGTCAAACACTTCCCGGGCTGTGTAAAGGCTGCATCTTCTGGATGATCAGCCCAAAGGAGAAGAAAGAAATGTTGAGCATGGTCATCAGTGTGGCTGTGCTGGCTCGCACTAGGGCTCCAGCTTTTATCGGCTGCACATCACTCAGCATTTCAATGGTACCCCTGGAGATTTTAGTGATGATGCCTAAAGCCTAGAAGAAAGTTGCTTCTCAAGCCTCATACCAGTGTTCAGGGATGGCACAGTGAACTCACACTATGTGGGACGATGGCATCAGCACTGGAGACAGTCTGCACCTTATTGGCCTGCAGCATGTCCCTAACCTTGGTGAATTTCTCCTTCGTGAACACAAATCTCACATCACCCCGGATTTGAGGTAATAGTTCCCCAGATCTAGGTTGCTCTATCATCAGGACTCCTCATTAGAGTGACATTGCCTTTAAACCCTTTCTGACAATCCCTGAGGCAAGGCCTTGATACTCAGGGAAGGCAAGGTGACCCAAAAAATCCAGCTGCTTCCTTAATATCATATAACTTTTGGATGATTATCCCAAATCCTTCATAGTGGGAGATGACAATGTGGGCTCCCTGAGAGGGAAGGCCATGGTGTTGATAGGTGCGGCCAATCTACTACTATTAAGCCAGGTGAAGTAATTCTGATGGAAATTATTAGAAACCATATTGAAGATTATGCTAATGTCTTGTCACCTTAATTTTAATTACATAAAATTAATAATATAATATGTGGAGAGCACAAAATAATATAATAGAGAAGTACATGCATAACATGAAAAAGACAGAAATCAAGAATCCTCATTCCTTTTATACAGACCGAACTGCATTTTATTCTCTATTTACTCATTTGGCATGAGTTAGAAAATGTTAAAACAATGAAAGTCATGAAAATGGATCAAATGCATTTCACACCCAAACATAATTGCTTAAAATACTTAGAAAATATTATATTTTATAGTATGATGATAGAACATCTGTGTTACTTCTTTGCGTGTCAAGTATGATTGCCAAATATTTCAAAATAACAGTTGTCAGGTCTCTCAAAGTGAAGCTGCTTTGAAATGCAGTAAAATTCATTTCTCCAATGCATTGATGAAAATGTAGAACAACCATTTAATTATTCAGATTATTAAAATTATGTGTATCTTTGTGTTTGAAAATCGGTACACAATAATTTCTTAGTAATGACAAATATTTTTAAAATATTTAGTTAATGCATACTAATGTGCTAACATCTAATGCATTTGTGGTAATCCTGCTAAACAATAGCTTTGTTTAAACTAATGTATAACAAAAAGGTAGCTATTTATTACTATCTAAAAAAGAAGGGAAGGTAAAGAAAATTATATTACTTTTAATATGGTAAATTATTTCTCCTACACAAAATGCTTCTCTCAATTCATTTATACATGATGAACAGACATAAACTATTGTGCAACTATGAAAATGTACACACACACACACACACACACACACACACAGGAAGAGAGAAAAAAGACAGTTGTACTCTTTGTGACAAGGATATTTTATGTCTGTTCATCAAATACTTTTTTACAAGTTATTGAATGCTGCATTCAAATGTCAACATTGAAGCTACACCCGGTCATTGATTCATATCAGTATGTTGTATAAAGTTAGCCAGTGGCATATCATATCAAAACTATATATTGTGAGTTATTTCCAAAGATAATTTGCTAGTATGTTATCTCCTATTTTATATACTAATTTGCTTTATTGGTAAGCATATAACTATAACACATTGATTTTAATCCTCAAGTAAAACAGATTTGAATATGTCTGTGCTCAAAGTTTATAAGTATCATGTGTTTCCCTACTTAAGTACAAAGATATGTAACTGAACTCAAACACACACAAGGTGATGGTCAGTGTAAGACCATGGAAGCATGCAGTGTGAAACCTGTCTGTTGCTTCTCCTCCTCCTCCTCCTCCTCCTCCTCCTCCTCCTCCTCCTCCTCCTCCTCCTCCTCCGCCCTCCTACTCTTCTTCTGCTTCTGCTTCTGCTTCTCCTCCTCCGCCACCCTCCTCCTCTTCTTCTGCTTCTGCTTCTCCTCCTCCTCTTCATCCTCTTCCTCATTTAAAGACAAGATTCTTTGTGTATCCCTGGCTTTCACTCTGGAGGCCAGGCTGGCTTCCAACTCAAAGCTGCTTCTCCCTTATGCTGTGCTTAAAGGCACATTGCCACACCTGTTTAGAAAACTGTTTGCTTTTTAACATGATGTGGAAGAGATATTTCACATATAATAGAGAAATATACACCCTAATTGGAAAAGAAAAACATAAGATAGTTTTCAAAGTATAAAGTAGGCTGGTTATTGAACCTATTAGTTCTTGCGAAGTACTTACCAAGCCTCATACATATGAACTGTTATATATTTCATATACAATACATATTGTAAGGAAGTTGATTACACAACAGTGGTTAGAATGACTATGAATCAAATGATAAGCAAGTTATATATAATATAAGCTAAAGCATATTTGAAAGATCTGAGAACATTACACACTCTATCCATGAGATGATAGTGAATGTATTTAATCAGATAAGACATTTTGTAAATTTTACCTTAAATCTCAAATAGATTTATTTTTATAACATATCAATCTGTAAGAGTAAAATTGCCTGAAAAATGTTGAATTATACAAAAAAAATGAATGTTGGTTCATGTAAAGATCTTCTGCCTTATGAAAAGACAAATAAATGGGAAGAAGATTAATAGAAGATCATAGAATAATCTACTAAAATTTAGATAATATTAAATATGACTCATAATGTAAAGACTGTTAAAAGCTGTGAAACTTGAAGAATGGCAGCATAAACTAAATTAGAATATACCACCTGGAAAATCTCATACAAACTGTTACAATTGCACTGTTATTTGAAAACTTTATGATTTTAAATCACAGTGCAGGAAGCACAGATGGAGGAAATGATAAGAAGGCAAAATTTCCCTCTTCAAGCAGCTCAAGTTCACCAATCACATTGGATATTTAATGTATACAAGCACACTCTAGGCAGTAGAGGAAGCCCGCTTGGCTCTCAGTGATAAACGCTGTGATTTTGTGTATCATTTCACCTCATTTTGGATGTTGGCAGGATGTAATAATTTGATAATAAATGAAAACATCTTTAAGCACATAGTTGGAGGCAAACATCAATTGGTAATCTTCCATGTTTATTTCAATTTACTCCATTTATAGTTGCACTTGTAATCAAGAAGAAAGGCAGTATCTGATGGTGCTGGGGCACAAATACCAGTGTACTCTCTAAACTATTGGGTGTTTAATCAAATCAGAACTTATTTAAATGTTAGTTTAAAAAAAACCTTCTATTTAAAACTTTTTCATTGGTAAATTAGAACAAAATCTAGTGAAATTATAAATTCAAATAGGGATTTTTTTTCCAACATATATCTGGGGAAATTTATTTTCAGCATAACCGGCCTATGAGACATGCTTCTAATTGCATCTAGAGGCTGCAATATTTCAGAGGATACAAAACCACTATGTATTTCTTTAATGTGCAAAGTGATGAAAACAGATTATATTAAAAAGCAAGACACTTGAACCAGAATAAATAATAATCCTGATTATTCACCTAACTCACAGTTCTTTCTTTCTATTATGGGCTGTTTTCAGCCTTATTGAAAAGTATTGTTTCTCCTGGTTCTTGTACAGAAAACCAATTTACATAAAAACACATTGTGCTTAATTGAGCAGCTAATTATATGAAAATGGCTGTCAGTCAAGCAATAGTAATTGGCTATTTTCAAAGTAAACAACGGTTTAGTGAATTTTACTACCATTTTTCCATGTAGTTTCTATGTAGACAATTCTGTAATTGTTATACTTGAGATATATTCAAGGTATACTCATCACATTGTGTGACTATTAAAAGGAAAATTAATCAACATATTTCACTGAATTATAGTTAACTAACAATAGACATTATTACACATAAAACGTAATATAAAATAGACATTTTTAGAGATACCAATTTTGATCCTAGCATGTGATGGTGCCTGAATATGAATTTCTTGCAAAATATAGGGATTAACCCAGTGCTGGGGATGTCTTTCTGTATGCTGTAAATGTGTTGCTCTGATTGATTGATAAATAAAGTGCTGATTGGCCAGTAGCCAGGCAGGAAGTATAGGTGGGACAAAGAGAGAGGAGAATTCTGGAAAGAGGAAGGCTGAGTCAGGAGTCACCAGGCAGACACAGAGGAAACAAGATGTAAAAGTACTGGTAAGCCACAAGCCATGTGTCAACTTATAGATTACTAGAAATGGGTTAATTTAAGATATAAGAACTAGATAGCAAGAAGCTTGCCATGATCATACAGTTTAAAAGTAATATAAGTCTCTGTGTGTTTATTTGGGTCTGAGTGGCTGCAGGAGCTGGGTGGACATAGGAAAACTTCAGCTACATCCCAGAGACCATAACTGGACAATATGCTGAGAGTAAGAGACTTTGGGACAATCAGTCCTATTTGGGTTGTCTTTGCCAATCCCCAGTCCTCTCATACACACACTCTTCAAGGCTCAGGGATCTATGTGGATGACAAACCAGAAAGATTGTAAAAACCAGAGGTGATAGATGATTTCAAGGAAACAGTGTCTTCCAGACACAGAAGGACAGATGGACATATGAACCACAGAGCTTTAGACCTGTACAACTTAAGATATATGAAGTCCCATACTGAGAGGCCAAACAGGACACTGGGTCCCACCAATAACCAAGAAGCTATCTGCAATTGATAACCACTGGAAAATGAAAAGTAAGTTTTCTCCAAGGAAGTGAAACAGAAGTATGTCAAGTACACTACAGGACAGTCCTCATGTTCAGGAGTAATTGGACAATACCAAACAGATTGTACACTTCTGGGTGTGATTGTGTGGTGTGTAGTTTGTTTTTTGAAATGTTGTCTTATTTGTTTCATGGTTGGATTGATTTTTGTTTTTGTTTATTGAGAGAGAAAAAAAGAGAGAGGAAGGACAAGTTGGGTGATTTAGAAGGTGGAGTGGTTGTGGGAGGAGTGGATCAGGGAAGAGTTAGGGGAGGGAAAATATTATCAAAATACACTGCATGAATAAAAACTTTTCAAATAAAAATGGTTTAAAAAATAAAAAGAAATGGTTTCTGTAGTGGGTTACCAAACCATTATGACTCTAAATGTTGCCATTTTATCTTAAGTACATTTATTACTATTGAACATAGATAATAGTTATTTGGGGTACATATATAATAAATGCTTCTACAAAGTTCACAAACTTTCACCTCATCAATCAAATATATTGTTTTTTCTTAGTCTGATATGAACAGTAAAAATTATTTGTCTTATTTCACTTGGAATTATTAAGCCTCTTATTACTATTATAAAATCTGTTTTTCTTTAAAAGTGAAACAATGCCTATCTTAGTTACTTTTCTATTGTGGATGATATTCACCATAACTTTGGAAATTTACAGAATACAGTTTATTGGACCTTGCAGTTTCAGAGAATGAGTCCATAATCATCATGGCTGGGAACATAGCAGGACGGCAAGCAGGCAGGCAGGCAGGCATGATGTTGGTACAGGAGCTGAGAGCTTCCATTGGATCCACAAGCAATAGTCAGAGATAGAGACACAGATATAGATAAAACTGCAGGGTGGGGGGAAGATAAATCAGAATGGTGTGGGATTTTTAATCCTCAAAGCTTGTCCCCAGTGGCAAACTTCTTCCAAGAAGGCCACACCTCCTAATCATTCCCAGATAGTTCTACCAATTAGGGACAAAGAATAGAAATATATAAGATTATGGTATCCATTTACTCTCAAACCACCACAATTTTTTGGTAGTACTTAGTATTGTAGCAATATATATCACAGTTTTGGGAAGGAGTAGAAGCACTTCCTTATAATTTGGGCTGTGATTTCAAGGCATGCACTGTAGTTGGAGTTTTCTCCAGTCCTGCCTGGCCCACGGTCAGGACAAATCTCTCTCACCCACCAGTCCCATAGCTGTTTAGACCCAACTGAGTAAACACATAGAGACTTATATTGTTTACAAACTGTATGGCCACAGTAGGATTTTTCTTATTTAGTTTTTATATCTTAAATTAACTCATTTTATTAGTTTATAAGTTGTCACATGGCTCGTGGCTTATTGGTACCTTACATCTCGCTTTTTAAGGCAGCAGCTGGCAGTGTTTTTTTGACTCGGCCTTTTATTTCTTAGGATTTTTTTTCTCCTTGTCCCACCTATACTTCCTGCCTGGCTACTGGCCAATCAGTGTTTTATTTATTACCAATCAGAGTAACACATTTAACATACAGAACATCCCACAACAATGCACTTCAGATATCTAGCACAGCCCAGGATAACTAAGGATAACTGCAACTATAACTATTTAGTCTTCAACTCCATCAAAGACCCAGAAGGATGTATTATTTAACAACAGAGACATTTGGCCACCTGGACAGACACCCAAAGTTAGTTCCTCTGCAAAGTTGGGGCAACCATCTTCAGCTTGCAGGCCTAAAGTATCTGGAAGGCTTTTCTTTTCTTTTTTTTTTTTTTTTTTAAAGATTTATTCATTTATTATGTATACAGAAGAGGGTGCCAGATCTCATTACAGATGGTTGTGAGCCACCATGTGGTTGCTGGGAATTGAACTCAGGACCTCTGGAAGAGCAGTCGGTGCTCTTAACCTCTGAGCCATCTCTCCAGCCCTGGAAGGCTTTTCTATGAAGCAGGAATTTTGTACTGCCCTGCCTTGTTGTGGCAATATTTATCAGTCACTTTCCTCTGTGTCCTGCAGAATATCTGGTAGACTCTTCTGTGAAGCAGGAATTTTTAAGGACTGTCCTGCTTTGTTTTGGCAAAGTTCAACAGTCTTTTTCTTTTGTGTCCTGCATGTCCAGTCTGCACAGCACATTGTCAGTAGTCAAAGGCAAGAACAGTTTCTTTGCCCAGTGGCTAACCTTGCCATAATGAAAGCAAACTCCATAAAGAGTTTCTTCAATGCCCATCATCTTCTCTGAAGTAAATTGGTGTTGCCAGGAGCAGATGTATTTCATTGTCATGTAAAACTTCAAATTAACAAAACATTTTAAATGCTATATTCCATAGGTCTTTGAAACATTTGAAGACTACCAAATTATATCAACATATGTTCTGGAAAGCATACCTAACATATCTACAAATTTGATTATTATAAATGATTAACTACTGACCTATGTTTCTTGATTGTCTTATATAGTTTTAATAATAGCTTTCAAAAACTAGAACTTTACCTTACATTTTTTAATAAACTGCATAGGTACAAAACCTTATCCAAGAGTAGAAACACATACACAATATGTGGTAACAAAAACAATTTAAATTTGCATCAATTTACACAAACCCTTTAGACAAGTGTAGAAACATATAAAGTGTAACAATAATAATTTTAAATTTGTATCAATGTACTATATTCCTCTAAATGATAGCAAAAACACATAACCCACCAAATAACAAAAACCACCCACAAACCCCAACTCTTGGGAATGTGGGTATAGATTTCTTCATACTTCATCCTGCTGTCTGTGGATGAAGTATCTTTAGGGTTCCAGAGAGAAAACTTTGAGATAATGACCAAGTCCTGGGAAGACCAGCAGTAACCTTTCCTGATAGATATCACCTGTCAAGTTTCAGGAGGTCTCGCTTGATCAAACTTGATCCATATTAACCTTGAAGGAATCCACAGCCTCTCATCTCCTGTGGGAACAAAACTCCAAAGCATTTTTGATTTCCATTTGACAAATATATATATTTTTTTTACTTCTTTAAAGTTAAGACATTTCTAAAATGTCTAAATAGGTTCAATTTAGCAGTCCGGTTCACAATCCATGTGTCTTAGCAGCTGTCTTTTGCTTCTCAACAGTCAAAAAATTCAAAATCAACACATACAAGATCCAAACTACCTGTGCATTTCCCATCTTACGTGTTTTTTTTTTTTTAATAAATTACTCATTTTTTTTCTATGACTATACTCTTTTCCTTTTCTTAAGCCTATGCATTGTTAAACACACTATAACCTGTTTACAGGTGTTTCCATCTGGACCTCTTTTACTTCATATCTCTAGCCCTTTTTTTTTTTGCTCTTTGCCATTTCCAAGAGTTTCTCATTTTTCAGAGCTTTATTTATTTATTTGTTGTTTTTGTATGAGTCCATCTCCAGTCTTTTAGAGTAAACTTTAGACTGCTAATGTATACCTGGATTCTCCACACGAGGCTCTCAGCTGGCCCTGCACGCTTTTCGGGTCTTGAAAGCCAAACCTAAAGCTCATCCGAGTCAGAGGTTCCTGACTGAAAACTGCATTCAACCTTCCCAGCTGTGGAAGCCAGTACCTGTGTTGCCACAGGCCATTTTTGCTTAGATTGCTGTTTGTTTTTATTTAGCGCTGCCTGATAAACAGCAGCGCCTCTTAAAGGAGCCTTGTCCTTTTTCTGTTATTGTTCAGTTTTCCCAGGCTCTAGATGGATATCCGAGTCCTAAGTTGGTATGCCAATTTGTTGTTGTTAGTATTTTACTCTT
The DNA here is from genome assembly GCF_007827085.1 of Peromyscus californicus insignis. Taxonomy (NCBI): domain Eukaryota; kingdom Metazoa; phylum Chordata; class Mammalia; order Rodentia; family Cricetidae; genus Peromyscus; species Peromyscus californicus. The sequence continues at coordinate 27,486,076 of NW_026294617.1, forward strand.
TTGTGGGGGGAGGGTGCCACCCAGCTCCCAGATAAATTACACAGGGAGGCTTATTCTGACTTATGCATGCCTGGCCCTTGCTTGGCTGAGTTTCGAGCCTGCTTACCTTAAATTCACCCAGCTACCTTTGGCCTCTGGGCTTTTCCCATTCTCTAACTTCTGCAAATCTTACTCTTACTTTGTGACTTGCTGTGTAGCTGGGTGGCTCGCCCCTGGAGTCTTCCCCCTTCTCTGGCTGCTCCTAGATCTTAGATCTCTCCTCCCAGATTTCTCCCTCTCTATATATTCTCTCTGCCTGCCTGTTCTGCCTATCCTTTCTACTGCCTTGGTATTGAGCAGTTCTTTATTAGACCATCAGGTGTGTTAGACAGGCACAGTAACACAGCTTCACAGAGTTAAACAAATGCAACATAAACAACAACAACAACAAAAAGAACACATCATAAAATGTTCTACATGAAATGGCATTTTCAATAGTTGATTTACACTTTTTGGGTTAGGAATTACTACTTTTGCAGCTCATGGCACATTATTTTAGTCTTACTGAAAAATCCTACACTGTTTATAAATAAGGAAACTTAGTTTGAAGATGCTACTTACTTTATTGCAGACAGTGCACACAGACTCCTTAAATCATTACGAAACATTTTAAAAATAGAGAAACCATTGAGTCACCCAAAAGGTTAAACTATCCTGAAATATTTGAAATGATTTTCTAACCTCATAAAATTGAGAAATCACAAAAAAGTAAAAATGTACAAAAATTTACTACATTAATACCTAAGAAAAAATTCTCAATGAAAAATCAAATATGGAGAATTGACTTGACAAAATAAAATAGAAACATGGCATATCAAATAAAAATTTTTCTAACATGCAATTATGCCATCATACTCCTGATGCAAAATTTTAAATCTATTAGAGAAAAACAATTCAGGCATCTGATACAGTTGTAAGATTGATTTCCTTTCTGCCTAACCCAGTGTTTCGGCACACTTAGAGGCATTTTGAAGTCTGTCTAGTTGTAAATAGATAAAATAGAGACATTTGTACTTTCACTGGTTATAAATAACAAAAACCTAAAATTCCACTATGTTCTAAAAATAAAATGATTTTATTCCTAAAAAATTGAAGAAAAATGAAACCAATTATTTTATTATCCTCCAACTTTCTTACTTTCAACACAGTCAGCTTATGGTATTGGGTGATAACACTGTTCATGTTTTCAATAAGGTTTTCTTTCATTCTCCAAACATTTCTTTGTTCTACCAGTTCCTAATCTGTAAAATTATTACTTTTCCTCTTGAAATTGTGGATTGACTATATTCATCTTATTAAGAGTTCAAGTGATTGCTGTACATTATTGTAGTTTCATTACATCATAGAAGTGTCAAAGTGTTGCTTATGGAATGTGTTCTAGTGAGTCAGCCAAGGAACACAGCTGAGTGCCGCAAGGACCTGCATCTAACCAGAACACTGAAACGTTTCTAAGTCAATTCAGCTACAGAGGAAAGGGTCCACTCTTCTCGTCAACAACAGCCTCTGTGATGTCTTTGCCGGTGCGTAACTGATCTATGTAACATCTCCCATGAATCTTAACCTCTCATCTCTGCTTATTTGCTTTAAACCTCTTATTTTAAACAGATCAACTTATATATCCTTTTTGGTTTTGTTTTTAAAGAAAATTACATACCCGAGAATCTTGGAATACTTTTTTTTTCGTTGTTTTACCGTGGCAAGAGGCACAATATCTGGAGAATGCACATCATCAACTATCGTTAATACAGTCCATCCTCAAATGCCAAGTACATTAGCAGTGTTTGAAGGCAATTAACGGAGGAAACACAGCAACCAAAGCAACCCATTATGGAACCACCTTCCATTCACAGCTGATTTGTATGGAGAAATGACATCAGATCCCAGCTGAGGAAATGGAGATAGAGAAGGAGGTCTGGGCTGATAAAGCACCATCCTGTTGCAGTTTAATTTTATTTAAACAGCAGACGCTCATCATCCTAATTAGAAATTAAAATCACTTGGTAACTATTGAAGAGTAGTGCCTGCATCCATGGCAGGGGCTGGAGGGAAAACTGCCAGTCACCTTATATTATAATTGGTGAAGGAGAAATCTTCTAAACTGACATATGTGACGCCATGCACAGTGGGATTGGTAGGATAACATCCTCTGAATAAGAAAAAAATTGAAATCCACTTATGCCAAGTCTTAAAGAGATCATGGGTGTTATTCACATGTGGCAAACATGGTCACTGAAGAAATAATCACAAATTCAGTGAATATCAAAAGTTTAGTGTGGTGATATATTGTGTCCCCCAATATATTGTGCATCCTAGTAAACTTATCTGGGGTCAGAGGACAGAACACCCACTAGATAGACATAGAGGCCAAAAAATAGTGGCACATACACCTTTAATTCTAGCATTCTGGAGGCAGAGATCCATGTGGATCTCTGTGAGTTCAAGGCCACACTGGAAACAGCCAGGCATGGTGACACATGCCTTGAATCGCAGGAAGTGATGGCAGGAAGCAGAAAGGTATATAAGGTGCGAGGACCAGGAACTAGACCCTTTGTTAAGCTTTTAGGCTTTTAGCAGCAGTTCAGCTGAAATCCATTCAGATGAGGACACAGAGGCTTCCAGTTTGAAGAAACGAGATCACCTGAACAATTGGCGAGGCAAGGTTAGCTGTGGCTTGTTCTGTTTCTCTGATCTTTCAGCATTCACCCCAATACCTGGTTCCGGGTTTGTTTTTATGAATAAGACCCTTTAAGATTCGTGCTACAGTTTAGAGCGTATTTATTTATATCAACTAGCATGTTTGTCATCAAAATATGCTTTGCTTTTTCTTTTAACTCATTAGCCTAAGATTTCTATTTTCTTGTAAATATATTTAGAATAATTAGAATCAAGAACATAGACAAATATCACTTGCAATTATAATAAATGAATTTGTGTAAAAATAGAATACTGAAAAATTTCATGGATGTCAAAATTTTGATTCATGAATATACACATTTTGGGATTACCTATTTGATTTGAAACCATTTATGAACAGACAGTATGTAGTTTATCATAAGTTTTAGTACTTTTTTCATATTATCATCATGGGTACATAACACTGGTCACTACTAGGTCATGGCTACTTACACACAAGCTTGAATGTGAAGAATACATTTGTGACTATAGCTCAGATTTTTGTTATAAATTTTCTTCATTTAGCAAACTATGGCTTTCTGGGCAGTTCTAAGCTGACAGTGGAGAGGCTTATGTAGTATCTTATCAGATCCATCTGATTCATAATCTAAAGGATATAAACTAGCATTTCCTTTCAAAGAGAAGAAACAAAAGCAGGAAGAAGGAAAATAATTCAAAATATTGAATATTTTCTTCTTAAACATTCATTATCATTAACTATTCCTCTTAACATCAAAAATAATTCAATCGAATGCCAAAATGATGTTTTCAATATTTTATTACTCTTTCGCTTTTTCTGATTTCTTTTTCCTTTGAAGATAAAAGAGGCGTTTTAATTAAGATGCAATGGGAATAAATTTGGAATTAGCATATGATGCTATTCAATAAAAGCAGCTTTAATTATAACCTTTTCCTGTTTATCTCACAGATTCAGGGGGAAAACATTACAGGCAAAATAAATGCTATCCTAAATATTATATATAATTATATAATGCCATAAAACTTTATTTTGATGAGGGAATGCCTCCTTATGTTTTAGTTTGAAAATCCTGAGACTTGTAGACAAGAAGAATTTTACATATATTTGGGAACTACTTGCCTTACTTGAGAGATTGGTTCTTTTTTCTTACATGGACATATTCTTACATGGACATATGTGCTTGAAACATATTCTCATTTTAAAAATTTCCTAAAATTAGCCAAAGTTTCAGATACAGTGTTTGACAGGCTAAAACCTCACCACCAAGATGATCATGGATCTCATAAAATATAATAGACTCTGTTTATCTAGTGACTTAAAGTAGTCTCTGCTGATTATCTAAGCATTAAGATATAGAATATCTTTTTCTCAATCATCTTTCGAGAGAAATAAAGTGAAATCAAATGTTTCTAATAATTTCAGAATAAATCAAGAAATTTCTTCATAATTTTGATAGGCTTCTTTGCACTTAATGTGAAAGTCTTGTGAGTATAAGAATATAGACTTTCTATTGAATCAAATTAAAGCTAAAAATAATTTATGGTTATTTATATATAGAAAACTATTTTCTGTAGTATATACATTTTCATGAAAAAATCTAGAATTTTATTTCCAATTTAATTCTTCTTTACATTGGTCTACAAAAGTCTTTATTATTGTTATTTTTGGTTTTATCATTGATGATGTAAATCGTGGAGTACTTTAGCAATAGTTGTATAGGGACTTGCTAAACTATGAAAAATTAAAGTGTTTATTTCAGGAGATTTAAAGATGGCTCAGTGGTTAAAAGCACTGTCTGATCTTCCAGAGGACCCAGGATTTCCAGCATCTTCCAGCACATATATGGCATCTCAGAACCACATATGACTCCAGTTCCAGGGGATCTGTAACTCTCTCTCTGGCTCCATGGGATTTGCATGAACATGGTGTACATTTGTGCATTCTTGCCAAGCACTCACATATATAAAAATATATATAAATGCATTTAAAAATTTTATTACATACTGTTACATACTTTCTAAAAATATTGGAGCAACTTCTCTATGGATAGACATAACAAATACAATAATATACATTTGAATGCATGAATCAATATCTCACTGTTCTATTGGATGAATTTAAGATCTTACATAGTTTTACTTTCATTAATTGCATGATTAAATCTTAGAGGGTAGTAAGAAAAGATGCAGCTTCTAGAGATTCTGGTTTGATAACTGATTAGTAGTACAGTAGCTGAAAGTTCACAAGTTTTAAATAAAAGTAGGAAAAGAAACAAATTCATTATTAAGAAAAGAGTATTGGAAGTAGAGGAAGGAAAGAAAGTTCAGTAGATAAAACTAAGCAGTAAAACAGATTTTAGGAAGGTTTTCTGGTAGAGATTCAGGTATACAAATCTTATATACATAAAACTTAAAACATACAGCTCTTATTTATATATTTATTTATTTCAAATATTATATAATAAATGTTTCGTATATATATGTGTATATATATATGGTTCTCTTTCTCAATAGATAATCGATGCATCAATTGATAGATAGCTAAATGATAGATGGTATGTAGATAGATAGATGATAGATAAATAAATTATATATATAGACAGATAGATAGATAGATAGATAGATAGATAGATAGATAGATAGGATAGAAAAGACAATATAGCTAGAGGTGTGGCCAAATGGCCATGTTGTCTCACTATAGACAGAATGTATTTTTTTAGTGCTGTTAGGCTGCCTGCAAACACTTAAGAGTTTAGTTTGTGAAACTGAAAGTTTACAGCATTGTGGAAGAAACTGTTCTCTCTAAGCAAACGTTTTGATTACTTCATCGTTTGCCAGTGACTAGCCAGAGTTCTGTCACTGTAGTGTAATACCAAGGTTCTTAGCTTACAAGATGATTACTTAGCTCTCAGTTCTGAGCTTTCTCATCTAAGAGACAGGCCTATTGTTTGAGCCAGTCCTATAGGTGCTAGATAGAGTGGTGAGTAGCAAACTGTGGAATCAACTGTCCCTTTCACAGGCAGAGAGCAGAGAAAGAATGGGTTAGAGTCATGCATTCCCTTTTGAGGATGTGCCCCAGCAGCTTAAGAACATCCTATGAAGAGTCATTGCCTAAAATCCTACAGAACCAAAGGGTTGCCCCTCTCTGGAAACTTCAGTGACATTCAATCATGCACTTATGGCACTCAGTCAGTCTGAGATTTTTCACAGAAAGAAAGAAAATGAGGAAGAGTTCATGAGAGGATCTGACATAAATCAGTAGAACATAAGTCCATCCAATTATTGAACTTCATGACATCAATTTCTTCCATTCCCATAACCCATAAATATGTGGGAACATGCCATAGTATGGTGGTGCATTGACTAATATTTATTTAAAAAAAAAAAGAAAACATGACCAGGAAAATAAGAGCTATTGAAAACATGTATCAGTTATAATATAAAAATGTGGATCAACTGTTGAGGTGAGGCTATGCCCTGCCTTACTTACTTCAATGATGTTCAGTTTGAAAGCATACAGAAATGTTGTTTTAACTATTCCATTACTTCCTGATTTCTAACCCATTTCATGTTAAATCCTTCTAAGAAAATAGTATTTAGAACAGCTTAGCCTGTGGCTTACTTGAGTATCTACTAGAAAGTTTCTGTTGTTCCAGAGGGCTGGTAATCCATCAAACAGAAGCCATTAAAGCTCAGCAGTCTCTTTCTTGGGCAGAGAGAGGAAGTGCATCCAATTTTCTGGTTATTTGATACTCTTTCTTGGGGGACCCATTTCCCTTTGCTCCAACTCAAGCACATTATGACACCTGGCAGAGCTAAGGGAACACCTGGCAGACCGTGGAAGGGAGCATTGATACAGAGAAACTCGTTATAGCATAATGACAACAGACTGAACATGAGATCGTGATCCCTAGATAAGGTGGGGTGATGCAGGGAGGGAGAGAGTAGAGAGAGAGAGAGAGAGAGAGAGAGAGAGAGAGAGAGAGAGAGAGAGAGAATGAAATTAGTACAGGAATAGGAATTTGCATTATCTATGAATCTCTATAAGCAAACTCAGATAAGATATAGTCAAAAGAAATCTTAAGTAATTCATGACTATCTAGTCAGGGTACTTGAGGAGGAGTATTTTTCTGTATCAATTGATTTTTAAAACCTAGCACATATGGTGACCTCTCTGTCTCTCTGTCTTTGTCTTTCTGTCTCTATCTCTGCTTGTTTCACTGTGTGTTATGTGTGTCTGTGTATGTGTGAATGTGTTCCTAATTCTCAGACATCACACAATGTAACAAAACACATGAAAAAAATAACTTAAGAACAAGAAGTGCTCTAACCATAGAAACATAATAAATCTTCAAACATCTATCTATGTATCTGAAGACACTGTTACATTAATAATTTTATAGAGTTCAAAAATAACCATCTTAAAGATGCTAAGTGAGCCGGGCGGTGGTGGCGCACGCCTTTAATCCCAGCACTCGGGAGGCAGAGCCAGGCGGATCTCTGTGAGTTCGAGGCCAGCCTGGTCTCCAAAGCGAGTACCAGGAAAGGCGCAAAGCTACACAGAGAAACCCTGTCTCGAAAAACCAAAAAAAAAAAAAAAAAAAAAAAAAAAAAAAAAAAAAAAAAAAAAAAGATGCTAAGTGAGTTCAGGAAAGGGAGAAGTAGATAAATACACAAAATAAAGGTTTCCAAAATAAAGCAGAAAATATTAGAACAAATAAAAAATTTGGCAACTGAAAAATGTCATACCTTTATTGAAAAATTCCCTAGAGTAATGAAGACCTGAGGATGCAGAAGTAACAATTTGGAGAGAGAGAGAGAGAGACAGGTCATTTTACACAGACCAAGAAGCACCTTGAAAAGAAACACAGAAGGAGAAAGTAAGAAAATCCTATGAACCTTTTAAGACAACATGAATCAGGAAGATGCACTCATGATGATCTTGATGGGTATCTAAGGACAGAAAGAGGTAGAAGGACACAAAACCTATTGTTTAATGAACAATGACTTTAAAATTCTCAATTATGTAAGAAGTAGTAGAGAATCTGCATAAAGAACATAAAATAACTCAAAATAGAATAATTTAAACAGATTCACATAGGTAGGTATTATAATCAAATCTGAGAAAGTTACAGTCAGATAATTGAAGTAGAAAGAGATGGGAAATTTTTGCCTTTGTTTACACAGGGACCTCTATAAGGATATATCAGTGGGTTTCTCAGAATGGGAGTTGTAGATCAGAAGGGAGTGAATAGTAAGCTCAGATAGTGAAAGAAAAGAAAAGAAAACAACAGGAAACTGCAAGACCTCAGCAGTAATCCTGTGTAAAACCTGTATTAAACAGAAATTGATTGATATTCCCGAGAAAAACAAAAATTTAAGGGTTTTTAATCAACACTACCGTGACCTTGAAAACAATGACAAAGGAAGCCCTTCAAGCTGAAACCACAGGGTTCCAAAATGCAGCACAAAGCTGTATAAAAAATAAAGCAGCTTGTAAGGGTAAATATGCAGTGAAGTAAATGTTACGATATTGTCACAGTGGTGTGCAAATCATTTCATCATATGGAATTAAAATACGAAAGAGTAAAGAAGTATAAAATATGGTCATGGAAAAACAGTATAAATAAATGTGATTTGCAATATCAATAACACAAACAATATGTTGTAGCACTGAAAATTAAGGGTATGGGGTTCAATTTGCAATTGGATTTAGGTTACCAGCTTAAGAGAAATAGTTACAAACGTAAGACTAAAAAGACTTAGCCAACATGAGACACTAAAAATCCATACAGCAACAGCACATAATTAAACAAGACACAAAAATAGCTGTGGCACAGGGACCCTTAACAAATTCAAACTTTATCAGTTATACCATAAATGGATCACAACAAAACAAATACAAGGCCTAAAGCGATAAATCAGCTGTAAAGATGAGTAATTTATAGCTCATATGCTGTACTTGAGATTACTTACTATTTTTATTTGTTATTTGATTTAAAGATTAAAATCAAGGCTGAGAAGTTAACTCAGTAGTCATTTATTGCTCTTGCAGAGGTCATGAGTTCAATCCCCATCACCTACATGGCAGCTCACAGCCTTCTGTAACTCTAATCCCAGGAGATTAAAATCCTCATTCTGACCTTTGTGGATAATCAGCCCACACGTGGTGTACACATATACATCCAACCCCCCAAAAAAATCCTATCAGACTTTGGAATGTAGCAAAGAAGAAGTATAAATAAAAATGTTAAAATTCAGCTTTGTAGTCTGTTTCTCTAGAAAACACAGATCATGTTTTCATAGCAGGCAGGCCTGTGAAGTAAAGAGAAGGCAGACACTCTGAGAATATGGAGATCTATTAGAAATTAAAAAAATGTATTTTTTAAGATAAAGCATAATACATATGATTGTCTCCTTTACTAATGAATAAATTGAGTTGTGTGGTATTAATGTAACTCTCCCAAATTTTCTCAGATGGCAAGGTCTAGATGCTTGTTTTGTGTTTTATACTATTGTTTTATTAGAATTTGCAAAAAATTTCCCACCTTCATTTTTACAATGGGGGAGTACAAAATAAAGATAAAAATGAGTAGCAAATTAGATGCCCCATATTCTATTTATGATATCTTTATGAACTTCTGGCATCATCCCACTGATTTGTGGTATTTAAAGACCATATCTTTAAATCGGAAACAACAAAAGCATGTAGTTTAGATTACCTTTAGGGTCATTTATGGTTTTATCATTCACTGACAGTATGGTATGAGAATCCCTGTTCACCTTTAGAAATCATTGCCATTAGCTTAATAGAGCTAAAAGTCAGAAGAGTTGCAGTTAAAGCATCGATTCCTACCCTGCTTCTCCTGAGAACTGTGTGGATTATTAACAGGAGCATCTCATGGTAATAAAATGATTCTATTTCCTGAGTATTGTTCAAAGTTTTAATAACTTAAATGAATTAACCAGCTTTCAAAGGTCACTTTTCCAATAAATGGCAAATAAAAAAAGGTTAATAAAATGATTCACAGACATTTATTGTTACTTACAAGGGTTATTCTGTCTGACATCTATATGTGCATAATTATAGCCAAGCTCTAAAATCGCACAAAAAGCTTTTTCCTTTTTCCCAGTCAGCAGAGCAAAGATTACATCTCACTGTGGCATTTTCACATATTTGAGAGCAACCTCTCTCATAAATGTGCAACTGATCTGGTTAAAAAGTGCTGTGACTGCTGTTAGATTTTTTTTCTGTTTAGTTTTCATATAGCCATCTGAAAGACAGTCAAAACTTTCATTTTTGAAAGTTTTTGGTTTTTATTTTGTGAAAGGGGGTTTAGCCTGTGATGGGATTATTAAAAACAGGAAACCAGTTTTAAAATAGAAAAGAAAAATTAAATGAACATCAGCATGACTGTTACCAGGGATTAGCATATTACAAAATTTAATTCCAATTAAAAAATGTGGAAAATAGTATATCACATGTTTTATTTTTCTCCCTTTGGTATTATCTGGATATTTGCAATAGGGACGGAGTCAGCCACACTGACTGATGCATGGAAATTTAGGAAAACCTTGGATTTTAAACTTAACTAAATTTTAAATTAGAATTTTTAAAGTTACTAATTCTTTGGAAATTTTCAATAATGTGCTTTTTTTAAGAACATAGTTTTATTAACTCTTGAGAATGTCATATAATGTATCATGATATTCAGACCACATATACCCCCAACTCCTCCTAACAGAACCATCTTGTCTTCTGCATCACCCCAACTTCATGTCCTTTATTTCCTGCTTTTTTTTTCATTTTTTTTTTTTTAGAAGAAACTATCAGGAAACAGGTGCCTTAACATTATTTTTGTCTTACACTATCTCCACACCATCTTGGATGTTCTCTGAGCCTTAGGTCTAGGCATTGTATTGTGATGTATTAATTGGAGCTAGACACCACATGGTGACTTGATATTACATTTTGACCAGTTGTGACTTTTTATAATGACGTCTATCTGCTGCAATAAGAAACTCCTTTGATAAGAAGTGAGAGCAATGCTATCTGCAGGTATTTAGAATTCAGTGAGAGATTATACTGGTTAAAAAAATAGGCAGCAGTAGAGTTTTTTTCCTAGGTTCAATGACCACACCAGATGCAGGTAATTGATTAAATTCACTACTGAGATTTGAATTCCCTCCTAATGTGCCGGCCTGAAGTCCAATCAGGTAAACGTTAGTTGTACTCAAAATGCAAGTGCAATTTTTGCACTTTTTAAAATGTTTTGATCAGTCTAGAACTGCAGATTGTTTTTCTCTACTGGAAGTTTAAAGGGCTCCTTCAAATATCACAGAAGCTATACCTCTGAGCAGAGTGGAGTCTTTTAAGTCAGCCCCAGCTCAATTCAAAGTCCTGTGCCATAAGTATGTAGTGTCCTCAGCCTCAGAGCCTAAGGACTAAGGGAATGCCCTCTACTATTTCTAGACTCTCTTATACTTTCCTGACCAACAACTCCAAGGGACATTTTCCACTACTGCCATTTAGATTCTGTTGGTCTACAGATTTTGGGGAGAATATTATCACCCAGTTGGTTAACTTCAATTATACAATAAAATTACAAATATACATATATAATTTTAAATCAACAGTATATTTCCTTATGACTTGGTGTACATCTTTAGAGTTATTTATCCCTCTTCCTTCCCTCTCCCTTTGGATTGTACTCTATCTTCTCTACTTAAGTCTCCTTCAACAAATTTTCCCATGTCACCTTCACAGAAACTGTGTGCTAACATTACCCTTCCTATTTCCCTGATGGTGCTTGGGATGAACCTATAAATTTATCCATTTGTTTTATGATTTCTAACTTAAAAGAGTATATGTTTTTGGAGTTTGTTATCATGTTTTCTTTTTCAGCTCTGAATCTGTGAATTTAGGTCATCTCTTTCCTTTGATTAACTGGGTCAAAAGTCTGCTAATCTTGGCTATATTCCAAAGAACAAGCTCCTAGACTTGTTGTTTCTTTGTATTGCTTTCTTTGGTTCTATTTCAATAATTTCTGCTCAGATTTTTATTACTATTTGCAGTCTATTGGACTTGGGTTTGGTTTATTCTTGTTGTTCTAAATTATTGAGTTGCATCACTATATAATTTATTTGTGCTCTTTCTGGTTTTTATGTGTTTATGTGTTTAACACTAAAAAATTCAACCCCAGGCTTGTCTTCCTAGGTTTCATTGTGTTGCTTATATTTTTATTTCATTCCAGGAATTCTTTGCTTGCACTTTTAACTTCTTCTTTGACCTAGTAATCTGTTTGTAATGTGTCATTTAATCTCCATGAGCTTACGTTCTCACTAGAAGTTTGCTTGCTCTTGATTATAAGTTTTGTTGCATTGTTTTCAGACAGGATGCATGGACCGGTTTCAATTTTTCTAAATTTGACTAGATTTCTTTGTGTCCTGTGATAGGGTCTACTTTAAAGACTATTCCATTGGTTGTAAAATAGAATGTGTATCCATTGTGTTTGGGTGGAATATTCCATATTCATTAGGCCTATTTGATGTTTGATATAATTTGATTCTGAAGTTTCTCTGACTTTCTGTACAGATGACCTAACTATTGGATAAAGTGGAGGTACTAAAGTCACTTACTATTACTGAATTAGACTTAGCCTGTGTCTTTAAATTCAATAGTTTACTTTTTATGAAATTGGGTACACCAGAGTTTGATGCATATATGTTTAGAATTGTGATATATTATTAGTGTATTATTCCCTTTGAGTAGTATGAAAAGTCCTTCATTCTCTTTTCTTATTTGTTTTAATTTGAAGAATATTTTGTCAGTTTCCTTTTGGTAACATGGGCCTTATGCTCTAACCTGGCTCTTGCAGCCTTTGACCATTCTGTCGTCTCAGTCCTTGCCTCCATTTCCATCGCTCCTCTGTCTACCACTTTCATTCTCCAGGACCTGGCCACTCTGGAAGCTTCTTCTGTCAGTTATGGGCTCCTCGGGTGAAGGAAGGTTCTTCTCTTTCTGTGCGGATGATCCTCCTCTATTTCTAGCCTCCCTCTCCTTGTTTCCAATTCTGTCACCCCAGTGAAAGTAGCAAAGAGAAGACTTATGAAAAGAAGCCCTTTACTGAAGCCAAGACTATATATTCAAAGTAGGCATCAGAGGAGGGTGTTTCCCAGCCGAAATCCTGAGTGAGCTTGCTGATGCCATGTGAGAGGGGGTGTTTGTACAAACCTACTCATTTTTTTTTTTCTGGACAATCACAAGACTGACTCCTAGCACAATCATAGAAAGTGGTAAATTGAGCAAATAACAGCCTTGATACTCAGGATAAAATGTAGCTAAGATGATCCCCCCCCCATCACATATGATTACTATTAACCTTTAAGGAATCCACAGCCTTTCATTTCCTGTGGAAATAAAAACATAACCTTTCTCCCAACACAATACATTTTTTACTTCCATTTTAAAGTTAAGTCAACCTTAAAGTATCTAGGCTGGCTTAATTTAGCAGTCCCTTTTACAATCCAGTGTCTCTCAGCAGCTGTGAATCACTCATCATTATTCAAAAAATTAAAAGTCAACACAATACCACAGGATGCAGACTCCTTGTGGGTTTCCCATCTTTACATGCCTTTTTCCTTTATATTGCTTCATTCTCTCTTTAAAGACTCAATTTCTCTTAAACTATTTATTTTTTAAATTTGACTACTTATACCCATTTTCTTTTTCTTTTCTTACTTAAGCCTACATTTTAAACAAACTGCAGCATTTTTTTGCGGGGGGGAGGATCCTAGACCTGCCTGACTGCATGTCTCCAGCCTTTTCTGACTGTGTGAACCAAACCTTAAACTAATTGCTAAGCAATAGCTAGGTCCCCTTTGTTGCTCCAGCATTTCCACTTAGCTTGTTTCTATTTAATGTGCTGGCTACTCAAGCAATCTCTGTATGGTAGAGCCTTTTGAAGAATCCATATTCATCATCAGAGATAGGAAGTATCCTTTATACAAAACTCACATCCAATCCCATATGGGTCTGTCAGGTCCTCTAGCAAAAGGTAATGATGGGATTAATAAACTATTGACAGGAAATTTGCTGGAGGCTTCAGAATTTCATTAAAAAAAATCATCGTGTCAACAGTAAAGGTTTAAAAAAAGTATTTTTCCATAACCTAGCAACAAGCCAAGGATGTTGTAAGGAAATGTCCTACTTGTTCTTTTTACAATCAGACTCTTCTACCAGCAGGATGTAACCTAAAGGGTACTCAGAGGAATTAATTCTTGCAGATGGATGTGTTTCACTTTGCAGAATTTGGAAAACTGAAATATGCACACCACACTATTGTTATTTATTCAAGATTACAATGGACAACTGCATTGAGTTCTGATAAAGCTGATTCTGTAATCACACTTTTACTAGAAGTTATGGCTGTCATGAGTATATCTGCACAAATTAAAACTGACAATGCTCCAGCATATGTCTTTGGTAAAAATGAAACACTTTTTTGCTTATTACAATATAAAGCATATTACAGGTATACCTCATAATCCTACAGGCCAAGCAGCCATAGAAAGATCAAATTGAACTCTAAGTGATATGCTAAATAAACATAAAGGAGTAAAAAAAAAAAAACAGAAACAGATTACATAATGCTCTGTTAACTTTGAATTTTCTCAATGCCAATGAGAAAGGAACAACAGCTGTGGAGAGACATTAGATATCAGAAAAAAACACAGAATTAAATCAGCCTATATACTTTAAGAATGTGCTGACTTCAGAATGGAAACCATGATATGTGTTACATTGGGGATGAGGTTTTGCTTTTGTTTCTACAGGAGAAGAAAGCTATGGATACCTTCAAAATTGATAAAGGTTCGATCTGAACAAGAGAGACCTCTTAATTAGAAGAGGTGATAGTTCATCAACTAGCATGACCATCCAATTTAAACTAACAAATGCTTTTCATTTGGTCAGATATAACCTGTCAAAAGGGACACTCCCCAAATTTAGGCTTGGGGAAGGGTTTTTGATTTTTCTTTCAGGAGAATGAATTCTAAGGAATCTGAAGAACACTGGACAAATGAGACATCTGAAGAAAAGGGACAAATCATCCAGAAAAAAAATGTCCCAAGAAAAAGAGTAAATTGGACTATTGGTATGTCACATATAAAATTTCTTAAGTCTTCCTAAATGTTTGTTTCTGCTCTTCTCTACAGACACTTAACACAAATGGTCTTTTCGTAGTCCCAGTTCAATTAAAAATTAAAGCTGGCTTTGGAGGTGGAGAAAGGCTCTCTCCTTCTCTAAACTCAAGAATGTTTATTAAAAAGAAAATGTAAAATCTCTGCATCATGTCAGAAGAACCATCTGATATGGGCTGAAGGAAACTAAAATTAAGGAACTATTCTATTGTTGCTAATCTCTCAATTCTATCATTCTATTTTGATTCTTTGAACTATTCTTAAGGTATGAAATTTATATCAAATCAGATTTTTTTTAATTTTTTATGACTATGAGACATGTCTGCTCCTGGCAGCACCACTTTATTTCAGAGAAGATATGATCATTAAAGAAACTACATATGGAGTTAACTTTCACTGTGGCAAAAGTTAGCCTCTGTGCAAAAGAATGCCCTGGCATCGACTGCTGACAGTATGCCATCCAAAATGGACAAACAGGACACTAAACAAAGGTCTACTGATCCTTGCCAAGACAAGTGTGGCTGCAGCTTTGGCAACAGGCATCCTCTGAGGCCAGGATAATATGACACCATCGTTGAAGTGGCTTTGCAGTTCGGAAAAGGTCCAGTGCCCCTTCCTTCGAAGGCAGCTGAACAGGCAGGCAGTGGGCCGATGGCTCCTGGTGTGCAGTGGCACAGCAGCTGGAACAGTTATTCTTGAAGGAGTAACTAGGCTGATGGAGTCTGGCCTCTCAAAGGTAGACTGGCATTTAAGAAAGGAGATGAAACCACCCACAAACCAAGAAGAATGGGAAGCTGAATTCCAAAAACACCAGCAATTTCCAGAATTTAAGATCCTGAATCATGACATGACACTGGTGGAATTCAAGTTTATCTGGTAAAATGAATGCTCGCACCAAATGGGGGGTTGAGCTGTAAGCTTTGCATATATTCTACTTCATAAATGAGTCTGTCAGATATGCTAAGCCTGTAGGCAGAAGAGAAGTTGCAGAGAAACTTTGGATGACTGTCTAGGCAGGCCGCTGTCTCTGTCATTTTCAAAATTTTGGAAGTTCCTTACAATACATTTCCTATTTACTTTGGTAATATTACATCCTTCTGGAGTGTTTGATGTAGTTGAAGCTATAATTCTCATTGGTTATGATAAAAGATAAATTAGATATGAAACTTGAGACACACAAATATAGGATAGATGATAAAATATTTTCTTTAATTTTGCCAAATACAAATAGACTAGATATTGTAACTGTAATTCTTGCTTGGTAACTTTAATTATATGTAATTTTACTCTGTTAAAGTTAAAACCTTCCTTTTTGTTTAGACAGAAAGGTGGAAGTGCTGTGGGATGTTGCTCTGTATGCTGTAAATATGTGTTGCTCTGATTGGTTGATAAATAAAACATTGATTGGCCAGTAGTCAGGCAGGAAGTATAGGCAGGGTGAGCAGACAAGGAGCTGGAGCAGTAACTGAGAGTCCTACACCTTGCAGGCAATAGGAAGTAGTCTGAGACACTGGTGGTATCTTGAGCATATATAAGGCCTCAAAGCCTGCCTCCACAGTCACACATTTCCTCCATACCTATTCCAACAAAGCCACATCTCCTAATAGCGCTACTCCCTTTGGGAGCCATTTTCTTTCAAACCAACACAGATACATAGTTAGTGTAATTCCTTATGATTATTTCAGCCATTCTTACTGTTATTTCATATTCCTCCATCTTTCTTCTATATTTACTTTCTTCCCCTTGCCCTAAAGAACCACCGTCTTTTCCCATCAAATCATTTGTACCCTGATAGTCCTTTGTTGGTTCCCAAGCTTCCTACCCTACCTAGCAATTGTTCCTTTTTATGTCCCTGGTTTCTGCAATGACTTCAAGCTATGAACTCACATCTGAAGATTTGGAGCTAGGAGTCTCTGAAGTGAGGGAACATGCAACATTCCTTTCTGGGTCTGGACTATCTTACTTAATATTTTTTTTTTTCTGGTTCTATCCATTTACCACACAAAGTTAATGTTCTCATTTTTCTTTACAAATGAATAGTATTTCATAGTATATATTGCTATGTTTTCTTTATCAATTCACCAGTTGAAGGGCATTTAGGTTGTTTCCATTTCCTAGCTGTAGTTGGAAGTTTTCTGTGTGCCTCCCAGCTGATGGTCAGGACAAATCTCTCTCACTCATGTCCTTCAAGTAAACACACAGAGGCTTATATTAATTATAACGTCATTACATCAGGCTTATTACTGGCTAGCTCTTACAGTTAAATTAACCCATAATACTTATTTATGTTTAGCCACGTGACTTGGTACCTTTTCTCAGGTCAGCCTTGTCATCTTGTCTCCTCTGTGTCTGGCTGGTGACTCCTGACTCTGCTGTTCCTCTTCCCAGCATTTCTTTAGTCTGCTTGCCCTGCCAACACTTCCTGCCTCGCTACTGGCTAATCAGCATTTTATTGAATCAGTGTACAAAAGCATTATCTCACAGCATTTTTTCTTTTTCTTTTTTTTGTTTTTTTCATCTTTCTGAGGCCCTACATGGAAATTCATTCCCACATTGGAATGACAAATGTAGCAGACTTTCTTGGACTGACAGGCCCCAAATCATGACCTGGAGACTTACTATTAGTTATGCATGCTCAGCCTTATCTTATTCTTGTCCCACTAGCTCGTATAAATTAATTTAACTTATTTCCCTTCATTGATGTTTTGTCTCAGGGCTTTTTGCCTTTCTTTTGTGCTGTATGTCCTATTATTCCTGCTTCTTCCATATCTGACTGTCTGGTGGCTGCTGGGCTGGCCCCAGGTACCTCCTTCTCTTTCTCCTTCATTATCTCTTTGATCTTATTCTCTCTTTTCTCTAGAGCCTAGATTCTTCCTCTTACATACTCACTGTCACCACCAGTCATGCTTATCCCTCTATTGCCTAGCTATTGGCCATTCAGCTTTTTATTAGTTCAGCCAGGTGCTTTAAGCAGGCAAAGCAACACCACGTTACATTGTTAAACAAATTCAGCATAAACAATTGTAACACACCTTTACATAGTAAAAGTAATATTCTACAACATAAACAAATGTATTACATCTTTACATAGTTAAAGCAATATTCACAGGAGAGTTCAAAAGGAATAAATTGAAAGCCAAAGAAGCTTGCCTATGCAATTATTAAATTAACTGTTAACACCACTATAATTGAATCACATAAGAAAAACGAGATAAATAAAATACACACACACATACATATACACATCACATCACATTTGAGAATAACATCTAACATAAATAATACTCACAATTGAGACTGTTTCATAATCAATAGGTGCAGAAGGTGTATTAAAAGATTTGTACTTTAGCATAATTTCCAGTGTATTGTTAGAAGCATAATTTGCAGATATATGAATATTCAGAGTCTAGAACAAACATCCCATTGGACATAATTTTTCTTAATTGAAAAGTATCAAAGAATCCTTTCTAAAACATCTATTTCTGATAACACAGCAGATGAACCAAAGGTTTTTTGTTTGTTTGTTTGTTTGTTTTTTGTAATGAATGGCATAGTAATTGACTGTACTTAATCCTGTACTGAAATTTCATGAAAAGAAATTTAAGTGTGAAAATTTCTGAAGAAATTTTGAAGAAAATGTGAATCTATGATCATCTGTG
The DNA here is from genome assembly GCF_007827085.1 of Peromyscus californicus insignis. Lineage (NCBI taxonomy): Eukaryota > Metazoa > Chordata > Mammalia > Rodentia > Cricetidae > Peromyscus > Peromyscus californicus. The sequence continues at coordinate 27,504,627 of NW_026294617.1, forward strand.
TTGAAAGCACTGCCATAGGGCTTTATGCTCACTTCTGTGGATTCCATTCTCTTGGGCACTGGAAGGGAAGTCATCTGTGAGGGGCCCCAGCCTCGTCTGCACTCAGTCAGCCATGCATGCTTTCCTTTGCAGTTCTTGGACTTTACAATGAAAAAGCATCATGGTAGAGATGAAGGCCATGTGGTTCATTGTCAAACACATCTGCAGATATTTATCATCCAGCTATTAGATTCCTTTCAGGTATAGAGACAGATCTCCAGAGCAGACATAAACATCGCGGCCCAAGAGTATCTGCATGGTCACAATTTGATATCACTAATTTTCATATTTTGTTATTCAACTTTCTGGATTTTATGAATCTATACCAGATATTTGCATAGTATATTTTAATCACCACACCTTTAAGGAAAAAAAATAGAGCAGCAAACACATCCTCAGATATTTCTTTCCAAAGGAAATATGGAAACAGAGCACCTAGAAATCATTCTAACATATTCTGATGGAAGTTTTAAAAATAGAAAAGAAGTCATAAGAGAATATGCTATATTGCATGGACTGGATGAAAACCAAAGATGTTGCCAAAAATACATTGCTTGATATAGAACAGAATTTAAGCTATATGTTATATATAATTTTAAAGAATAATAAAATTAAGGAAAATTATAGTGAGGGCAGAGACAGTTAGAGAATGTTGTAGTTGCTAATATATTGTTCCTAATAACGAGTCAGTAAAAACACAGAGATTATAAGAAAACAATGTCAACTTTTTTTCAATGATTCCTAACTGTACTGAACTATCTAATAAAGTGACATTTATGTATTTTAATATCAATTATTATTATTATTTTTCCTTTCACCAATACGTTCATTCAAACAAATATCATCAAACATGAAGTAAATGTACATGTTCAAAATAATATGACCTCAGTGTCAGGTGGCTTGTTTCTGGTGGCTGCAGCAATCATCCAATACTCAACATATACGAGCAGCTGGGAGTCCAGCATCAAATCTCAGCGGAAGCAGAAGAAAAACAGTGTTACCTGTGCATGACAGAATGGTGCAAATTGCATAGTTAGGAGCCAGATTAGAAAGGAGAATGACAAGGCGTTTGATAAAAAATAATGGTGACAAATTAGAAACAATTGTGTTTTGTTAGCTTTCTTTAATAATTTATGTGTTTGTTTGGTTGCTTTTGCTTTGTTTGCCAACATAGAATCTCAAGTATTCAAGACTGACATCCAACTCATGGCATAGGTAGGGACGAACTTTGAACTCTCATTTCTCTTGATTCAGTTTCACAAGTGCTAGGAACACAAGCATACACATCCATAATGTTGAATATTTTTTCTACACATTCTAACATCAGTTTAATATGGTAAAAGACTGACTATAGCAAGTCATTTAAATTAATTTTGGGTTAAAAGGGAGACAATCTAGTATTTCTTAACATTTTAAAAAATGTAAGTATTTTTTATCTCATTGGCTGTCAGTTTTTAAAAACTCCTCTGCTTAAGCCAATCTTCAGGATGTTGCAAACATGTAGTTCTCTGGGTGTACATAATAGGAAGCGTTTCACTTCCATCTCATTGGTATATTTCCCAACTGTGCCCACACCATCACTCACCTACAGTTTTCTGAGTGCTATTTAGTATCAATTCCCTGCCAAGAGAAAATGCCTTTCTCTTCCCACCTCATGACCAAGCTCTGAGCAGAGCAGTGTCACTGCCTGCCTGCAGCCTTGTGCTGCTCAGCTCTGGCCACCCCATCATTCACCTTGTTGATATCTATTTTCCATGTTTGTTGTCATTGTTGTTGTTATTATTATTATTATTATTATTATTATTACTATTGTCATCACGATTGTATGTTTCTGCTGTTGAAGAACAGTGTGCTTGGGAAAGAACTAGAGTTATATGGAAGTACTTTTGCCCCTAATTGTACTCATGTGAAAACATATGGGAACATTGTCAGCAGTGTTATTTTGAATCCAAAATATCAGCTCAATTGCTTTGAGTGGAAAATCACTGGTCATTATGTGTGTGTTTGTATCAAGCAGTTTTCTTTGGTACATTGACTAATAGCACTAATAACAACTATAACAATAGCAACTTTGTACAAGACAGATTTAAAGAGAGAAAAGGAAATGCAGTGTGGCCATTCTCAAAGTTCTATATGCCAGCATTTATAATCATTTGGGGAGAAAATGAAACCAGGAAAAGTTAGGTTCAGAGTGCTGAGTTAGAGTGTACTAAAAAAGTAGAAAGCATACATTTAAATTTCAGCCCTATTATTTAAACTATTGTCATATGCCTATTTTGTAATTAAAAAATGAAAAACAAATATTATATTTGAGGTACATTAAAACACATAGAAGCACTAAACCTGGACTTACTTTTAAATTTAATAAATTAACACTATTAATGTTTAAATATATTTAGAATGAATTTTGAATTTTAGAACTGGCAATTTCTGAAAAGAATGTTAATAGTTAACAGTACATCAAAATTGCATATTTTAACCCAAATCTATTCTGACTACTGAAAAGAAAATCAATATTGAAACATGATTTAAAATCAATTATTGAAAATTTCGTTTATTGTATTCTAATTAATATTCACAGCAAAAGCCAATATCACCATTACTTCTCATAAATGCAAGTGAGGAAAATCTTAAGCATCCATATGGAAAATATAGATTTTCTTCATATCAATTGGAAAAGAGCATCTTTCATATTTCTGTTGAAATATGCATCATTTAACCTCAATTTCATGTTACTTGATAATAACCACATTAAACCAAATCCCATGCTATATGAACAAACCACAAGATCTACTGCAGGATTTTTGAGCTTGTCTACAGTGGTTCTGTTCCTACTACAATGTTAATCTGCCTGTAGAAGCAGACAGACTTTTGTGTAACCAGCAGTGGGAACCTTGATCTTTATGCGTTTTTATTATTTGTTAAGCTGAAGGTTTTATTTGCATTGTCATTAGATTTCTCTTACCTCAGATTAACTCATTTTAGTAAATTTTGAAGGCACAATTAGCCCCAAGATGAGATTTGTACAGTTTTTGAACATTCTGAACTCTTTTAGTTTAGGACTCTGATTCTGTGATGCTCTGACAAGGCAATTGTACTGATGGATACTGAAGGACTGAATATAATCGGTAGCAACGGCCTTGAGTTTAACTGGAATGTGGCTTCCTTATAATAAACTACCTAGCGTGGCTTCACGTTTCTTATTTCTACTCCTAGGCTTGGCCTTATACAGCAGAAACAGAGGCAATGCCTCTGAAACCTAAAGGCTCACATCCAAAGCACCACATGCTGGTTGTTATTAGCTTGTATTGTTATATGCAAATAATGGACTTTATTCTTGTATATAATACCATTTGACCATATTCATATTTTATTTTCTCCCTGTCTCCTTCCACCCCCTTATCTTCCATAATTGTTCTCTTTTTACACTCATTTCTTCTTTTAAAACAAACCCCCACACTAAATACTACAGAAAATGTCTTTCTGAATATGGCTTATTTGTTTGCAGACATAATCTCAATATGCACATACTTTTATGCAAATATAATTATATTTACCTTAGGATTAAATGTACTCCATCGTTTTTATGTGTTCTTTATGGTGTGTGTGTGTGTATGTGTGTGTGTATGTGTGTGTGTGTGTGTGTGTGTGTGTGTGTGTGTGTGTGTGTGTGTATGTGTGTAAGAGAGAGAGACAGAGAGAAAGACACACATACACCAAGAGGAAGAGAGAGAGAGAGAGAGAGAGAGAGAGAGAGAGAGAGAGAGAGAGAGAGAGAGAAAGAAAGAGAGAGAGAGAGATTTCCTGATTCCATAATGGGACTATTGGAAGGATATCAAGATAAACATGGATAGATCAGATGATTTTACTAGTTCTCTGATTTCTGGACTATGTGATTTATTTTCTTTTTCTTTATTTCTTAAACTATATGAAAATACCCATTTATTCCACTGTCGCCAAAAAAGCTAATTCACATGTCAATTCTCTCATTAAAATTTTACCCCAAAATTAATGCAGTCATTTTCTTATTATATCCATTATCTTTAGAAAACAAACATTCCATATGAGGTATGCATTTAAACTGAATAGTTTGCAATTTGTAAGTTCATAGTATTTTGTGAGGTTTATAAAATCTTTTCTTATTTTAACTCTTCAAAATTACTTCTTTCCATTGCTCCCAGCCTTTGGGCTGAGATCAAGTGCAAAATTACTTCTTTCCAAATCTATTACAGATTTTTAATGAAAATGAATATGCATGAAAGTGAATAGAGAAAAAAAAAGCCATTATTCTGCACCAGAATCAGAATGAGATGGGCATAGTAAGTCTAAATGAGGAAATCAGATATTCACATTCATATCCTTTCATTAACATTTGAATTTCATTTATGATGGACCTCATGCATTTTTCTTGGTTCTTTTGTTTGAATATCAAAAGAAGGTCACTTCATATTTTGATAATCTCCAAGCACTTAAATTTCACAAGGAAGACAATGAAATATATTTTCAATAGTTTTCTTTAAAATTTTAGTTTATGTTTGTGTGTGTGTGTGTGTGTGTGTGTAGGGGTTCGGTATATGTACAGGAGTGCAGATGCCTGCTGAGGCCAGAGGTGCTGGATCCCTCGATCTAGAGTTGTTGGTGATTATGATATGCCTGATGTCAGTGCTGGGAAACAAATGGGGTCCTCTGCAAGAAGAGAATATGCTCTTAATCACTAAGTCACCTCTCCATCCCACCCCAACCATAATTCTTTACTTGAAGTTATGAGTCCAATATTTCAAAGTTCCTACAGAAAAACCCTGTTAAAGATCTTGTTTAAAAACAAGGGTACATTTCCCAATATAATATTTACAGTCACAGTAACAATAACTAAACCTTGAAATTTCTCTTCTAGTTTTGTTTTCTTTCAGAATTTAGAATTGCTTTCTCACTTTTATTATTCAGATCCAATCAATGCATGAAAAATAGCTTCTTGTTATCCTTCGTGGCAAGTGCCCTTATTCACTGAGTTATTTCACTTTCCCAAATTTTACTTTTTAAATATATTTGTTATACATTCCTTTTCTGTATATTTACTACCAGTGAACTAATTCACAGATTAATACTGTTTATTTCTCGGTCTATTTTGATTACCAACTAACTGGGTCATCAGCTTCCCCTCTGCTTCCATTCCTGATTCATTTCCACAGTAAAGTTAGAGTGTTTTAGATGAAGAAGAGATGACTTTGATCTAACCCTCAGTTGGAAATGGCTTTTCCTGAATCCCAGAAATTTGAGCATCCCCTTTTCCTGTCTTCTCCTTCCAGACACCATAGTATTTAAATGCTGTCTTTCTCTTACACAATACAGATGCATTGTTCATGGACTCTTCTCTGTCAGAAATGCTGTTTTTGTCTGTTGTTTTCTTTTAAAAGAATTAAAATTTCAATTCAATCATTGTATCCTCTGGGCAGCACATTTGAAATTCAGTGAATTTTCCTCTTACACATGACTTTCCTTGTCTATGCTCTGAATTAGCCCAAATATATCCTTAGTAATAACCTTATTTTAAGATGTACAGGTTATGATGCATGGACATTTTTACCATTCACACATTATTGGATGCTAATAGAATAGCTCAAGTTTCAAACACCAGTAAACTAAGTGACAGTGAATGTTCTTGCACTGTGTATACATGTTTATTTATTGCAACAAACACTAAGTTTATTATTCTTTACAAATATATACACCCACACAGAGACACTACACTAAATTAATATATATTATATTTTAATTTTTTATTCTTTCAAATAATGACAGATATAAAAAGAAGCAAATTTCAGAGACAACCTAGTATGTAAATGGAATAACTGAGTATTGAATTAAAACTGCTAGTCATCCTGGCATAAGAATGCCACTGAGGTCCCACAGAACATGGTCATTCACAATGGAGATTACTAACAAATTGATGGATAGTGGCTACTCTTCTTAGGATAATCAAGATTCATAATAAAATAAATGTTGATTCTAATCAATTAGTCAAAATTAAATTTTATAAATTAGTTCATAAATAAAATTGAATCATTCCAAATATAGTCTCCAAATGCTGTAACAATGCTGTAGCAATTGATTTGTTAGCATTTAACATAATATACTATAGACAAAAGGGAGAATATAATTATGTTGACTTAAGTTATGTGAAAAGTTATGCAGTTCCTTCCAGTGCGTAGGCTGAAAACTGCAAGCAAATATTTGAGAGTTTTTCTAGAAACTGAATAATATACAAATGTTTAATGAAGGATTTTGATGGCCAAGACTTTGACATCCAAGTTTGCTTGTTGTTTGTGGAAAGATAGATAAGACTTCGCTGTGTTTAACCTGTTATTTCAGACAATCTTTCCGTTTAGAGCATTTGCCTGCCATATGACAAACCTGGAGTTAGGCAACACAGATTTATTTTTTAATTTGCAAATAGATTCTTATTTCATACAATACACCCCCATCGCAGTCCCCCCACCACCCCCACTCTTCCCAGCTCCTCCCACCTCCCCAAGGTCTACCCCACCTCTGTTTCCTTTTCAGAAATGAGCAGGTCTCCAAGAGACATCAGCCAAACAGGAAAAAATAAGATACAATAAGATAAGGCAAAAGTCCTGATATTCAGGTTGGACAAGGCAACCCAATAGTAGAAAAAGAGTCCTATGAGCAGGCAAAAGAGTCAGAGATACACACCTCTCTTACTTACTGTTAGGAGTCCTACAAAAGAGTAAGCTAACAGCCATAATGTATATGCAGAGCACCTGGTGCAGACCAATACAGGCTCAGTACTTGCTGCCTCAGTTTCTGTGAGCCCATCTGATTCCTGCTTACTTGATTAAGTGGGCCATGCTCTGGAGTCCTCTATCCCCTTCTACAATGACAATCATTCCTCTCTTTCTGAGGGGAGGGTCCTGTGTATTCACTAATAAGTGGTTATTAGCTTTTAAGTAAATGATAATCAAGCTACAATCCACATACCCAGAGAGGTTAGGTAAAAAGGAGGGCTCTGTGGGGGACATATGGAACTCCCCGGGAAGAAGAAATAGAATAAATTTTGCAGGTGGACTCGGGGAGAGGGGGGATGAGATTACAGAGAAGCAGGGGAAGGGATGAAGGGACTGAGTGTGGGGAGAGATAGCTGAATTGGGGGATATTGTGGAGGGAGTGTGGAAACCTAGTGCTGTATAAATGTCCTGGAATCTATGAGGGTGACCCTAGTGAGGATTTTTATTAATGGGGGATACAGAGTCTGAACTGGCTGTCTTTTCTAGCCAGGCAAGTGGTGGAAGTGGGTTGCATTTGGTTGGGTTGTTGGCAGAGGGGGTCTTACGGAGCTCCCTAGACAATGGAGACTGATGTTAGGACAAGGCTGACAGCAGGACCCACTACTGAGGACAATTTCCACACAGTTCATTGAAAGGGGGGGGGTCAAGCTGGTACCTCCATGGAGTCTTCACCCCTACAATCTAGTTTTTTTTGGAGCTGGAAGGTATTCTGCAAGCTACAGAAAGAGAAACATGGCCACCAGCCCAGCCACAGAACCCTCAATCTACAATCTGTCCTGCCTGCACGATGTCCTGGTGCAATGGTGTAGCAGAACATGTGGGAGTGGCCAATCAATATTTGCTGTAAGTTGAAGCCCATGTCATGCCATGAGAGGGAACCCATGCCCTACATTGTCTGGTTGGCCAGGAACCAGAGACTGGATAGCCCAGAAACCTAGTGTAAAAGCAAACATGACTAGAAGACAAAAATCAATGAAATGATTCCTAATGATACTCTGTTATACTCATAGATTGATTCTGTGTCCAATCATCATCAGAGAGGCTGTCTCTGGCAGCAGATGGGAGTAGGTGCATATATCCACAGCCAGAAATCATGTGAAGAGAGAGTCTAAATTGCTGGCCTCATGTATTTAAATAAGAAAAAGTTAATTGTACTTTTTTCTTTATGTGTGATGTTGAAATATAAGAGATGCTACACCCATAAAGTCTCACCAAATGAAAGCCTACATTTGAGCTGAACAAGGACAACAATGGACATGCCAAACTCTATGACAAAAGCCCACAGCACTTCCAACATTCACAAAGAACTTCAGGCATCTAAGGAAGACTGAGGGGGAGAAATAGTTTTCTCTAGGGAAGAGTATAGAAATTAATTGTCATATACCAAATTCTCAGCCCTAATGCTATATATATGAGTGGCACTGGTCACACTGAGCATATGTTTGGAAATATGTGTGTACATACATATTCATTATGCATTATATACCTATATATCTCCCTCACACACACATACACACACATATAAATATATATCATATACATATACACATTCACACACATAGACATACAAATATACATACATATACACATACATGTATACATACAGCAACAATTATAACAAAGATAGGCCATGAATTTGAAATAGAGAAATGAGGAAGATATGGAAACAGGAGTGTTTGGGGCAAGTAAAAGGAGTGCAAATCGATATAATTATATTATAAGCTCAGAAATAAAAGAAATTTAATAATAATTAAAATAGCAATTCGTATCATTAAATGCTTATTAGTAATAGAAAAAAGTATTTATTTTAAAAGTGTCTTAGAAGTATTAGCTTGTGCCGAGCGGTGGTGGCGCACGCCTTTAATCCCAGCACTCGGGAGGCAGAGCCAGGCGGATCTCTGTGAGTTCGAGGCCAGCCTGGGCTACCAAGTGAGTTCCAGGAAAAGGCGCAAAGCTACACAGAGAAACCCTGTCTCGAAAAAACCAAAAAAAAAAAAAAAAAAAAAAAAAGAAGTATTAGCTTGTAGCAGCTATCTAATGGAATGAGACTTTTTTTCTCTCTAGTAAAGTAGTAGAGTTCAAAGAGTTGTCATTTGTACATCTCTGGGCAATTTACTGCAACTGGTTTTATAGGATGTGTTTGATCAGCTGTTTCAGATGATGGGTGAAGAGTGGGTGGAAAATTCAGTTTAAAGTGTTATATTTGCTGAGAATAAAGATATTTGATGTTATAATATGAAAATAAACTTTCCTTGAATGATAAAAGGCATTAAAATATGATGCAGAAACATGATACATTCATATTGATATTCCAAGAGATATATTTGGAAATAAGCTGCAGGGAGATATTATAGGAATTACTCAATAACTTTAATAACAGTTGAGGGGTCTTTACTATTTTGGTGATTTACCATAAATGAATATTGAGGGAAGAGAGGCTACAAAAGATTAAAACAAGCAAGATTAAAGAGAGGATACAAAAGATTAAAGCAAGCTGTGAACTCTGACAATATAGAGAATGATAGTGAATGTTTCCTCGGTCTTGTTATTGTATTAAAACTGCTGTAGATTATACACACAAGAAGTCAACCACTGTGCTTGGGAAGCATAATGCTTCAAGTGTTAGTATTCTCATAATATTTGACTATCTTACTGTATATTTTGGTGACTTAATAGAAAGGAGAAAATTTTCTAAGAATAATGACAATTTCAAAATATTAAGGCTGGAGACATGCCTCAGTGGTTGGAGTGTGTCCTGTTCTTGTACAGTTCAGTTGCCAGCACAATGGATGACTCACAACAATCTGCACCTCCCGACTGGTGGAATTTAATGCCATGCCCGGACCCCTGGGGTGCTAATTAAAGAGTCATTGCTTAAGTGTATTCTATTTTAGAGCATTAATGGCTTCTGTGATATTTCAAATGTAACATTTTAAATTTGTTAACAATGTGAATATTTTTAAATTGATTTTTTTGTTCATTGAAAACCATTGTGTGTGTGTATGTGTGTGTGTGTGTGTGTGTGTGTGTGTGTGTGTGTGTGTGTGTGTATGTATTTGTATATACCATGCTGTTTGCTTGTGCATCGCAATTATCCCTGGAAGCCAGAAGAGGGTATCAGCAACCCTAGCATGGCAATGACACAGTTTGTGAGCAACCAAATGGGTGCTGAGGGCAAAACCCTGATCCTCTGGAAAAGCCATAAGTTCTCATACAAGTGTGGAGTTAACTCTCTAAACTCTCTTTAAGTTTTAAGGTTCAGCAGAAGAAATTGAGAAAGCCTTATATTTATTACATTTTGTGCTGTTTATGGAATAGAGAATACGATAACATAAATTTCAAAAGTATTAGAACAACATTCTTTATGGGTTTTTTTTAATATTTTGTATATAAAGTAAGTTTAGTACCTCTCAATAAGTCCCCCTCATGCAGCTCCCATTTCGGCCAGTGCCAGCTTCCTAAGAAGACTGATGCCATATGCTGTGGAGGTCATCTCCATTCTTTTATGCACAGCTCCTCACTTTCCAGTGATTTCAGACATTTATAGTGGTTTCCACAGACTCTAGCACAATCTCCTACTCTAATGGACAGAACTCAAGCATGGAAACCTCTGAAACTCATTTTCACTGGCTCAAGGCTATGAGAATCCATATGAGTGGTGCCCTTCTATACAGAGAACAAAGGAACACCTTTTATTTAAAAATAGAATAATTGCAGGGGGAGACTGGGACAAGGCAGCTTGCTCAGTTTCCCTAAATCCAGTACTGGAAACTGTTCTACTGGCTTTCTACCACCACTCAATAGTAGTAAGCATTGCTGTGGCTACATTCCTGCTGTGCCACTCCTGGCCTGGCTCCAGAGAGTGGCACCTAGCCCTAATCTAGTCTTTGTTTAACCTGTATCTTTTGTTTCTTTTAGAGCCCTATGTGAATCTTGTCTGAGAGTCTCCCAAGGATCAAAGGCCTATGCAAAACTTGGTTCAGGAAACCTGGAAAAACATGGTCCCTGATAAATCCAGGAATGTGCACTTGGTATTATATTTTTGGGAGCTCCTTTCAGGTTTTTTTGAGCATATGAAAATCAACTGACTAAACTATAAATATTAAACAAAAATAAAAATGCTCTGGGCGAAAGGAAAGGCTTCAGTCCTTAGAGGCTGGAACCCCTTCAGCCAAGAAAGGCTAGATTCATTCTTTTTTTTTTTTTTTTTCTTTTTGGTTTTTCGAGACAGGGTTTCTCTGTGTAGCTTTGCGCCTTTCCTGGAACTCACTTGGTAGCCCAGGCTGGCCTCGAACTCACAGAGATCTGCCTGGCTCTGCCTCCCGAGTGCTGGGATTAAAGGCATGTGACACCACCGCCTGGCGCTAGATTCATTCTTAAGGAACCTCTGAGTCTTCCTTCCACAGCTTCCCTGAACCCACATACCAGTGCCGCAACACTTTGGGACACATTGCATCAAATAATATTTAATTGTTTTTTTTTTTTCAGGTTTCCCTTTCCCAGCTGAGTCTCACACACCACAGAAAGCTCCCATTCCACAAAGCTCTATGATGTTCTCTTGATAAATGCTAGTTTTTAAAAAAAATAAGGTTCCAAGCAAGAACATAGAATTGAGCAAATATATATATATATATTTTAGTCCTTTATGCTTATATTGAAGAAAATAATTTTTGAATAGTACCTCTAGCCATTTGAATGGCAGACAAAATGCTTATTAAATTGACATTTTTTTGTTTGTTTGTTTTTTGTTTTTTCGAGACAGAGTTTCTCTGTGTAGCTTTGTGCCTTTCCTGGAACTCACTTGGTAGCCCAGGCTGGCCTCGAACTCACAGAGATCCACCTGGCTCTGACTCCCAAGAGCTGGGATTAAAGGCGTGCGCCACCACCGCCCGGCTACATTGACATTTTAAAGGAAGTGAAAGCTGACAATTAGAAAGGGAAGAAGTGAGGACTTGGTGACCGAATAATTTGAAAAAGTTTTCAGCTCAGGTTGGAAGTTTTAAATATAAAAAGATAAAGGTCAAACAAAGCACAGCAAAACACACACACACACACACACACACACACACACACACACACACACACACAATCATTAAGTGCAGTTCCAGCAACAAAAGAAATAAAATGCTATGGGTTTAGGTTTGGGGTTTTTATGGGATTCCATGTGTGAAAATGTGTGTCTCTGCATGTATCTGTGTTTGTTGCACTTTTCCGTTGGCTAATTTTCCCATTTGGTTGTTTTGCTCTATTTCTGTTTGTTTGATTTTAATTTTTTGATTTATCATACTTTATTTTGTTATTGTCCTGAGATGCCTTTTTGTTTTCTAACAAGAGACAGAAAGGTGTAACTCTAGATGAGAGGGGAGGCATCTCTCAGAAGGAATTGGTGTTTGGAAGGAAAGTGAAGGAAGATATTCAACTGTTGTAACTTGTTTTGCTATTTGAATTTTTATATCTAAGTAAAATTAAGTATATTTTGTGTTCTATTCCACTAAAGTACCAGCTCTACATTAAAGTTAGGAAAATTAACTTACCTCTTCAATCTTAAAGAACTCTTGAATCCACTTACTGAAAATATTTCCTAAAATTGCAAAAATGTGTTTTAGAAATTTCTAAGAATGTTAACTATTAGAGTAATTCTTTCCAGGTTGAAATATATTTGTGAAGGTGCTACATTTCTTTTCCTGAGAGTTATAATTTACTTTAATTATAATATGTTTTGATATTTTGTAAAATGTATGTTTTAAAATGTATTCCAATTTCATTTGAAGCATGTTATTAGAAATATATATAAATCTAGAATATGTTTCCTTTTAATTAAAAATAGCACATGAATCAATTGTTTCTGCAAGATTTATCTACAGCTGTTGGGAGGCCTTGTGTAGCTGCAAGTTTTCCTATGTCCCACCCAGTCTACAGACGCTCAGACCCAAGTAAACACATAATGTTTTATATTAATTAAAACTGCTTGGCCATTAGCTCAGGCTAACTACTGACTAGCTCTTACACTTAAACTCAGCCCATTTCTGTTAATCTATATGTCACCACATGTTCCGTGGCTTTGCCTGTGTGCCATTATGTGCTGGTCCCTAGATGGCAGGCTGGCGTCTCCTCACTCAGCCTTCCTCTTCCCAGAATTCTCTTTGTCTGCTTTTCCCACCTATACTTTCTGTCTGGCTACTGACCAATCAGCATTTTATTAAAACAGTGTATAAAAGCATTATCCCACAGCAGCCTTGCTGTTCAGACATTGCAGTCTACTATGGCCTGGAAGCTCTCTCCAAGCTCCACACCATAAAGGACGCCCTCCCAGGGAGACTTCCTGCTCTCTACCTGCCCTTGTTTGGAGAAGGTCTTTATGCTGAGAGGCCTGACCTCATCTGAAAACCTTCCCTAAGCCTGGATGCCTGATTCATCTCTAGTGTGACTCTTGGCACAGTTCCCTGCTAGAGCTCCCCCTGCTGCCCCTATGGTAATCAAACATTATGCTAGGAGCTTAATAATAGGACATATGTTAACTATGAATTGTACTAGTAGCCTTATGATAGGAGCATGGTGTTTAACACAAATTAGGTGATGCTCCAGCCATTCCCAACCCTTTAATAACCCTCTCTTTCTGCAATAAAGTGGAGCTGAAAGAGTTAAATGGTCCCCCAGGAGAGCTGTCTCCATTGACCCACAAGCCATGTAAATCTCCTCACTTACTTCTGCTCCCTGCCCACTCACAGAAGAAACTTGGGAGATAAGTAAGCAAGTACGGACATTGAGGAACTATGTTTGCAAGTCTGGAAGTTTCAAACAACAAGAAAGAAATGAAATCAAGTTACATTAATGCTGTATCTTATCACAGCTACCGAGGAAGAAAAAGACATGAAAATGTTCCTCCTAAAAGAGTTAAAGTCAAGTAAGGTATAAAAGAGTTAATGTCAAGTAAGGTATAAAGTTGAAGTTACTTCTCATTGCGAGACTCCCAGTGGATGCATAATAATGTATATACTACTAACTACAACTATATATTGTATTATATTAATTATATGATGTTTTATAACACTATAGTGGGCAGGGAGATATCTTAGTGGGTACAGCGCTTGGTGTGCAGGCATAAAAACCAAGTGTTTGGAGGAAATTATCAAATAAAACCTTGATTACTTGAACACAAGAACCACAGAGTAAGTCAGTTTGATAACCAAGCTGCCCACTGGTGACCAATCATAAGAAATATGCAAGGTTCAGATATGCGAAAAAAGAGAAAATTGCCATACAGGGTAGCATGAAAGAAAGCCACGGAATTTCATTACTCTGCTTTGTAAGTTGTTTAATTCTGAAAGTTTTTGAAACTGAAGATCACTGGGATAATTGTAAATAATTATTTTTGGAGATGAGACCTACTCGCTGTTGATGAAATGTTTTATATCTCACAGATGGATGATGTAATTTGAATCATTCTGATAAAATGTGAAAATGGTCTTACAGTTCTGGCAACTTTTGAGAATTACCATGTTCTTTAATATTGCTGTTACTTTAACTGTTATACAGATGCATAATTAATATTCATATAACATGCCTAATTGAACTGTGCAGTTCTTTAAAGTTTTGTTTTACTTTTCAACAAATTGTTTGTGAAGTATGTTTGGTATGTTGTGGAGACATGAGTGATGTATTTGTGTGTGTGTGTGTGTGTGTGTGTGTGTGTGTGTGTGTGTGTGTGTGGTGATGTATTGTGTCCCCCAATATACTTTGGCTCTCAATAAAAATATAACTTGCCTCGATATCAGAGGAAAAAGACAGCCACTATATAGAAGTCAGGCAATGGTAGCACATGCCTTTAATCCTATCACTTGGCAGGCAGGGATCTGTCTGGATCTTTGTGAGTTCAAAGCCAAACTGGGAACAGAGCCAGACATGATGATACATGCCTTTAATTCCAGCACTAACTGTAGAGGTCTGGAGGTCTATACAGACAGACAGGAAATGATAGAGCTGTGCAGGAAGAGGAAGTGATGTAGCTGGGCTGAGAGAGCAAATGACAGAACAGAAAGGCACATAAATGTGGGTAGACAGGAAGTAGCTCACCTTTGGAAGCTGCACAGTTGGTGAGGTGAGGTTAGCTGTGGCTTTTCATATTCCTCTGATCTTTCTAAGACTTTAACCCCAATTTCTGGCTTCAAGTTTTTTTTTTTTTAATTAATTAAGACTGTTTAGAAATTTGTCTACGTATGTGTGTGTGTGTATGTGTGTGTGTGTGTGTGTGTGTGTGTGTTACATGTGGTGTGTTTATGGTATGCAGTGATGTGTGTGTGTGTGTGTGTGTGTGTGTGTGTGTGTGTGTGTGTGTGTGTGTGTCTGTGTTGGTTCTCTCTTCTGATTTCATGGGTCCCAGAGACAGAACACAGGTCATCCAGCATGCTGGCCAATGCAATATCCTTACCCACTGAGATATTTTGTTGGTTCCTATACAGAACAATTTTTCAATGTTATGTGCAAACAACCTTAATTTTATAACATTTTTACCATACTGAAATGAAAGCTCATAATTGTAAGTAGATTATTCATATTCCAAAATTCCAGCAATAATGCCCCAAATCTACATTACACTTTTGCTGGGGGGTCCAGCCTTGACTCGTTCAGATCCTGAAATAGGGAAGGGGCATTAGAGAAAGGAAAATTTCTGAACACCAGGTGGATTGCACTCAAGTGGCCCTGAATAATTCAAGCCATATTTATTTTTAGTTTAAAAGTTTTTTTTTTTCTACCAGGCATACATGACAAACTTTATTATTGTCTCCTATTTTTTAAGTTTTAAGAAATTCATCATATTTTAAGAAACACATCATAATCATTATAGAAGACCCTATTGTTCCACTTTATGCTTCCACAAGTACACTTACCCACCCCTGCATTACCCGCATAACCTTACTCTAGACATAGTGTTCAGCACTTTTACAGGTTTATCTACTGTCAGACATATCCCACTCTTGCAGCATTTATGTCAGCTGGTTACAAAGTAAAAAGTAATAGAGTGGGCACAATGCTTGAAGGACTACAATATTTAAACCCAAGCAGTTCTTTCATGTCTGAAAGATATGCCTTTAAACAGTTCCTTTTCTACAAGAGGGTCCCATGTCTCAATCTCTCTATAAAAGTCAGAGTTTGATAAGGCACTCATTTCCCACCCTACTATACCAACAGTTCTTCTACCAACATAAGCTCCTCTGTTCTATCCATCCCATATTTTACATTGCTTTTTTCCCCATCGGATCATACTAGATCCAACATTGATTTTATATGCTTGTTGTCTAGTGACCTTATTCTCAACAGTTGTCATTATATATATTCCTGAGGTTTTTTCCATATTCTGTGTATGCATGCCTTACTCTCTTTCCTAGAACTATGAGTCATGGTTAATTTTCCAAGTGTTCTTTTCTCACATGTATCTAACTGTCTCTATTGAGGCAGAAACGTTTCCAGAATTAGGAGTTGTAGGTAGTAATTCCAAATAAGAGATTTGAGAAGCATTAGTCCCTGCTAAATCTTTGGGGGGATATTAAAGGAAGTACAGAATTTTTAGGGAAAATTACAGCTGTTGCATGTGTGACTGACAAAATAAAAGCAAAAACTACCCCCAAAACCAACAATATAATGAGAAAAAAAAAGAGATTCCAAACTGCATGAATTTTGCAAATTCCTACACTGTACCACAGACTACTTACTACTGCCAAGTGAGAACCTCTTTCCATGGGTGTCTTGCCCTTCAAAAACACCTTGAACAGGTAGTCATATGCTGGTCCGAGATTAAGCTGAATGGCTCCTGACATACTTTAACTGTTGCCTTTTCTGGCCATTTCAAATAAAAGACATAATTTATGAGAATTTTGGAAGAGCATACTACTGTGAGTATTCATTCATGTGTAACTTTATTCAGTGGACAGACATGTAATCTTAATTATCCTAAGTAACTACTTGGGATTAAAATTATTGGCTGATAATGTAACACAGAGGGGGTTAATTTGAGGAACTGCAAAATGATTTTCCAAGATGACTGCACCATTTTATTCTTGTTCAAGTAGTGCCTGAGAGTTTCTAATCTTTCCATGACATCCATATTTCTCATGTTTTGCATTTTGATTATAGCCATTGTATTGTTTAGAATGTACTAGTGAAGAACTCAGAATTACTGAAAGTGTATTGGTTTCACATTAAAGAAAACGAGTTTAAAGCATGGTGTCGTGTTGCAGTAGTTTAACCCATAGTACATCAGGACTTGAATTCTCTACTTCTCTCACCATGTCCTCTGTTGTCCCCCTCTGCCTGATGTATACATAAATCTGAATCTATAGTGTGAATCTTTGTGTGTGTGTGTGTGTGTGTCCATAAATAAGGGCTTGTCTGTCTCCTTTATCTAGCAACACAGAAGACATCACATGGGAAAGGAATAAGGGATATTTTACAAAACATCTATTAGTTTTACAAGGGGTTGTCACTTACTGGAAGTACTCCAACTGATCTGGATGACAAATGTTATCAAGGAATAGCCAAATGCTGCTTCCAGCATTTATGGTAGACAACTGTTTTATTTTTATAAGGTAGCTTTCAACCTCTTTGCTGTTTCTACCATTTATTATTGTGACATACAAACACATGCATTACTGCGAGTAAGGGGTATAGAGGAGTATATACCTTAAGATTAAAGCTATTATTTTAGGTTGTAAATGTTGGTTATGTGAGAAATCAAAGGCAAGTAAGATGGTTCTTACACTGTTCTCTTAAACAAAGGTTAAATATACAGGTCAAGTACAGAGTCAAACAGCTGTTGTTTGTTTGTTTGTTTGTTTGTTTTTGTTGTTATTGTTCTTTATTTGAGACAGGGTTTCTCTGTGTAGTTTTGGTGCCTGTCCTGGGCCTCTTTCTGTAGACCAGACTGGCCTCAAACTCACAGAGATTTGCCTGGCTCTGCCTCCCAAGTGCTGGGATTAAAGGCATGCACTACCATCTCCTGGCTCAAATAGTTGTTTCAAGTCATAAGTCACCTCAAGATGTACTTATATTTCTCTAATTCTGTATTTACATAACAATTAGTTATTTCTCTTTAATCATTGAATAAAAAATTTTTGAGAATGATTTCATTTTTGGAAAACATGTTTATTCTACAGTGTTGTTATAAATATTTTATGTAATTTTTTTGAATACTAATATTTTAGGTATAAACATTTAAAAAACTATATGCTCAACAAATACCTCAGGTTAAAGCATACTGTATATATTTTAGCTATCTAGGATCTGAAAATCATATCTTTTCGTAACTTTAATTTACATAATTCTAATGACTAAAGGTTCTGAACATTTTCATAGACTTATATATGTTGTAATATTGCTGATGTAAACACTTAAGCCTGTTTCAATTTTAAATATTGTGTTTTCATTACAGAGTTATAACTGACAGATAAATTATACTTAGACAAATGTTAGATTTCCACATAAAGTGAAATGTATGAGCCCCAGATTAAAATATGACTTGCACGTTCTTCCCCTCATATGAGACAGTGGATTAGAAATGACCTCCTTGTGAGAGAAAAAGAGTGAAAATATGAAAAAGAAAACAGACTTTATTCCAATGGGAAAAACTTCAGAAATTCAAGTGGTAATGATACCTGAAGAGTGAGAAAGGAAAGATGAGCAACACAGAAGCTCCAACTGTTCAGTTCTTGAAATGTGTGGGAGACCAGCCTCTACATTTATTTACCCCAGGGACTCTTGAGGAATGAGTAATAAGAGACTTAGTTAGAAATAGAAGGGAAAGAAAACACAGGATAGACTCAAGTGCGCCTGGATCCTTATCCACCGGCCCAGAACTTTATTCCAAAGGTCCATTTATAACAATGCCAAGGGGTGGAGCAAAAGACCTCCCCCTTGCTAGCTACAGTCAAGTGTAGATCCTTACAAACACCTGATACTCGGGCCTGTGGTGCAATCAACCTCTTATGCATTCCTGCTGGGTACAGCCACTAGGAAACCTAGTGGGCTACAACTGAAATGGAGGGTGGGGTTAGTATTGCATAATACCATTCGTTCACCAATATGAGCTCTGCTGAAAAATGGCTGGTGTCCAACCTTCACAACAAGTATATGGCCCTCACAATCCACAAATACAGTGACAGATTTTACTGAAATCATTTTTCTGTAGGCAGATAGTTGAGAAGTAGAGAATTATCCAATATTGACACTCTATATGTCTGGAGTATATGCTTTATTCAAAAGGAATCTATTGTTTATTACTGGACTAGCCTGTGGACTGATGGATAGGATGGGAAAGCCACAAGTCAGAAAGGCTGAATTTAACTTGTAGTACCCAGAAAGTAGGAGTTCATCATGGAAACTGGGAAGATTAGTGCTGACAAGCTAGAGGTGGAGATGTTAGCAGGCTCAGCTCAATAAAGTTCAGGTGAAAGCCCTTCCCCTGGTGGCAGCCAGTAGGCAATCTCAAGCTTTCCTCATGTGTAGGTTTCAGAGCTGTGGTTATTCCAATACTCATGATATATATATGTGGGAAGAGAACAGAAGAAGAATATGAGACACCCTGGAGATTGTCATCTGGTGATGTCTTGAGAGTGTGAAAGAACGTTTACTGAAAATGGACTGCATAGCTGTGTGAACATCAGAGTTCCTTGGCATTCAAATTAAGGAAGCTACAAAAGTGAAGATAGATCCAGTGCACATCAGATATTTATCCAGTACAAGTTCACTACCAACATAAACAAAAGACAATGCAAGAGTCTACAAGTCCAGTTGGGTATTAGCATATGTAAAGAATGTATGGTCAGATTTTAAGGACACAGGAACAAATTTTTAGGACAGTTCAACTTTTCGTCTTCTCTCTTTTCCTTCTCTTTCTTGTGCCCTCTGTCTGTTTTTACTATACCAATAATACTATTGTTAGTTTATCATATTTTAAAGTATGTTTCCACTTTATTTATTCATATAATTTTCTTTATGCACTACTTTTATTACTGGGAAATCTTTTTTTTTCTTTTTTGCTGTTTATATGACAATGCCACATTAATACACAAAATACTTTAAGATTATATTGCAATTTTAAATTCATGTTCTCTGAATATCAGAGCTCCCACACATAAGTGAACCAAACAGTCTTGATAGAAATATATTGCATGAACTAATCTTCATCTTTATCAATGTCATTCAACTAAAAATTGACAGAGAAACTGGAATTAAGATGAAACATACATGAAATGGTCTTAGATAAAGAACATTCCAACCAAATAGATATGAAATCTACATTCTTCTCAAAACTTCTTGGAACCTTCTTGAACTACATTATAGGCAGAAAAGCAATGTTTACACAATGCAAAAATAAAAATAATTTATTGTATATTATTATATAGTAAAAAATTTAGAAAACAACATCAAATTAAATTTGAGAAACTACAAAAATATTTAGTGACTGAAAAATACACCTTTGAAGTGGTCAAGTCAGGTAGTCATTGAAGAAAATAAGGATAGAATCAACAAAATTCTTATTGAAAAAGAGTATATGACTCACAAGATCCTATAGGATGCAGCAGAAACAGTGTTAAGAGGAATGTTCCTAGCTGAGTGTTTGTAATTACAAAAAGAAAAAAAAAGATAAAGCAGAGAGATCTCAAATAAATAACTTAATGGTGCAGATCAATATCTTAGAGAAACAGGCATAAGCAAAATCAGAAGTGACAGGAGATAACCAAAAATAAAAATGAAAGAATTTAATTGCATGTAAACAAAAAAAAATACATAGAACCAACAGAAATAGAGTTGGTTTATATCTAAAACATAGTTTGTTCACATTGTCATAGTAATAGTAATTTACATGTTAATTAAAAATACTATATAACCTTATGGTATTTATTGTCAGTGAATAAATAATTAAGCAATTATTATAAAATTTTGGTCTTTGTTTTTCTCAGAGCTATAAGATCAGGCAAAGTAAATCTCTCATCTTTTTTGTCTGCTTTTGGCATGTGCATGGTCTTGGCCATGCACTCAGATGTCTAGAGAAACATCTTAGAGACTATAAAAGAAACATTATTTTCTATAGAAACATCTCAGAGGCTATACAATCTCCTGTTCTCAAGATTCTTGCTTACCTACACCAAAATCCAGCCATTCCCTTAACTGGCTGGAGTTTTACTTATAGATTATCTCATTAATGTGCAGGTGATACATCCACCTTGAGAGCAGAAATTCCAAATTACTTCAGTGTATAAAGTAAGCTATAAATAAAATTTGTTTGCTGCAACTCACCACAAATAAGTACTTCCTACAATGTGTAGAAATTCACACACTATAATGACATGGACAATGTGTCTAATGGAGTTCAAAGTAGGTGGGGTGATAATATTGTGTACCTAATAAAATTTGCCTGAAGATTAGAGAACAGAACAAGCAACTAGATTAAACATTGAGGCCAGGCAGTGGTGGCACATAACTCTAATCTTAGCACTAGGGAGGCAGAAGTCCATCTGGATCTCTGTGAGTTCAAAACTACCCTGGACTACATGAGATTGACTCAATCTAGGAGAGAAAACAGAGCCAGGCAGTGGTGGCACACACCCTTAATCCCAGTACTGAGAAGCACACACACCTTTAATCCCAGGAAGGGATGACTAGGCAGAGAAAGGTACATAAGGCCTGAGGAGAAAGGTACTAAATGCTTTTCAGCAAAAGTGCCTCTCTCAGCTAGAGAGCTTTTTCAGACTGAGGAGCTGATGAGGTAAGAGGTGGTGGCTGTGGTTTGTTCCTTTGTCTCTTTAATCTTTTAGCATTTACACCAATATCTGGTTCTGGGTTTTTTATTAAAAGACCTTTTAACATTTGAGCTACATCTGGCACCAACTTGTGGGGCATGAATTCATGAAAAAGCCATTTGCCTGTGGCTTTGTAGTCCCTGGCTCAGGCCTGAGCTACATGCGGCTAGTATCTCCATCCTGCCTGGACTAGACTCCCTAACCCACTGGCTAAGTTTTTGTTGCAGCTTCTCTGCAGCAAACTCTATAGGATTTTAGACTCCCAAAATCACAGGAGTTAGGCACTTTTGCACACTTCCCCCATGCAGACAGCTGGATCTTTCACTTTTTTTTCTCCCCTGGTAGGTTTTGGCTTTCCTTGGGCTACCTCCTTGGGCTGCTGCCACACCATCATCTGAAACATCATTGTCAGCAGATTTGTTGAGTCAATTGGGATTTCCTAAAGGGAGGAATTAGTTAAAAGAATGTTTTTTTCCACATTAAAAATTGGGAAACATTTTTACAATGGGGAGAGTTTAGTCTGAAAATGGAAAAATTAAATGACAGGATAATTAATGTTGATGGGATAGATATAATGTCAATTATAAATATTATCTTTTTGATCATTTTTGTTTATCATTTAAAAAGTTGGTTAATATGAGTGCCAAGATAAAAGTTTTAGAAAAACTTGTTAAAATAGATCATAGAGACATTCAGACCCAGACAGAAGAATTTAAAGGAGAACCAATCTCAATATTGCATTATAAGGTTATAGAGAAACAGCCTGAGGCTTTCAAACAGCCAACTTTAATTTATCCAGTAACCTTACAGGAACTACCCAGTGATAGATATCCTCAAGGCTGTGTAAGAGCTGATTGGACTCCTGTGCAAATGTTAGATTTGAGAAGATTCAAAAAAGCAATAGTCTCATATGGCATCCACTTATCTTTCATTAAGCAGATGTTAAACTCATGGTCAACTTGTATTAGAATTATCCCTCAAGATGGGAGAGATTTGGTTACAGCAGTCTTAGAGGCTGCTACCCAATTACAATGGACAACTTGGTGGAAGGATGAGGCTAAGACCACTGAACAATGATATAGTGCTAGAGGTATGGAAATTTCCCAAGATCAACTTCTTGGAGAAGGTGATTATGCTGATATACAGACAATCTTTATATGATGACCACAGCTTAGCCTTATACCAAATGTCAGCCCTGAATGCCTGGGACAGAATTAAAGAAATAGAAAAGTAATTGAGTCATTTAAAAAAGTTATACAGTGCCCAATAGAAACCTTCACTAATTTCTTACAAAGACTGTCAGCCATAAATAGAATGATACCAAATTCAGAAACTAGACAGATAATAACCCAAAGTTAGGGTTGCAGAAGTGTTTTGTTTTCGTCTTCAGCAGAATGATGGCATCCAACTAAGAAATCTGAAAAACACTGGACAAGTAAGACATCTGAAGAAAAAGGTCAGATTATTCAGAAAAAAAAAGTCCCATGAAAAAGATTTTCTTCAGTGAACCCTGATGATGCCTAACAGGAACCTCTGAAATCTCCAAAATGATGATGGGACCCCACAACAGTGATTCCATCAGGACAATGATAATGCCATTAAGTTGACAAATACCACACAAAGATCAGCTTTGGACTACAAACTGCTCAGGACAATATGGAGATGACTAGCTGGGATGATACAACTTCACATAATACTCCAGTAAGGACTTGGGCATAGTCCTAAATTTTCTTTGTGTCCCCATAAGATCAACAGTGCCACCAATCAGCAGGAAGTAGCTTAGAAAACTATGCCCACATTCCCCCCAAAATGGATTATGGATGTTCATCTTTGTTTATGGGTTGGTTAAAGATTTTTATTGGTCATAGCTAATCTCTTCCTAAAAGAAGAAATGGGGATATGATATAGAAATGTATTATATAAAAATAATAAGATAAAGGGTATATCATTGAATCTACTCTGAAAAGAAAAAAAGGGAGAATATGGATATGATAAGATAAAATGGTAGATTATTGAATCTACTCTGAAAAAAAGATACAGATATGACAGGATAAAAAAGTAGATTATTGAATATACTCTGAAAAGAAAAAAACAGAATATAGATATGATAAGATAAAAACATAGATTATTGAATCTATATTTAAAAAGCAACTACTAATTTTAAATATTTTACATTGGATTGGAGTTTTGTATATTGTATATAAATTTTGTATAGTAATATAAATTTGAGATTATTTTTGTTAGAAAAAAACTGTGCATATACTTCTAATCTTATTTAAAGTATTGTCCTTGAAAGATTTTATTACCAACTAATTAGAATATAAAGAAATGAAAGTTAGTTGTTAGTTATTACAATCAAACTTGTCATCATATTAGGTATATTTTCAAGTTCAAACAGATATATTTTAGATAGTAGTCTTCAAATACTTCAGAGGTCTACAGAATATGGCATTTATGATGTTTTAATAACATAGATTTTTTTTTATAATTACAATGAGACATGTCTGCTCCTGGAAGCACCAATCTATTTCAGAGAAGCCACTGGGAAAGAAAGTGCCCTTGCCTCAACCACTGACAGTATGCTGTCCAAATGGATAAGCAGAACACAAAAGAAAGGACTGCCAAAACTTGCCAAGACAAAGTAGGACAGCCCTTCGGGAAATCCTGCTTCACAGATGAATCTGTCAGATATGCTAGGCCTGTAGGCCAAAGATGGATGCCCAATGTTGCAGAGGAACCTTGGGTGACTGTGCAGGCATCCAACTGTTTCTGTCATTTCTCACATCTTTTGCAAGTCACTTTCTTGCACTTCCTGCTTATTTAAGTAATATTATTTCCTTCTTGCATCTCTGAGGAGGTTGAAGACAAGATAGTTATAGTTGTAGTTTTCTTTGTTAACAAATTCAGAAAAGAAATTTACTAACAAGGTGTAAAGTGTATAAGTTTGAAAGACATCAAAAGATAGTATTTGGTTGGTAATACAAGTTAGGATAGAAAGTGAATTAGTTACAACATTTTGGACTCACCAAAATAGGATAGACAATGGAATATTTTCACTGAATTTTCAAATGTTTATGGACTAGACATTGTTAGCATATTTCTTGACTGTGTATATTGTATATACTTATTGTACTTGTTGTATATAGTTTTTCTTATATTAGTTATAATCTTCTTTTATTATTTTAGACCAAAAAAGGGAACATGTGGTAACATATTGTGTACTCTAATAAAATTTGCCTGAAGATAAGAGAACAGAACAAGCAACTAGATTAAACATAGAGGTCAGGCAGTGGTGGTGCATAACTCTAATCCCCGTACTTGGGAGGCAGAGCTCCATCTGGATCTCTTTGAGTTCAAAGCCACCATGGACTACCTGAGATTGACTATGTTTAGGAGAGGAAAAAACGAGCCAGGCAGTGGTGGCACACACCTTTAATCCAGGTACTGGGAAGCACACACACACCTTTAATCTCAAGAAGTGATGGCTGGGTGGAAAAAGGTATAGAAGGCTTGAGGGGGCAGGAACTAAACATTTTTTTTTTTTTTTTTTTTTTTTTTTTTGCAGAAGCGTCCCTTTCAGCTATAGATTTTTTTCAGGCTGAGGAGTTGGTGAGGTAAGTGGTGGTGGCTGTGGCTTTTCCCTTTGGCTCTCTGATCTTTCAGCATTTATTTCAATATCAGACTCTGGTTTTTTATTAAAAGACCATTTTAGTATTTGTGTTACAAGTAGGTCCTTTTTCCCTTTTCCTTTTATTATTGAAAATTCTAGGCTTCATTCTTACCATAAAAAAGGGAACGATCATGAACAAAATAACCCTAGATCCCACTTTCTTATAAAGATATTTTTCTGTTAGAGTGGCAATTACAACTACCATGTGCTCTAGGATTTAATTTCAAAATTTCTAATATATTTACTGTTAGTTGTTTTGACAATATTTTCCCACTTGGTATATGTAAGGATGATCTGTTAAAGTTCACACTCCAGCATCACAAAGTAATGTTTCATTTGTAAATGTCCCAAGCATCAAGATTGAGGGTTTTACCTCACAGAATGGCAAGTACAAAGTCCTATATTTGATCTTTTGTAAAAAAATAAAATAATAAACTAAGCAAATACTGCTAGGACTGGAGAGAAGGATCAGTACTTAATAAATTTCATTGTCTTTGCAGAGGACACAAATCTGGTTCCCAGAAGCTGTGTTAAGTGGCTCACCACTGCTATAAATCCCAGCTCTCAGGGAACCATCTTCTGGTCTCCATGTTCATGTGGCCACAGACAGGCATACAGACATACAATTTGAAGAAAAAAAAAACCCTCAAAATCCAGCATAATTTATTTCTTGAGAATTTTAAAGATGATTTTCTTTATTCTAAGTACATATGCATAAAATAGTAGAGAACTCCCATAAAAAAGGGTTGATGTAATCATAAAGGGCATATCTTAACAAAACAATATATGTCTTATTTACACAGTATTATTAAAAATTCTCACAATTTGACTTAAATTTGTGGGCGTAAAAGCGTTAGAGTCTTATTATGAAATGAGCAGTGTGTTGAACAGGTTCCCCATGGTTTTCTCTTAAAGTTCTGGGAATTTTTAAAGGTCAGCAACCAGCTGGCTTGTCATTTGATACACAGGTGACTCAAAATAAATCAAAACAAGGATTGGAAAGTATTTTGAAATGAGAATTGTGCAATGGAGATCCAACTGGGAAGCCTATATGGCTTTTGGTCCCTGAGAATACAAGGGGAGGTAAATGTTTGGAAAAACAGCTGTAGGGTGCTCAGTGCAAAAATATAATTTGTAAAACAGGACACAAAGGATTTATGTAGCATTCATAATGTAGCTCTTTATCTTATGAGCAATTACCCAGTGCCTAGGGCATTGCTGTAAAAGGCCTAAGTCCATATAATGGGAACCCTGTTGTGCTGTTTGAGAAGAGAATTCTCCTAGCACCATGAAATAAAGGAACAAAGCCTTTTTCAGTTGGAACCTGGAAAATATCTAACTTGCTAGATTAGTTTTGACTCTTTTCCTGGGCCTGTCACCGTGGGTGTGAAAATTTGAAAAGACCTCTAGTTCACTGCTTTAAGAATATATAACCACATCACTGTTAAGGGGGAGAGATGCCTAGAAGCAGATCTCCTTCAATTGAAAAGAAGAAAGACATTCTGAAATCATCATATTCTCATATTCTAATAAACCCAAGTATAACAGAGTTGAACTATTTATATTAATATCCTGTAATTGTAGAATTCTTAATTAAATATTATATATAGTATTTATTTACTTCTCTCTCTCCCTGTTTGTGTGTGCATGTGTGTTTGTGTGTGTATGTGTGTGTGTGTGTGTGTGTGTGTGTGTGTGTACATATGGAAGTGGGTACCTTTGTTTGTGGAGGCTAGCAGAGGGTGTCAGATCCTTTGGTGCTGGAGTTCAGGTGATTGTGAACCATGTGAGGTGGATGCTGGGAATTGAAGTGGTTCTTTGCAAGAGCAGGAAGTACTTTTAACTGTGGAGTCATCTCTCCCTACCTAAAATATGATTGTTTTAAAATGACACATGTTACTACATATTATAAGAGTCATTAGAATATCCATGCTACTTAAGTGTCAAATGAAACAGTTTATAAGCAGTTTTAAATGTTAGGAAGTTATGCACAATTATTTGTCTATTTTCAATTTCAGTTCTTTCCATATGCATTTCACATCACATTGCTAGGCAAGTATTAGAACCCACAACACCTCAAGAAGTAAATGACTCCTTTGAGATTCTGAATTGAAAGAAAACATCTGAACGCTTGTAACAGTTGTGCGATCTCTTCGGGCAGAGAAAGTTCTTAAAACCTATAGAATCCAGAGAATATAGTCTGTAAAGAACAAGTAGTATGTTTTTCCCTATTCAAATGTCCAGTCACATGAGAGACAGCTTCTGTCTGTCACAATTTTGTGCAATCACTCAATTTACTTTAAAATGTTCTTTACCAAATTGTGACTTGTAAATAATTGTCAAGTGTGTGAATTGTTCTTAATTTCCTGGTTTTTGAAGTACAGTATTTCGTTATTTTTTTTTAATTTTTTTATTTTTATTTTGCAATACAATTCAGTTCTACATGGATTCCCTTGTTCTTCCCCCTCCCGCCCCCCTCACCTTCCCCCCAGCCCACCCCCCATCCCCACCTCCTCCAGGGCAAAGCCTCCCCCGCAGACTGAAATCAACCTGGCAGACTCAGTCCAGGTAGGTCCAGTCCCCTCCTCCCAGGCCAAGCCAAGCGATCCTGCATAGGCCCCAGGTTTCAAACAGCCAACTCATGCAATGAGCACAGGACCCTGTCCCACTGCCTGGATGCCTCCCAAACAGATCAAGCCAATCAACTGTCTCAACCATTCAGAGGGCCTGATCCAGTTGGTGACCCCTCAGCCATTGGTTCATAGTTCATGTGTTTCCATTCGTTTGGCTATTTGTCCCTGTGCTTTATCCAACCTTGGTCTCAACAATTCTCGCTCATATAAAACCTCCTCATTCTCGCTAATTGGACTCCCAGAGATCCACCCAGGGCCTAGCCATGGATCTCTGCATCCAGATCCCTCAGTCATTGGATGGGGTTCTAGCACGACAAGTAGGGTGTTTGGCCATCCCATCACCAGAGTAGGTCAGTTTGGGCTGTCTCTCGACCATTGCCAGCAGTCTGTTGTGGGGGTATCTTTGTGGATTTCTGTGGGCCTCTCTAGCACTTTACTTCTTCCTATTCTCATGTGGTCTTCACTTACCATGGTCTCCTATTCCTTGTTCTCCCTCTCTGTTGTTGATCCAGCTGGGATCTCCCGCTCCCCCAAACTCTCTTTCCCTCGAATCTTGCCCTTCACTACCCCCACTCATGTCCAGACTGTTCATGTAGATCTCTTCCATTTCTCTGTCATTGGGTGATCCCCGTGTATTTGTTGGGGTCCTGTTTTCCAGGTAGCCTCCCTGGTGATGTGAGTAGCAGTCCAGTCATCCTTGTTCCACATCTAGTATCCTCCTATAAGTGAGTACATACCATGTTTGTCTTTCTGAGTCTGGATTGCCTCACTCAGGATGATTTTTTCTAGTTCCATCCATTTGCCTGCAAACCTCATGATGTCATTGTTTTTCTCTGCTGAGTAGTATTCCGTTGTGTATATGTACCACATTTTGTTTATCCATTCTTCAGTTGAAGGGCATCTAGGTTGTTTCCATGTTCTGGCTATTACACACAATGCTGATATGAACATAGCTGAACAAGTGCTCTTATGGTGTGGTTGAGCATTCCTTGGGTATATGCCCAAGAGTGGTATAGCTGGATCTTGGGGGAGATGGATTCCCAATTGTCTAAGAAAGCGCCATATTGATTCCAAAGTGGTTGTACAAGCTTGCTTTCCCACCAGCAGTGGAGGAGAGTTCCCCTAGCTCCACATCCTCTCCAGCATAAGGTGTCTTCAGTGTTTTTGATGTTAGCCATTCTGATAGGTGTAAGGTGGTATCTCAGAGTTGTTTTGATTTGCATTTCCCTGATGATTAGGGATGTTGAGCAATTCCTTAAATGTCTTTCAGCCATTTGAGTTTCCTTTGTTGAGAATTCTCTGTTTAGTTCTATAGCCCATTTCTTAATTGGACTGTTGGGCATTTTGATGTCTAATTTCTTGAGTTCCTTATATATTCTGAATATCAGTCCTCTGTCAGATGTGGGGTTGGTGAAGATCTTTTCCCATTCTGTAGGCAGTCGCTTTACCTTGTTGACCATATCCTTTGCTCTACAAAATCTTCTCAGTTTCAAGAGGTCCCATTGATTGATTGTTTCTCTCAGTGTCTGTGCTACTGGTGTTCTATTTAGGAAGTGATCTCCTATGCCAATGCGTTCAAGAATACTTCCTACTTTCTCTTCTAGCAGGTTCAGAGTAGTTGGATTTATGTCGAGGTCCTTGATCCACTTGGACTT
The DNA here is from genome assembly GCF_007827085.1 of Peromyscus californicus insignis. Taxonomy (NCBI): domain Eukaryota; kingdom Metazoa; phylum Chordata; class Mammalia; order Rodentia; family Cricetidae; genus Peromyscus; species Peromyscus californicus. The sequence continues at coordinate 27,534,222 of NW_026294617.1, forward strand.
AAGTTGTGTGCACAGTGATAGATATGGATCTATTTGTAGCCTTCTACATGTTGATATCCAGTTATGCCAGCACCATTTGTTGAAGATGATTTCTTATTTCCATTGTGCACTTTTGGCTTCTTTGTGACAAAATTATATATTCATAGGTGTGCGGATTAATGTCAGGGTCTTCAATTCGATTCCATTGGTCCACATGTCGTTTTTTATGCCAGTACCAAGCTGTTTTTATTACTGTAGCTCTATAGTAGAGCTTGAAGTCAGGGATCGTGATGCCTCCAGAAGTTGTGTTATTGTACAGGATTCCTTTGGCTATCCTGGGTTTTTTGTTTTTCCATATGAAGTTGAGTATTATTTTTTCCAGGTCTGTGAAGAATTGTGTTGGTATTTTGATGGGGATTGCATTGAATCTGTAGATTGCTTTTGGTAAGATTGCCATTTTTACTATGTTAGTCCTGCCTATCCATGAGCATGGGAGATCTTTCCATTTTCTGACATCTTCTTCAATTTCTTTTTTCAGGGACTTAAAGTTCTTGTCATATAGGTCCTTCACTTGCTTGGTTAGTGTTACCCCAAGGTATTTTATGTCATTTGTGGCTATAGTAAAGGGTGATGTATCTCTGATTTCCTTCTCAGCTTCTTTGTCCATTGTATATAGGAGGGCTACTGATTTTTTTAAGTTCATCTTCTATCCTGCTATGTTGCTGAAGGTGTTTTTAAGGTGTATCAGTTCCTTGGTGGAATCTTTGGGGTCTCTCAAGTATACTATCATGTCATCTGCAAATAGGGAAAGCTTGACTGCTTCCTTTCCAATTTGTATCCCCTTAATCTTCTTATGTTGTCTTATTGCTCTGGCTAGAACTTCAAGTACTATATTGAATAAGTATGGGGAGAGTGGACAGCCTTGCCTGGTTCCTGATTTTAGTGGAATTGCTTTGAGTTTCTCTCCATTTAATTTGATGTTGGCTGTTGGCTTGCTGTAAATTGCCTTTAATATGTTTAGGTATATTCCCTGTATTCCTGATCGCTCCAAGACCTTTATCATGAAGGGGTGTTGGATTTTGTCAAATGCCTTTTCTGCATCTAGTGAGATGATCATGTGGTTTTTTTTCTTTGAGTTTGTTTATATGGTGTATTACATTGACGAACTTTCGGATGTTGAACCACCCTTGCATCCCTGGAATAAAGCCTATTTGATCATGGTGGATAATTGTTTTGATGTGTTCTTGGAGTCTGTTTGTCAGTATTTTATTGAGTATTTTTGCATCAATGTTCATGAGGGATATCGGTCTGTAGTTCTCTTTCTTTGTTGTATCCTTGTTTGGTTTAGGAATCAGGGTAATTGTAGCCTCATAGAAGGAGTTTGGTAATGTTCCTTCTGTTTCTATTGTGTGGAACAATTTAGAGAGTATTGGTATTGACTCTTCTTTGAAGATCTGGTAGAACTCTGTGCTGAAACAATCTGGTCCTGGGCTTTTTTTGCTTGGGAGATTTTAATGACTGTTTCTATTTCCTTAGGGGTTATTGGACTATTTAAATAGTTTATCTGGTCTTGATTTAACTTAGGTGTTGGTACCTATCGAGAAAGTTATCCATTTCTTTTAGGTTTTCCAGTTTTGTGGAATAGAGGTTTTTGAAGTATGACCTGATGATTCTCTGGATTTCCTCAATGTCTGTTGTTATGTCCCCCTTTTCATTTCTGATTTTGTTGATTTGGATGCTCTCTCTCTGTCTTTTGGTTAGTTTGGATAAGGGCTTGTCTATCTTGTTGATTTTCTCAAAGAACCAACTCTTTGTTTCATTAATTTTTTGTATTGTTCTCTTTGTTTCTATTTTATTGATTTCAGCTCTCACTTTGATAATTTCCTGGCATCTATTTTTCCTGGGAGACTTTGCTTCTTCTTGTTCTAGAGCTTTCAGGTGTGCTGTTAAGTCACTAATGTGAGATTTCTCCAACTTATTTATGTGGGCATTTAGTGCTATGAATTTCCCTCTTAGTACTGCTTTCATAGTGTCCCATAGGTTTGGATATGTGGTATCTTCATTTTCGTTGATCTCTAGGAAGTCTTTAATTTCTTTCTTTATTTCTTCCTTAACCCATTGGTGGTTCAGTTGAGTATTATTCAGTTTCCATGAGATTTTAGGTTTTCTGTAGTTTTTGTTGTTCTTGAAATCCAACTTTAGACCATGGTGGTCTGATAGAACACAGGAGGTTATTCCAATTGTTTTGTATCTGTTGAGATTTGTTTTGTGGCCAAGTATGTGGTTGATTTTAGAGAAGGTTCCATGGGGTGCTGAGAAGAAGGTATATTCTTTTTTGTTAGGATGGAATGTTTTGTAGATATCGATTAAGTCCATTTGAGTCATAACATCAGTTAAGTCCTTTATTTCTCTGTTAAGTTTCGATTTGGGAGATCTGTCTAGTGGTGAAAGTGGGGTGTTGAGGTCTCCCACTATTAATGTGTGGGGTTTTATATGTGATTTAAGCTTTAGTAATGTTTCTTTTACATATGTGGGTGCCCTTGTGTTTGGGGCATAAATGTTCAGAATTGAGACTTCATCTTGGTGGATCTTTACTGTGATGAGTATGTAATGCCCCCTTGATCTCTTTTGATTGATTTTAGTTTGAAGTCTATTTTGCTGGATATCAGGATGGCTACACCCACTTGTTTCTTAAGACCGTTTGATTGGAAAGTCTTTTCCCAGCCTTTTATTTTTAGGTAGTGTCTATCTTTGAATTTGAGATGTATTTCTTGAAAGACGGGTCCTGCTTTCGTATCCATTCTGTAAGCCTATGTCTATTTATAGGTCAATTAATTCCATTGATATTGAGGAATATTAATGACCAGTGATTGTTCATTCCTGTTATTTTTTGGTGGTGATGTGTGTGTTCTTCTCTTCGTTGGGGTTTACTCCTGTGGCTTTATCTACTGCCTGTGTTTTTGAGGGTGTATCTGACTTCGTTAGGTTGGAATTTCCCTTCTAGTGCTTTCTGTAGGGCTAGATTTGTGGGTAAGTATTGCTTAAATTTGGCTTTGTGATGGAATGTCCTGTTCACTCCATGTATGATGATTGAAAGTTTTGCTGGGTATATTAGTCTAGGCTGGCATCCATGGTCTCTTAGTGTCTGCATTACATCTGTCCAGGTTCTTCTGGCTTTCAAAGTCTCCATTGAGAAATCGGGTGTTATTCTGATGGGTTTGCCTTTATACGTCACTTGGCCTTTTTCCTTTGCTGCTCTTAATATTCTTTCTTTATTCTGTACATTTAGTTGTTTAATTATTATGTGGCGAGGGGACTTTTGTTGGGGGTCTAGTCTGTTTGGTGTTCTATGGGCTTCTTGTATCATCATAGGCATTTCCTTCTTTAAGTTAGGAAAGTTTTCTTCTATGATCTTGTAGAATATATTTTCTGTGCCCTTGAGTTGGTATTCTTCTCCTTCTTCTACCCCTATTATTTGTAGATTTGGTCTTTTCATGGTGTCCTAAATTTCTTGGACATTTTGGTTCATGACTTTGTTGGCTTTAGTGTTTTCTTTGACTGATGAATCTATTTCTTCTACTGTATCTTCAACGCCAGAGATCCTCTCTTCCATCTCTTGCATTCTGTTGATTATACTTGCATCTGAAGTTCCCGATCATTTACTCAGATTTTCTATTTCCATCATTCCCTCTGTTTGTGTTTTCTTCATTTTTTTCTATTTCGTTTTTCAGGTCTTGGACTGTTTCCTTCTTTTTTCTTGATTTTCTTTCAGTACTTTGTTGTTTTCTTCCAGGACTTTATTGATTTTTTTTTCTAATTTGTTTGTCCTTTCCTCTAGTTTTTATAGCGTTCTTCCCATTTTTTTGTCTTTTCCTCTACACAAGCCTCTAGCTTCTTCATGATGTCATTCATAGGGCTGTTTTCTTCTGCTTCTTCCAATTTCTGAAGTTCAGGTCTAGGTAGGTGTTGGAGGAGGGCTAGGTCCTGGTGATGCCGTATTGCTATTCATTTTGTTGTATGTGTTTCTGCCTTGACGTCTGCCCATCTCCTTGTGGTTCGTTCTTGGCCTTATCCGCACACTTGGTTCAGACAGAGCTGACAGATTCAGGAAGTCTCTCTCTCTTGTCTAGATGGGGGCTCTCTTGTCCAAATGGGAAGTCTGGGGCAGGATGGGAGCTCTTGTCCAGAAGGGAAGTCCGGGCAGGATGGGAGCTCTTATCTCTCTCTCTCTCTCTCTCTCTCTCTCTCTCTCTCTCTCTCTCCTCCAGAAGGGAAGTCCAGGGCAAGATGGGAGCTGGGGGCTGACCTCTAAGTCTCAGGAAGAGGCTGGGGGCTCGGGCAGATGGGCGTGGGGACAGGGCATGGAGATTGCAGGGTCTGCCAGGGGTCTTGGAGAAGGGGATCCTTCCAGGTGGGGCTAGAAGGGAACCTGCCCGGTGGCGAGAACCTGGGGCCAAGTTGGGCAGGTCTTCCCTGGAGTGGCTGGTGCCCAGGGATGGGGTCTGGTCCGAGCTAGGGCTCTCACCTCTGCTCTAGAAGGGAAGTCCCTATTTTGTTATTTTATTGATATCAAGTTAATAAAATGTTTAGTATTATCTGGAAACTTAAAAAATTGTTATAATTAATGCTATATGCAGATTTTAATTTTAATATTTATCATTAATAATTTTAATGATTGTAACATGGATCTTAAAAAGTCTTATTAATAAAAACAAAATTGGAGCCAAGGCTAAAAGCTTAAAAAGGCCCTAGTTCTTGGTCCTCACACCTTATGTACCTTTCTGCTTCCTGCCATCACTTCCTGGGATTAAAGGCATGTGTCACCGTGCCTGGCTGTTTCCAGTGTGGCTTTGAACTCAGAAATCCCAATGGATCTCTGCCTCCCAAGTGATAGGATTAAAGGTGTGTGTGCCACCATTTTCTGGCCTCTATGTCTATCTAGTGGCTGTTTTGTTCTCTGACCCCAGATAAGTTTATTAGTGTGCTCAATATATTGGTGAACACAATATCACTACAAATGATAAATGTTTTCAAGGAGAGACAGGAAAATCCCTTCTCTACTCCAGGGTTTTATTCCACCCATTTGCAACTAAAAGCTATTGGCATTTTTCAATAATATTTGCATTTATCAATTTATGTAAAGCCACATCATGAGCTGGATGAATTAGCACACTTGTTTGCATGTACAATGATCAAATTTTGTTATATTAAGAATATATAAAATAGCCGAGTGGCGGTGGCACACGCCTTTAATCCCAGCAATCGGGAGGCAGGGCCAGAGGGATCTTTGTGAGTTCAAGGCCAGCCTGGGCTACACAGTGAGTTCCAGGAAAAAAATACACATATATATAATAGAAATAACAATTAAATATTAAGTAATAAGCTTATCAAGTACTTCAAATTTTACATAGTATTTGTAAAATTTAATGGTGTTTTAGATATTTCATGACATTTTAAAAAGCATGAAGAGTCATTTGACGATAACAGTGACTCAGCAAGCTCAATTATCTAGTGGATACAATGCAAAGAATTGTATTTCATTGAGCAAGGGTAGTAATAATACACCCACTTTAACACACCTTCTTTCTTTATTGTTCACTAAGCAATTCCAGTGTGTAACTTGACTTTCTTGCTTATTTCATGAGATGTTAATGGAATGTCTCACTGTCTGGTGCACATTAAAGATTATATGTTAGCAAACATTATAAGGGGGTCTAGATAAATTTTTATAAAATGATATTGTAGTATGGATTTACAATCAAATGAAGAATGGAGTCTTTGTTTTTTTTTTTTTTGTTGTTGTTGTTGTTCTTGCTTTTTTTTTTTTAAGTATGGGAATAAACTAGAAGGTAATTGTGCAGCTTCCAGAACAGTAAATTCCCAAAAGGAAGCATTTATCCTGATAGTAAATCTGGGCTATAAATATTTCAAATGCTAGTTTACTTGAGTAATACAAAATATTTGTCATTCATTAAATATGAAAAAATAATCTAACGTACATGTACTCACTTAGAAAATTTGAATTTCAAATACATATACCCATTGTTGATTCTTCCCTTCTGCCTACTAGTCCCTCCTCTCCCTACCATATCCAGCTTTGAAGTTTAGACATATGTTATATGAATAATTTCTTTCTTTGGCCATCTCTGATTCTGCTTTCAACTCTCCTTCCTCCCACTTTCCACATTTACTTCCTTTTATTTTCCCTGTTATTTCTTTCATCTTTACTTCTCTTTCTGACTTTCCCTTCTATATGCCTTCTGTGTTGAGTGTTTTCTATAGAGTTCTACACAGAAAATCCATATACCTAAGGTGTTGACACAGCATCATTGGGCGTACACAGAGAAGGTTATCATCTGCAGCTTACTCTAAATGGATGATACAGTCTTTTCCAGCCTGGAACATCTAACCTGGTGGTGATTGCTGTGCATCATGTTCTGCCTGTCCCATCAATATAGCTCTTGTAGAACATCTCCAGACAAACAAGAACATACTCCATTTTTTTTTTCACAAAAGACTGCGTTTTACTATCCAGGAAATTTCAGGACCTTAATGCTTCTTATACCTTCTTCTATAGGTATATGAGTAGTACATAAAACATTAACTCAGAATTCATAAGCAGCCAGCCATGTGCTGTATAAATATGAAGGACATTAAGTGACATATAAAAAACGATATTGATGTACAGTCAGCACTTTGGATAGTGTACAATTTATTATTTTAATATTCAATACCTTGTAAAATTAAAAAAAACTCTTCCTAATTTGTATTTTAACAACTTTTATTTATTTGAAAATATTATACAATGTATTTTGAACATATCTCCCTTCTCCAACTCCCCTTATGAAAACTTTCTACACTTCCCCATCCACTCAAGCCCCACTTTGAGATTTCTTCTTTGTATTTTCTTTCTCCATTGTATCTAGTTTGTGTTGCACAATTAATCTTAGGAATAAAGCCTGGGCCTGTGTATAAGTGACCTACTGGGGTCATATCATTAAATACAATTTTCTGTCCCTCTGCCAGGAGCTATTAATGCTATGTTAGTGTCAGTAATGACTCAACAATCTTCTGTCTTCAAGCATTTATAGGACTTGCTGTTACTTCAGCTGGTTACACAGTCTGCTCTGCCCATTATTCTTTGCAAATGGATCTTCTGATTTTTTTTAAGTTTCAGAATTTTTTTTCATATATATATATATATGGGCGTACACAGAGAAGGTTATCATCTGCAGCTTACTCTAAATGGATGATACAGTCTTTTCCAGCCTGGAACATCTAACCTGGTGGTGATTGCTGTGCATATATATATATATATATATATATATATATATATATATATATATATATTAAGAGATTTTCTATTCATTTTACATACCAACCATAGATTCCCCTGTCCTCCCTCCTCCTGCCCCCAAGCCTTCCCTCTCAACCCACCCCCTTTCCCACCTCCTCCAAGGCAAGGTCTCCCATGGGAAGTCAGCAGAGCCTGGTACATTCAGTTGAGGTAGGTCGAATTCCCTCCTCCCTGCACCAAGGCTGTGCAAAGTGTCTCACCATAGGCACTAGGCTCCAAAAAGCCAGTACCACTCCCACTGCCTGGGGGCCCCCTAAACAGTTCAAGCAAAACAACTGTCTTGCTTATCCAGAGGGACTAGTCCAGTACCACGGGGGCTCCTCAGCTATTGGTCCACAGTTCATGTGTTTCCACTAGTTTGGATAGTTGTCTGATTTCCAATCAGAAATTTTCTGAGACTTGTGAGTTGTTTAATTTTGGGTTTTACTGAATCTTCATTCATGATAGACAATTGCTACAGAATAAAGGCACATCTCATGGCCTTTCCAGGTATAAGGAGGGCAGAAAAAAATTCTTTCTCCACAAAAGGTATTAGAAAAGGGAGCCCTATTGGCAAAGGAGTAAACCTTGAGTGCTAAGATTCCAGCTGTTGACCATTTTACTAAGTTTCTGTTGGACTAGGAATCAAACCTTTGACTTTGTCCTAACTAACCAAAGACTACCATCAGAGCTGTGTACTCAGCCACAGTTATTATTATCTAATTCATGTTTATTACTTTCAAATATACATCACTACACACACACACACACACACACACCACATACACACAAATATGCACACACACACACACACACACACACACACACACACACACACACACGAACACACTAGAAAAGTTGTACATTAGTGTTGGGATATAAGGAAGAAACAGCATACATCAGAATGACCTTAAATTTCATTTCTAGTCCTGTTGTAAGTGCTAGTCAGTAGCATTGTACTTATCTTTATTTATGTATTTTGTCTGCCAGGACATTTCTCTAACTTGGAAACATATAGCAAGTTAAATATTTTCCTCCCAAATTAAGGAAATAAGTAAAACAAATCTCATAAAATAATTATACTGGGGAATGCAATCACAGAAAATGAAACTTGCTACCTAGGCTACTCTCCCTGAAAGTCTGTTACCTTTATTTGTGTCTGACTATATCATTTCTGGAAAAATTTGCCTATACTGAAAGTTTCTTAAATCTGACCCAAAAACAAAGCTGAAATTCTTAATTTATATGATTTTTCCATTCAAAATGTGCAGTATTTGTCTGTTAATTGTACTGGGCATATTTCAGAGTGTGATTTAAACCAAATAAACTATGAATTATCACAAGATGAATGAAAGCAGTGCAGTCCTGGACAAGAAAAATCATTTACACACCTGAGACCCCTGGTATGTTGTATAAAAAGACCAAATTGATTCCTTGTTTGATGGTTTTCTGACTGTATTTGTTTTCTGTTTCTTGTTTTAAATTACTTTTCCTATATCAAGGGTTTTTTGTTACATAAATGGCTACATTGAATTATTATAACAAGATTTTTCAAAAATGCCATTAAATTTAGTTTTGTGTAACAATAATGCACTTTATTTTTCTATTTACAAGATTTGCTATTTTCTATAAACTTTCTTTTTGAAAGTTTGGAAATCTAATTTTTAATTTGCATATTTCAATATTTTTTGCTAATAGTAAGATATGAGTTCATTGATAAAGACATTCTTAATAAGCTTTTTAACATGACCACAGTGGCATTTGACTTCTGTGGGGAACAAGACCTGAGAATAGCACAAATGGTTCTCCTTGTGGCAAGACCCTGGAGACTCTGACCCATTTGGCAAAGACCTGTGGACAGTTCTCTGCATAACTCCAAGCATGACCCCTGGAGCATCTGTACTACATGCTCTCCTTGCTTTCATAGTTCTAGCCATACTGCTGGCCTGAAAGAATCACAATAGACCAGGAAGTTTAATATTACATATTTGTATAACTGTTCTGGGAAGAATGATTTTAACCACAAGAGTCTTGAAAAATGCTAATAAATCAACGACATCAGGAGGTGATGGGAACAGTCTTAGAAGAGGCAATGAAGCAGAATCATAGAAACCCACAGTTTGTTCATTTCTAATAACTATGCCAATACCCTATGAAATTAAGAGAGAAGGACATGAGAACAAGGGATCAACAGTGCCAACTATTAAGAGAAAGTTTCCATGTATTGTTGCATGTAGGATTAAAGGAAAAAACAAACAAACTGTTATGTCCCCAGAGCAGATGGAGTAGTACAGAATGTAGAATCTGGTTTTGGCTTGTGAGTTGATTGTCAGAACACAGACTCTACCAGATGCAAATATTAACCACCAGAGACAAAACTGTCTGTCACCCTGGATGACGCTGTAACTGCATATGCTGCCACCACAGCACAGTGTTCTACACACAGGTGTGCCTAGTTAGAAAACTTCCTTTGTAGCTTGCAAGTCTGCTTACACTTCCAGTAGTAAAGATATAGATCAAAAAGGTAATGGCTAATGGTGCGAAAGCTGGAGGATAGAAGAGAAAAGAAGCAAGGAACAAACTGGTAATTATTGTAATCATTTTAGAAATTTAAGTTATAAAATTACAATTATAAAACTGTTCATGCGAGCCATTGAAACAATACACTTGTTTGAACAACAGGTGGTCACAGTATCTTTGTTGCACTGACTTGGCACATCCATCCCAGGTAATCTAACCCATTTGTAGCAAGGCTCACAACAACAACGCTATTGACAGAGAGCATGATTTCAAATGACTTATTAGTATTATATCTCATAGATGTTTATATTTCTATATCTCAAATGTGGGACTATATTAATATTTGTTTTACTGAATGAATACAAAATTAATGTTTCTACATTTCCAGTTAGCCTAGCATCAGCAGCAAGCTCTTAAGTTCTCAAGGTGTGCATTTTATCTCCTGTAGAAGACCTCAAATCCAATCACAAACTGGTTGGTCAACCCCAGAACAATAATTTCACTATTATACAAGTGGGAACATCTGCCTGGCAAGTCAGTACCAGAATACCTAGGGAAAATGCTGCTAAGATCCCAGACGCTCTGTCCTCCTCGGCAGGCTGCACAGTAGCTTCTGTCACAATGAAGAAGTGATAGTGGGGTGTGAGCCCCATGTGGTGTCCACTTGGTTTGTCTGAAAGCTGTATTCACAGTGTGTGATGTCTTCACCCAAAGTGTCTCTCCATCTGTTGTATGACCAAGAACAAGGACAATACTTTCTGGGACTTGTCTTTTCCTAAATTGCAATTTGTTAAAATACACATAAAAACAATAATAAAAAACTGTTATGATTTTATTTTGTATACCAATGCTTACTGTGTTTCTCTTTCCATTTTAAAAGTTTGGTATTTTCAATAAGCTTTCTTTGAGGGAATTAATTGCCTATCATTAGGAACACAAGACAAAGAGAATTAGCCATGTGCACTAAGCTAGTTTTTGCTGTCTGTGAAATCCAAAGTTAAACATATACACACCTCAGATAGAGAACACTTTCAAGTCTCATGTCTGAATTCAAATGATAATTGAATTTCATGGGCTTTAACTTTTTCTTGGATGATGAATATTTCATATTCAGAATAATAATTATAAAGTAAATGAAATAATTACCTAAGCTTAGCACAAATTGATTTAATTCCCTTTTGGCTTAAATGAACATGCCAGTACACATATAAGCCTTTATAAAGAGAAAATTGCTTTGGAAAAGGGGAAATTTAAAAATAGAATGTTATTATGATACAAAACAAGAAAATTATCAAAATGATTTTGAAAAAGATTAACTCATTTTGTGATATTCTTAAATTGGATATATGATAAATAATTTTTAAGATTAAAAATTGCACAAAGATGGTTTAAAAGTTTTTCTTGTTGAGTATTTTTAAGTAGACCTTGATTAGAAAGAAATAAATGGTGAAAAAGAATGAGTAAAACATTTTACCACCTTCCAAATTTCATTTGTATCTTTAAACCACCCCCACACAAACACATACATTACCATTTTAAACACTAATCAATCTCTACCCTTGCTCAAAAGCCCACACTTTCTATCCTTCTGTGTCAATTGAACTACAGAAATCTGATGGTGCACTGAGAATATCGATTGGTGTTCACACCCATCCTTATCTGTGTCATTTCTACTTCTATTTGGTCTTATGCATATGAAGACAAAAGTTTTCTGTTTCCTTTGCAGCTGTCAGTGAGGTATCAGCTCTCAAAGAGCAGCTTGTTCTGGTACAAGCTCTTGACATTTGTCCCTTTGAATGCTGGATGAGTAGGCATAATTTTAATGAATCAAAAAAAAAAAAAGGAAACAGTTTGATTCAGGATGTGCTGACATTGTGATTAGGTATTGGAATCCTACAACTCTATAAGTAAAGGAGATGACTCAGTGGACACAGTCCTCAGAGAGGACTCAGGGCATCATGAGTTCAGATCCAAGTACCTGAGGAAAAGCCAACTGTCTGTATCCCCAGCACTGGAAGGGCATGGAGACAGGTGATTAACTGTAGCTTATTAGGCAGCCAGTCTAGACACAAAGTGAGCCGCCGATTCAAGTTCACCCTTTGTGAAACGCATCGAGCATTGTGAAAGAGTGGGTGGAGAGTCTCCAAGGGCCAGAGGATCAGTGAGTTTTCTGTGAGGGTGGGTTTCCAAAGAACCTCAGAAGCTTCACCCATAAAAATCTCACAAACAGGACCACCAAAATGTTGCTCACAAACCAGGAGCACACCAATGAATATTACAAAGTTTTGGGTGGAGAGGGGGAGGCCTCAACCCTACACAAAGAACTATAGGCAACTTAGAGACGTTTGGAGGAAAGGTGATCTTCTTCAGAAAGAGCACGCCAGTTGGTTTTCCAGTGTGAAAGACCAATCAGCCTTGAAAATATGCATACAAGTAACATACAGACTGAGTAGGTTATACTTAGAATTATATATGTAGATGTATATATGAATACATATCAATTAGTGTCAAAAGAACCCATGAATTTGAGGAGGGGGTATATGTGAAGGTTTGGAGGGAGGAAAGAAAAGGGAACAATGTTGTAATTGTAATTGCAAAGCAACAGCAACAACAAAAGTAATATTTACTAAAGAATTAAATAAAGTGGAAGGTGACAGAAGACACCAAATGAAAACCTCCAGCATCAACATGTATGTGCACAGATGTGGGGGCTGCATACACACTTTCACACACACAACACACACACACACACACACACACACACACACACACACACACACACACACACATGCATGCATGTACAGAAAAAGAAGCAATAACATTTTACTGATGACAAATCTTTCTTTAAGCTGAAACTTGGAGATTTTTGTGTTTTTTTTTTTTTAACAAATCTTTAGTGTCTGTTTCTAAACCTTAGTTTTGAAATTCAAACATTACAAAGTGACATGGATGCTAGCCACTTCTATAAGGGAGCATGACATTCGAGATTGTACTTCAGAAAAAGAGCAAACTATGTTAAGATCCAACTGTATGGGATTCCACAAGCTATAAAGAGAAATTGTCAATAATATAGTAGGCATCCCAGTGTTTAGTATATAAATGTGCATATGAATGCAAGCTTGGCAGCTTATAACATCAGAATGAAATGGGATTGGAAAGTGCTTTACAAGCCCCACCTTATAAATAGAAACATAGGTAAACACACTTAGCTTTTGTATTTCTAACACTGTGCAGGAACTGTTAAATGATGATGCATAAAATAGTATTTTATAAAAACATTTATTTATATTTGTCCCTGGGATCTTTATTGAAATGTTGTAAGTGAAAGGAAATATAAAAAATCAGCATATGAACGTATACACATGCATATATGCATATACAAATGTGATGAACTAAGCATAGTCACAGTGATACCAGAGAAGCAAAGCAAACTAATTTCAAACTTCAAGGACGATGTCTCATTATAAAGTAGTCATTTGGATAGAATATGTTAATAGATGATGAGATAAACAGACATTAAATGGACCAGAATGCCCAGGAAAATAAGTGGAGACAAACATTTTCTACACATAAAATAAACCTCCTGAAAACATACATGCAAGAAATATACAGACCAGGCAGTTTATATTTATGAATATATGTATACATGTATGTTTATACACACACACACATACACAGACACACACACACACACACACACACGTAACAACAATTAATAAAAAAGAGGCCATGACTTTGAAAGACAGTAAGAAAGAGGGTTATATGGGTGGGTTTACAGCAAGGGAAGGCAGGGGGAAAATGATGAACTATATTATAATCTTAAGAATAAAAGATACAATTAAATATGCTATATATTATTTTTGTTTTAGTAAAGGAACAGAAAAGCAGAATTCTCCCTTATGTCAAACAAGACAGCTTTTACTTACATGTAACAAGGAAAATTATAATCATATCTGAAAATATTTTATTAAGTTACAGTGGAATCTCCATCAGTGAACTGTGTCAATCCATTTAGCACCCAAACTAGGGATAACCAGATGGCTTACAATGAATATCTAAATTGATCCAGTATAATAAAAACCTGGGAGCCAGAAACTGAGATAAGGACCTGATAAATCCAAAGACAGTGGAGAGTCCATTGGTTGACCCTCTTTCCACAATTTTCTCAAACCACTTCTCCCAGAAATCTCCTGGAAATCCTCCCTTCTCTCTTCCTGTCATCTCTAGCAGAACCACTCAGCCCTCTAAGAACTCTATGGCTAATCTTGGTCAGCCAATCAATGACTATCTGTTGATTCAATGAGGCTATATTCGTACAGGAGAATGTAGAAACAATTCTCCCACAACATTTCCCTCTTTTTGTCTAAATAAAAAGGAAAGGTTTTAATTCTAAAGTAGTAAAATTATATATAATAAGAACAATATCAAGTAAGAATTACATTCACAATGCCAAGTCCATTATTATTTGGCAAATTCATAGAAAATACTCTATTATATATCTTACCTTGTTGAGTCAAAAGTTTTATTTCTAATTTACTTTCTATCATAACTAAGAAAAACTGTAACTATAACTATCTAATGTTCAACCTGATCAGAGAGCTGAGAAGGATATAATATTACCTGAGGAAACAGGAAGTACAGAGCAAGCAACTTCCAAAACTAAGAAACAGAGACATCTGTCTGCCTGGATAGTCACCCTGGGGTTCCTCTGCAATGTTGGGGCATCGATTTTCATCCTAGAGGCCTGTTACCTGACAGACTTTTCTGTGAAGAAGCAGTTTTGGAGACTCTCTCACCTTGTCTTGGCAAAGTTCGGTCGTTGCCTTCTTTTGTGTCCTGCTTGTCCAGTTTGGACAGCATCCTGTCAGCACTCAAGGCAAAGGCAGTTTCTTTGCCTAGTGGCTAACTTTATCACACATGAAATCAAGCTCCCTATGGAGGTTTTTTGATGCTCACCATACTCTTTTGGAGTAAATTGGTGCTGCCAGGAACAGATGTGTCTCACTGTCATGAAAAGCCCTATGTTATGAAAATATTAAAATGACACATTCTGTAGGTCTGTGAAATATTTCAAGACCATCTACTTAAAATATGTCTGTGATTGACCTTGGAAATACACCTAACATGACTATAAGTTTGGTTGTTGTAGATAACTACTAGCCAGTATTTCTTTATTATCCTAAATAGCTCCCAAGGACTAGAACTTTACATTACAGTTTTAAATGAGCTTCATAGGTACAATACCTTAAACAAGAAAGAAAAAACTTATAATACAGTATTAAAAAACCTTAAGTTTGAATCAATATATAAAAAAAATCTTTAAAAAGAGTAGAAGCATAAACACAGTATAACAAAAATAACCTTAAATTTGTATTCATATATGGAAATCCACACCAGTCTGAAATATTTGAGACTAGTAGTTGCCTTTTTAGTTTGAAAGTAGATTCAATAATCTACCCTATTATCCTATAATTTTAAACTCCCCTTTTTTTTTCAGAACATGATCCCTGTGATCAAATTTCCTTGTTTAACTTTTTTCCTAACCATGGCCAATAACAACTTGTAACCAATACCCCTAAATAATGACATAACACACTAAATGAACAAAAACTACCCAACACACTTCCTGGTAATATGGGCATCTTGTTCTCTAGACTGCTTCCTGTTTTCTGAGGGTGATGACAACTTTAGGGGACTCAGAGAAATTTGAGATAATGGCCAAGCCCTGGTAGAGCTAGCTGTACCACTTGTTGTCCAGTTTCTGTATAATAGGAAAGTGCAGGGCTTATCTGAAGTCCTGATGAGAGCAATCTGTGAGGCTGGACCATGTCAACTAGCAGCTTTGAAGATGTTTTGATGCAGAATTTTGACAAAACTGCAACATAGACATTCAGAGAGGCTGTAACCCCTGGGCTACCTGTTTTTATTGGTATCTGGTCCTTTATTTTCTGAAAACACACAAACTTTTAATTGTAACATATATGTCTACATTAACACAAGTATGGAATGTGCAGTGTGTACAAGTCAATTAAAGATGATTTTTTGTTTTATATTTGAGCAGGTAAAAGGCATCTGTTAACTTTATAACTTTTTTGGACTGCATACCCATACTTTAATATAAATCTCTAACCATGCCATGTTAAAAGTTGGCATGTAATATTAAGTTATGAGGACTCTTTAACCAACAAGTTTTATCATGTCTCATTCAGTTTCAGAGCTGGTCCCATGTCAAGGATAAGTTTACATATCACTTGTAGTTTTGGCTGTTTTTTTTTTTGTTTATTTGTTTGTTTTGTTTTATGATTATAGCCAAGACTTTCAGGCTACATTAACATTGAAGGAATTCACAGTTTTTCATTTCCTGTGGAAACAAAAGCACTACCTCTCTCCAAATGCAACACATAGTCTGGTTTCTATTATGAGGTCAATACATCTTTAAAGTATACAGGCTGATTCAATTTATCAGATTTCTTTTTTTCATTAACCCCTGTTTCTCTAGCTGCTATTCCTTTCTCATTAGCCTTAAAAAATTAAAGTTAATAAAGCATTGTTCAATTGACCTCTGGGAGTCTTTATTACCCCTTTCTGTTTATTAAGCCTATCTGTTAAGGTGTAATTAGATCTTTCTATAATTGCTTGTTCTGTAGAATTTTGTGGTATACCCGTAATATGTTTCATATTGTGATATACAAACAAATTATTTCATTTTATTGAAGACATATGCTGGATCACTGTCAGTCTTATGTTGTACAGGTATCCCCATGATGACCATAACTTCTAATGAATGTGTAATTACAGGATCAGTCTTTTCAGAACTTAAAGCAGTTGCCCATTGAAATCCTGAACAAGAATCTATGGTATGATGCATATACTTTAATTTTCCAACTACACAAATAGGAAACACATTCATTTGGCAAATTTCATCCTTTTTGAGTACCCTTCAGGTTACCTCCTGCAAGTGATGCAGTTTGGTTATACATAGAACAAGTAGAACATTTCCTTATATATCTTTGACTTGTTGCCAAGTGATAGAAAATCCTTTTTTCAAACCTTTGTTGTTAATATTGTATTTCTTATGAAATTCTGAGGTTTCTAACACATTTTCAACCAATAGCTGATCAATTTCATCATTACCTTGTGCTAGAGGGCCTGGTAGATTCACATGGGATCTGATATGTGTTAGATACATGGCATGATTTCTATTTCTGATTATTTCTTATAATTGAATAAATAGCAGAGTTAATCCTCAATTATCTGGAATAAGTTCAGTGGTTTCAATATGTAAAACAACTTTTTCTGCATATCGAGAGTTGGTATTTATATTAAGAGATTCTACAAAATCTAGTAATACTATGAGAATAGCATACAATTCTAAATTTCAAATTAAATTATAAGGGCTTTTAACCACTTTACTTAAATTTCCTGATATATAATCTGCCTTTTTTGACTTGTTTGTGTCAGTAGAGAAGAATGTAAAGTCTCCAGAAATTGGTGTTCCTTCTTGCTTTTGGGTTATTGTTTACTAATCTTTCCTAAGAAATTACTGCAAGATTTCTCCCCATAATGAGGAAATTTCAGCGTTAGTAAAAGGTGCTACAATTTCTGATGAGTCAATTCCTGTTAATTGATGAAGTCTTGATTTTCCTTTCAGAATCAATTCAGAAACGTTTTCTACATAGGTCTTCAATTTTTCACTCTATGTGGCAAAATTATCCACTCTAAGATATTGTCTTCACTCTGCATAAGAAATCATGTATAGAATGCAGAGAAGGTAAAGTAACCAGAACACATTTGAGCTCTGGACCTAGACAATCCACATGTGCATCATGCATCTTGTAATTTCTTTTCTACCAAAGCCAATTCTGTCTCAGTGTCAGCTGATATTTCCGTGGACTATTTAAGTTCTTATCACTTTGTAAGTTTTGAAATAAATTACTTAGTTCCTGAGTTGTTAATCCAGTTGTGGGCCATAGCCAGTCAATACTTCTCAGCAAATTTTGAAAATCATTAAGAGTTTAAAATTGATCTCCCCTGATTTGTACTCTCTATGGTTGAGTATTTGTAAACCTATCTTATATCCTAGGTAATTAATAGAATCTTCTCTCTGTATTTTTTTCAGGAGCAATTTATAATCCCCAACAAGACAAATTTTTCTTTTCCTCTTCAAATACTTTTTTCCTGTAGTATCTGTGTTTGAACCAGATAGTAAGATATCATCCATATAAAGGTAAATCATAGATTGAGGAAACTGTTTATGGATTGTTTCCAATGGCTGTTGTATAAATTATTGAAACAAGGTGGAGCTGTTTAACATCCCTTATGGAAGAATTTTCCACTGATACCTTTTAACAGGCTGGGAATAATTATAAGTAAGCACTGTGAAGGCAGTTTTTTCTCTATCCTGTTTTGTAAGGGTTTAGTTTAAAAAAAAATCTTTTAAATCAATCACTATAACAGATCATCCTTTAGGTAATAGAGTAGGTAAGGGAATTCCGGGCTGCAAAGAGCCCATTGGCTGAATCACCATATTTATGGCTTTTAAATCTGTTAACTTTCCCCTTTTTCCAGATTTCTTTTTAATGACAAATATAGAAGAAATCCAATGACTAGGCAGTTCTTCAATATGTTGAGCATTATCTCCTCCTGTGCCAGCTCTTCTAATGCCTATGATTTTTTTCTGATGTCAAAGGCCACTGTTCCACCTATACAGGTTTATAAGTTAATCATTTTAAAGGTAGGTCTCTTGGTACCTTGGAAAGGTCAAAAGCTGTTGTGCCTTGCTTATGTATAACCTGAACAGTCTGTGACAACTCTTGATAATACCTTTTAACATTTATCTCAGAGCATTCTTTATTTTATGGTTTGTTTCTTAGGTTGGAGGAATGTCAATATGTTTCTTCCATTGCTGCAACAAATTACATCCACATTAATTCATTGCTATGTTGGCCACATTTGCTTTGAATTTTCCTATCTGTCCTTCTTTCACTATGCATTCAACCTATCCTGCACTTTCTTTTATGTGAGATACAGTTCCAATTCTAAGAAGCTGAGATTTATCCACTGAAAAGGCCAATCGTATCAGCTGTATTTCAGATCTATTAATCTATGGATAGTAATCTTTCCTTTAAAGGCCTAATCACATCTTTGTACTCTAAATTAGCATTTTCAAAAACCAAAGATTCAATTAATATGTATCTAAATTCTGGATCTGATATCATTCTATTTACAGTTTGTGTAAATCTTTGTAAAAAAAAAATTCTGTGAAGGCTTCTTTTGGACCTTGTATAATTTTAGTGAATGACTCAGTCCTCTTTCCTGATTCTTCAACTCTGTCCCAAGCATTAAAAGCAGCTATATGGCACAGAACTAAACTGTGATAATCAAACTAGATTGTCTTTGCAAATCAGTATACTTGCCCTCACAGGAAAGCTGTTCTTGGGAAATTGCAATACCTCTAGCCATACTTAATTGTTCTATAATAACTTCCTCTATCCACCATACTTTCCATTGTTACTGAGGACCAGCTTCCAATATTGCTGTAACCAAGTCTTTCCAGTCTTGTGGAATAATTCTGTTCCTAATTGCCCATGAATTTAACATATGCTTCAAAAAAGGGAGAATGCATACCATATGATGAATCTGCTTCCTTAAATCTCTTCAAGTCTAGCATTTGTACAGGATCCTAATTAACTTCTGCATAGCCTTGGTGGTGCCTAATATCTGGTAGTAATTCTTGTATAGTAACTGGATAATGCTGGATTTCTAATAAGCTGAAGCTGCTCCTCTTTAGTTTCATAATGCAAAAGTGCAGTAGGGTCTGCTCTAAATTCCTCTGTCTGTTTCTGTGTATTTTTCTTATTTTCATTAGTAGGTCTTTCTAAAGCTTGTATCTTATTAATAGGAAGTCCTAAGACTTGTATCTTAGTGTCAAGTTTTGGTAATTTTAATTGCTAAGTCTCTCTAAGGTTTGTATCTTATCAGTCATATTCTTCTTATTTTCATTAGTAAGTCTTTTTAAGGCTTGTATCTTATCAACAGTATATCTTTCTAAAGCTTGCATTTTACCAAACTTAAGTCTTTCTAAGTTTTGTATCTTGTCAGTCAAAAACTTATATTTGCCACAGTTATCAAAACGTTTTTAAGGATAACTACCAAAATGATAATAAATGTGATCAACACAATGTCAATACCAGCAAAATTGTTTATCAGTGCATTTATTTTTTCATTTGCAAGTCATCCATAGTAGAACTAAACAGAATCCTAACTCCCTTCATTGTAATATTTTCTATTCTTAACATGGGAAAGATTTTCCTCCCTTTTTTGTTTTAACCCATTTCCACATTTAAATCATCCCAAGAGTTCTTACCTGCTCTGATGATGCTGACAGTATAGATGGAGATGTGTGGAGGTCATCGGCTTCAGTGATAAGGTTCTACTTCGTTGTCACAGAGTGTTGGCATAGCTGGGGTCACTGTGGCTGCTCAAACAGTGTGCAAAGACAGGGGTAAGCTGCTTGAAGATATTACATAAGGAAACCAGTAGGAGAAATCTGCGCAGCAGGGATGCAGCATGGGATATGACTACCCACCTGTCACTGATGATGCTAGCTGCAGCTGATCAACATGGCTGGGCAAAGGACACCAGCAGTACAAGACCAGGCCCCTAGGCAGCTTACATGGCAGCAAAAGCCCAAACCCAGAGTGGGTCTCAAGGTGGCCAAGCTGGCCTTTGTTGGTGGCCTGGGGAGGGGTTCTATGGGAGAATGCCATGGTGGAAGGTAAAGGCCTGGGCCAGCAGTGGGGTGACTAACCCCAGCAGTGTTTTGGGGCTGGGTGTGGGCAGCAGCTGAAGGCTGCTATAGAAAGAGTGAAATGGTACACCCCCACCTCAGCTGGCTGCTGAAAGCAACAGCTTGGCTTCGTAATGCCCTCCTGTGCGATAACGCTCTTATACACTGTAAAGATTTGTCACTCCAAATGGTTTAGTAAAATGCAGAGGAATTTTACTAATTTTATTAAATTAAAATAATAAAATATAGAGGAATGACAGAGACAGAGTCGTTAGCCAAACACAGAGGAAGTAAGATGAGAATGTTGGACTGGGAAAAGGTACCAAGCCACATGGCTAAACGTAGGCAAGAATTATAGGTAAGTTTAAGCAGAAGAGCTAGTTAGTTATAACCCTGAGCAATAGGTCAGACAGTTTATAATTAATATAAGCCTCTATGTGTGGATTTGGGACTGAATGACTGTGGGACTGGGCAGTACAGAAACTTCCAGCTATAATTGATGCCCACCATTGGGCATTCATCCACATAGAAATGATAAAGTTTAAAAAGGATTCTTCACACATAGAAACAGAGCTGCACTGGGCTTCCTAGTCTCACAGTCTCATGCCAGCAGCAGTGCAGAGAGGCATCTCCAGACAGCTACCAGTGAGATGGAGCTGGCCACCAGCCTTCATGAGCTAAGCGGTGTGGCAGGTTCCTGAAGTCTTTCACATAGGCCAAGATACAGAGAGGTTTCTCCCAGCCTCTGCCACTGCCTGCAGGCTTGAGAGCACAGCTGTTGGCTTAAGAACACAGCTGCACACTACTTAATTCTGTTTCCCAGTATTCGGGAGGTAAGCATGATTCATTGGTAACTGTGGCATGCTGGAAATCTGAGTGGGGCAGAGCTAGCCATCAAAGCTGCACTTTCAACCTAGCAGCACAGTTAGAAGTTTAAAAACTCTCCTTGTCAGAAAAGGATTAAAGATGCACAATGAAATAGATTGGTATGAAAAAAACTGTAAAAGGGTTACACTGTGTTTAAAAATAAATGTAGTCTTGGGAGAGAAAAGAAAAAGGGCAGAAAAAGTCCTTAAAACAGAAATAGAGTTTTTAAAAAAGGCAAGGTTAAAAATAGAAAATGCACAGAGTCTGGATACTGTATATTATTGTGTTGTCTTTGGGATTTTTTTTTTTTAACTGCAGAGAGACATTTGATTGTAGGGACTACTAAGTAAACCAACATATATACTTTAAATGTATCTTGACTTCAGAATTTGGGTCTAAGGATATGTTCCTTTAGAAAAGAGGTACTGCTTTTGTTTCCACAGAAGATGAGAAGCAGTGGATTCCTTCCAGGTTGATATGGGTTGTCTCCAATGGGAGTGATGACCCAGATGATTGAATATCCAGAACAGCTTCAAGGCTTAGATGATCCAGCCTCACAGACTACTCCAGTCAGGACTTGAATGGCCGCAGAACCAAGCAGTACAGAAACTTCCAGCTGCAATGCCCAGTGTTGAATGCCAGGTGTAACAAATATCTAAATTGTTCCAGTATAATAAACCTCAGGAGTCAAAAATTGAGATAAAGACCTGATAAATCCAAGGACAGTGGTGTCCATTGACTGACCCCCTCTGTAAATTTGACCTGAACCACCTCTTTCAGAAAATCTCCCAGAAATCTTCCTTTTGTTCTTCCTGATCTTTCTAGCAGACCTCCTCAGTCCTCCAAGAACTCTATGGGTAATTCTGGTAAGCCATTCACTGACTGTAGCATGAATCTTAGAAGGTCTTATTAATAAAAACAAACCTGGAGCCAGGTATTGGTGTGAACGCTGAAAGACCAGAGATGCAGAACAAACCATAGATACCTCATTTTTTTTTTGGGGGGGGGTGGTGGTGAACACTGAAAGATCAGGGAAGCAGAACAAGTCACAGCTACCTCACCTTGCCAATTCCTCAGTTGATCTTGTTTCCTCAAACTGGAAGCCTCAGTGTCCTCATCTGAATGGGTCTCAGCTGAACTGCTGATCAAAAGCCTAAAAGCTTAACCACATTCTAGTTCCTGGTTTTCATGCCTTAACTGACTCCTTTGATTCAAAGTGCCATTACTACCACAATGGAATGGCTGTACAAGCAATTCTCCTGCACCAATAGCTCAACAAATAAAGGCACCTGCCACCAAGCCTACCATCCTGAGTTATATACCTAGGGACCATAGGTAGATGGATAGAAATGACTCCTTCAAGTTATCCTCTGACCAACACATGTGAATATTGGCATACATGTCACTGTCTCCCCCACCCAAATCAATCACTCATTGGAATAAATATAATATAATTATGATAAAACAAAGTTATTTCTAAAAATTTAAAACTGAACCGAAAACAAAAAAGGAAAGCTCCCCAGAAATAAAAACAAGTGTTTGGTCTTGATTTCATGCTTTATCCTGACTGCTCATACCCCTCCTCCATGTTTTAAAACTCATTTCTGAAACACACCCAGTTGCATGGGCATTGAGTCAAGAGGTAATGTCAGAGGAATGTCTTGGGGAAATTTATCATCTCCAAATATGGTGCTTTGTCATTCTTTTGTATTTACCAGCATCTTGTCATAGAATGATGCATGCCGTGCTGTGTAGAAACAGCTGAGCCTCTTAGTAAGTCACTATAAAAATACTAGATTTCCATCTATGTGTCACCAATAAACTGTCTGGTCATTCTCCATCTGAAAATTTGGGACTTCCTTACATGGTCAGGGTGGGGAGAAGTGAAATGCAAGACTCTAAATTCACAAAGTTGCATAGATGTTCTTTTTGAGTTTATAAACAAAGCAGGTTGAGTTTAAGTAAGGCTTCCCTGTATGCACAGAGAGAAATCCACAAAGGTGTTTTCAAACTGGCTTCCTTCATCACCCTCATAACTTTGAAGATCTACAAAGTACGTGTTGAAATGAACAAATTTCAAAAATCAGGAAGGTCAATAACATAATCACTGTTCCAAAAGATACTGTGGATGTGAAGATTTCCATAGTACACTATAGTTAACAAGTGTGAAACTTCCTACGCCACACACTTGTCAACTGTTACTCCAATATTATGCATTGCACTTTCATCAGTTAACACAAAACCATTCTTGCGCTTGCACTGATAAATGGCAGTAGGTGTTTGAGAGCAGTTTTTGTTTTACGTTGTAAATTGGACGTGAACCAAGAAAACAAATAAATGTGCCAGTGCTATGTCTTGTCCTTAAACACGATCAGCTTAGGAAGCACTTCTCCAGACTTCTAAGACACTTTTTAAAAATGGCACTTGTTTTGTAAGACATGCCTCACCATGTCTTAAAGCCTCTTTATAATTTGATAGAGATGGTGAACTTTACTCAAGTGGCTAAAGAAATTGTTAAAGAGATTTTAAATGCCATCATCTTTGTACCTTTTTCTTCCTTCATGCTCCTACAGTCTCTCCCTGTCAGGGCCAAAGCAGGCTCCATAAATGGCAGTGCTGCAGACAACAGCACAAAGGACAGTCCAGGAAAGAGTCTTGGTTGGGTGAACAGAAATTGCTATCTGGTATACAAAAATCTAACATCAACGTGCCTCAGAAAACTTATAATGCAGACTTCTATTTATTGGGAAAATCTACTCCTTCCCTCATCCATCCCGAAGGGTCTTCTAGTTCCTGATTAACCCAAGTAGCCTACAAAGGTTCAAATTGTGTATGCAAATGTATTCCCAGGCTGTGCTGGCCTGCACGCCTCCTCCCACTGGTACCTGTGCCCATGAAATTGACAAGGCTTTTGATGTCAGCTGCTGTTCTCTGGCACTAGTAGTTTGTTTTCCCAAAGGAACATCTCTTTCTGCCTATCGAGTGGTCTGGGTCAGTGGTTTCACTACACCTTGCTTACACTCTCCATTGCCTGAAAGAGTTTCATCTTGCACTTGCATGCTGTCTAGAAATCTGGTCAGAGAATGCTGGTATAGCTCTAACAGGTTCATTATCCAGTATAGTGCTCTGGAAAAGAAACTGAGTGTTTGTTTAGGTGTTTCAGGCAAAGACCAATGCCTGGGTTAGCCCATGGAGAAGGTCTGATGTTCTAGCTCAAACACACAACAAAAGGACAGGCCCATCTCATACTTCTTCAAAGCACTCCTTTGCTTGGATTTTATATTGGTTGGCAATCTCGTTGAAATTCATTGTAGCCTATGTCTTAGACCAGGACTGGTCTCATCTACAGAAAAACCAACAGCCATGGTCTGCAATTGACCCATCATCCTCCATGTTCCCATGAGTGGCAGGTGGTCAGTTTGCACAGGTGGAGACAGTAGGCTGGGACACCATGTTCATTAATTTGTCCAGAGCAGTCTGGGAATTAAATTACCTGCACATTCACTGTAGAAGAGTTGTCAGGGAGAATTCCTGATTTTCCACCTACAGAGCCAAAGTGAAAGGTACAGCTCCAAGGTCCCTGCCGTGAGCAAAGGTTGATCAGAGATCAGCATAGATTCTCCCTATGCCAGGTACCAATGCAGCACAGTACCATGCACAACTTCAGTGTAGGCATGACCTTTTTCTCTGCTCTTAGCCTGTACTGTTATCAAATTTAGCATCACTGGTGAATTCTTTGGTTTCCTAATGTCATTTGAATGTGCATCTTTTGCTACCTATTAGATTCTGTATGCCTTCCCAGTCCAGCTGCTGTTTCTCTGGAGTATGTAACTGAGAGAGGTCTTCCACGGCCCAGAATTACTCTTAACAATTAGCAAAGTAGATCTCGATGTTCCTTAAAAGTCAATGTTTTCTACAAATGCTTTCAAACATGTTGCTTACACACACAAGAATTTTCATTTCTGAGTCTGTCCTGGTGTCCTGCATTTCTTTTCTATCTCAAGATTCCTTATACAGTCCAAGAAGAAAACAGGAGTGGGAAAACTTAACAGTACTTACTAAACTTAGTTTGAAACCAATTTTTTTTTGCCTGCATCTATTTCAATACTCTTCCCCTTGGTACATATCTTTTTTTCTTCTTGTAAGTGATCATCTCTATGATCCTGGGTCTGATTAAAGAACTTAAATAATGCTTCAGGGAATGGGCTTTCATAGAAATCATCTACCAATTCCATTATCATATATTGGAATTTGTCTTTCCAAACCCTGAGATGACTGTAAGGCCCTATCTCTTCTCTTAGTACACCCCTGGATCACAGAAAATGATTTACAATGATAAATCACAACAATTAAGTGAGCCCAATAGGCCACTTCCTGGATCTTAAATCATAATTTCCTGTCTTCTGTAAGACCTCAAGCTTCAGAAAGTTACCAGGGCCATGCCTCATTCCCTAGACAGTGTGTACTCTGGATCCAGAACATTAATTGAGGCTGAGTATTTAATTATTTCACAAAAAATCAGATGACATGTATTTACAAATAGCAAACTAAGCAAGCCAACACACATAAACATAGTGATATCTAATTACAGTGTTTAATAAATGTATTGCAGTATGTGGTAAAATTTAGAATAGAGGTAAAAATAAATTTTCATGTCTTACACTGGTATTTGAAAAGTAGTTTAAATATAATACCCCTGTAATAATAATGTAAAGGCAAAGAATGAGCCAGCTATTTAAGTATGTAAGTCAAATAAAACAGAAAAAGAAAGGTAGAGTGGGCAGGTTTCACAATCCAGTATGTTAAGGACTTGGATGTGTAATCTTTTGCTTCACAATGATGCTTATTTAAGAAGTTAGAGTTAAGTAAAATGACATTCTTTATATGTATTCTATCATCTACTACATCACCATAAAAACCTTTAAAATAAATGCAAAATGATTCAATTTTGTTTTATTGCTATTATTTAAAGCTTAAAACATCAATTCTCTTTTCTTTTCTGTTGAATCATATTTTTCTTCCTTCCCCCTCTTGTTAATTTTTTCTCATATGATATAATCTGAATACAGTTTCCCCTCCCTCTACTCCTCTCACAGACATAAATCTTCTCTCCCATCTGGGCCCAGGCCATTTCTGTACTCCATTAGAAAAGCACAGTTTTCTAAGAAATAACACCACATATCAAAATAATATATAATAAGATAAAACAAAAACCATCAAATTGAAGTTGGGCAAGACAAATCAATAAAAAATAAATAAATAAAAGAGACCCAAGAGAAGACACAAGATTCTGAGACCCATTCATTTACACATTCATTGTATATACATACAGAAGACCTGGTGCAGACCTGCGTGGGCCCAGTGATTGCTGCTTCAGTCTCTGTGGAGTTATATGAGCTTTGTTCATTTATTTAATAGGGCCCTGTTCTTCTAGTGTCCCCCACCTCATCTGACTCTCTCACTCCCTGAATAGAAAAAAAAAAGTTCTTGAATCTTCATTACAGAATTTGAACACTACAAATATCCATTACTCCTTAGAATATCATCAAAATATTAGTAAAATATTTACAAATTTTACAAGATGGGAATCTACACAGAGGTAAATGACCATCATACCTATTAATATAAGGTGTCAATATTTCAGTAGATTAATTACAAGTGAGATCATACAGATTTCTTTGTCTGTATTTGTACTTAAATATCACCCTACTTACTTCCTTAGTCCAACTATGTAACCAAATGATTAAGAAAAGTTCTTCGTTTTCTGACATTATTTCTGTATCTGTAATTATAAGTTTAAATGGAATTCCCAGTGCAATGCTGACAGAATCTGTTGGTTCCTTTTGAACAATGAGCATTAATCTGATCATATCAACTCCATGGTAAGCCAAACAAGCTTGCAAAATAGAAACAGTTAAGCACATTTGTCAGAACACAGTCCAAGAATGGAGTCATGTGAGAATTCTGAGTGCTTGTGAGAAAACAAGACATGAGTTTTGTGTTACCTCAGTTTCTTGAAAACACAGAATTATTCTTGGAATGTGTTTTCATTTTCATCTCAGATGTAGGAGACAAGAATGAGTTTATTTCAGTTGTTGTTATTCATGTGCTTCTATGGAAAAGCATATTTGCTGTGTGTGGTTGGTCGTTGTGATTGAACAAGCTACTCATGTGACTCTACTTAACCCTCAGAGTATAAATTGCTTGAAGCTCTGAATAAAGTTTGCTATTGTTGATTGTAGTGGTAAATGAACAGAGTAGTCTTCTTCAAGTTTTATAGTGCTCTGTGGTCCTCACACTTCCTATGTTCTTGCACAAAAACCTCTTTTTGAACATGAAATAAATGGATAATATTAGCCTAAACAGACAAAATTTTTAGAGTGCAGTACTTAAAAAAAAACAAAAAATTATCTCCTTACCTCTCTGACAGTGTTTCATTTTGAATCGTTCACTAGAAAAAATTACTAGTATTAAGCTTAATAATCACTCAAGATCAAGATTGTTTCATTGCCTATTTATCATAGTATCTAGGATATAGAAACAGTGTAAAGGTCCTTGAACTAATGAAAAAATAATAAAAATATGATGCATATATACAATGGGAAGCCATTCATTTTAAAAAATTGAAATTATAAAGTTTCAAAGTAAACAGATAGATCTATAAAATATGATATTGAATGAGGTAACCCAAACATATAAAGATAAACACTGAATGTTCCCTCTCATTATGATTCCTAGCTACCAATCTTCAAATGCAAGAATAAAACCAGGAGAAACTAGAGAAATCAGGAAAATAAAAAGAGACTATTGGGGGCTGGGGTAGAAACTCTATATAGTGAAATAGCAATATGTAAGTGATAAGAAGGGAGGCATGGGAAGATAAAGGATGGGAGATAGCTGAAGAGAAGGGTGGGGAGGTCAATACTGAAGGAGGGGAGAAAAAATAACACTAATGTAGCTTGAAAAGACCATTAAGAATCATATTGCTCTTTAATTTATAGAAATTACATAAAATACATATAAGTGGGGGTGATGTTATGACACTTGGGCGGACAGTGCTTGTAATAAAGGCCATAGACTTTCTAACAAAACCACTAGTGCTAATAATGGGGGAAAAACCTTTTTTTCCATTTTTGATAAGGAAGTCAGGAGACTCCTAAAACAATTTAGGCTGTTGCTGTTGCCCTTGGTTGTTGTATTCTAGAGGTTGAAGGCATTTACCTATAGCTGAAGACACCATGCACTTTAGACATAGTTCTAGGAGAATTAAAGTTGACTTGACATGAATGCCTCCTTCATTATGACTGGATTTCATCATATTGCAATGTTTCATCTGGGCTAGTAAGGGAATGAAGCAACCAATAGTTTCACATAGCTTTATCTATGAACTACAATAACTAGCATGACAAGTTGTCTCTAAGAGAGCCATAATAGCACTCATAACTTTGTGATAGCTATCAGCTGCTTGATTGCACTTAAGGCCCTTTCAAAAAAATGGAAATAATGTCTGGTCCTAGAGGACAGTGGTGAAGGTACAGCCTCAGTTTCAGTAAAAGCCTAAGGGTCGAAGGGACTATGGAGAGAAGTCAGTGATTGACACCACATGAGAGGTTCAGAATTACCAGAGAGTCGAGAAGAGGCTATTGCTAAAGGTGCAGCTCGGTTACAACAGAAATCCTAGCATTCTGGAGATACCAGCACCATAAGATCTGCAGTAGGCATGGAGTAAAACTAGACTGAGCCAGCTAGACCAGTTGTGTGTGCTACCAATGGCAGAACGGGGGAATTGATGTATTTTATAATACAGAAGATTGTGTCTGACATCTGATGTTGAATCTTTACACTTTTGGACTTTTGTTTTGATCTGATTTTAACTGAACTTTGGCACTTCCTTTACAGAGTTAAGAAATGTTTAACTAATAAGGATGTGATAACTGAAAGATCTGAGCTTAAAAAAGATATTTTGGAATTTTGAAAGGACTGAATATTTTAGAGAAGGTGAACTTTGTAAGTGACTTTTTTAAAAAGAAAATGTTTTTATTGATTAATTATTTTTTTTCTTAGCCCTACCACAGTTTCCCCTCCACCCCTTCTCTCCTCCAAGTCCTCCCTGATATTCCCTCCCATAATTTCCTTTTCCTTTCTTTTCAGAAAAGTGCAGGCCTCACATGTACATCAGCCAGCCATGGCATATCAAGTTGCAATAAAACTAGGCACCTCAGCTCCTAATAAGACTGCACAAGGAAACCCAGTGGGAGGGAAGGGTCCCAAACAGGTAACAGAGTCAGAGACGCCCTGCTTCCTCTGTTAGGAGTCCCCCAAGAAAACCAAGCTACCCAACTCTAACATGTGCAAAGGGCCTAGGTCAGTCCCATGCAAGTTCTCTGGTTGGCAGTTCAATATCCATGAGCCCCTATGACCTCAGGTTAGCTGATTCTGTGGGTTTTCTTGTTTCCATGGTCCCTCTGGCTCCCCCAATCCTTCCTCCCCTAAATTTGTAAAGACTTGAGGAAAAGTTCCTAATGCTATATGGTCAGCCATAAAAACATACATGCAGGTAACATTATTCAGAACTGATTATATTATATTGGTACATATGTATATATTATATATATACTCAAACAATAATAAGTGATGAATAAAGACGTATTGAAGGTGATTGGGTCAGGGTCTATGGGAGTGCTTGAAGGCAGGAAAAGGGAATAATATTTAATTATAATCTCAAAAGTAAAATGTAGAAGCAATTAAAAATGTGGAATGCATTTATATTGAGATATTAACAAAGATAATATATGATCTTTGTGCTAAACAAGAAATAAAATTTTGTAGTTGAGTAGTGCTGTGCTTGTCTCAAAATGACAAGGAGTTGATTTTTTTCTGCCAATTGGTTTTTGTTTGTCATCTTGACACAGTGAATGATATCAAAGAGGAAACAACAATTGCCTCTGGGCAAGCTTGTGGGGCATTTCTTGATTGATCATTGAAGGTGGAGGACCTAGCTCACCAAAGAAACCACCAGTCCTAGGCTGTTGGTACTAGATGCAATAAAAAATCAGGCTGAGAACACCATGATGACCAGTCCAGCAATCAGTGTTCCTCCATGACCTCTGTTTAGTTACAGAATATAGGTTCTTGAGTTGTTGCCCAGGATTTCTGTGAGAAAGAACTGTGAGCTAACATAAACCCTTTCCTCCCCAATTGTATTTAGTCATGGTGCTTTATCACAGCAATAGAAATCCTAAGACACTGACTATACTAATGATGGGAAATGATGGAAGAAGGAATTTGGAACTCGGGCTGGTAAAACTATTGAGTATTCAGAGCTCATTGAGCTGTTCTGGGAACTTTGAAAATAATGAAATAATAATGCAGATGATGGAGGCCTGGCTTGTGAAATTTTACAGTGAAGTAAAGTTCTGTCAAAGCCATCTGTGTGCTGTGTTGTACTAAGCATCTGTGGTTCTGGTCAGCTGAGACTGAAAAGATGGTTGTCATTAAGAAGAAACTAGCACCACTGGAGCAAACCACTGCTTGCTGGGACAACTGATGCTGCTTGGCTGAACCTGAGATATTGATGATTAGGAAGAAATCAGCATTTTTGAGGTGAAATCTTTTGAGAAGTGTTTTCTCAGTGCCAGCACACAATAAGCTCTGGTCAAGAGGAGGTCCAGGCTGTGCACCTTGTGCTGGCAGCTGAATTTGATAATATGCAAGAGTCACCTAGGTATTGCTGGTTTTTAACACTGAAAGGGCCCTGTAGAGCAGCTGAGGCTTGACACTGGGTAGTACCAATTCCATTAATCAGTGGCATTGTGTTATGTGATTGTATAGGAGGAAATTTCTCTCAGATCCAGCATGGATTTCTCATCTATGTACATATTCTGCAGATTTAAACTTAAGCTGTATCCATCCTGTTGAAAACACAGCCATGCAAATTACCTTGGTCAACTTTCACACCAACATCTCAGGAACCTTATTTAGGGTGATTGCTTCTAGTCCCACCCATTTACCTGCAAATGTCATGATTTCACTTTTCTTAATAGATGAATACTATTTGATTGTGTAAATGTCCCACATTTTTATTGCCTATTCATTGGATGGTGTACATCTAGGCTGTTTCCAGGTTTGTCTGTTACAAATAGAACAGTAGCTGGAGTTTTCTCCAGTCCCGCTCAAGCCTGAAGCTGTTCTGCTCCAAGTAAACACACAGAGACTTATATTACTTATAAACTGTATGACCATAGCTCAGGCTTCTTGCTATCTAGTTCTTATATCTGAAATTAACCTATTTCTATTAATCTATAAGTTGCCCCATGGCTTGTGGCTTACCAGTACTTTTACATCTCACTTCCTCTGTATCTGGCTGGCAACTCCTGACCCAGCCTTTCTGTTCCCAACATTCTCCTCTCTGCTTATTCCACCTATACTATACTTCCTGCCTAGCTACTGGCCAATCAACATTTTATTCTCAATCAATCAGAACAATACATTCACAGCATATAGAAAGACATCCCCAGCCTAGAACAGAAATGAACAAGGATGAGTAAATATCTATGTCAAATGTAGAGTCGATTGAGTAAATGCCCAAGGGTGGTAGATCTGGATTTTGTGGCAAATCTATTTTCATCTATTTGAGGAACCTCCACATTGAATTCCACAGTGAGTCTTCCAGTTTGCATCCCATCAACAACAGATAAGTGTTCCCCATTCCTCGTTATCCTTGCTATCAGTTGTTTTATTAATCTTGTACATTCTGAATTTATTAAAATAGAATCTCAAAATAGTTTTAATTTCTATTTTCCTCAACACTGAAAGAAATATCAAGCATCACATCTCTCCCCTCAACACTCAGAAATCTGTGAGAAAGAGGATACAGAATATTTATGTATTCAATAGCAAAAATAAGACAATGTGTCTCTGTCAATTTTCTAAATTTTCTTATCATGACTATGAGTGGCATTTCATAAGACATTTTTTCCTGTATATGTTGATTTCTGTCATAAACATTTCTATTACTTTTTAAAACATAGTGACTCTTGACTAATTGACCTGAGATTGGGGAGTGAGGGGAGGTGGGAAACTGGGATTTCTCAAGCTGAAACAACACACCTCATAAACCCACACTGTTTAACCCCTCTCTTTCCTAGGACATCCCCTCTGCAATCTATCTAGGTTTGGGGCATGCTGGAAGAAAGTCCAAAAGGAATGAGCTGGACACCTAGAGCCCTTTTTCATCCATCCAGAATTGAAGAATGAAAAGGAAAAGACAGGCTCACTGGTTTTGTTTAGGCTCACCCTAATCCAGAAAGGTGAGAGGCAGGGAGAGGGCAAGTCTCAGGATGGTTCTCTGGGCCCTTGATCTACATTGCTTTCTTCTTCCCCACTCTCCAAGTTTTTAATAGTTTTTTCTTGTAAACACCAGGAGGAGCCTTTGGTGTGGGGAGAGGTCCACAGGCCAGGAGAAGGTTATGATAGCTTGATTTCTTCCTTGGATAGAGATGAAGAGTTGTGCAGGGAGAGAACATCCTACCTCTCAAGGGTATTATCCTAGAGCCTGTAAGATACTTCTGAAAAGTTGTGCAAGTCCCTGATGATCCTATTGGTAATAAGTGGGTGTGACAAAGCAGAGGGACTAAGCCTCTCTGAGGTCAGCTCACCCCCAGCACAGCTTTGTGGGAGAAGTCAGGATTTCCTGGTCAGGATGGCAATGAACATCCTCTAAAGGGGTCCTTAGAATTCATGACAGGAGTAAGAGCAGAGCTGACTTAATGGAACAGTAGGCATCCTGTGGGCAGCTGAGGCATAGGATGGCCAATTTGGCACAGTCTTCTCCTCATTTGAAGTATTGGTTTTACCTGACCCAATCAAATGGATAGACATTGGTAAGAAAAAAAATGGTACTAATCTGGCTCATTTTGGGAAGGGAACAGTTTTTGACACAGAGTCATGGGATATCAGAGGGTAAACTTAAAATCACTACTTGAACACAAAGAGACATTTAGGAACTAACTAATATGCTGCCAAGAGGAACTGAAAGTTAATTGAATTAGTGACTTTACAGGTATTTTGATTATCCTTTGGTTTTATTTGTTTGTTTTGAGATGAAAAGGAGGAGAAATGTGGTTGCAGTGGTTTGAATGGGATGCTTCTTTAATTTCAGGTGTCTCAAAACTTGATATCCTCTTTTTGACATTTTGGTGTTTAGGTCATTGGCCTTCCTGGAGGAAGTACATCATTGGTTGAAATTTAGGGTTTCAAAAGCCCTGAGCATTTCCAGTGCACTCTCTCTACTTCATGTTTGCTGTCCAAGACAAGAGCCTTCAGCTCTCAGCTTCCTGTTAGAGATGCTCTGTCTGCCTGCAGCCAAGCTCCTCTCCTGTGATTGTGAGGATTCTAGTCTTGAAGCCCTAAATAAACACATGCTTCTAGAAGTTGCCTTGGCCACGGTTTTATACCACAGCAATAGAAAAGTAACTAAGAGAAGAAGTTGGTTCCAGGGGTAGAAAACCATATAGATATATCTGAGAAGAGAGAATCTTAATTGAGAAAATGCCTCCATAGATTAGATTACAGTGTTGGGAAGTCTGTGGGATATTGTCATGACTAACAAGTGAATTTGTAGGGCCCAGATCTCCAGGATGATGCTACCCTTGAGTTATTGACCCTGGATTTTATAAGAAAGCTTTCTGAGAAAGAGAAATATGTGCAAAGCAGTAAGCAGAACTCTTGAATGCCTTCTTCTTCAGTTCTAGCCTCCATGTTCCTGCCCTGCATCAGTGAGAGCCCTGCCATTTCTCACTAATTGACTGCTAATTGGAAGTGTATCATGAAGGGAATCCTTTCCTCCATAAGCTTCTTTTTGTCAGTGTTTTATCACAGCAAAGGTCGAAAAGTAAGGCACTTGTTAAGCTTAACAATACTGAAAATTAGTTGTCTTTTGATTGAGATGGTGGAGTTAAGTCAACTTTACTAATCACTATGTTCCTTCCCAGGATGCACCCAATTTTATGTTTGACCAGTCTTGCACAAGATAGGAAAGAAATGATTATCAGGAAGATCGCACTCAGATGATTGCTGTATTTCATATGCAAATAGTTCAGAATGGTTTTGCTCTTTGTTTTCATACCTGAACATATAAAAAAACATATTTGAACAGAATTGTCCATAATGTGGGTTACGTTAATAGTTGTTATGAGTGGAAGAAATGTATTTTATTGCTCCATTTGAACTTAACATGCAGCTTAATAGAGTCTTAGATTTTATAATGACAGTAGATTGGTAGTTGAATAGTTTAAAAAGGGGTGGGGGATGGGCATAGCCCAAGCCAACTATGATCCTAAGTGAGTGAGTAAGCTATTCCTCATGCTATACTGCCCCATTGTGAGTCACATGACCATGACTTCCTTCCTAATGACCTTATTTCTGGAATCTACTAGCTAAAATATACCCTGGTTTTCTTAAAAATGTTTTTGTCTGTCATTTTTACACAAAACAAGAAAAAGTGTCTTATAAGTCTGCATTTGTGCATTAAAGTTTTACTATTTGCTTTTAACTTTATCAGTTTTCTGAATTTAGTCCAAAATATTTTGATAATATTCAACTCCCCGAACTCTTCCCTTATACCTATTCCTACTGAACTTTGTACTCTTCCTTTGTTTAAACCCATCATGTCAAATTTGTTAGTTACTGATTTCCTCAGGAGATTTATCTATTAATGACTTAATCTTTCAGGATCTTCAACTGTGAATTAAGCTTTAATAGATAAGCCAAACTGTGAGGCAAACAGATCATGTAGATGTGACAGAGGGAATATAAGACCCCATCTTTCTCTCTGACTGTCTCTCATTCTGCTTTTCCCTTACCCGATGAGTATGTTTGCTCCCTCAGGAATTTTCCGCCTACCACATAGACTATTTCTCTCATAGTCTCTAAATAAAGAAAGCATATCAATAATAAATTTGAATCATCAATAACACAAGTTAACATGAACTGTTGTATGGAGCGCTGGCTAAGAAGTTGTGACCATTGGCAGCTGTCTCAGAGGAGCCACCTTTTGTTCCTAGCACCCATATTTTGTATCACAACCATCTGTAACTCCAGTATCATAGGATCCAAAGTCATCCTGCTTCCAAGGGCACCAGGATCAAGTGTTTCCCAAATTTATATTCAGGCAACAGAAAACTTACTTTAAAGTAAAAACTAAACATTTCACCAATCTGATCACACAGAGTCCGAGGAATCCTGAGTGTAGAGGATGGAAGGACTCTCCTTACCTTTAAGACAGATTAACAGGGACACTTTCATTGCTCAAGTTCACTTCTGTTCAAGAATCCAGCCTTTCTTATCAGGCTTGGAATGCACTTATATCACCAGATGTTCTGAAGATACCTTCAGTGATTGGCCCCCTTACACTAATAAAGGATAGTATGACCTGAGAGAAGAAAGAGAAACACCTGTCACTCCACTGACAGCACAGAGCAGGGTTTCCTTCTTCTTGAAAACCAGGCTAATGGTGTGCACAGGTGCAATGCAAGAGCTAGCGTGGATGAAGAGGACCTGAACTGGTTTTGGTGTTTCTGTCTTCTGTTGTACCCATACCACCTAATGTTAACCCTGAAACTTCAGGCAATGTTTTCCACTACAGTAAAGTGATTTAATCCAACTTTTCCAATACACAGTTTCTGATGAATAGCCCTCTCTTACCTTCCTATTCTTAAGCCAAAGATTTGATGCAAACTTGTTTCTCCACTTGATGATAGAATCAAATGGGGGAGGTATTTAGGAGAAGAAGGAGTTTGTCCTCAGGGCAGCCAGAGGATAATCATGTGAGACCTACCAGAATTGCTGTGGGCAGACTGCCGTCTTCAGAAATGGCAGTCAGATCATTTCCAAAGACTTTTCCTGTTTTTGCAGTGGGCAGGCATGTGCATACTTGGTCATGACAGGTCACAGAGCCCTTGTGGAACAACCAAGATATGAAAGGCCATCTTCTCTTAACTGTTGGCTCCACTGTATCTAAAGAGAAGATGAGATCATTACATGGAGTATTTTAATTTATGCAACTTTTATCACTGATTTCCAATTGCATATGTATCTGTTGTAATGCATGCAAACAGAGGGATCGTTTATAATACAAAATTCCCCATGTTCCAAAATTGGCTAACCATCCTGTTAGGTGTGTATCTTCTTCACTATACTCTACACTGTTCATCATAGAGATCTGGTCTAACTGTTCTCCAGTGGAAATTCTCAGATGCAAAGCTATCTAATCCCCACATTACATTATGAGGTAATTGATACCCAGTTGAACAAGCTTCCTGAGTTATGTACTGTCAGAGCCCTCAGTGGTCATATCATTTTTCATAGCCACCTTCACTAGTATTCTGATCAAGCAGTGTTCTATTGTCCTCAAATATCAGAGTGTGTCTTTTCCATTCTTAGCTTTCTTGCTGAGCTTTTTGAAGAACCACTGTCAAATTTGTTTCATCAGCAGCAGATGCCCTCATGAGAAAGCGTACATGACTATATTTGTCAGGCAGACTCTGGGCCCATGATCCCATTTTGTTAGTTCAAAGAAGAGATCAATGTTTCTTTTTCACTCCTAAGATTGCTTTTAGAATATTGGACCACAATGAAATCTTAAATAAGTTACTACAAATGCATTAACAGTACACAAAGCAATCACAGAACAAAATACAAATTAAACAGTCTTTCTCAGCATACAATATTCTGGTTGGCTTTCCAATACCAAATAGTCAGGCCTGAAAAACACAAGTAATATTATTCAGACTGAGTAAGATGTGTGAGAAAGTGAGTGTGTTCATGTGCACATGTGTTTATACACAGATATATGTAACATTTTTTTTAAAAGACAACATTTTGAAAGCAATCAAAGGGGATCATGGGAGGTTTGGTACAAAGGAGAGGAGAGGGGAAAATAATGAAAGTATAGTATAATTGGAAAAAAATTTTAAATAAATTTAAAGGACTCAGTACATAAATATCAGGTCCGTCTATAATCCAGACTCAGGTCTAAAACACACACAAAACACAGTTGATTTGTGAACTGAAATGAGATTAGAGACTAGGATAAAAGCCTAAGGCCCTTTCTACTCAAGTCCAGAACAGATTATCTTCTATTCCTTACATATAACTTTTCTGTATAGCCTTCATTACATATTTGTCTAAGTGCAGTTATTAGGTAATTTTCTGCTCTGGTCATAAAACCATATGATGGGGAACATATGAGGATCCAGGTCTTAAAAATCATGTTCTAATGGCACCAAATCATGTGTTCACACATGATTATATGTATGCAGTGCCTTGGCATACCAGTTTATGGTGACTATCTGCCTGGAAGAATGAAATGTTTACCCTGTAGACAAGCTGAGTCTTGCAGCACTTAGAATTCTCTTAATCCAGACCTGGGACATATTGTTTAGTTTCTATTTTCTACAGTGCCCCCTTTCCAAATAAGAAATGAAACTATGCATTGATACTTTATGCAGAATAGAAATTAGCATTGAGAAAGGCCACTTGAAGGAAAGTCAGGGCCTGACTGCTCTGCCTCTGGCTTCTTGCTGGGTCTTTGGTCTTTAGGATGAATCACCCCTATATATCTGGTTGTTCCACATATAGTCCAGGCAGGGAAGAAAAGCTGTGCAATTTCCTGAATCCCATGAAGTGAAGGAATTTTGAATGTTGTTCCTTATAATGCCATAAGGATGTTTATGCTCTATGAGAAGAAAATATGAATATGAGTTGAAACTAATAGTAATGAATGTGAGCCAATGTACTTTAGCATGCATTTTTATAATGTATTTCTCCTTGTCCTTTTGTGCAAAGTAGACTTTACACCCCAGAGCATCAGGAGCCACCCTGGGATCCTTTGATGAGGAAGGATGTGTAAGCTGACAACTCTAAAAATAGAGAAGAAAACTTTCAACTTGTCACTTTGTTTGAAGAACATAGGCCCGTCAGTGCACTGTGTATGGGGGGAATTTTGCTATGTTCCTCTGTGATAGTCTTTAAGACCTTCTGTTTTCTGCCTTGATAGCAACAAGATTTTTTTCCATCATTAGAATCTTACTTAAACTGTCTATAATAATATTAATCAATTTAAATATTTCCCATTCCATAATCAATATTTATAATAAAAAGAAAGATGTTTATATTGGGACTGATACTCTTTAAGTAATTCTCTTAATTATGTCAAGTACTGCTGTGCTCGCTATTTTCTCTCTCATCATGTCTGCCACATTTATAAAGAATTCCTTTCCACTCACAGTATGAGGACAGGGTTCTCAGAAGCAGTAGAGTAGATTGGCTTCTGCTTCCTCCCATTGCTGTTCTCCCTGAGGAAGGTCAGGTTGATGCTGTAAGGTGTTGAAAACACAGAAGCCTCCTAAACACAAAGCAGTTGTTTACCAATGTAGGGGGCCATGAACCTGGGATATGGGGCCTTAAAATGAGATGGACTAAAGTCTCATACAGTAGCCAACTTTATTAAGAACATCAGACAATTTATACTCTGAGGGATAGGAAGGGTCACTTGAGTAAAATGTACAATCACAAGGACAAGCTGCACATGACAAAAATATGTTTTTCCATATAGGGAGGTGAATAACAGCAACCCAGGTAAATTCACTCCTATCTGCTACACCTGGGAAGAACACTAAAACACATTCTAAGAACATTTCTGTGTTTTTGATGAAACTGTGGTCCTAAGACCTTTGTCTTGTTTTCTTAGAGTTTTCTCACAAGCATTCAAAATTCCCTTCACAGGACTCCATTCTTGAACTATTTTCTGACGGTGACTGTGGGCTAGAACCACATCGACAAAATCGGAATTAATGCCCAAATGTTTTATTTCCTTTCCCACGTTTTACATTTTTTTTCTTCTCTAAAGGAATCTTAAAGGGTTTTTGCTGTGATGTAGATATGGTTTTCTGGAAACTATGAAACTTTACCCTTGTCCATTTCTGATTAATCATCAATGTTATTAAGCTCTTGCTTTGCCTTTCCTTCTGACAGAGATACAGTGTCAGTGCTACTATCAGATCAAGAGTAACAGTAACGTTTAAATTAGTAGACTCCAGAAACTTCCAAGGGATCAATATGGAACAATCTAGGCATGAGTATACTTACTTGAGTATGGCCTGTGGGTTGAAATACACATTCAAAATGAATGCTGAGAAATCAACAAGACTGTTAAGTTCTTGGAATTTCTGAAGCATCCATGATGTACAAAGGTCTTCTAAACCATGAAATTAAAATATCAAGTTGACATATTTCACTGATTATAGGATGTGCCCCCCTCCACATTTGTCTTATCACTGACTAAGAATTGCAATTGTGTCTACCTTATAAAAAGCAAAAAGACCATACCTTTTTGGTACATACCTGTATTCCCAGCACTCACATGATAGTGACAGTGATATCAGGAGTCCCTTACCTGCCTGGGCTCAATATAAATATCCTGTGCTATCAAGAAAAATACAGTCAAATGTGTGAGTGGACCATGCACCTGATATTGCCCAAAGTATTAAAATCATGAAAATAAATATTGTAGAAAAAATAGTATTCTGATTTCAGTTTACATTGAATGACCAAAAAGATCCCCACAGATTGTTCTCAGGATTATGTGAGAAAGGTTTGAACAAGGCAATGTTCTCTCATCTCCCAGACACATTCTCTTTGTTAATTTTCTGAGGGTCACTACATGCCTTAGAACATCAGAAGCTTTTGAAGGTCAGCCTCATGAGCATACTTACTAATATCAGATTTTTAATTCCTATCCAAATGCTTCTATTAAATCTTCTTTTACTATTAGTTATATGTCAATAACCTTGTGAAAAATTCCAGAAAAATGCAACATAAGGAATAGCAGGTGATTCAGTCAGGTAGGCGTCAGAAGTCTCAACATGAATATCTCTCATTCAATGGGGGAAAATACTTGTCATACAGAGATGTGAACTGACTATATTTACACAGATTCAGAAAAATGGTTAGATTTCCCATTTTCATTCCTAAACAGAAGCTGTATAGTTTAGAGCAAACAGAGTAAAATAATCTTTTAAAATTTATTTTTAGACTTATTTATGTATGTAACTGTTTTATGTGAATCATATCTGTGTACAATGATGTGCCTGGTGCCTGAACAGGTCAGAAGAGGGAATTAAATTCCCTAAAACTGGAGTTGTGGAAGGCTGTGGGTGCTGTGTGCAAGAGAAATAAGTCAACAAGTGCTTTTAATCACTAAGACATCTGTTTAGCCTCTAGGATTGTTTTTGACCATCAACAAATAAAAATTTTTAATTTTTTTCTTCAGACACAAGACACCCAAACTCTTGTTTTGTTTATCTTTTTAGGAGAAATCTGTTTTTCAGGCGGAAATGCACAGGAAAAGTCCAGGTTATTTTTCACCAGACCACAGACTCTTCATGGTATCAAAAAAGAGTCTGGTATCATTTGACTGCCTTGTGTTGTTACTTTATTTGTGTGCCCCAGTAAAGCTAATCTGGAATCAGAGAAAACAGCCAGCCACCATATTCAACATAAAGGTCAGGCAGTGGTCGCACTCTCCCTTAATCCTAGCAGAGATTCATCTGGATCTCTGTGAGTTCAAGGCCACACTGGGAACAGAGCCAGGCATGGTGGCACATGCCTTTAATCCCAGCAATAGTTAACCATAGAGTTCTAACGGTCTGGACAGACAGACAGGAAGTGGTAGAGCTGGGCAGAAAGAGGAAGTAATTCCTCTGATTACTCAATTTTCACCTCCATATCTGGCTCTTGGTTTTTTATTAATATGACCATTTAGCAGTTTGTCTTATACTGCCTTATATTAAGTAGTTGGTAATTATGAATTGAATGAATTCATTATATTTTATTTTAATGTGCATTTAACTTTAAGACTGAATGATGAAAACATTGATAATTCAGGGTAGAAACATTGCCTTGGTCAGCCTTCTTTAGATTTCCCCTGTTACTTACTTTGGAGTAGTCTTGGGACTTCATGGTGGCCATGACAAAACCAGAGTTGGTAATCTTGAGCACTCTGGGAGACAAAAAGAACAAATCATCATAGATAGTCTTTCATAGTGGACTCTTAAAGAATACCTATCCTTGCCATGCCTAGCTCTCCAGAAGGAAGATTAATAGGATCAGTAGTAATAATGATGTCTTCTGAATACAGGTTTAAGTCATCTGGCATGATTTCAGGAGAAAACTCGAATACTTGCCTTGCCTTTCTAATGGAGCCTAGATCAATTGTTCCAAAATAAGATCTGAATGATCATGTGATAAAAATTACATTCACTCATCAACACTTACTAAGAAACATGTTATTCCAAGTTCTGTTACATCTGCTTGTCCACACTATGTGTGGAATATGGAACTATGCCTTGTAATACCCACATAACCTAGTACCTAGAGAGCCATACACCCAGAGTGCCTATGATGGCTTGAGCAAAGTAACATTTGAAAGATGTGGTAACTCCAGCAACATGGAGCAAAACAGACAAAAATAGAGGCTTTAAGGATGCCTAGGAGTAAAAACAACTTTAGGCTTTCATTCAGAGATATCCTGATGTGGGATTTCCTTCTGTATGCTTTGAATATGTATTGCTCCCATTGGTTAATAAATAAAGCTGCTTTGGCCTATGGAAAGGCAAGATAAGAGCCAGGTGAGAAATCCAACCAGAGAGACAAGGAGAAGAAGGGTAGAGTAAGGGGGGATACCATCCAACAACCCAAGGAGCAAAATACCAGTAGACTGGTAATGTCACAGCCGTGTGGCAATATATGGATTAATATAAATGGGTTAATTTAAGTTGTAAGAGCTAGCTAGTAAAAAGCATGAGCCATCAGACAAGCATTTTTAATTAATATAAGCCTCTGGGTGGTTATTTAAAAGTGGAAGCAAGATGGGACAGGACAGAGAAAAGCCTCTGGTTGCAACATCTGTTCTGTATAGAGGAAGGACATGTATCTATCCTAGAAAATAGGCCACTGTAGCTGGAGAGTTTCTCTCTGGGTCCCAGCAAGCCCCGCATTCCCACAGCCCACTTATAAAATAATCACTCAGACACTTACATTACTTATAAATATGTATGGCCATGGCAGGCTTCCTGTTATCTAGTTCTTCTATCTTAAATTAACTAATTTCTATTAATCTATATCTTCCCACATGGCTTGTGGCTTACTGATACATTACATTCTGCTCCTCATCGCAGCAGCTGGCAGCAACACTCTAACTCAGCCTTCCACTTCCCAGTCTTTTCTCTCTTTGTCCCGCCTGTACTTCCTGCCTGGCTACTGACCAATCAGCATTTTATTTATCAATCAATCATCCACAGTACTTCCCTTTTTCTTTTTTCAAAAGGAAGGTTTTAGCTTTCACATAGTAAAATTACACATAACAAAACAATTATCAAGCAAGAATTACAGTTACAATGTCTAGTCTACTTATAATATCTAGTCTATTTGTATTTGTCAAAATTAAAGAAGATATCCTATCTATCTTATATTTGTGAGTCTAAGGTTTTATATCTAACTTATCTCTTATCATAACTAAGGAAATTATAACTATCTAGTCTTCGACTACATTAAAGACCTCAGAAGGATATAACATTACCTGAGAAATGGGAGAAGGATGCAAGCAACATTTAGGAGTCTTGCAAGAGTAGACAGAGAAGGCTGGTAGCCTGGACAGTCATCTGAAGTTTATCTGTAAATTTGGAGCACCTGACTTCAGCCCACAGGCCTAGAGTCTCTCAGTCACTTCTCTCTGTGTCCTGTAGAATGTCTGGCAGTTTCCTGTGAAGCAGGAACCTGAAAGACCATTTTGCCAAGCAAAGTTCAGTGGTCACCTTCCTATGGGTCCAACATTTTCAGTCAATCAAGCAGTCCAGGCAAGAACAGTTTCTTTCCCAAATGGCTATTTTTTCCAAGAAGAAGATAACTCCATACAGAGTGTCTTCGATGTCCATCCCCCTCTCTGAAGTAAATTAGTGCTTCCAGGAGCAGACATGTCTCACTGTCCAGAAAATCTAATTTTTAAAATATTCTAAATGCCATATTCTGTAGGTCTTTGAAGTATTTGAACATTACCTATCTATCTGAAATATATCTATGTTTATCTAGAAAACTTAAAATGACTATAAGTTTGACTATCATAGAAGTCTAATTGTTCCATTACAATTTAAATGAGTTGTATAAACATAATACCTTAAACAAGAGTAAAAATACACATACAGTATAACAAAATTAACTTTAAATTTGTATTAATAAACTAAAATCTATACCAATGTAAAACATTTTAAACAATTTGTTGCTCTTTAAAAGTAGGTTCATTAAACTACACTTTCATCCTATCATATCTATATCATATATCCTTTTATTTTTTAGAAAGAGATCACATTTATAATCAATTTGCTTTAATAAAAATATTGGTTTTGCTCTGTCCCACACCAGAGGGCTCTTCTAACATAGGACAGAAAAATTTCTCAATCTTGTTTTTTTTTTTTTTTTTTTTTTTTTTTTTTTTTAGCAATATGCTTGGGTTTAGAAAAGGAGTGAGCCAATTCCATCTCTA
This sequence comes from Peromyscus californicus insignis, assembly GCF_007827085.1. Taxonomy (NCBI): domain Eukaryota; kingdom Metazoa; phylum Chordata; class Mammalia; order Rodentia; family Cricetidae; genus Peromyscus; species Peromyscus californicus. The sequence goes on from NW_026294617.1 coordinate 27,578,310, forward strand.
AAACAAGCTTGGTATATTTGGGAATTTGGACATAGCTTCTCATACTACTTCCTGCTGGATGACGGTGCGGTATCATATAGGGACACAAAGAAAATTTTAGGATTATGGACCAAGAAATGAGTGACTCTTCTCCCACCCAGAGAGTCCTGCCTCTAGGACCTAGGCCCTGGGGTACAACCAGTCCCTGGGAGCCCCCACCCATCTCTGTACCAGTAGTAGACCAGCAGGGAAGACTCCTGTTGACATGTTCCCCAACCAAACACCCCATCAGACCCTGTAATCTACAAGACCCACACAGTGGTTCCCTGAGAACCAGAATCTGCTCACTCTCATTGGACAAAGTGCTCTCACTGGACCAAAAGAGGCTTCCTGAGACACAGACACATCTAACAGCTCTAATTAGACCAAAAGCTAAGACTGGACTCAGAGTGGCCCCCTGAGACACAGACACATCAAGCACAGATTGGACCAAGAGCAACTCACTCAGACACCAGCACCACTTTCACCTATTGGAAGAAGAGATGAGAAGATGCCAGTGCAAAAATACGTACAACAACAGAGAGCAAAAAGGCATCACCAGAAACTAGCATTTCTACAACAGCAAGAGCTGAACATCACAATGTAGAGGAAGCAGAAAAAAAGAGATCTTAAAAATAACTTTATGAAGATGATAGAGGCCTTTAAATAGAAAATGAAAAGTTCCCTTTAAGAAATTGAGGAAAAGACAAAAAATTAGAAGAAATCAATAAATACCTTAAAAAAACCATGAAAAAGCAATTAAACATGTGAAGGAAGCAGTTAAAGATCTGAAAATTTAAATAGAAACAATGAAGAAGACACAAAATGAAGAATTGTTGGAAATAGAAAGTCTGAGTAAATGAATAGGAACTACAGATGTAAGCATAACCAACAGAATAGAAGAGATGGAAGAAAGAATCTCTGGCATAGAGGATACAATAGAGGAAATAGATTCATCAGTCAAAGAAAACACTAAAGCCAAAAATGTCATAACACAAAATGTCCAGGAAATCTGGGACACCATGTAAAGGCAAAACCTAGGAATAATAATAAGAAGGAGAAGAATACCAACTCAAAGGCACAGAAAATATATTCAACAAAATTATGGAAGAAAACTTTCACAAATTAAAGAAGGAAATAGCTATGAAGATACAAGAAGCTAAGAGAACACCAAATAGAATAGACACCCCAAAAAAGTCTCCTTGCCATATGATAATGAAACCACTAAATATACAGAATAAAGAAAGAATATTAAGAGCAGCAAAGGAAAAAGGCCAAGTGGCTTATAAAGGCAGACCCATCAGGATAACACCCAACTTCTCAATGGAGACTCTGAAACCCAGAAGGATCTGGACACATGTAACACAGACTCTAAGAAACCACTGATGTTAGTCTAGACTAATATACCCAGCAAAACTTTCAATCACCATAGATGGAGTGAACAAGACATTCGTAGACAAAACTAGATTTAAACAACACCTATCCACAAATCCAGCCCTACATAAAGCACTAGGAAGAAAACTCCAACCTAAGGAAGTCAAATGCACCCACAAAAACGCAGGCAACAGATAACCTCACAGTAGTAAATATGAAAGAATGGAAATACACACACACTATCACCAAAAGATAACACAAATTAACATTCACTGGTCATTAACATCCTTTAATATCAATGGATTCAATTTGCCTATAAAAAGACACAGGCTAACAGAATAGATATGAAATCAGGATCCATTCTGCTACATACAAGAAACACACTTCAATGTCAAAGACAGACACTCTCTTAGAGTAAAAGACTGGGAAAAGATTTTCCAATCAAATGGACTTAAGAAGCAAGCTGGTGTAGCTATCCTAATATGTAACAAAATAGACTTCTAATTAAAAATCAATCAAAAGAGATTGGGAAGGGCATTACAAACTCACCACAGGAAAAATACATCAAGATGAAGTCTCAATTCATAACATTTATACCCAAAATACAAGGGCAACCACATATGTAAAAGAAACATTACTAAAGCATAAATCACACATAAAAATCCACACCTTAATAGTGAGAGACTTCAACACCCCACTCTCAGCAATGGGCAGATCTGCCAGACAGAAATTTAACAGAGAAATAAGGGACCTAACAGATGTTATGACACAAATGGACTTAATAGATATCTACAGAACATTCCATCCTAACAAAAAAGAATATACTTTCTTCTCAGCACCCCAAGGAACCTTCTCTAAAATTGACCACGTGCTCAGTCACAAAGCAAATCTCAACAGATACAAAAAAAATGGAATAACCTCCTATGTTTTATCAAAACACCATGGCTTAATGTTAGATTTCAACAACAACAAAAATTACAGAAACCTGCACTGTCATGGAAACTGAATAATGCTCTATTGAACAACCAAGGAGTCAAGGAAGAAATAAAGAAATTACAGACTTCCTGGAACTCAATGAAAATGAATGTGTTACATACCCAAACTTAAGGGACACTATGAAAGCAGTGCTAAGGGGAAAATCATAGCACTAAATGCCCACATAAACAAGTTGGAGAAATCCCACATTACCAAGTTAACAACACACCTAAAAGCTCTGGAACAAATAGAAACAAACTCACCCAGGAGGCATCGATGCCAGGAAATAATCAAATTGAGAGATGAAATCAATAAAATAGAAACAAAGAGAACAATACAAAGAATCAATGAAACAAAGGTAGGTTCCTTGAGAAAATTAACAAGATAGACAAGCCCTTATCCAAACTAGCCAAAAGGGACAGAGAGATCATCCAAATAAAATCAGAAATGAAGAGGGAAACATAACAAACAATGAGGAAATCTAGAGAATCATCAGATTATACTTCAAAAATCTGTACTCCACAAAATTGGAAAATCTAAAAGAAGTGGACAATATTCTGGACAGGTACTACATACCAAAGTTAAATCAAGTCCAGATAATCAATTTAAATAAACCAATAACCCCTATGTAAATAGAAACAGTTATTAAAAGTCTCCCAACCAAAAAAAAAAAAAAAAAAAGTCAGGACCAGATGGTTTCAGCGCAGTATTCTACAAGATTTTCAAAGAAGGAGTAATACCAATATTCTTCAAATTGTTCCACACAATAGAAACAGAAGGAACATTACCAAACTCCTTTTAAGAGGCTACAGTTACTCTGATTCCCACACCACACAAAGATGCAAAACAGAAAGAGAATTACAGACCAATCTCCATCATGAACATTAATGCAAAAATATTCAACAAAATATTGGCAAACTGAATCCAAGAACATATCAAAAAATTATCCACCATGACCAAGTAGGCTTTATCCCAGAGATGCAAGGATGGATCAACATATGAAAATCTGTCAATGTAATATACCATATAAACAAACTGAAAGAAAAAAAAAAGCACATCATCATCTCATTAGATGCTGAAAAAGCCTCTGACAAAATACAAGACTCCTTCATGACAAAGGTCTTAGAGATCAGGGATATAAGGAACATACCTAAACATAATAAAGGCAATTTACAGCAACCTGACAACCAACATCAAAATAAATGGAGAGAAACACTAAGCGAGTCCACTAAAATCAGAAACAAGACAAAGCTGTCCACTCTCCCCATATTGATTCAATGTAGTAATTGAAATTCTATCTAGAGTAATAAGACAACAAAAGGAGATCAAGGGGATACAAATTGGAAAGGAATAAATCAAACTTTCACTATGTGTAGATGATAGGATAGTCTAAATAAGTGACCCCAAAAATTCTACCAGGGAACTCCTATAGCTGATAAACACCTTCAGTAATGTGGCAGTATACAAGATTAACTCAAAAAATCAGTAGCCCTCCTATATACAAATGATAAATGGGTTGAGAAAGAAATCAGAGAAACATTACGCTTTACAATAGCCACAAATAATATAAAATACCTTAGAGTAACTGTAACTAAGCAATGGAATGATCTGTATGACAAGAACTTTAAGTCTCTGAAGGAAAAACTTAAAGAAGATATGAGGAAATGGAAAGATCACCCATGCTCATGGATAGGTTTAACATGGTAAAAAAAAGGTCAGTCTTACCAAAAGCAATCTACAGATTCAATATAATCCCCACCAAAAACCCCCAAAAATTCTTCACAGACCTGGAAAGAACAATATTCAACTTCATATGGAAAAACAAAAAAACCCAGGATAGCTAAAACAATCCTGTATCACCTCTGAAGGCATCACCATCCCTGATCTCAGACTCTACTATAGAGTTAGAATAATAAAAACAGCTTGATAATGGCATAAAGCTGACATATGGACCAATGGAATCAAATTGAAGACCCTGATGTTAAGCCACACACCTATGAACACTGATTTTTGACAAGGAAGTCAAATCTGTACAGTGGAAAAACGAAAGCTTCTTCAACAAATGGTGCTGGCATAACTGGATGTCAACATGTAGAAGTTTGCAGATAGATCCATATCTATTGCCATGCACAAAATTCAAGTCCAAGTGAATCAAAGACCTCAATATAAAACCAGTTACTTTTTTTCATTATTTTATTTTAATTTTTTTTTACATATCAGCCATGGATTCCCCTGTCCTCCCTCCTCCCGCCCCCCTCCTCCCAACCCACCCCCCATTCCCACCTCCTCCAAGGCAAGGGTTCCCCTGGGGATTCAGCTCAGCCTGGTAGATTCAGTTGAGGCAGATCCAGTCCCCCCTCCCTTCACCTATGCTAAGCAAAGTGACCCAGCATTAAAAAAAAAAAGAAAAAAAAAGGAGATGACAGACTCCCAAAGATTGTCCTCTTACCACCACACATATTATTATATGTGAGCCTTCTAGATGGATTAAATAAGTAAAGCAATGTAATAAAAATGAACTCAGGCTGAGATAGGAGGATCCTGAGTTAAGGGCCAACTTGGGCTACATGGTGAGCTCATATCTCAAAAGCAAAACAACGAAAAACAATAAAAATCATCTTACTTTTCCATTTCAATAAATAAATAAATAAATAAATAAAACCAGTTACACTGAACCTAACTGAAGAGAAAGTAGGAAATAGTCCTTGAATGCATTGGCATGGGAGACTACTTCCTAAATATAACACCAGTGGCACAGACACTGAGAGCAACAATAAATGGAACCTCCTGAAAATGAGAAGCTTCTGTAAGGCAAAAGACACAGTAAAAAAGAAAAAAACAACAGCCTACAGAGCAGGAAACGATCTTCACCAACCCCATATCTGACAAAGGTTTGACCTCCAAAATATGTAAAGAATTCAAGAAACTAGATAGCAAAATACCAAACAATCTGATTTAAAAATGGGCTACAGAACTAAACAGAGAATTCTCAACAGAAGAATCTCAAATGACCAAAAGAAATATAAGGAAATACTCAACATCCTTAGTCATCAGGGAAATGCAAACCAAACAGCTCTGAGATACCATCTTACACCTGTCTGAATGGCTAAGATAAAAAAAATACTGATAAAAGCTTATGTTGGAGAGGATGTGGAACAAGGGGAACACTCCTCTACTGTTGATGGGAGGGCAAATTTATATAGTCACTTTGGAAATCAGTATGGCAGTTTCTCAGAAAATTGTGCATCAACCTTCCTCAAGAACCAGCTATTCCACTCTTGGGCAATTATTCAAGGAATGCTCAATCATACCACAAGGACATATGTCCAACTATGTTCATAGCAATATTATTCAAAGTGGCCAGAACCTGGAAACAAACTAGATGCCCCCCAACTGAAGAATGGATAAAGAAAATGTAGTACATATACACAATGGAATATTACTCAGCAGTGAAAAATGGTGACATCATGAAATTTTCAGGCAAATAGATGGAACTAGAAAATATCATCCTGAGTGATGTAACCCAGACTCAGAAGGACAAACATGGTATGTACTCAATCAAAAGTGAATACTAAATGTAAAGCAAAGGATAACCAAACTACAACCAACAGAGAAGCTAGCTAACAATGAGAACCCAAGGAGAAATGCATGGTTCACCTTGGGAAGGGGAAATAGATGTGATCTCCATAAGTAAACTGGTGATGAGGGGTGGGCAATGGAGGGCAGGGGATATGTGATGATAATATAAGGGAAGAGGATGGTCAAACTGTAACAGGGATGGAGTGTGAGAGCAATGAAAAAGATACCATAATAGAGGGAGACATCATGGGGATAGGGAGAAACTGGGTGCTAAGGAAGTTTCCAGGAATCCCCAAGGATGACCCCAGCTTAGACTACTAGCAATAGTGAAGAGGAAGCCTGAACTGGCTTACTCAGGTAACCAGATTGGTGAATACCCTGTCATCATAGAGCCTTTCTCCAGTGACTAATGGAAACAGATGCAGAGATCCGCAACAAACATCAGCCCAAGCTTTAAGAATCTAGTCTAAGAGAGAGAAGAAGGATTCTATGAGTAAGGGGCATCAAGATCATGATGAGGAAACCTACAGAGACAACCAAACTAAACTAGTGGAAACTCATAAAATTTAGATCAATAGCTGTGGAGCCTGGGTGAGACTAGACTATGCCCTATGCATAATGAGACAGTTGTGTAGCTTGATCTGCTTAAGGGACCCCCTGGCAGTAGGATCAGAATCCATTCCTGGCACAGGAGCAGCCTCTTTGGAACCCACTACCTGTGATGGGACACCTCGCATAGCCTTGAGGCTGGGGGAGAAGCTTGGCCCTGCCTCTACTAAATGTGCCTCCCCATGGGAAGCCTTACCTTTGTGTAGGAGGGAATGGTGTTGGGTTGGGAGAGGGAGGCTGGAGGGGAGGGAGGAGGAAAGAGCAGGATCTTTGATTGGTATGTAAAATGAATAAAAAAGTTTTTAATAAATGAAAATGGAAAAAACACACAGACACACACACACATATACAAAAAGACAACATTATACACAGATATGTCTATAAATAGAAGGAACAGAGACAGAAATACCCAAACACATATGCATAAAAATAAAAAGGAACACACCCAAACACATACATCTACACTTCCATATAACCAGAAGTGAAAAAAAGAAGGAATAGGAAAGGAGAATCAATTATATACCAAACAGAAAGCACAATATAATCAAAAAAAGGAAAGAAAACAGATAAAAAACCATTATGCCCTCTCAGATTGGCAGCCTTTAAACCTATTGTGTACTTATGACCAAATAATCTCAACTTTTCTTTATAATAGAATGTTTATTTTCTAATGAGACTAAAAGTATAGCTAAATATCATTTGGCTATGAGTTTCATTTCACATGAACTTAGACAAATATTCAAGAAAAATGTCCATCTAAAGATTCTCATTATATCTTTAATGCCTTTGTTGCCAAAAGGTGATTGTAAAATATGTTTTATAAATTTGTCATGATCAAGTATCTTTGGTATATGGTTATTTGCACATTTGCACGCATGTGGATCTCAAAAACAAAACTCAGTTTTAACTCAAAGTATCTTGAAAGTAACTTGCAGCCATTCCTATAATAGGCAGTAACTTCTTGATAACATCATTCACTGCCTCCAAGCCTTTTTTTATTACCTGCAAAGGTTATAAAAAGTGCAGAGAAAAAATGCTATAAAATGAGTTGAAAGCACATGATTACATAATTAGTTATTATCTAATCATCACCTACAATCTACATCTGTAAAGACAACTCTAATGTAGAATAAATACCTTGTTTTCTTCCCTTTATATTCCCTAGAAGACTGTGAGTCTAACCTATTTATCTTATATTTAAGTACTTGGGTACTGGGTACTCAAACATAACCAGTAACTGGTTTTTATGTATGGTGATGCATTGTGTCTCCCAATAAAATTCATATGAGGATCAGAGGAAAAAGCCAGCCACTATACAGAAATCAGGAAATGGCAGTACATGCCTTTAATCCTATCCCTGTGAGGCAGGGATCTATCTGTCTGGATCTCTGTGAGTTCAAGGCCACATTGGGGAATAGAGCCAAGCATTGTGACACAAGCCTTTAATCCCAGCACTAATCATAGAGGTCTGGAGGTTTGTACAGACAGACAGGAAGTGATAGACTTGGGCAGGAAGAGGAAGTGATGTAGCTGGGCTGAAAGAGCAAATAAGAGAACAAAACAGAAAGGCATATAGGTGTGCATATACAGGAAGTAGCTCGCTCTTTGGAAGCTGTGGAGTTGATGAGGTGAGGTTAACTGTGACTTTCCTTATTTTCCTGATCTCTCAGGTTTTCACCCCTATATCTGGCTCCTTGTGTTTTATTTAATAAGACTGTTTAGAAATTCATCTACAATTATGATAAAGGGTGAATGTGAAGCCATGGGTGCTGGAGCTCAGCATTCTGAATTTTCTTTCCTTATAGGGAGTTAAAATAGGGCTGAGGCCTTTACTTTCCACCCCAGCTTTGCCTCTATCATGTTACAGCTTTATTTTCAGGTACAACATGTGTGCAGGTCTAGGAAAATCAGGATAAGAACTGGAAGCATTCTTTCTTTCTTTTTTTCTTCCTTATTTCCTTTCATTTTTGGAAGTACCAATATGGATGAGCATTTATTCCATATCATGCTTTGTAAATAGGTGATATTCACTGTAGAAATCTATTGAGGTAATAGATCTGGAAATCCAAAATGAGTATTTTAGAAATGAAACTTTTATCTCTTAATACTCTTAAGAACAAATAGCTTATAGTATTACCTCTTTACCGACTCTCACATTTAGAATCTGCTTCAGAGATCCAGGAAGACAATGTTTAGAAAATAGGATGAAACCAGTTAATAGGAATCTGATTTGATACTACTGATATATTGGAGTTATAATACATCATCATAAAATATGACAGTCAATAGGTAGGTATAGTTTTATGCACATGGTTTCTATAATATCAGAGGTATCTGCAATAAGGGCTGTAAGACTCTAGGAAACTGTCCTTCCTTTAAAGAAGAAAAACTGCACAAATGCCCTCTCCATCTCCTTAACAACATCGAAGCAAGGCGAAAGGAAACCACTCCATAAGCCACCTCTTTGAAGGCATTTTTATTTATCATCATTTAACTGCTAGGCATAACTGATTACCTTGAAAATTAAGTGTGTGTGCAGTGAAGAAGACTGATGCCAGACCCTACTTTAACATGCTAGGTTAATTGAATTTTATGAACAAGGACATCTTACTAACCACAGATTAAGAATTATTGCCGGGCGGTGGTGGCACACGCCTTTAATCCCAGCACTCGGGAGGCAGAGCCAGGCGGATCTCTGTGAGTTCGAGGCCAGCCTGGGCTACCAAGTGAGTTCCAGGAAAAGGTGCAAAGCTACACAGAGAAACCCTGTCTCGAAAAACCAAAAAAAAAAAAAAAAAAAAAAAAAAGAATTATGAAAAAGCATCTCAAAAGCAGAGCTTTGATCCTATGATACTAATATAATAGGAAGGGGCCAATGTGTTTTTGCTCAGAATGTGGAGTTAATTATCTGTAGCCAGAAAGATAGAACATGGCTCACAGAACATCCATGATGGAAGGAACTGGACAACCAACTCCTGAAGGAGACCTGCTCCCACTCCCCCCACCCCCAGGGTATTCTTGAGGACGGAAAAGTGAGAAATATGTAGATAGAAGTATAGAGGAGAGAGACATTATAAACACAGGAAGCTTGGTAAGGCCTGGATCAAAACCAATCAGCCCCTTCTGTCTTTACTAAAGGACTCTTAAAGGAATACCAAGGGGTGGAGCAAAAGACCTTCTCCCAGCACAACCAAGTGCAGAACATCCCAAACACCTGGTGATTTTGCATGTTTTCAAGCCATATCCTAATGCAGCCCTTCTGTGTCTCTAGAAAACCTTTGTGGGCTTCCACAGGTCCCTCTTAATTTTTTTAAAGAGCCTCTCAGGCTCCATCAGATAGATTGAGGTCTGTCTTAGGTTGTTCTCCCTGATTTTTTTTTCTATCACCCATCATGGAGACATGATTTCTATCATGCATACTCTGTCTTAGGCTGAAAGCTATCAAAAGAAAGTTGCCAGTCCTTGACTCTCAGCCTCTAGCAGGAGGGAGTACTGAGCTTAACTTGGTTCTGGCCCAGGTTCCTATAGAACCTACAACCTTCTATAACTATCTCTATAGCTGCAACAACTACTACAGGAGTAAAGGATGATAAAGATGGCATTTCTTTTTTAGAATGGGTCTTAAGATATCTGTAACAGACTTAGCCCCTTTTAAAATCAATAAATTCTTGATGCAATCCACATCAGATAAAATATAACTTAAAGATTCCCTTAGCTTCTATCAAACTCTGGTTCATTAACATCAACATAATTTTAGTACAAATATTATATATTTACAACTATCGTGACTATTTCCTATACATATTTATAACTAGCATGGCTATTTACTATATATATTTATATTTCTTATAAACTTACGCCATTATATATATATATATAAAACTTTTATAAGCTTTTGTATTTATATTTATTACAAACCTATATTTAAGAGAATACTCTATATAATTATTTCATGAGCTTATATTCATAACAAATTCTATTAGCACATTTCTCTTAGAAGAACTATTTATCAAGCTTATATTCAAAAGGAAACTCTATAGAACTATATGGACAACTAGATTTAACTTACATTAGCAAGCATCTGAAAGAGATATCTTAACATTTAGAAAAGATTTCTTAACATCTAGAATAGATTTTTTAGCTAAACTATTAACAAGACAAGAAGTATGCAAATCATTTCTAAAGTTCAGAGCTTATAGTCAGCTTTGATATTATTCTGAAAGTTCTCCTGACAGTGGGAAAAAGAGCCTGATTTGTCAATGACACCCTCAACCCTGGAATTTTTTTAATTTTATTTTATTTTGCAATATAATTTAATTCTACGTATCAGCCATGGATTCCCTTTTTCTCCCCCCCATCCCGCCCCCCTCCTTTTACCCCTAGCCCACCCACCATTCCCATCTCCTCCAGGGCAAAGACTCCCCCGCGGACTGAGATCAACCTGGTAGACTCAGTCCAGGCAGATCCAGTCCCCTCCTCGCAGGCTGAGCCAAGCATCCCTGCATAAGCCCCAGGTTTCAAACAGCCAACTCATGCACTGAGCACAGGACCCAGTCCCACTGCCTGGATGCCTCCCAAACAGATCAAGCCAATCAACTGTCTCACCTATTCAGAGGGCCTGATCCAGTTGGGGGCCCCTCAGCCATTGGTTCATAGTTCATATTTCTTTTCATTTGGCTAATTGTCCTTGTGCTTTATCCAACCTTGATCACAACAATTCTCGCTCATGCAAACCCTCCTCTTTCTTGCCAATTGGACTCCCGGAGCTCCACCCGGGCCTGGCCGTGGATCTCTGCATCCGGTTCCCTCAGTCATTGGATGGGGTTTCTAGCACAGCAATTAAGGTGTTTGGCCATCCCATCACCAGAGTAGGTCAGTTTGGGCTGTCTCTCGACCATTGCCAGCAGTCTATTGTGGGGGCATCTTTGTGGATTTCTGTGGGTCTCTCTAGCACTTTGCTTCTTCCTATTCTCATGTGGTCTTCATTTACCATGGTCTCCTATTCCTTTTTCTCCCTCTCTGTTGTTGATCCAGCTGGGATCTCCTGTTCCCCCAAGCTCTCTTTCCCTCGACCCTTGCCCTTCATTACCCCCACTCATGTCCAGGCTGTTCATGTAGATCTCATCCATTTCTTCATCATTGTATGAAAGGAGAGAAGGTTAGCACTCCCCTTGACAAGGATGGAAGAGGCCCTTGTGCCTAACAACACACATATGGTTAAGGCATTGCCACCTACTTCAACCCTGGAATTTAGGGAGCGCTGTGGCTATGGAGTTGTAGCACTTATTGCTAGGGGATTGTAACATTGTTGGAAAAATACCACTCCCCCAAAGTCACCTTTTCCACTGAGCTCTCTCAGCCATTCTGGAACTGGCAGAGATGCATTGAGCAGTCGACAGTTTCTAACTAGGGGCTGTCCTCATTGCAGCTCACCCTGTGCCACAATTCAGACAAACTTTTCTGTTACAGAAGAACTTTCTATTTGCTCTGCCAAAAAGCCTTGGCTCAGGATGAGGGTGAAACTATTGTACTGAGCTGCCATAAAGCTCTTAGTAAAAACTCCTTGTGAAGCTATTATGCACTATCTCAAGCCTGCACGGATCAATCTGCTGCTGGTCAGACAAAAGCAGTGTGGCTCCTAGCTCCATTTCTTTTCACCTTTCCATTTGAGCTGATATTCTCCTGTTCCATATTTATCACCAAACTCTCAGACAACTTTCTCCATTCTTAATTTTTTTAAAGCTGTATTTGCCATGAGTTCTTTTTAACAATTCTGATGTTTCTGATGGATTTTTATTAGCCCAATATTTCTGGAAAGGTTATTTGTTCACCCAAACTGCTGCTGTTCAAAGGAATCTAGAACATAGATGTTGTTTTGTGAAATACATCCTTCATTACCTTACTCTGAGAAGGAACACAGTTATGATTTCATATTTTCATTTCATTATTAGCTTCTAAACCCCTGATGTTATTTTTATTAGCAGCTGTGATATACTCTGACTATGAGTTATTTAATTCAGAATGTAGTTGTAGCTTTTCAACCGTTAGTAAGAAAGCTAGATTTTTCTGGAGTTTGATCCCTATCTACAATGTAGTCACTCCCTTCTGAACACATACCTCCCCATTCCCCTATTAGACCTGCAAAGAAATCACCCATTGTAGACTGTTTGTTTTTAGTTTTCAGGAGTTAAGAGTAATCTTTCTAACATTGCTTTGGAAAGAAACTGCATTCTGAGCTGAAAAAACATTTCTGGGCAGTATTGCCATTTCAATCTGACGAAACTACATTTTCCATAGTGCCCTTGTCTATATTGCCATGTTGTTCCACCAAGTTCCATGTTTCCTGGACTGCCCCTCAAACTACATTTCCTAGCTTAACTTTTGGGTACACCATATTTCCCACTTCTGGCCATAAGGTTAAATTCAAGTTTTAAGCTTTCACTTTTTCATCATGGGAGGTATTTTTCTTCCCTAAGCTTGCATTGATAGGTCTATTTCCTTCACCTGATGCTGTTCCCAAGCACACACATTCAGATGGCATTTATTGGCAGAAGGAAAAACCTTTGGGGCTTTATTCCCTCTCCTCACCAGGTCAGTGAAATGAAACAAAAGCATTTGAAACAAAACTTTTTTTTCATTTTTTAAATTTATTTTTCTATTACCAGCTTGATACAGTATAAATTCTTATCCTAATAGTGAAATGTTTCCTTGAGGCTTGCCCAGTCATTGAGTAAACCCAAAACTTATTATAAACCACAGTCATCCTAGGGTCCCCCCTGCTATTCAGCCTCCCTGGTTCTGTGGATTGCAGTCTGATTGTTCTTTGCTTTATATCTAGAATCCACTTATGAGTGAGTACATACCATGTTTGTCCTTCTGGGTTTGGGTTACCTTACTCAGGATGATATTTTCTAGTTCCATCCATTTGCCTGCAAATTTCATGCTGTCATTGTTTTTCTCTGCTGAGTAGTACTCCATTGTGTATATGTACCACATTTTCTTAATCCATTCTTCAGTTGATGGGCATCTGGGTTGTTTCCAGTTCTGGTTACTACAAATAGTGCTGCTATGAACATAGTTGAGCACGTATCTTTGTGGTATGATTGAGCATTCCATGGGTATATGCCCAAGAGTGGTATGGCTGGGTCTTGAGGTAGATGGATTCCCAATTTTCTGAGAACCTGACATACTGATTTCCACAGTGGTTATACAAGTTTGCATTCCTACCAACAGTGGAGGAGTGTTCCCTTTGCTCCGCATCCTCTCCAACATTGAATGTCATTAGTGTTTTTGATCATAGCCATTCTGACAGGTGTAAGATGGTATCTCAGAGTTGTTTTGATTTGCATTTCCATGATGATTAAGTATATTGAGCATTTCTTTAAATGTCTTTTAGCCATTTGTGATTCTTCTTTTGAGAAATCTCTGTTTAGCTCTTTAGCCCATTTGTTAATTGGACTGTTCAGTATTTTGATATCTAGTTTCTTGAGTTCTTTACATACTTTAGAGATCAGTCCTCTGTCAGGTCCTGCCTCCTTCATTGCAGTGGGGATTTTTAAAACTGCCATTGTTTCCTCCTCACCTCCCTGGCTCCTGTAATGCCTCTGTTGTGGCTTCATCTTGAGGGATGCTGTCCCTGCTTTGACTTTCTGCCTGTACTTTCCTAGTGTCTATGGTTAAGCTCTATCTAGCCTCAGGGGATATTGTCTGTTGTTTTTCTAATACTAGCTTCCAGCAGAGAGGATCTGCTAATTTCCAAGAGGCCTGATGTTTCTAGAGCCATTATAGTGATTCTCCCATTCTGGTAGAAGTTGTCTCCTAGTGTCTTAAATGTTTTCCCTTACAGAAAGAGATGCTGAGAAAGAAAGTTCTGAAAGGCTTTTAGTTTTTTAGAAATAGATTAATTTTTTTTCACAAGAAAGCTTTCAGTTTTTGAGAGAGAAAGACCACCAAGTTTTCCCAAGACTTCTGTTCTCTAAACTTTGGCTTCAATGGCCAAGAGGAAACTAGTTTTGTTGGTATAGTGTTTCCATAAAGTGGCAGTGTCAGCAGAGTGAAAGTTTTATTTCACCCACAATTGCTTCAGGGAAAATTCTTTCCTCTTCCTCTTGGAACTTAAAGTTTCTCATAGGAATCTTTTTCTCCTCATTAAGCTCTTCTTTGATAGATTATTCTTTTTCTATTTTTTTCCCTGTTTTACCAGTTTACATTCCTAGCCTCACAGTTAGAAAATTAAGGACATAGTTCCTTCATTTTGTTGTTTATCTTAATCCTAAAATATTTATGCTATATTCTTGTATTCTATTTCTTTTAAAGTTTTTCTATATTATATTACTACCTTACCTTACATTTTTCCCTTAATTTTCATAGATATAATTTTAAGAGAGAGAGAAAAGAAAGAAACCTTGATAGAGAGAAATATATGCTGCAGCCTCACTTAGGGCATCTTTCAGCCCCCTTTACTCCTGAAAATAGATTACTGCCACCTTAATTTCCATAACTGTACACATCCTAACTTCCTATGGAGCCCTCTATCCCCCCTTTGCAAAGTCCCTGGTCACTGTTTCTGCCACCATTTGAGGGAAACCTGCTCTCTCTCTTTCACCCAGGGTACTCTTGAGGTGGGAGAAATGAGAAATATATAGATAGAAGTATAGATGAGACAGACAATTAGAAACATAGGATAGCTCAGGAGGGCCTGGGTCAAAACCCATCAGCCCCTTCTGCCTCTACTAAAGGGCTTTTAAAGAAATACCAGGAGGTGGAACAAAAGACACCCCCCAACACAGCAAATGCAGACCATCCCAAACACCTAGTGACCTTGCGCATAGTCAAGCCATCAACTAATGTACCCCTGCTGTGTAAAGTAAGCACATATCTCTCTAGAAAACCTTTGTGGACTCCCACAAACTCCTGAAAGTTTTCTTCTTACCTCATTATCAATACTTTAACACACATGCACGCACTAGAACAGCATTCACACACCACACACACACACACACACACACACATATACTCACACTATATCTATATGTATATCTATCTATATATCTAGATACATAAGGATATATATATATATATATATATATATATATATATATACAGAGAGAGAGAGAGAGAGAGAGAGTCCTCTAATGATAAGAAAAGCTTCTGATATTTTATTGAATGTGTGAAAACTATTCTATATAATTTTAAAATAATGAAGTGGTTTTTACAGAAAAAATATGTGTGATAGACTAATAGTGTTTTAATTCACATCATTGTAAGACATTGTGTTTTCAAAGCATTTAGAACATATTAAGAACTAAATAATGCTTGCCCATGTTGTGTATATTTCTTGCTGATGGTTACTTTATTTATAAAAAAATATACATTTACAAGACAGAGTACCTTTAAATGAAACATTTCTAAAAGTAAGGTTTATTAGAGAATTAAAAATGAAAATATAACTGAGAGCTTTGCTGCATAAGTTAAAATATTACTTGATACATATTGAACCAGGGATATGTAAAAAATTTCAAGAGTGAAGAACAACCTCATAATAGATCACATGTTGAAATTGTGAGGAATAATACATTTTTATAATTATGTTCAGTGATATAAAGAAATTAAGTTTCAAGTAAAAAATAACTATAGCCTCAGAGAGAAATAGAAATCATGAAAATAATATATAAGATTAAGTAAAAAAAAGTCAATATTTTATACATGTGTAAATAATGTCAATAGGAGAGAGAGGAGAGAGAGAGAGAGAGAGAGAGAGAGAGAGAGAGAGAGAGAGAGAGAGAGAGGACATGAAGGTACAAAGGGATTTGGGGGTATTTTAGGAGTGGTACAGGTGAGTTTGTAGTCAATTTGCATAAGTGTATAAAATTATCTGATAATTTCAGAAATCATCTGCATCTATGTGTTTAAAAAAGATAGACAGTCTAAGAAATGTGTGTTCAATCCTAAGAAGTTTAATAAGAAAACAGGAGAAAATGAAGAAAAAAAATCCTAAAGCATGAATAGGTAAAAATTTTCCCTAATTTATCCAAAGAAAAAAATTACAGGTTTATTTTAAGTGTAATGAAATACACAGATGATTCAAAGAATTGTCAAACCTCAAAAGGCCAAGTTATGAATAGAAAATCAAAGAAAACTATCGAAGAAGTGGATAAAAATATGTATGAGGGATCATTGCTGACTACTTACTGGAAAACATGGAGAAAGAAAAATGATGGATGATATTTAAGTACTAAAAAAAACTAGAAAACTTCTATGTTCTGAGAATATCTCTTTAAGAATAAAAGGGAAATAAACACATTACCACATGAAGAAAGGCTGAAACATATCCATTGCTAATCATCTGCACTACACAAAGGGGTACTGGAAATTATTGTAGGATAAAATATAAAAGCAAGAGAATCTTTGATGAAATTGGTAGAAATTTTTATTTTAAAGTAATTAGTTCTTATTTACAACTGTGTTTTAAGGTATCAGGGAGATTTCTTGTGTACAATACTGAGCTTTGCTACAGCTGAAATCAAGCAAGCAGTTCAAGAGAACATTTCCTTACTGGACAGTCTGCTCTTCTCTGTCCTGAAGACACATCTGGTTCATCAAAGCTGGCTACAGTGTTCTCATGATTTATGTTACAGTCTAGAAATTACTTTTACACAACAAATTTCTCCTTAAGTACTGTTTTGTATAATGGGGACCAAGTACGCAGAACCAGTTGTTGAACAATCTAAACTATCTTCATCATGCACACCGTGGTTACTCTAGTTCAATTTCAACAGTGACACATTAGAATATTGACTCTAAATGTGTTTTATACCCATTAGCATTTATAAAAGACTGAAACAGGGTAATCCTTTCAGCTAGATTCCATCCTGTGTTTACAGTAAGTTTTTTTTCTATGTTCAGAATTCTACATAGTAGCTACTTTGCTGATCATCAGTGAATCCAGTAGTGGAATAGGAACAATAATAGAAGAATTAGAAGAACAATTATTTTAATAGATATGGGTGTAGCTCAATGACAGAACAACTGTCTAGTATGTATGAAGTCTTGAGATTTATCCTAAGCACTATACACACACAATGACCCTCTCTCTCTCTCTCTCTCTCTCTCTCTCTCTCTCTCTCTCTCTCTCTCTCTCTCTCTCTTTCTCTCTCTCTCACACACACACATTCACACACATTAAGTTGCTAAAGATTAATTCTGAACAGAAGTTACAAGAAAGGCTATCTTTATGCCTACGAGATTCACACGGATATGAGCATAAAGAACCATGGTTATGTATCTGTTCTTCAAAAGCAAGCGTAAGAATACACAGTGAGAGACAAAGAGAAGGAACAGGGGACAGATATAAAGGGTAAAACATGAGCAAACAGGTGAATATGGAGACTGAATATAATTCTTGATAATATTTTGCTTAAAATGTGGTTATCATAATCATCTATGATCAAAATTATTAATTATTAGACAAAACATTTTAAAATAAATAAGGAATAGTAGAAACAACACATAAGTCTGTATGAAAACAATTAGGACTGGAAAAAAAAACTTTAATTTAAGTAGAAATACTTAGCTTGGAAATTTTGTTGGAACTACCTGACTTAATTTCCAGTCATTTAATCAAAAATCATTTCTTTTGTGTTGGCACTGTAGCTAATGGGGATCAATCTCCCCTCATGTTGCTTTCTATATATCACATATGAAAGATATGTGTTTATATGGCATACACATATACCTTTTATACAAAATACTGTCTAAAGTTTCAAGCTCTCTCTCCCCTCTATGCTCTTCTTATGTCCCCGTCATTACTCTACAAATTGCCTGTTTCTCTTCTAATCATACACTTGGAATGCAATTTTTGCTTTTATATTCACATACACTGACACAGCTTGAGATTTCCTTGGTGAATATCTGCAGTTCAAAATGCTTCCTGTAGCCCTTTTTGGCTTCATTAATGGATCTGCTCAAATGCAACAAAAACACAAAACACAGTAATGAATTTGCTAGGAGCTTACTTTGAGCCAATCATTTTTAACATTTTATCAATATCATGTTAGTTCTAAATGTAAGAGTATCAGTTTATAAATGTGCATTATATATTAAGGTGTATTCAAAATATTTCAGAAACAAAGACATAGTCAGCTAGCACATTGCCCTAGTATATGAGATTTGGAAGCCTACCCAGTCCTCAAAATGTTTTGTCTGCAAGGGAAGAACAGAAAACTTCTTGACTTCAAAGTAGGAAGTAGCAAATGATTTCAGTGTGCATGATAGCATAACCTGCATTGACAGGAACTTAAAATAAGCCTGGAGAGTACTATTTGCCCCAATATATAGATTAAAGAGGAGAAGATGAAGAACATAGCAAGCAGAACTCATTAAAATTAAACAAAATATGCATATTAACAGGAGAATTTAAAGCAGTAGTGAGGGAACATCTAATCCACAGCACATTTGGAGACAGTCTGTCAGACTATGTGTGTGTGTGTGTGTGTGTGTGTGTGTGTGTGTGTATATACTTTCTTATACCACCAAAGAATTAAAATATGAATACTAGTAAAGTATCTTTGGAGAAAAAATTACCACTTACCTTTCTATTCCATAGAAATATAATGTAAAAAATGAAAAAAAAATTAGACTCTTGAAAAAATTATGTTAAGATTTTAAAAGACTATTCCTTGTAAATATATTATAAGGGAGTGGTCATCAATGATGCAGGAGTAGGTGACATTCTCCACATGACTGGGCTTCTGATTGACCTGTTATTTCACTGGAAACCTTACCTTATAGGAAGTTCACTATAGTGTGGAGGCTAGTTGTGGATTTCAAACCTTGACTGTTACTTTGTGACAAGATCATGGCTGGGCCAACAATTCTTCCAAGCTTTAGTTTTATATGTATAGAAAGGTGAATAAGGTTTATAGTGTCCTCTTAGCTTGAGGCAATGTTCACATAGAAAGGTGCCAAAATTGACACTAAACTACAGGTAAGACATGTGACCTTTGGTTAGAATACACTTAACCTAGTGAACACACCTTTTACAAGAAAATAATTGTTATTTTCTCATATCAATTACAGAATTGATATATGACACATTATTTGTTCCTAGAAAGCTTGTCCTTCATTTGTGTGAATCATAAACTAAATTCTCCTGATGCTAATTAATAATAAGCCCACCACTGTTATACTGTATCATTTAATACTCTAAATATGGCTTAAAAATGGATGGACTACTAACTAATTTTTTTACAAACTTTAAAGTATATGTTGAATGAGTTTGACCTCAGTGATATTTGAAATATATACAGCCTTATAATCATCAACTTCATTTTGTTCGAGAATATTTTTTATATCCAAAGACCAACCCTTACTCAATTTCCTATTTTTCTTACCTTTTACCCACAGTCCTGTGCCACATATTGTTTCCATTCATAAATTTAATATGTGAGTTGTATCCACTTTCTGAAAATAATGATCCATGCTGTGAAGGACAGTCATGCACAGACTTTTCTTCTCCCTTTTCTCATGGTGCTACATCCATGATTGGAGCTACATAGTCATGTAGTAATTCTCTGTAACTTGCTGTGGAACTATGGACTGATTTTTGCCCAAAGACCAGCGCATTTCATGTTTCCACAATTACCTGCTCATCCACTTTATATTCTGCCAGAAACCAGTTTCATCAGAAGGATGGGTTATGTCTGTGATTCCCAACATTCACATGTACATAGACTGTTGTCTATGTAATCATCTAATATCACCAAACCACAAAAGTGACATAGCAGGAAACTTTAAAGACACTTAGTGATAGGCACGGTTGAAGACACTGATACATAATCAATTGAATGTGAACTAGTCTAAATATGACTTCTAAATCTTATTCCTTCATAAAAAGAAAAGATTAATGGAAATGCTGTCATGAAAGTTTTCATAAATCCCTAAACACAGTACTTCTTCTCATATTCAGTATGAGAGAAACACTAAGCACTAACTATGGATAATCTTCAGGAATATTAACAAGGGAAAAGAGTATATTTAGAGAATGACACAAAGTTGATCTTCTTCCTCAAAGATTTTGTGGAAATGTTTTTTTGGGTAAAGAACAAAGTCGCAGAACCTAGAAAGTTTATAAAACTTGTAGGTGTTTTTGTTAGTTGAGTAAACTCTGTGATGTGTCTAGAAATTTGGACACAAGAATGAGGAGCGTTCAAAGTGGGAGGCTAAATGTGATGAATTTTTCATGTGGAAAAGAAAGAAGAATGTTGCTGCATGATTGCCCACAGCAGGTGTATGCTATACCATCCCTGTGATTCCAACAACTGCACTGAAGGTATTCTCGGTATACCATGATCACATCCCCTCATGAAAGATAAGAATGTGAATTTGACATTTATCTGCACTCCACAAATTAACTCAGACTCTGATGGTCTGTTGACACTGGTCCTCATGTGTTGACTATAGACACCAATGATATTCCACTACATAAATATTCAAGAACTTGTACTATCAATGAGTAGCTATTTTATCTGTACAGTTAAATACTATATTTTTTTTAGGAAATTGACTTGGGAGTGTAGAAGGTATATGTAAAATTTAATTATACTACACAATATCATTGGAGAGAGATCAATTAGTGTACTTTCAAAACCCAGAGAATACAAGATCATATTAGGGAAAAAATAAGGAGAATAGAGTAAGACTTTTTTTCTTTTCATATCCTTCAAGAACATAACACACCTCATTTGTACCTCAATGATCTTGTAGAGTCCTGATAAACATCACAGATAAAAACCTAAGGAATCCACTTACATGAAGAACTATGTGTGGTAGAAAGTACAGACAAACTAGGTTCTTCATGACAGAGAAAACTTGAATGGCAGCATGTATACAATCAAACTAAAGTGGTTTCTTTCTTTTAAACATTCTGGTTCATTGATTTGTTTTTCCCCTGTGAATTAGACAGCATTAAGATGACACACAATTTCTACAGCCAGCCTCTTGTGAACACAGATCCAAACTTTAGGTAAGTCTTACTGAAAGTGGCCACAACAGGAGAATAGACTTGCAAGCAGTGCTTTTGTCTATCCAGACTATGTCCACATAGTCATCTATCCACAGATTACTCAGTGGAATGACATATTTTA
The DNA here is from genome assembly GCF_007827085.1 of Peromyscus californicus insignis. Classification (NCBI taxonomy): domain Eukaryota; kingdom Metazoa; phylum Chordata; class Mammalia; order Rodentia; family Cricetidae; genus Peromyscus; species Peromyscus californicus. The sequence continues at coordinate 27,600,008 of NW_026294617.1, forward strand.
TCCTAAAGTTTTTCCTTACTCCTAGAAAGAAAATCAAGTAACTCTTTTAGTTTGATTTCATTGTAGTTGGAATTACTTGAGATAAGACCTAGTTCTTCCTGCTCCAGAGCAGAGGAGGACTCATTCATTTCTTTCAGCCAGGTACAGCTCATGCCATGGTGGATGCACCTCAACAAAGCCTGTGCTAAAGGAAGTTTCAGAGTTCACATTTTTCAATGGCCAAGAATAGCCATAGTCTGGACATTTTTCTGATTGATGAATGTTTAGAATGACCACACTGTATATTTTAAAGACATGGCATTTTTAGAAATCCATGTGCTTTAACATTTCTCCCCTCTATTTAGTTAAGTGCTAAAATTTTCTGCTTGTTTACATCCATAACTTCAATACCATGAAAATTAGTTAAATGTTTTATATTTTACTTAAATAATTACATTAATGAAAATTTCAAAATAAGATAAAAATATTGCCTGACTTAAAAAAATTTATATTCCATTGTCCTTCTCCCTGTGCTAGCAAGTCAGGAAGGAGCTCAGTATAATTGCTCCTTTTGTAAATCCACAAAGTGCATCTCATGCAGCTAACCACAAAGAGGATTCTGTTTTCCAATAACCTAGTCAAATGATTACAAATATGTCTTCCTATTAAGCCTTCTGATGATATCAAAAGTGTTCTTGGGAAACACTCTTATGTGGTGGTATTTTACTTGTACTGAAATGTGATTTTAATTGTATGTTAATAAATAAAGTTGCCTGGGGGTCAGAGCTGTTAGAGTCATAGCAAGTGCGTGGCGGCAGTGGTGCACACCTTTAAGGACCTGGAGGGCGCTATATACAGGCAGTGACGAGGCAGTCACATGTTTGGGTTTACAACCAATGAGAAGGCAGAACAGGAAGACTTTAAAGACAGACACACAGGAAGTAGGCCCTTTTCGGAGAGCTCTCTTGGCTGAAGAGGATCCCTGAATCAGGAAGGGTGAGGCTCTTAGCTCTGACCTCTTGGCTTTCTTCTCTGAATCGGCTCTGTGTTTCTTATTTAATAAGACCGTTGGTTACATCTACATTTGGCACCCAACGTGACAAGAATCCATTAAAAACCACTTAACTTGGCTTGGCGGCAGGTCCGGTTTCCCGCCAGGGCAGTCAGCTCCCTAGCCTGGCCGGGCCCAGGTCGGCTTGGACTCAGGCCAGACTAACCTTGAGCTACTTGCTTAAAGCCAGTGCTACAGACAACTCAGGCCTGCCCTGCCAAACAGGGCCCCTGCCTGTAAAGCCAACACACGTGGTTGGAGCTTAAGGTAGCCAGAGCCAAGGCTTGACTAGGCTCAAGAGGGAACACGTGGCTGGATTCAAGCTCTTAGGCAGAACTTGCGGCTACGGTTCTTGCGTGTTCTCTCTCTCTCTCTCTCTGGATTCACACCTCGGACACTAGGTGGCTGTTTTGAAATTCCCTCGGATTGGTACTGTTCTACGAGGACTTGGTAAGTCACTTAACATATCAGATATTTTAAAGGAAATTATTTACAAGAGAAATTTTTTTCCACATTAAAAAAAAATGGGTTTTCTGTGTTCATTGGAAGAAAATTCGGCTTTGTTTGCAATTTTAAGCAGTCTGACAATGGAACAGCTATATGAGAAGATTAATGTTGATCAAATTATGCATTTTATTACTATGCTTAATCTCATTTTACTATTTAAAAAGATAGTCAATTTAAGTGCCAGGGTGACAGCTTTAGAAAAACTTGATAAACCTGTAAAAACTCAGACAAAAGAAACTAACAGTGAAGTTGCTTCAAGATTGGATCATAGGGTTACAGAAAGAAAGCCTGTTTTCACACAGTCACCCTTAGTTTGTCCAGTAACCGTACAGCAGTTGCCTGATCAAATGACTACACAAAATATTTGGGCTCCAATTGAAATGTTGTTTTATGAAGGTTTAAGGAGGCAATAGTATCTTATGGCATGCATTCCCCATATGTAAAGCAAATGTTAAACTCTTGGTCAACATATAATAGGATTGTACCACAGGACTGGCGGGAGCTGGCACAAGCTGTTCTTGAACCCAGTCAAAGGCTTCAGTGGCTAATTTGGTTCAAGGATGAAGCTAAAAACATAGAAAAACAGTGGAGGGATAAAGGAATACAAGTCTGCCAGGATCAGCTTATTGGAGAAGGTCAATATGCTTCAGCATAAACACAATGTTTATATGATGTCCAAACCCTAATTTTATGTCGAACAGCAGCCTTGAATGCATGGGACAGAGTTGAGGAACCAGGAAAAAAAACTGAGTCATTTACAAAGGTTATACAAGGCCCAAAAGAATCTTTCACAGATTTTTTACAAAGACTGGCTTCAGCAGTAAAGAGAATGGTCCCAGATTCAGAAGCTAGTAAGATAATAATTGAATCTTTGGCCTTTGAGAATGTGAATGCAGCATGCAAAACAATAATCAGGCCATTAAAGGCAAGATCTGCACCTTTGGAAGATTGGATTAGAGACACGGTTAATGTTGAAGCTCATGAGCATGATGATACATGGGTAGGAGAAGCAATTTCAAAAGGTTTGAGGAATGTTAGATGTTTTGGATGTGGAAAGCAAGGACATTTGAAAAGGGACTGTAAACAGGTCATTCCTAGAAACAATGTTTCTTCAAGGAACAATGGCAACAGAATGCCCCTTCCTGCTGGAGTATGCAGAAGGTGTGGTAAGGGAAAACACTGGACCAACGAGTGTAGATCAACAAGGGACAGACAGGGTAATCCTTTGCCTCAGTCTTCGGGAAACTCCCAGAGGGGCCTCATGCAGGCCCCAATAGCAAATCCAGTTCAAACCTTTCCTGCAGTCATAGAGGAAACCCCTACTCAGAGAAATTAAATAACCAAATGCCTATTGGAATAAGTCATGATGGTCAGGATGATGAAACAAAGAGAATAGAAAATTCAGGAGAAAACATAAAGAAAATTTTTTGGCAAACTTCTATTAATGAACAAAGACCAAAATTATCAATAAAAATAAATGGTGTTTTGTTGTCTGGTCTGGTAGACACAGGTGTGGACGTTACCATAATTGCACCAGAATTTTGGCATCCAACTTGGCCTCTTCAGGAGGTAAACGTTCAACTGTTAGGTATTGGGACATTATCTCAGGTGAAACAGAGTGCAAGATGGCTCAAATGTATAGGTCCAGAAGGACAGAGAGGAAAATTGAAACCATATGTAGCTAACATAGCTATGAACCTGTGGGGTCGAGACTTGTTGCAACAATGGAATACTCAGATTAACATCCCTCCAATCTCAGAAACAAATCATAAACTAGCACATGTTTCTGGGAGAAATATTAGAAGGCATTATTCTGAATGGTCACCAGCCATCCATATTATACAAGAACAGGGCACAACAACTGATGATCTTCCAAACAACAACAGCTCTACCTTTAAAATGGTTGACAGACAAGCCTGTATGGGTTCAGCAATGGCCTTTAACAACAGAGAAAGTCCAGGCTTTGGAAGAGCTGGTAGAAGAACAGTTAAATGCTCAGCATATTGAGGAATCAACTAGCCCTTGGAATTCTCCTGTATTTGTTATTAAGAAGAAATCTGGTAAATGGAGAATGGTAACAGACCTTAGAGCAATTAACAAAGTAATTCAGCCAATGGGCTCTCTACAATCTGGAATTCCTTTGCCTACTCTGTTCCCAAAAGGATGGCCTCTCATAGTTATTGATTTAAAAGACTATTTCTTTTCAATACCCTTACAAGAAAAAGACAGAGAAAGATTTGCTTTCACAGTGCCTACTTATAATAATTCTCAACCGGTTAAAAGATTTCAGTGGAGGGTCCTCCCACAGGGAATGTTGAATAGCCCAACTTTGTGCCAATATTTTGTACAACAGCCATTGGAAGTGATATGTAAAAAATTTCCTAAATCTATAATTTATCATTATATGGATGATATTTTACTAGCTGACTCAAATGCAGATACTTTAGAAAGAATGTTTGAAGAAGTAAAGAAAATTTTGCCTTGCTGGGGATTACAAATTGCTCCTGAAAAGATACAAAGAGGAGATTCTATTAATTATTTAGGATATAAAATAGAGCTACAAAATGTAGACCCCAAAAGGTGCAAATTAGGAGAGATAGACTACAGACTCTTAATGACTTTCAAAGATTATTTGGAGATATTTCTCATCTATGAACTATTGTTGGGGTAAAAAATGATGAACTGCATAATTTGTTCAAAACCTTAGAAGGTGACAAGGACTTAAATAGTCCAAGAGAATTATCACCTGAAGCTGAGAAAGAATTGGCCTTGGTAGAAAAGACAGTACATGAAGTGCACGTGGATCATATTGATCCAAAGCTGGATTGCATTTTGGTTATTTTACCTTCTAGGCATTCTCCTACAGGAATATTAATGCAGAGGGAAGATATTATGTTAGAATGGATATTTTTACCAAATAAACCAAACAAAAAAATAAAAACTTATGTGGAAAAAAATCTCTGACTTGATTTGGAAAGGAAAACTGAGACTTCGTCAATTAGCAGGAATAGACCCAGCAGAAATTGTCGTACCTTTGACTAAGGAGGACATTGAAAAATTATGGACAGAAAGTGAACCTTGGCAAAGAGCTTGCAGTAATTTTTTGGGAGAAATTAACAGCAAATATCCCAAAAGCGATAGAATTGATCTTATAAAGAGAGCTGATTGGATCTTACCTCGAATTATAAGGGAAAAGCCCATATCTGGAGTTCGTACATTTTATACAGATGCCAACAAACAAGGAAAAGCAGGTTACAAATCAGAAAATTTAAGTAAAGTGGTTCAAAGTCCTTATAATTCAGTTCAGAAATCAGAATTGTATGCTATTCTGTTGGTATTAATGGATTTTTCAGAACCTCTCAACATATTAACTGACTCTCAGTATGCTGAAAGAGTAGTATTACATATTGAGACTGCAGAATTTATCCCTGATGCTTCAGAATTAACTTCACTATTTATTCAGTTACAAGATACAATCAGGAAAAGGAGTCATCCTTTATATATAACTCACATTCGATCTCATACTGGTCTGCCAGGCCCTCTAGCACAAGGCAATGATGAGATTGATAAATTATTGATAGGAAATGTGCTGGAGGCCTCAGAATTTCATAAAAAACATCATGTCAATAGTAAAGGTTTAAAAAAGGATTTTTCCATAACCTGGCAACAAGCCAAAGAAATAGTAAAGAAATGTCCTACTTGTTCCTTCTATAATCAAACGCCATTACCAGCAGGATGTAACCCAAAGGGTACTCAAAGGAATGAAATTTGGCAGATGGACGTGTTTCACTTTGCAGAATTTGGAAAACTGAAATATGTACACCATACTATTGATACTTATTCTGGATTTCAGTGGGCAACTGCTTTGAGTTCTGAAAAAGCTGATTCTGTAATTACTCATTTGCTAGAAGTTATGGCCATTATGGGTCTACCTGCACAAATCAAAACTGACAATGCTCCATCATATGTCTCTGTTAAAATGAAACAGTTTTTTGCTTATTACAATATAAAGCATATTACAGGCATACCACATAATCCTACAGGTCAAGCAGTTATAGAAAGATCAAACAGAACTCTAAAGGATACGCTAAATAAACAGAAAGGGGTAACAAAAACCCCCAGAAACAGACTGCATAATGCTCTATTAACTTTGAATTTTCTTAATGCCAATGAGAAAGGAACAACAGCTGCAGAGAGACATTGGATAATAGAAAAAACTACAGAATTAAATCAGCCTATATACTTTAAGGATGTGCTGACCTCAGAATGGAAACCAGGGCATGTGTTACATTGGGGACGAGGTTTTGCTTTTGTTTCTACAGGAGAAGATAAGCTGTGGGTACCATCAAAATTGATAAAGGTTCGATTTGAACAAGAGAAACCTCTTAATTAGAGGAGGTGATAGTTCTTCAACCAGCATGAACATCCAATTTAAACTAACTTATACCAGTAACACATGCCTTTAATCAGATAATAACTTGCCAAAAAGGGACATCCCCAAAATTAGTCTTGGGGAAAGGTTTTTGTTTTTGTCTTTTAGAAGAATGAAGGTTAAGGAATCTGAAGAACACAGGACAAATGAGGCAACTGAAGAAAAGGGACAAATAATCTATCCCAGGAAACAGAGTGAAACGGTGTATGGGTATATATTATCTAAAAAATTTTATGTCTTCCTAAAGGTTTGTTTCTGCTTTTCTCTAAAAATTTAACACTATTGGTCTTCTAATAGTCCCAGTTCAATTAAAATTTAAAGCTGACTTTGGAGTTGGAGAATGGCTCTCTCCTTCTTTAAACTCAAGCATGTTGTTAAAAGGAAAATGCAAACTCCCTGTATCATGCCAGAATAAAAGAGCCATCTTCTTCTATGGGACAGGAGAAAAGCCAAATTAATTAAGGGACTATTCTATTACTAATCTCAACTCTTTGATTCTATTCTGATTCTTTAAAACTTTTCTTAAAGTATAAATTTTATATCAAAATTTACAAGATTAATATATATAGATATATAGATATATATACATTTTAAACTTTGTTAAGATATGAATGGTCATATAGAGTACTAACTAATTCTAGGAAAAAGGCTTCAATTAGCTGCATATATATGTCTTTGTGTTCGAGTCTCTTATCAGTTTTCTGCAGAAAATCACGGCCAGGCCTAACATCAACTGAAGTCTCCAGGAAGAAGTTGGGGCCCCACAACAACAACAATTCCACGTGGACAATAATAATATCACTAAGCTGACAAACATCATCTACAGATCAGCTTTGAACTACAAGGTGCTCAGAGCAATTTTGAGATGACTAGCTGAGATGATCCAGTCTCAAAGACTACTTGAATAAGGACTTGAGATAAACCCTGAACTTTGGCATTATACACAGACTAGATAATGAAGGATATGGTTACCTTTCCTAGAATTTGACAATTAACCTAAAATTTTTCTTTCAGGATAAAGATACCTTCGCCCATACCCAGCAGGAAGCAATTTTAAGAATACGACGCCCACATTCCCAAAGAGGTGGTGTGGGGCCGGTGGTTTTTTGGTCTTTTTAATGGGTTTTGGGTCTGGGATAATTTTCATTGTTTAGGGGGTTGGTTACAAGTTGTTGTCAAGGGTTAGGAAAAAGACTAAGCAAAGGAGATTAGATTTAAGGTTCTTGTTTAAAAAAAAAAAGAGAGAGAAAGAAAGAAAGAAGAAGAAAAATAATTACTAGTTTTAAATATTTTACATTGGATTGGATTGTTTTATATTGTATACAAATTATATATATTGAAATTGATATTGTTAGAAAATGCTATATGTATATTTCTAATTGTACTTATACCGTTCATTTAACAATGCAATTTTCTGATCCTTGAATGTTATTATTACTATTAGGATATAAAGAAATGAAAGTTAGTAGTTAGACATTACAATAGAACTTGTAGTCATATTAGATATGTTTTCAAAATTGAGCAGATATATTTTAGACAGGTCATCTTCAAACCCTTCAGAGATCTACAGAATATGGCATTTAAAATGTTTTAATAACTTAGAAAAATTTTTTTGTTATGATTATGAGACATGTCGGCTCCTGGCAGTACCAATCTACTTCAGAGAAAATATGGGCATTGAAGAAACTGCATATGGAGTTAACTTTCATTGTGGCAAAAGTTAGCCACTGGACAACAAAGCATCCTCGAATCAACTGCTGACAAAATGGACAGACAGGACATGAAACAAAGGACTACTGATTCTTGCCAAAACAAGTGTGGTATGGCTTTATCAAAAGGCATCTTCTGAGGCCAGGACAATATGGCACCATCCCTGAAGTGGCCTTCACAATTCGGAAAAGGTACAGTGCCCTTTTCTTTGAAGGCAGCTGAACAGGCAGTGGGCCGATGCCTTCTGATGTGCAATGGAACAGCAGCTGAAACAGTTATTCTTTTTTTTTTTTTTTTTTTTTTTTTGGTTTTTCGAGACAGGGTTTCTCTGTGTAGCTTTGCGCCTGTCCTGGACCTCACTTGGTAGCCCAGGCTGGCCTCGAACTCACAGAGATCCGCCTGGCTCTGCCTCCCGAGTGCTGGGATTAAAGGCGTGCGCCACCACCGCCCGGCTGAAGCAGTTATTCTTGAAGAGTAACTAAGCTCATGCCTCTCAATAGTAGACTGGCATTTGATAGAGGGATGTGGAGAAGAACGGGATGTTGAGATGAAGCCATATATACACAGCCAAGAAGAATGGACAGTTGAATTAAAAAACCATCAACATCCATTCAGAGGGCCTGATCCAGTGGGGACCCCTCAGCCATTGGTTCATAGTTCATGTGTTTCCATTCATTTGGCTATTTGTCCCTGTGCTTTATCCAACCTTGGTTGACCTCAGTCTGTGGGGAAGGCTTTGCCCTGGAGGAGATGGGAATGGGGGGGGGTTGTTGGGGGGAAGGTGAGGGGGACGGGAGGGGGGAGAACAAGGGAATCCGTGGCTGATATGTAGAACTGAATTGTATTGCAAAATAAATTAATTAAAAAAAAAAAACCATCAACAATTTCCAGAATTTAATATCCTGAATCATGACATGACACTAGTGGAATTCAGGTGTTTCTGGTACATGGACTGCTCTCACCCAATGTGAGGTTGAACTGTTGACCTTGTGTACATCCTACTTCACAAATGAGTCTGTCATATATGCTAAGCCTATAGGCTGAAGATGATGCCCCAGCATTGCGGAGAAACCTCAGGTGACTGTCCAGGCAGCTGGCTGTTTCTGTCAACTCACAAATTTTTTTTGGAAGTTGCTTGTATGCACTTCCTGTTTTTATTTTTGTTAGCTAATATTATTTCCTTCTTGGGTCTCTGAGGGAGTTGAAGATTAGTTAGTTATAGTTGAAGGTTAGTTAGTTATAGTTGAAGATTAATTAGGATAGAAAGTGAATTAGATACATTTTGGACTTAACAAAGTAGGATAGATAATGAAATTATTTTCTCTGAATTTGTCAAATACAAATGGACTAGACATTGTTTAGACATTTATTACTTGTATATATTGTACATAGTTATTGCACTTTTGTATATAGTTTTTCTTTTTTTCCCTTTTTATTAAAATAGAAAAGGGGAAATGTGGTGGTATTTTACTTGTACTGAAATGTGATTTTAATTGTATGTTAATAAATAAAGTTGCCTGGGGGTCAGAGCTATTAGAGCCATAGCAAGTGTGTGGCGGCGGTGGCACACGCCTTTAAGGACCTGGAGGGCGGTACATACAGGCAGTGATGAGGCAGTCACGTGTTTGGGTTTACTTCCAATGAGAAGGCAAAACAGCTAGAGTATATAAAGACATACACACAGGAAGTAGGTCCCTTTCGGAGAGCTCTCTTGGCTGAAGAGGATACCTGAATCAGGAAGGGTGAGGCTCTTAGCTCTTAGCTCTTTCTTCTCTGAATCGGCTCTGTGTTTCTTATTTAATAAGACCGTTGGTTACACCTACACTCTTATATAAAGTTTGTTCTTTGATAATTTCAATGTGTTCTGATTATTTTCTATCACTCCATCTTCTTTGCCTTCTGTCTCCTGAAAGCTTTCCTTCCCATAGCCATGTTTTTTTTTTTTTTTGTATTTTTCTTGGGGGGGTAGAATGGGTTTTACTCAGGGCATTTGTTGTGTGTACCTGGGTATGGATCTCTTCACTGGAGACTGGTGAGATGATATGTGGCTACACTTTGAAGATAATGACTCTCCTCTATCAGATTCAAAAGACAATCTATCACAAGTATAACCCTTAATTCCAAAATTCTACATATAAATCTTTCTAAAATCCAAAAGATGTGAAGACTAACATGATACTCCAGACAAAGATTGCCCACCCAATGGAATATGCTGTAGTCAAAATACAAGCATAGCATATAACATTCACTACAGGATATACATACACACATACATCACATATGTCTCAAATATATGAAACATCTGTATTTCCATTTGCATTTCACCATCAGGGCGTGTAATCATGCACACAAATATATACATATGTATATGTATACAATTTGGATATATATATATATATATGTAATATTCAGAAGAAATGTTAAAACTGGAAACCTCTATAATTCCAATATTTCTTTTAGGGGTTAATCTGCCTTGAAAATGTAAATAATGACAATCAGGCAGAGCCAGGTGGAACTCTGTGAGTTCGAGGCCAGCCTGGGCTACCAAGTGAGTCCCAGGAAAGGCGCAAAGCTACACAGAGAAACCCTGTCTCGAAAAAAAACGAAAAAAAAAAAAATAATGACAATCATCTCTTATAATCTTGACAATCTTTTTTCCAACATATAAATGACAATCTCAATATAGTTTTAATTAATATTGTAACATAACAGGAGGGGAACATATATATTGTCTTTTAAGAAAGTCAGCCATTTTAATTTCAATTACCCTCAAAAAAGGTGAAATTCACTTATTTTCACAAACTACACTTATATGGGAAATGATCAGTACTTTTTATTTATTTCAAGTGAGTTTATTACCATCTTTTCAAATGAAAACATGAGGATTTCCAACCATGGTATGAAGGGGTGCTGAGGAGAAATGACAAGGAAGATGGACAGGTTGGTGGACAGCCAGGCCACTCAATTGTTTCATTCTTGCTACAGTCAGACTGTAGGATCTAGACTGGGAACTTTGGGTGACTGTTCAGGGTTGAAAGGAAAATGGACCCAGTTTGTTGTGTCTAGAATGTAGGGCAGAACTCTCTCCTGAACTCTTCATTATTGTCACCATTTGTGAAGTAGGTTTTCATCAATATTATTCACTGATGACCAGAAAGTTTACACCCAAAACCAAATGTACTGTTTTACTGATGCCTATCCTCCAATCCACTTACATATTTATGAGAACGCTTCCTTACAATATTTACTTGATAAGATGAGTACCTATTTCATACCTTTCAGAGTAATATAAAGGCTATAATGATGGTCGCTGGAGATGTGATACCAGAAAATACCTCCACGGTTACAAGTGACAATACCACCAAGCATAAGGCTTCAATCGCAGCAGTTTTGCTAGCATCCATAGGATCTTCAAGCTGGACCTGGTTGATGCCTGCAGTTTTCCCTGATTGGTTTAGGGATAGCAGTTTCTTCTCATCTGCATATCAGATAATTACATTAGGATTTACAACAGCTACCCCCAAAAGTGTCACTACCCACAGGTTAAAAACCACTAGTCTAGAGTGAGGGAAACAGTGAGTGATGTAATTCTATCTCATTTTAAGTAATTTCTTAAAAATTTGATAATAAAGAATATGCAATTTTTAAAAAAATAATAGGAATTTACCAACATTATTAATGATAAAAAATAAAAGAAAGCATATTGCAAGGCATCCTAATGGAGAAAAGAAATATTCACACACTAGAGGGATTCACAAGAAAGGAGAGATCAATAGCAAATATTAAATGAATGCCAAAGTAGATGACTCCTGAAAATTGGATTTGGGGTAGCAACATGGATATCATTTCTAACCCTAACTGTAATAATATGTATGCAATAATAGAAGGAATGCTTGTGTAAAATGTGAAATACAGGTTTATCCCAAAAGACCCTCAATTCCTAATTCTTTTAATCTACCACAGGTTCATGTGAGAAAGGCAGCATGCAGAATCATTAACACTGTGAACCTTAGAGTTTTACAGCTGTAAGAATCACAGGAGATATTAAAGACGAATGAAACTTACCAAGACAGTGAGAAAGCATCATGCACAGATAAGTCAGATAGCATTGACTTATCTGTAAAGTAAAGCCTAGAGGCACAAAGGATTGTGACTTAAACAACCTGGGAGATATTCTATAAATATAATTAAATATGTAGTATGCCATGGACACATAATAATCATAGAAAGATCATGTAAAACTAGAATGTTTCTGTCTTTAAAATGATTGAATTTTGGTGATAGTAATAGATGGTACCTTCTGCAAACTGTGTTTTCTCTGTTGTTTGTAGTTATACAATACTAATTAAGAAAGCAAAAGTCTACCAAAGTGTAAAGTTCTTTATAAAGATTTTCTCCTACCTAATTCTGATTTAAAATGATTGATCTTTTGGAGTACGGTAAATAAAAACAAATCACAGAATAATCTGATTTTAAATAAAAGAAATTTTTTTAGAAAGGTATTTCTTAATGATTCAAACAAGTAAGGTCTAAGGGTGGACATATATCCAGACATGTCAGTCTTTGTCCAGCACAAGATAGATTATAGAAGGATCTCTGGTGCTTAGAAAAACAACAAAAACAAATGAATAACAAAAATTAGCATTCATCCAGATTTTGTAAAATTGTTCTTGAACAGCAAAAGGAGTCATTTCTCTTGCCTCTGGCAAGAGGGACCTATGGCTCTCCAATGACCTGTGGCTGCTATCAACACCCATGCTGCCTTCCAGGTTCCCTGTGTAATGATTGAAAAGTACTTGCTATGTATCTCACAGCCCCCATCTACTTTTCTGTCTCTTCACAACCACCCCTACCTCCTTCTGTACTATGTAGACTCCCAAAATATTCTAGAACCCCCTTGCTCTCTTTATGAAGTCGAGGTATTTTTCCCCTGTCCCTGTCATCTCCATGATTCTCTTTTCATGTTCTCCCTTCACTCACAGACTGTTTTGGTCACATTAAGTTTGTTTTTCTTATCCACAATAAAATTCTTCCCTGTAATTATGGAACAGCTCTTTAAGGTCTTTCTTTACTGTGCCATGCTCACACATTTTGAATATTTAAAATATTTCTTTAAGTGGATATTACTCTGCCTAAGATATTTGTTATATCTTTCAAGGAATATGTGCAGCAATACCATAGCTTTTACTTAGGATTAAAATCCCTGTGAATCAGAGTCAAAGAGAGATAACAGCCAAGGGTTGTCCTCAAACATGTCAAGCACACATCCTCACACGTGCAAAGATATGTTAAAATACAGTACCAACTCAGTTTTTTGATAAACAAATTGAAAAGTAAATGGCATGTTTGGGAAGTCATTCCTGTCTAATCTGAATCAAGGTTAAAATATTGGGAAATAGATTCTAAAGAACAAATGCATGTTGGAAAAAATAACAGTTTGCTGAAAAACACAGACTTCTTAGAGTTTCGATTGAAGAATGACCAGTTTCCAACAAAACTTTGTGGTCATAGTGGGAAAAATAATTAGTAGGAACAGAAAAGAAACATCTCTCATAACTTGGACAGATAATTTTGTAGATTTACAGACAGTGTTCTCCTGCATAGCCTAGAACATATCTCCCACTGTATTTTTCAGGGGATTGGTAGCAAATATTGCTAATATGGGTAGCTTTTCATAAAGCCACTACTTAGTTAAGAATTAGTTCACATGATCTGGAGGAATAAATACAGAATTCTTCCTGATGAAATTAGTCTATCATAAGAATCAAAACTAATTATTAAAAATACCTTTACAGTAGAGCCTGGAATGGAGAACTTTCAGTGAATGTGAAATTATCTTTTCCTTTCTTGGCATTGAACACCAGAGATGACCACAGCAGTTGACAGACCAACCACTGAATTCTGAGGACTCTGAAGTAGTGAGAGTGACAGACCACTGTGATGTCAAGATTCTAAAACTCATGCCTCAGCTAGCAAAGTGACATTCATTTTATTCCCTTCCATTTTTGACTTTGAAAAATTATTTTTGAACAATTGTTGAACCACAAGTGTTTGCAATGTATCAGAGATTTTCACAACCATAGATAGATAGACAGATAAATAGATAGATAGATAGATGATAGATAAATAGATAGATAGATAGATGATAGATAAATAGATATATAGGTAGATGATAGATAGATAGATAGATAGATAAATAGATAAATAGATAGATAGATAGATAGATAGAAATATGTATAGATAGATGATAGATGATTGGATAGATAGACAGATAGAGAGATAGAGAGATAGATGATAGATACATGATAGATAGATAGATAGACAGATAGATAGGTAAAGAGATGGATTAAATTATATAGTAATGTGCCTAGTAAATAGATTAAAATCAATAGTAATGTGACTCCCCAAACTCTTGTATACTACCATAATCAGAAATACAGGACTATTTTCTGTTGCTCACTCTTTTGAAAGGACAAATGCTCTAGTTTCAACTGTTTGTTCTCTGCTTATGGCAATCTGGTAATGTGACATCATAGCAAATAACCTCATGGATGGAGCATTTTGGAGAGAGCATATGGTGTGAGAGGAAGCCAGACAGAGTTAAAAAGGAGGCTGCCTTACTCCATGACAATAGTTCTGATTCAAGAACTAAAAAATTTCAGTAAAACATTAATTTCTTTAGAAGGTATTACTTACAATGGCAGAGTAGCTTCATTACAGATTTTCTCTTAAAAGTGACAATACTTACCAGCACTGTCACACTTGAGACTAAACGTAGAGCAGATTAGCCCATTAGGGCCAAATCACATGGGTCAAATCACGTTCAACCAAAGAACCAGGGTGTGAATCTTGATACAATGAACAGTAGGACACGTCCACTAAAATAAGCTTGTTTAATTTTATTCTTCACCAGACACAACAATTGATACCATATGCTGAGCATCATTTAAATGGCAATCAAGTACTCTCCAATTCTCAAATTTTGTTTCCTTACTTGGTTTATTTTTTGTTTTGTTTTATTTTAAACAAAGATAGATATACAGAAATATTTGGAATATTCAGTATTTTTATTTTATTCCAATCAGCATAACTTGAGGTTCCTTCAATCATTCATATTATTGCATATTGTTGGAGGTTCAGTCATACAGATAATATGTTTCAGTACATTATTGGGTAAAACCTACAGTACTTCTTTTCAAACCATTTAACTATTTATAGATTTATGGTTGCTTCTAGTTTGGAAATACACACTTTAAAATCATTTGTGTAAAGAATTTTTTAAAAAGCATAAAAGTTTAATTTGTAAAGTCTACCCCAGTGAAGTTGATGCATACGATAATTGTTTTTCTCTTTCATATTTACATCATATTTTGTATATTAAAATATTTCAACAGGACTAAGACTATTAGAGAAAATATCTTAGTCAAAAATTAACATGATGTCTCCTATGTCTACATTCTCTTAATGTATTTTAACAACTGGTTAGTGGGCATTGCATTGCATGATTTTGTAGGAGGAAAGTTCTTTCAGAATCAGCATGGACTTGTCTTCTTTGTATGTATTCTGTAGATAATGTAAGCTGTGTCCATTTGTCTAAGGTACAATCACACTAAGCACCTCAGGCAACCTTCCTGTCAACATTCCACTAATAGTGATTTTACTTACAAACCCAACCAATGGGAACATGTTGAGGAAAATAATTGTAGCTTCCAAATCCTTAGTAGATTGTATATTTTTCCAATACATAATCAAATTTAAGCAATGTACAACCTCAAATAAGCTCTAATAAAATGCCTATGTATACATTCCCAATTTTGTTTATATCACTATTTTCAATCAATAAGTGAGCTGATTTTAGAAAACAGTGTGCTTGGTGGTATATCTATATGCTTGTCCTACAAAAATAATTTACATGGTATTCAATTATTGGTTTTAAGCATTTTAAGGTACTATATCATAAATAAATGCAAAATTATTACTTGATCTTAATAACTTACCTTAATTAAATTGCTTTTTACAGAGAAGATGCGACTGATTAACTATTCAGATGATCTTGTGTTCTTAGGATATCCTATCCATTGTACCTTTTCTACTTCTCACTGGCTGTGAATTTATACACTCTCTTTGCATTAATGTTTCTACTGCAAACCCATGGAACTATGGGAAATCATTGGTGCAATTTCTCAGAACTAGAAGATGCTTTCATCATACAGACACGTTTTTAATCTGTAAATCCAAAAGCCCCATTACCTAGATTGGAAACTCTGCAAATATTGAGATTTTAGAAGTTTAAGACATAATCTCATTGTCTGTGTGTTTTAAAATTAGTTGGTTTTTAATCATTTTAGACTCTGTCCACATGTGTTTTTTTTGTTTGTTTGTTTTTATGACAACACACTATATTTCAACTAAAGTTTAAGGTTAAATATTCCAGTCAATAGATGGGCAGAGTGTTGTCAATATTTCATTTAAAAATGGAACATGTATTAATGTTTTTTGCTTCAGTAAAGTGACAGAAAAAATACTTATACTCTTCTTTTTTTTTTTTTTTTTTTTTTTTTTTTTTCGAGACAGGGTTTCTCTGTGTAGCTTTGCGCCTTTCCTGGAACTCGCTTTGGAGACCAGGCTGGCCTCAAACTCACAGAGATCCGCCTGGCTCTGCCTCCCGAGTGCTGGGATTAAAGGCGTGCGCCACCACCGCCCGGCAGTTATACTCTTCTTTATGTCCATCTACACAGCCTTTCATTACATGTGAAAGGAAATTATTAATGTATCTGAAAAATATTTTACTAAGTTACAGTGGAATTTCCAGCAGTTAATAATGTCAATCTATTGTATAAATTTAATAGTTAATACTCTCAACCAACAATTCAGACTGTTACCTAGTCATAAAGACAATAAATCAAAAAATTGTGATTCAAAATGTTCACAAGCCTGAATGTGGCTTAAAGTCAATTAAGATTCTAATTTTTTTGCATGTTTCCCTAATTTTAGAATAGAATAAAATGAAAAAAAGTAAGGAAAATAAATTAACAACAACTTGAAGCATATTATATTAATATAAGCCTTGATGAGTTATTTCCTTTGCATGCTGATAATAAATTAATCTTACATAGAAAATAGACAGTCTCTTAAAAACAATAAAAATTTTGAATATTTGTATTTTCATCATCAAAAATTCAGAGAATAGCTGGGCGGTGGTGGCGCACGCCTTTAATCCCAGCACTCGGGAGGCAGAGGCAGGCTTATCTCTGTGAGTTCGAGGCCAGCCTGGTCTACAAAGTGATTTCCAGGAAAGGTACAAAGCTACACAGAGAAACCCTGTCTTGAAAAACCAAAAAAAAAAAAAAATCAGAGAATAACCACAAAATATTAATGTAAAACCATCAACATCGCTGAGTGCCAAGAGGACTTCACAAACATTGAAGAGAATGTAGTACAGAAACACTCTGTGATATTTAAAAATCACATGTTAGAACATTCATTATTTTACTAAATGTTTAGCAGCCTGAAGTAGACTATGTTATATCATAATGTTAAACCAGAATGCTTTCTCTTGGAATATAACCAAATACATATCTGTATTTACCAAACTATGTAAAGGGATCTTCATAGTACTTTTAGTTTTCATATTATAAAACAGGAAAAAAGAAAATATTCATTAGTAGAATATGCTGCATTTGACTTTTACAATGAAATAAATTGCATGTAAAAATGTAAACACTATTCCCTAAATCATTTCTAAAGTATTTCTCTTCATAAATACTCCACAGTGTTGATGACTTTTCCCCAAATTATACATTTTTTTAGTACAATCTTAATCCAAATCCTAAGATATTTCACAGGTATCAGGAAAGGAATTCAAAACTTTATGAGAAAACTAAAACTATAGAAAACAGAAAAGAGTCAACAGAATCCCTAAGACCATGTCTGGAATTATTTAGTTTGCAATTGTTTATGAAATAGAAGTGATTAAGAAAGTGTAGGAAGTAGTATATGTCAATAATTCTTGTACACACACACACACACATACACACACATGTTATTTTTGTTTTTATTTTTCATTTAAAGATATCTGTAAGTTTACATTTGCTTTCTGGAATTTTATAAAATAAGAGGGCATTCATATATTATTTTTCAGTAAGATGCAGATGAATATGTATTTAGAATTTTGATTTTAGACACTTTTCTTTAGATGCTAAATAGGCACTAGAGTCACTGTTAACTCATGAGATTTATTCTAAGTGGAGTGGGTTTGGAAACATAAGAGTTAAGCAAAACTACAAAAGTTTTCACTACAAATAATATTTCCATGCTTTTAACATGTTACCCTGTTGTGTGATATTTTGTTTGTGTTACAACAAAAAAAGCTTGCCTGTAGATCAAAAGGTGGCGCTAACCACTAGTTAACCATAGAGGCCAGGCAGCGATGGCATACACATTTAATCCCAGCACTTGGGAGGAGGAAGCAGGAAGATCAGAACTTCAAGGCCACCCTGAGTTGCATGAGATTGAACCAGTGTAAAAGAGAAGCAGAGACAGGTGGTGGTGGTGTAAGATTTTAATCCCAGAACTATGGATTTGGAGACAGGATTATAAAGTGTGTGGAGACAGGATAGTGCCCCCATTCAGTCTGAGGATTTGTAGAGACAGGATCCCCCCTTTTGGTCTGAGGATTAAAAGAGGTAAGAAAGTCACTTGCTGCTGCTCTGCTTCATTGATATTTCAGCTTTCATCCTAATATCTGACTCTGGATTTTTATTTAATAAAATTAATTTGGATCACACTTCATCTGTCATCCAACTTTTGGGGCACAAATTCACAAAAAAGTCTCTTGCCTGTGGCTTTGCAGTCATTGTCAGAAACCGGAGGTGCATGTGGGGCCTCCTACTGGAGTCACTGCCTAGCTGGCTAGGTTCTACTTTCTTTTTCTCCTCAAACCTATAAGAGAGTTTGGAATTTTTCTGTGGCAACCTCTCTGCAGCAAACTTCACAGGGACTTGGTCTACAAGTACCACCAGAGTTACCCACTTTCGCACTTCCCCCAGCAGATGGCTGGCTTTTTGGCTTTTTCTCTCCTGGTAGGTTGTGGTCTTTCCCTGGACCCACTGCTTGGGCTGCTACCACATTGAGTAGCTGCCTTGACACCCGCTCTGGCTTCTACTATTCTACAAAGTAGCAGTCAGCATCACACTTCACCATCACCTTCATCATCATTGTCAGCAGATTTGGTGAGAAAATTGGGAATTCTTAAAAGGGGGAATTAGTTAAAAGACAGGTTTTTTTTTTTCACATTAAAAAATGGAAAACACTATTACAATGGAAGGAGTTATGTCCCTGGTTGATTACACAATACATGGCTTAAAAATGGAACAATTAAATGTTGGGATAATCAACTTAAATGAGATTGACAATGTTAGTTATTGTTTTGATAACCCTTATTGTCAGTTTGATAATTCTTGGTTCATCCATAAAATAGTTGGTTGATATAAGTGGCAAGATACAGGCATTAGAAAAACTTATTAAACAGATCATAGAGAGATTCAGACCCCCAGACAGAGGAATTTAAAGGGGAACCAACCTCAGCATTACAGCCCAAGGTTTTCAAACATCCAACTTTAGTTTATCCTGTTACCTTACAGGAACAACTGCCAAATGACAGATATTTCCAAGGCTGTGTAATAGTTGACTGGATTCCTATGTGAATGTTAGATTTGAGGAGATTTAAGGAAGCAATAGTCTCACATGATATGCATTCACCTTTTGTGATGCAGATATTAAATTTATGTTCAACTAGTAATAGAATTGTCCCACAAAACTAAAGAGACTTGTTTATATCAGTATTCCAACCTGGTCCTCAGTGAAAGATCTGATGGAAAGAAGAGGCTACAACCATTAAACAATAAACTAGGGCTAGATCTATTGAAATCTCCAGAACCAACTTCTTGGGGAAGATGATTATGCTGATGTTCAAAGACAGTCTCTATATGATGACTATACCCTGGCTTTATGCCTTGCAAAAGCTTTGAATGCTTTGGGACAAAATTGAAGAGGTTGGAAAGATAATGGAGTCATTTACTAAAGTTGTACAGGGCCCAAAAAAAAGCTTCACTGTTTTTTTTTTTTTTTTTACGAAGATTGACTTTAGCTGTAAATAGAATGATAACAAATTCAGAAACTAGATAAATAATAATTGAGTCTTTGGCTTTTGAAAATGTTAATTCACAATAGAGAAGAGTATTTAGGCCTTTAAAGGCAAGATCAGCACCCTTAGAGGAATGGGTCTGAGATATAGTCAATATTGAATCTCATAACCATGATGGTGCTTAAATAGGAGAGGTAATTTCCAGAGGTTTGAAGAAAAATCAAAATGCCAAGTGTTTTAATTGTTGCAAACAATGTCATCTAAAAAGTGATTATAAACAGGACATTCCTAGAAACAATGTTCTTTTTTTTTTTTTTTTTTTTTCTAGGAATGATCCAAACAAAAGATCCCTCCCTTCTGGAGTATGCAGAAGGTGTGGCAAATATAGACATTGGACCAATGAATGTAGACCAACAAGAGACAGACATAGTAACATTTTGCTGTCTGGAAACACCTGGGGGAGGGTCTTGTAGGCCCTCATGTCAACCTTGGTTCAGACATTCCTGTCACCATGGGAGAAACTCTTTCCCAGAGAAATTATAGGACTTAATGCCTATTGTAGAAAATCATATTGCTCTAGATGATAGAAGTTTTAGAATATAAAACAAAAATTTCAGAAGAAACCATAAAGCAAATATTTTATCAGACTTCTTTCTAGACATGATCAAAGATCAAAGCTAAAAGCATGAATAAATGACATTGTAATTGAAAGTCTTATAGACAAAGGGGCAGATTTAACATTAATTGCCTCAGAATCTTGATATCCAAATTGGCCTCTACAGGAGGCAAATGTTTGTCTTTTAGGGGTTGGAACTTTATCTCAGGTAAAATAATATTTGATGTGGGTTGAATGTGTAGAACATGAAGGACAGAGAAGAAAATTAAAGCCATATGTGGCTAATATAGTTATAAATTTATGGGGACATGATTTGTTACAGCAATGAAATACTCAGATTAACTTTCCTCCAATCTCAGAAACAAACTGTAAGCTTACATATGTTGCTGGGGAAAACATTAAAGAATAGTCACCAACCTTTCAGACTATACAAAAACAGGGTACAACAGCTGTTGATCTTTCAAAGATACCAAGAACTCTACCTTTAAAATGGTTGACTGAAAAACTTGTCTGGGTGGAACAATGGCCTTTGGCATCAGAAAAACTACAGGCCTTAGAACAACTTGTATAGGAGCAGCTAAATGCTCAACATAATGAAGAAATGACAAGTCACTGGAATTCTCCTGTATTTGTTATTATAAAGAAATCTGGAAAATAGAGAATGGTAACATATCTAGGAACTGTTAATAAGGTGAATCAGCCAATAGGCTCTTTATATCCTGGAATTCCCCTGCCTTCTCTATTACCTAAAGGATGGCCTATTATAGTTATCAATTTAAAAGATGGTTCCTCACTATACCTTTAAATGAAAGGATAGAAAAAAATTGCCACCATGGTGCCTACTTATAATAATTTTCAGCCTGTTAAAAAATATCAGTGGAAGGTTCTCCCAAAAGGGATGTTATACAGCCCAACCCTGTGCCAATATATTGCATGATAGCCATTGGAAATGATTTGTGTACAGTTTCCTCCATTTATAATTTACCATTATATCGAGAATATCTTACAAACTGATTCAAATGTAGATACTTTAGAGAAAATGTTTGAAGAAGTAAAGAAAAATTTACCTTGTTGGGGATTACAAACTGCTCCTGAAAAAATACAAAGAAGAGATTCTATTAATTACTTATGATATAAAATGGATTTATAAAAATATTTCAACTCCCAAAGGTACAAATTAGGAGAGATCAATTGCGGACTCCCAAGGACTTTCAAAAATTGCAGTGACACATTGCAAATCTACAGTGCATTATTAGAGTAACAACCCAAGAACTGGGTTATTTCTTTCAAAACTTAAAAACTGACAAGGACTTAAGTAGTCCAAGAGCATTATCAGCTGAAACTGAGAAGGAATTGGCTTTGATGGAAAAGAAATTGCAAGAAGCACATGTGCATCATTTGGATCTGGAGCTTTATTGCATCCTGGATATTTTACACTCTACACATTTTGATACAGGGATTTTAATGCAGAGGGAAGATATTATCTTAGAATGGATATTTTTAATGTACAAACAGAGTAAAAAATAAATAATTATAAGATATACATGGAGAATTTGAAAAGGAAAATTAAGACTTCACCAATTGATAGGAATAGAACAAGCAGAAATTGTAGTACCTTTTGCTAATGCTGAAATTTCTCCTTTTGGGGCAGAAAATGAACATTTGCAAAGAGCTTTCAGTAATTGTTTGGGAACAATTAACAACAAATATCCCCAAAGCAAGATAATTCAGTTTATAAGGAGAACTAACTGGATCCTTCCTCACATTGTGCAGTCAACACCAATTTCTGGAGCCCCTGCATTCTATATTGATACAAATAAATCAGGAAAGGTATGTTCCTATTAGAAGTTATGACCATCATGGGAATACCTGTATAAATTAAGACTGACAATGCTCCAGCTTATGTCTCTAGCAAAATGAAACATTTTTTGAGTATTACAACATAAAGCATAATACAGGTATACCACACAATATTACAGGGCTAGCAGTTATAGAAAGATCTAATTAAACTCTAAAGGATATGCTGAATAAACAGAAAGTGGTAATAAAGACCACATATTGCATAATGCTTTATTAACTTTAAATTTTCTAAGTGCTAATGAGAAAGAAATGACAGCTATGTAGAGACATTGGATAAAAGAAAAATGTACTGAATTAAATTAGCCTGTATACATTAAATATATGTTGACATCAGAATGGAAACCAAGATGTATGTTATGTCATGGAAAAGGTTTTACTTTAGTTCCCCAAGGAGAAGAAAAGTCATGAATACCATCAAATTTGTTAAAGATTAGATTTGAACAGGGGAGACCTCTTGATTAGAAGAGGTGATAGTTCATCAACCAGCATAACCATTCAATCAAAACTAACTTATAAGACTAACAAATCCTTTTCATTTGATCACATATAATTTGCCAAAAGGGAAACTCCACAAGTTAGGATTTTTGCTTTTGTCTTTCCAGGAGAATGAAAGTAATCAGCTAAGGAATCTGAAGACCACTGAAGAAAGAGTACAAATCATCCAGAGAAAATGTCCCAAGAAGAAGAGTAAATTAGCCTAATTGGTATATCATATTTCCAACAGGATAAAATTTCATAAGTCTTTGTAAAAGTTTGTTTCTGCTGTTCTCTACAGACGCATATTGAAAATGGTCATTTTGTAGTTCCAGTTCAATTAAAAATTAAAGCTGGCTTTGGAGTAGGAGCATGGCTCTCTCCTCTAAACCTAAGCATGTTGTTAAAACAAATTTCAGAGTCTCTGTTTCATATAAGAAAAGCCACCTGTATGGTACAGAAGAAAACCAAATTGGGGGACTGTTTTTTTCACAAATCTCTTACCCCTCAAATTCATTTATACTCTTTATTGCTTTCCTTTAGGTATAGTGCTGTCTTAGAATTTAAACTTTCTGTTTTGATATTATGGATCTTTCTACAGTGAATGATAAGCTTTCCTAACAGTGATCCTGAAGTCTCAAAAAAAAGTGATGGGGCTCCACAATTCCATCTGGACTATGGTAATGTCACTAAACTGACAAACACCACCTGAAGATTGGCTTTAGAATAAAAACTGCTCATGGACAATTTCAAGGTGGCTGGCTGAGATGACCCAGTTTCACAAACTACTCTATCAGGACTTGAGATAAGCCCTGCACTTCCTATTACACAAAGACTGGACAACAAATGATATACCTGGCTCTCCCAGGACTTGACAACTATCCCATTTTTTAAAGGGTCATCTAAAGATACCATCCTTCCCAGACAGCAGTAAGTAATTTTAGGAACACAACACCCACATTCCCAAGAGGCAGACTGAGTTGTATTTTTTCTTGTTTAGTGGATTATGAATACTTGTCATCATTTAGGGTGGTTGGTTACAAGTTGTTATTGCTAATGGTCAGGAAAAAAGCTAAACAAAGGAGATTAGATTCAAGGATTTCATTCTAAAAATAAAAAGGGGAGATATAGAAATAGGATGAAAAGGTAGATCATTGAATCTACTTTTAAAAATAAATTACTAGTTTTAAATATTTTAAATATTTTACGTTGGCTTGGATTTTTGTATACTGATACAAATTTGAGATTGTTTTTGTTATACTGTATATATGTTACTGAAATGACTGATAAAAAAGGTAGACTACTGAAGCTACTTTTTAAACCAAAAAAGTAACTATTAGTTTTAAATATTTTACTTGATATGGATTTTGGTATAGTGATACAAATTTAAGGTTATTTTTGTTAGAACAGAATGCACATACATTTCTAC
The DNA here is from genome assembly GCF_007827085.1 of Peromyscus californicus insignis. NCBI lineage: Eukaryota > Metazoa > Chordata > Mammalia > Rodentia > Cricetidae > Peromyscus > Peromyscus californicus. Next base: position 27,624,211 of record NW_026294617.1, read on the forward strand.
TCCTGTTCAAGGTGTTGTACCTATACAGCTCATCTAACAATGCAATGTAAATTTCTAGTCCTTGAAATTTATTATTACAAACTATATAGAATAACAAAGAAATGTAGGTTACTAATTATTCACCTATTACAATCAAACTTATAGTCATGTTAGGTATGTTTTCAAGCAAAACTGATATATTTTTGATAGGCAAGTGGTCTTAAAACACTTCAGAGACCTACAGAAAATAGCATTTAAGATGTTTCAATTACATAAGGTTCTTTTATTTTTATGACAATGAAACATGTTTGCTCTTGGAAGCACCAATCTACTTCAGAGAAGATGATAGGCATTGAAGAAAGTCCACATGGAATTTAAATTTTGTGGCAAAATTTACTCACTGGGCATGAAACTGCCCTTGCCTCAACTGCTGATAGTATGCTGCCCCAAATTAACAAGCAGGACAGGAAAGAATGTGATTGCATAACATTGCTAAGACAAGGTGGGATGGTCCTTCAAAAATTCTGCTTCTCAGATGAGTCTGTCAGATATGCTAGACCTAAAGACTGAAGATGGATGTCCCAACATTGCAGAGGAACCTTGGATGACTGTCTAGCAGCCAACTGTTTCTGTCATTTTTTTTTTTTATTTTTGGAAGTTATTTGCTCTGCACTTTTGGTTTACTCTGGTAATATTATATCCTTCTGAGGTCACTGATGAATTTGAAGACTTTATAGTTATAGTTTTCCTTTTTAACAAATTCAGAAAAGATTCTCATAAAAGAGGTATAGTGTGTATAAAGTTGAGTAATCTAAAAAAGATAATTTTGGTTTGGTGATGCAAGTTAAGATAGTACATTTATTAGGTACAAAACTTTGGACTCATCAAGATAGGATAGATAATGGAGGATTTTCTCTGAATTTGTCAATTGCTAATGGACTCAACATTGTTAATGTAATTATTACCTGTATATATTTGTATATAGTTATTTTACTTATTGTATGTAGTTTTTTTTAAGTTAGTTAAAACCTTCACTTTTTATTTTAGGCTAAAAGAGTGAAATGTGTGATATTTTGTTTGTGTTTTGACAAATAGAGCTTGCCCATAGAACAGAGGGTGGAGATAGACATTAGTTAACCATAGAGGCCAGGCAATGGTGACACACACCTTTAATCCCAGCACCAGGGAGTTGGGGATAGAAAGATAAGGTGGGTAGAGACAGTATTGTGCCCCCATTCAATGTGAAGATTCATAGAGACAGGATCCCCCCTATTGGGTCTGAGGATTTGAAGAGGTAAGAAGTGACTGTAGCTGCTTCTCTGTTTCTGTGATCTTTTGGCTTTCACCCTGATATCTGACGCCAGGTTTTTATTTAAGAAGACTAATATTGGTGAAATTATTACAGCCACTCTACATAGTTAAAAGGGAGGTTTATTTAGTGGCGTAACTTACAAATGAAGGGATAGGTAGGTTGCAGGGTCTGGGAAAGATGTAGCGCAGTCTGGCGGTGTTCTCTGGGGAACTCTGCTCAGTCTACCTCCAGCGTCCAGGGTCCAGGAACCAAGAGAGGTGGCACATCCGAATTTTGGGTCTTCAACATCCTCTCTTGGCCCTGCCTTGTAGGCGTGACAGTTACCAAAGCCTCAATGGGGCTTGGAACTTCCAGATTAAGCTGGAATGGCTACCCACTACAGACTAATGAGGTTCACACTTTATTACTCTGTTTTTTTGTTTGTTAATTTGATTTTTGTCATATGAATAGGCAAGTTTCACTTAGCCTTTCTAACTTTCTTCACCCACAAAGCTTTTGCTATGTTATGTCAAATCTATTTCAGAAACTTTTATATCAGAAACAGATGTATAAAAAAAAGAAAAGTCTTCAAAATCTTTTACTCTTTCTAAACAGAAATATAATTTAATTCATTAATAAAACTCTTAAGTGTCTTGATTATAGTCATTCTTTTTGTAATCTTAATTTTGGAGAGTGTTTGACTGTCTACCCTTTCTTTGATGTCAAATAATAATGCATCTCCAAATTGAATGTTATCATTTAGTATGCTGCATACTCAAGTATGATATAGTAGAGATTTCACTTTCAAGAAAATTTGCTTAGCAAAATAACCACTCTATACAATTTTGATTCATGTTGGATAGTATGATTTGTTGTTAAATCCTTCCACATTTATTCTAGCCAGAATGGTATAGAACACATCATCACTCTTATTTCAATGTTTACCAGTTAGCCTGTCCGAAAAAGCAGATGAACAGTAGCCCTTTGCCTTTCCACCTTCATAGCAACACCAAATTTGAAGCCATAAATTTCCTATAAAAAGAGTTGGCAACATCTAAAGTCTCTCCTTTTCTTTCTTTCCTTTTTTTGTGTACTTACTTTGTTTGACAGGAAATGAGCTCACATTTCCCTCTCCTGAATAAAGCAATTTGTGAATCATATACAGTTTGAGGAACGAATCACCCTATTCCAAAAGATAAATCATTTGTCATTGTTATGCTGAATGAAGGAGAAAGCCTGGATTCTAAATAGATTAGATGATTGCATTATAAAGACATGAAAGTAAACTAAACTGAAGAATATACTGTGAATGGGATAAATTTTGAACATATTTCTTTTTTACGTGAGTCTATGGGAATCTAATGAGCAAATGGTGATTTTCTAACAGAGCTGAGAATTTATGTGAACCGCATTTAAGGAAATCTAGTGCATTTATTGCCCTCCTCATACATGTAATGGTTTGCTGAACTATATGAATTTTATTAGTATGTTTCTTTGCAAAACTACCTATGCTACCAACTAAGTGATTAATTACATTTAAAATCTTAAACATGACTATCAAAAGCACTTTGCTGCTGCAATAAAGTAGCACAGATTGTGGGGCTCCATACAAAATGAATGCATTTTCTTGACAGGAAGTCAGGATCTGAAGAAGGCATCAGTCCATTTATGGTCCTACTGAAAATGACAGAAAAGGACCTGCTCTCAGGGTTGCTAAGCTTCTGGGAGTTTCTCAGCTTGTAGTAACTAATTCAAGTCTTCAGTCCCACTTCTGTCTAGACACACCTGTGTACTGAAATTTTCTCCTGTCTTGGTGGGCACCACTTATTTTATATCAGAGCACAAGCCATAGACCTCATTTTAAATATAGATCATCTCTTTAATGATGCTATCCTAGATTTCTACTATATATCACTTTCTGAAATACTTCAGGTTGTGGGTGTTACATCAACTTATTAGACTCCATTAAACTCTAACAAGGATTGTTTATCTAGCAACCACACTGAAAATGCCCCCAAATTTCATGACAATAATGAAGAAGGTTGTCCTGCTTTTTAATTAAATATGTGATGACTTCATCAAAAACTCTGGCCTATTCCATTAGGAGTGACAGTTCAGTCCAAAGCCTATGATGTCTGTGACTCATATTTTATTTTTGTAAGTTGCTCCATGGCTTTGTAACTGTAGCAACTCTTCCAAGGTAGAGAAAAATGAAACAAGAGTAGAGAGAACCTCCATTTCTTTCATTATGAGTGTAAAATCATTTCAGATGTCTCCAGCAAAAACCTTGAGAGGTGAAATGGCCTGGATCTAGGAGAAGGACTGAAGACAACACAATGATTAAAAGCATGAGTCCTTTCAGAGTGGTTAAATCCTGAGTTCTTTCCTGTATTTGACCACATCACATTTTAGCAAGTAGAAAGATGCATTTATTTGGTCATCAAACGTGGAATATGTGTTTTATCTAGAATAAAATATTGCTTTTATTCATGGTAGAATAATTATAATCTTCTCTACAATATAAATATTGATATTTTCTTACTTAGGGTCACTATTACTGTGCTGAAACACTATTACTTAAAGCAAGATGACAAGGAAAGAATATATTTGGCTTACATTTCTACATCCTAGTCCATCACTGAAGCAAGTTAAAACAGAAACTCAAACAGGGCTAGAACCTAGAGGCAGGAGCTGATACAGAGGCCAAAGAGGAATTTTTCTTACTGTCTTGCTCCCCATGGCTTGCTCAGCCTGTGTTCATCTAGAACACAGGACCACCAGCCCACGGATGGCACAATCTACAATGGACTGGGCCCTCCCTGATCCATCATTAATTAAGCAAATGCTTTACATCCAGATTTTATGGAGACTTCTCTCATTTGAGGTTCCCTCCTTTCAGATAACTCTAACCTGTATCAAGTTTTCAAAAAATTAATTAGCAAAATTGAACACTTGTCAACTTGTCACAGAAACACCTTATTGTTAAGACACACCCTGCTTCTTATTTCTTGTCCATCTCCAAGATTACACATTAACATTGGCATTAAATTATAAAATATATTACAAACTTAAAATGTCCCACAGGTTTTAAATATTCAAACACAAAAAATACAGTCTCTTAAAAAAAATCGACTCTTAAAAATCCATTGTTTCTCAACTGTGGGATTCTATTAAATAAATAAATAGATAGATAGATAGATAGATAGATAGATAGATAGATAGATAGATAGATAAATAAAAAAATAAAATAAAAAAGCAAACAAAAAACTTGCTTCCTTTAAGAGGTAAAGAACAGGTCAGCCACAGTCTTAACAAAGCAAAACCAAACTCCAACTATAATGATGAAAACAGAGTGTCTAGTATCTAAATCCACTAACAATCTTCTGGGCTCCTCCAAAGGGCTTGGGTCCATTCTCTGGATCTGCCCTCTGACTGCATGCAGACAAAATTGTCTCCTAGGTCCAGGCTGCCTCTGCTTCACACCTGCTGATGTCCTTGACAGTCATCTCATGGTAATGGTATCTTCCACATTCTGGGGTCTTCAGCTGCAACTGTGTTATACTTTCACCAAGTCTTTCCTAGGTTGTCTTTATGGTTCTAAGCCTTAGCTTCTGTGCATGACCCCTTCAGTCCTGGGCCTTCAAATACTACTGAGGCTGCTGCTTTCACCAATGGCCTCTCCTGGCAAGGAGAGAGGCACTCAACGTGCCAAGTCTCTGCTGCTTTTCATAATCCCTTCATGCCTTCAAAACCGGTAACACCTGGGTGACTCTTACACAACCAAGTTTGATTGCCAGCATGAGGTAAAAACTTGGCTGCCTCTAGATCACAGCTTCTGTGGGCTCACTCTCAGGAGGACACACTTCCCAGAAGATTTCACCTCTGTGATGCTGGTCTTTCCTTAATCATAGCTGATTCTTTAGCCCCAGTTAGCCAGCATCCATTGTCCTAGCAAAGCAAAGGTTTTGATTTAGTGGTTCTAGCAGTTTGTTAATCACAGCTGATTCTTCAGTTCTAGCTTAACATACACCATATATTCTTCACACAAAATCCCTGGTAGAGTCTTTGCTTCCCACTGAAACTTTACAAGCCATGTGCCATGACCTGGTTTCAACATTCTTATTTGCCAAGGTCCTACCTAATAGCTTACTGAGTGATCAACATTCAATGGCTATTCTAGTCCAATGTTACAAAGTCCTTCTACAGTCTTTCCCCAAACTACATTGTCAGGTCTGTCACAGCAATATCCCATTGTCCTGGTACCAACTTGACTTCATTTTGGCAAGTTGGGGAGAAAAGGATTTATTTGGCTTATACCTCCACATCATAGTCCATCACTGAAGGAAGTTAGGACAGAAACTCAGGTAGGAATGGAACCTGGAGGTAGGAGCTAATGCAGAGGCTGTGCCTTATACATCATGGCTTGCTTGGCCTGTTTTCTTATAGAATGCAAGAACAACAGCCCAGGAATGGCATCACCCATAGTGGGTTTGGTCCTCCCCCATCAATCATTAATTTTAAAAAACACCTCACATACTGATGTTATGAAGACATTTTCTCCATGGAGATTGCCTCCTCTAAGTTAGCTCTAGCCTATATCAAGTTGACCTAAAATTAGCCAGCATACATATTGTACTATGAAGGTAGCTTCAACATCTAAAACAATAGGAGCATAGTTAGATCAATAATATACTAAAAAGTTCTTAGAAATTATTTGCATTTCAAAAGTCCACAAGTAAGTATTTGCACAGATTTAAAACATTTATTATCTATTATTATATCATTTCTTTTACACTTAGTGGAAAGCTCATCCCTTCAAAAATACTAGAAAAGCAAATTAACTCCAACAAACACTTTTTATTGAACCAATAGCTTTCATACAATATATCCCCTTGCTCTCCTCATCACTCTCATGTCCCTACCACCCGAATCCATATTATTTCTTTCCTTCATCATAAAGCAGGCACCCAAAAATAAAAAAAAAATAAGATAAATTAAAAAGAACAAAAACACTAGAATGGTAAAAAAAAAAAAAAAAAAAAAAAAAAAAAAAAAAAAAAAAAAACTACAGAAAAAGACCCACAAAATAGAACATGAAACACATACAGATGCAGAGAAACATGTATTTGCCCACACAGAAATCCCATAACAACAACAACAAAAATCAGAACATATAACACATGACCAAAAGACTTATAAGGTAAAAACCAAATCAAAACAAAGTAAAAATAAACAAACAAAACTTTCAGAGAAAGCATTTTGAGGCCAAATTTTCCAAAAATACTATTGAGTTCATTTTGTGTTGACCATTTATTGCTTGGCAGTCAGTCGGGCCTGCCCTTAAGTGTTATTTGCATGCACAGTGAGACTCTGTTGGAGTAAACTAATTTTCCCCTTTGGGAGTGGTTATCCATTAGAGATAGCTTTTATTTTGGGAATGTGCCTTTGTGTCTACTTCCCTAATCAGGACTGGTTCCCCATCTGGCTGACCTCTGCACAGGTCCTACGCATACAGCCAGTCTCTGTAAGTTTATAAGCGCAAGAGTTGCTGTGTCCAGAAAGCCTTGTTTTCTTGCCTTCTATCCCATATGGCTTTTAAAATCATTCTTCATCCTCTTCCACAAAGTTCCCTGAGCAATGTGGGGATAGATTTGATGGAGACATCCCATTTAGGACTAAGTGTTACAAGTTCTCTCAGTCTCTGCACATTGTCTAATTGGGTCTCTGTATTTGTTCCCATCTCCTGCACTAGGAAGCTTCTCTAATGACGGCTGATCTATGATTATAACAGAATGTCACCAGGAGACATTTTACTCCTACATTCCTTTAGCAAAACAGTAGTATTCAGTTTTCCTCTAGGACCATGGCCTACCATTCTCAGGTTCTTGGCCATTTAAGTAGTGTTAGGAATGGGTTCTATCTCACGGGTTGGGCTTTAAATCAAATCAGAGAATGATGGTTGTCCCCATACCTTTTGTGCCATTATTGCACCAGTGCATCTTCCAGGCAGGGCACCATTGTAGACTGAAAGGTTTGTAGCTGGACTCATGTTTATCTTTCGTTTCTGGTAGTTTGCAGAGTACTTTGCAGTACCACGAACACTAGTCAGTAGGGGTAAAAATTAGATAGGAACCAGCTTCTCCATGGTCACTGCTCTATGGGTCTTCAGCAACAGGACCATGCCATGAGTCTGTAGAAAGCAACTGACAGTGTTGGCAATACTTTGGGATGTTTGAAAGTTTCTGTGGGACCTCTTTGACCAACAACTAAACTAGATGCAATGAATTCCTAGCACTAGAGGTTTCATTTGGTGGGGAGAGTTGTCTATTTGGGGGACTTGTCTCCACCATTATTTGGTTATTCCACTTAGATTTCTTTTATGTATTTATAATTTAAGAAACTTCTACTGTGTTAAGTTTCCATATGACCCCTCAAATGGCCCAGTTTTAGTTGTAGGTAGTATATCTTTTACAGTATGTAGAGATTTATAAAATATATCATATAATAATAGAATGTCTCTGTAGATGATATTACAAAATAGCATATTTTTCAAAGTACATCCTTGTCATATATATTATCTAGTTTTGTCCTAATGCCTCATTTTTCTGTGACACCTTTCTTTGATTCTAAAAGAAATCCACTTGTTTAAATATACATACAAGCAAAACATCACAAGCAAAATAGTATCATCCTATTATTCAATGGAACTATTGAAAAAGTTTTTCTATTTTGCTGTTTTTCTCATAAAGTTGAGAAAAACCTGCTCATAAATTGAAAAGTTTGTTCTAATAATTTCCTATAGAATCAATTTTTGCATGAAATTTCTATGCATCACAGTTATTTTTATTTCAGTATTTTTGTGCAGTGAGTAATAAAATACCTTTATGGAAACTTTTTGTCAGAGTAGAACTGAAGGGAAAAGAAACATGTTCTACAGAGTTGAAACAAAACAAAGCAAGGCTGTCAGAGGACTATATGCCAGACACCAAATAGAATTGAATCCCTTCAGAGGAGACAAAGTAAAAAATAAATGGTATTAAAGTTAAACACTATTGCTGGAAGAAAACTTAATGAAAACACTGAATCAAAAATAAGTTGTCTTGAGGGGAGTAAAATGCTTACAATAACTTAAGGTTTGTGACTTTGGCTGATATTATTTCATATAAATCATATAAATGACAATGCCTGTTCTTGGGAAAATAGTAAGTAATACAAAAACAACATTTTTCTTCAAAGAAAATCCATATTTACAATCAAATGTATCGTGTGTAGGTACTTCTACAATCCAGTAAAATTAATCACAAATAATCTGAAGCAAGCTAGATCTAGATGAAGTAATTCACAACTGAAAATGATCCTGTATCATATAGGTCACATTATGTTTTGCAAGTTATTATAAAATATTAACTTTGAAATTTGCTTATAAAAATTGTAATCACTGTTGAAGGAAGCTATTTATGACATGTAGAATATCATTCATGTTCAATAATTTTTCATATACAGGCATGCACTCTTCCTTTGAAACACCTGAAGCCCTGACATCATTGGAACTGAAAGATTTATGCAACTGTCAAACAGGAAAATTTGTCCCCAGGTTAGCACTCTTGCTGTTAATACTCACTTTCATCTTGAGCACAGTGATAGAGATATTCATAAATCAATTCAAAGTCTGTACAATATGGCTTTTCAAAAATTAATACATTATAAGATACATATAATAATTCATTGATAAATTTGTTGATAGTTTCAACTCAGCAACATATCATAAAATGCTTTTTTCAAGAAAAATATATTCATATCAATAGAAATGTTTATTTACACATAGCCTTTGTCATTTTCATATCCAAATTCTGTTATTTTTATTTTATTATTTGCTACATCTCAGTACTTTATAACTCTAAATTTATAACTATTCAAAGTGGACTTATATATGTTTTGAGAATTCAGTCATTGCAAGAATCGAGGCGAGAACTCTTAGCTGCTCTGGGATACCAGCTCTCTGTATGGTGTGGAGCAAATAAATAGTTCAAAGGAGAAAGAAAGAACTTCTCACATATATCATCAGGCAAGCTTACTGAAGAGAGATGTTCTTAGTCTTTGCCCAGTATTGTCAGGCATTTTCTGACATCAGTTGTCTCTTTGGATAATAAAGTGCACACAACACAAGAAACACAGGATATAATATTATGTGTGGAATACAACCATGAATAACCTCATTTTTGCAATACTTTCCACAAGGAATATTTCTGCAGTGCTGTTTGAGAAAATATTGTGTAGTTCACTTATAATAATATGTTAATAACTCCTTCACTTTTCTCTATTTGTTTTTGATATTACCAGGTATGATATTTTGTTTGGGGGATTCATATAGGTAGGAAGAATATGAAAAGGTAGGGTGGTGCACAGAGCTGTAGTGTCTGTTCTTTTCTAGGCATGGGTAATGGGGGAATGGAGGAAAAACTCTGACTCTAATTTTTGAGTTCTTCTTTTCAGATCTTTACAAGAATGTGACTCAGAAACAAATAAATGAAAACCCATGTGTTCTGGTTTAGACCTTGACTCAAGCCCTGGAAAATGGCTTCCAGAATCAGTGGATAAAACTCATTAACGTATCCACATATGTAAATAATTATTTAATGTTCTGTAAACAAAAGAGTCAACAGTCTTCTTTTCTTCTAGTTTCTTTCACTATGTAATCCAGTATAAATTCATCTGATTGTTTATTCTGATCTCAAATGTATTATGAAATTTCCCCTAAATTGGGTTTATAAATAATAGTAATGTATCATTCTGCATTTTCAGCAAACATTTTAGAAAATACATTTGTCTTGACTTCTCCCTTTGAGTAACTTGTCTTATAATTCAACATAATAAGTATTTATGTATAAAAGGATACTTGATTTCATGCAGCAATCACTGTGACTCCATACTTGTTCACAGGCAACTTATTGGCTCTTTTCATGATCTAAAATTGGAGATCAGACTACTATGTGATATCTAAGAAATATACTTAATGGTAAACTTAGACAGTTTAAAGACATTTCTTTGATACTTCCAGGGTATTCATATTTATCCGAATTTTTTTATTTAAAAGGTTTTTTTTTTTCATTTTATATACCAACTCCAGTTCTTCCTCCCTCCCCTCCTTCTGCCTTGCACCTCTGCCCAACCCCAGCCCCAATCCACTCTTCAGAGAGGATAAGGACTCCCATGGGGAGTCAACAAACTCTGGCATATCAAGTTGAGGCAGGAACAAGCCTCTCCCCCTGTATCCAGGCTGAGCAAAATATCATAGGGAACGAGTTCCAAAAAGCCAGTTCATGCACTCAGGATAAATCCTGGCTCCACTGCCAGGAGCCCCACACACTGCCCAAGCCACACAACTGTCATCCGTATTCTGAGGGCCTAGTTCAAAACAGTAGCCTACAGAATGCAAAAAGATCTTTACCAACCCCACATTAGACAGAGGCCTGCTCTCCAAAACATACAAAGAACTCAAGAAACTAAACATCAAAATACCAAAAAATCCAATTAAAAAATGGAGTACATCTCTGCACGTCCTCCCATCATGATCTCGATGTCTCTCACCTGCAGTATCTCTCCTCTCTCTCATCAATTGGATTCCCGGAGCTCAGTCTGGTGCCTGGCCGTGGATCTCTGCATCTGCTTCCATCAGTCACTGGACAAAGGCTCTATGATGACAGCTAGGTTATTTGCTAGGCTGGTCACTAGAGTAGACCAGTCCAGGCACCCGGGGCCTGTGGTATGACACCTGGCATGGCCTTGATGCAGTGGGAAGGGCCTGGACCTGCATAGGCTCAGTGTGCTGGGCTCTGCTGACTCCCCATGTCATGCTGACATCCCCCATGACTCGATTTTGGGGATGTGGGGATTCGGGGTGGCTTGGGAAAGAGGGCTGGGGGGGAGTGGGAGGAGGGAGGAGGGGAGATCTGTGGATAGTATGTGGAGTGAGTAGAAAATTTCTTAATAAAGAAAAATGAAAGAAAAAAAAGGAAAAAAATGGAGTACAGATCTAAACAGGGAATTTTCAAGATAAAAATCACAAATTAGAAAAAGACATTTAAGGATTGTTAAACATCTTTAGCCATCAGGGAAACACAAATCAAAATGACACTGAGATATGATTTTACACCTGTCAGAACTGCTAAGATCAAAATCACCAATGACAGCTTATGTGGAGTAAAGGGAACATTTCTCTACTGCTGTTTGGAGTGCAAACTTGTGTAGCCATTTTGGAAATCAGTATGGCGGTTTCTCAGATAATTGGGAATCAATATACCTCAAGACCCAATCATACTACTCTTAGGTATATACCCAAAGGATGTACAGTCATACCAAAAGAACACTTGATCTACTATGCTCATGGTAGCACTGTTCATAATAGCCAGAACCTAGAAACAACCTAGATGCCCCTCAACTGAAAAATGGATAAAGAAAATGTGGTACATTTACACAAGGGAGTATTACTCAGCAGTATCTTAAATATTTTTATATGTTACTTTGTTCTTTGGAAAATAACCCTGATTTATTAATCTTTTATTCCGTGGTTAGGTAAGAGCATTTCTCAGACAAATTTTCTCCCAGTGTGTGGAGAAAGTTTAAAAAGAAAGGCTCACATCTTCTAATGCAGAGGCCCTGATATGTCATCTATTGCCCAACTACATTCTGCCAGGACTCTTTTGTTTTTACTTGATGTTCATTGCTGTATTGATAATTAATGACTGATATACTCTACATTGCTTTGTGCAAATTCAAGACATCACTCATTACCAAATATGTCATATGTACAAACTCTTGTATGCTCCCACACTCCTGCCCCCTCTTCTCTATGGCTATAGTTAAATTTGTTAAAATAATATTCACTATGTATACAATTTTCAGCACATAAAAAAGAGAAATGTTTGCCTTTGCTCAGAAAATTTTAAGTGGCTAGATATTGGGTCCTGTGATGGAGTATTTCTGGTGTTTGTATTCAACTCCAAGCTCTACAAAATCCTTTTTTATTCTAACATATATATGCCAAGATATTATTTCTGAATGTTGTTATCTTAAATGTTTCATCTTATTATATTTAGATAGTTTTAAATAAAATCTACACAAATTATTACTGGAGTTTCCTCAAATTACTTATCTTTCAGAATTACTAGTCTATATCATCATTTCTTGTTTGGAGTATTCTATTTAATCACCTGGTTGGAAATAATATTTTATGACAATAAAATTGTAGAAGTAGCTCAGTTATAAAGACAAAATTGTCTAAAGTGAAATTCTGCTACTAATAATTTGCTAGTAATGGTGACCATTGCCAGACTACTTATTTTAAATTTTTCATACTTATCACACATATACAATCAAAATAGTGCCAATCTTTTAAAGGTATGACAAATTCATTTCAATAACTTTCCACAAATTGTTTGACAAAATTTGACCAATGAAAGAAAGCTACTTTATGGTGATATTTTATTTGGACTGAAATGTGATTTTATTTGTATGTTAATAAATAAAGTTGCCCGGGGGTCAGAGCTATTAGCAAGCCATAGCGAAAGCTGGGCAGTCATGGTGCATGCCTTTAATCCCAGCACTTGGTAGGCAGAGCTAGGTAGATCTCTGTGTGTTCAAGGATACAGCCAGCATTGGAGACACAAGCCTTTAATCTCAATACCAACCATGGAAGACCTGGAGGTCTGTACAGACAGGCAGTGACTAGGAGGTCATGTGGTTGGGTTTACAATCAATGAGAAGGCAGAACAGAAACTCTATAAAAAAGACAGACAAAGGAAGTAGGTCTCTTTCAGAGAGGTAGGACCACCGCGAAAGGAAGGGTAAGGTTTTTAGCTCTTAGCTATTGCTCTGATCTCTTGGCTTTCTTCTTTGCATTGGTTCTGTGTTTCTTATTGAATGAGACAGTTACTTCTACACTATTTGGATGTAAATATTTTGAAATCATTATTAAATTTAAGTAAGTTAGACAATCCAAGAATGTCAATGAATATATTATCTAAATCTAAGTCAATGTCAATTCCAAATATGAAAATATAACTTATCAACTGTAAAAACCACCATTGCCTATTAAACTACCATTCTCCAATGCTGTAAATCAAAGAGAAATAAATTCTTGTTTTAACTTTGTTTAGCTTTAAATTTAAGTTGTCACTATGTATTATTTGTAAAGATATTTGGGAAATTTGAGTTCATATCTTACAACATAGTTGATGTAAAAATTCCAGATATATGTTAACCATCAAGACTTACTGAAAAATCCCTCATGTTCTATTTGCACATATCATGTTTAGTACTACAAATAAATCTATCTGTTAGCTAACAGCAAATACTGTAAAGAGACAATGGAATAAATTCTTCCCTTTGACTATTTGCCCAGTTTCACTGCTTTGTAACTTTAAATGACAAGTATGTCCAGGTATCACAACCCTCCTTTTATAGCAGCTATTTTTATCTTGATTTTTAGTAGATTTCACCAAGTACTTGATGCATATAAATTTTAATGCAGGTTTTGTTTACCTATTGTAGAAATTCTCAGAGTGGAGAGCGCTGGTGTAGATGCTCTTCTCATATGTTTATTCTCAGTTTACAACACAGATATTAAGATTAAGACACATCAAGAGAAAGCCCGAATTAACCTACTCTGGTGATCAGATGGCCAAATGCCCTAACTGTCGTGGTAGAACTCTTATCCAGTGACTGATGGAAGCAGATGCTCCAGGTGGAGCTCCGGGAGTCCAATGGGCAAAAAAGAGGAGGGATTGTATGAGCGAGAATTGTTAAGACCAGGATTGGAAAAAGCACAGGGACAAATAGCCGAACTAGTGGAAACACATGAACTATGAACCAATAGCTGAGGAGCCCCTAACTGGATCAGGCCCTCTGGATAAGTGAGACAGTTGATTAGCTTGAACTGTTTGGGAGGCCCCCAGGCAGTGGGACCAGGACCTGTCCTTAGTGCATGAGCTGGCTGTTTGGAACCTGGGGCCAATGCAGGGACTCTTTGCTCAGCCTGGGTGAAGGGAGGAGGTGACTAGACCTGCCTTGACTGAATCTACCAGGCTGAGCTGAATCCCCAGGGTAGTACTTGCCCTGGAGGAGCTGGGAATGGGGGGGAGGGGGGGCAGGAGGAGGGAGGACGGGGAATTTGTGGCTGATATGCAAAATTAAATTAAATTATAAAATTAAAAAAATGTAATGTCAAAAAAAGATTAAGACACACTATCTTAAAGTAATTATTCCTGAGAAGAATTAGCTATACTGATAAAATAAATATTGCTTTAAAAATTAAATCACAAATAATTGTATGCATATATTTTTTCTAAATTTTTTACCCATCTATTAATGGTTTAGGTAGCAGTCAGTTCAGAACGAATATTGTGTCCTGTCTTCCTTTCATGACATCTAAGACTGCACAGAACATGTGTATACGAAGGAGTTTGAGTCAAATTAAGTAATCCTAGAATTAGGCCAGAAACGGACTTTAAAGTTCTACATACTCTGATCTGGTACTAACACAGACATGTGTGGACTTATTAAAAGAAGAGAGAAAAGTACTTAAAATGTAGTTACTTGACCAGGTGTTATATCGCAGTTTTAGGATTCTGACAGAACTCTTGCAAGACCCTGGATTCAATTCTCAGATTGACAAAGAAAGTTATAAAACAAATCAGCTTTTGGGACAGGTGAATTTTTGGATACTTCCATGCCCACTGCTCTCATTTCAGTATACTAAATGCACCTTTTATCTCTTAAAAGAGTCAGGTTACTCACAAAAAAACCATAGTAATTGTTATGACTCTACAGTCATATAAGACATTTTCACTACAGTTTGTTTTTACTGTATGTGTTTCTGAAATAAATATCATACAAATTTTGTTTTATGAGATGGAAACTTTGCATAATACTTCTTTCACAATATTCATGAGTCTAAACATTTTAAGCAACATCCATCTGGGTATATCATTCTTATTTACCTAAATAATAATTTAAACTTACTTTTTCCAAATTTCTGTAAACTACTTTGTATTTTAAGAATATGTATTTTCCATAGCATTTAACAATGTGTGATGTTTAGATATAGGTTGCAGCAAATACTGGTTTATATGATCTTTACATTCGTTTTTTTACATTATTTTGACGGAATGAAGATATTACATTTAATAATAAAGTTATATTCGACAGAGATCTATTAATTAAAATAATAAAAGAATGCATTTTGTATGATCGAGCATAGGATTGCTTATTATGTTTCACTCCTGATGTAAAATACATACATATCTGGCTCTAGGTATAACTTGCATAAGAGCAGAAACAACATGAAATATTTTTCTATGAATTTCATTAAAATTGTTAGAAACACTTCGAAATTTATCAACATCAATAGAATATCTGTGACTCCAAAACACCAAGAAAAACAGTGTATACACTTTGAAATTAATTACTATGAGATCAAACTGAATGAATAATAAGCAGATATATGTTTGACAATAGTGTAAAATGAAGAGTGGAGACATTAGAAGATTGTGAAAATGTCAGAATACTTGTTATAATTTTGAGTTTGGAGTTCAGGCATAAATAAAATATAGTCGAAAGTTGTGTTGAAGTGTCTCTCTGACCTCTCTGGCCTATGCCAAAATCAATTATCTTTGTTTTTGTTGTTAGAGTTCATGACGTAAATGAAATGACTTGCTTTATCACATTTTATCAAGTATAAAGTGTACCGTATCATACTCACCTCCCATGTTTTTGATCCTGTTTTTTTTCTCTACAAATGTGGTATAGTATGTGGTTATATTTTTTTCCATAGTCTGCTATTTGAGTGAAGGAAAATTTTAAAAGGGCAATTCTGCTGTTGCCAGACCCTTCCCTGGGTGTTTCTTCAAATAACCCAGGGAAGCTACTCACTGAGACAAGAATAAGCTGAAAAGTGTCACTATTCCTAGACAGACTTTTCACACCTACTACTTGTGAAACTTTGAATAGCAGGGAGACTTCACTGCAAACGTATCTTGGCTCTCAGAACAATCTATCCTTACGTTCTCATATGCCAGGGGAAATTTAAACCAAATGCTTGTCTTGGTTTGGGTCCGTGAATGTTCTCTAACAATGATCTATTGTCTTTGTGAGTAGCCTACACTCTTCTTTCCCCTGCCATCTGTAAAACAGAGGTTTTATTTGTCTGATTTCATTAGTTTATGACTAACCATTCACCTCTGCTTCCCATGTGTCTTTGAATGCTAATCATTAGTATCCTTTTATCCTGTTCAACTTATTAAGCACACGGGAACACTAGGAGAGAAAGAAAGAAATTTTCCTTGCCTCTAAAAGAGAAAAATAAAACAAATTTCTTAAAATACCATGTCACCAATGTAATTAAGTATATATATATATATATATGTATATATATACTTAATATATATACATACATATATGTGTATATATACATATACATACATACACACATATATATATACTTATATATATACACATACATACATATATAGTCTCTTTGAACTAACTTTCTCACACTTCACATGGTACATGCATTCTCTTTTGAAGATGCATTGTCACTCTTGCTTACCCTGTTTCACAAATATGAAGATTTGTGTGTTCTCTGATTTGTTCAATAAAAGGTCCATTTTTATGTTATTTTTATCACTTGTAAATACCCAGAATCTGATTTTTAGCTATAAATTTCACGTGAATTTCCTAAAATCACATTTTTTTTTCAGTATAAACATTTGTATTACACTTACGTTATTTTGTTCATGTGTATATTTGGGGACATCTGTGTGCCAGAGCACATATGTAGAGATCAGAGGATAAGACAACTTGGAAAGTCAATTTTCTTCTTCCACCATATGCACCCCAGTGATTGAATTCAGATCTTCAGGCTTGCCAGCAAACATCTTTACCCACTAATTCGTCTTTTCAGCCCCCAACATTTCTTTATTTTCTTTTTGAGACAAGATCTCCCTGTACCTGGAACTATGTAGACCAAGCTGGCTTCAAACTCTTAGAGATCTGCCTGCTTCTGCATCTTGACTGCTGGGATTAAAGGTGTGTGTACAACATCACCCCCCACCCCCATGTGTTTGTGTTGTGATACAGTTTCATCATGCAGCCCTAGCCTAGAACTCCCTATGTAGACCGGGCTAGCCTTGAACTTGTGGCATTCCTTCTCCATCTGTCTCCAGGGTGCTGGGATTACAGGCTTGAGCCACTATACCTGGCAGAAACTGAACCTTTTCCCTCCTTTTCCTTGTGCTAGATTGTTGTTATTTTGGCTTTTCTTGGGGGACCTGCCACCCAGTTCCCAAATAAATCACACATGGAGAAGACTTATTCTTACTTATGAATGCTTGGTCTTAGCTTGTCTTCTTTCTTGCCAGCTTTCTTTAACTTCTCAAGGCTTTTCTCTTTCTCTTATTTCTGTTAATCTTACTCTTACTCTATGACTTGCTGTGTAGCTGGGTGTCTGGCCCCTGATGTCCTCCTCCTTCTCTGGCTCCTAGCTTTCTCATCCCAGCTTCACGGAGTTAAACTAATTCAACACACCTTAAAATAATATTCTACAACATTTTGTCCTTATTGTCTTAGTTAAAAAAAAGGTTTTAACTTAAACATAGTAAGACTATATACAATAACAATTATCATGTAAGGATTACATTCACAATATTCTGTCCATTTGTAGTTAGCATATGCAGAGAAAATAATGCATTATCTATCCTATCTTAGTGACTCCAAAATTTTACACCTAATTTGCTCTCTATCATAACTAAGGAAAGATGCACCTATAACTATTTAGTCTTCTACTCCATCAAAGACCCAGAAGGATGTAATATTATCTAACAACAGAGACATTTGACTACCTGGACAGTCACTTGTTTTTAAAGTATGCTTTTGCAAGAAACTTCAACAATGTAATGACTTAGCTTATTTTAGTTCTATAGCAAGGCAAATAATTTCTAATTAATTCTCAACAAATGATTTTCTAAGTCTATAATATTTATTTTTAAAAATTATATATATGTATGTATATATATATATCATGTGAGTATGTTCATGTGAGTGATGATGCCCCAGGAGGCCAGATGTGTTAGATTTTCCTGGACCTGGATTTACTTGTCATTGTGAGTCATTGGACATGGGTGCTGGGAGCCATATATTGATCCTCTACGCAAGCAGTAAGTACTAGTACTGTTAAATGCTGAGCTCTCTCTTAAGCCCTTAGCAGAGGAATTTAGAGAATCTCCAAAATGTATGAGTAAAAATGTACCATGTTGCTAGAGTTTTTCTGCCTGGCCCACAGTCAGGGCAAATCTCTCTCACCCGCCAGTCCCAAGCCGCTCAAACCCGATCAAGTAAACACAGAGACTTATATTGGTTACAAACTGTATGGCTGTGGCAGGCTTCTTGCTAACTGTTCTCACAGCTTAAATTAATCCATTTCTATTAATCTATACCTTGCCACGTGGCTTGTGGCTTACCAGTACTTTACATCTTCCTTGTCCTGATGGTGGCTGGCAGTGTGTCTCTCACCCAGCTTCCTATTCTCTCAATTTTCCTCTCTGTTAGTCCCACCTATACTTCCTGCCTGGCCACTGCCAATCAGTGATTTATTCATTGACCAATCAGCAACACATTTGACATACAGACCATTCCACAGCAGTACCATATTCATGTTTATAGTTTTGTACACAGTCTATGAAAAAAAAAAATCCTCCATTTTCTTGTTCACTGCTGGCCAGGTGATAGGAAGCAGTATAAAAGCTGGATCAGTGTTCTCTAAGACTGGCAAACTGACAGGGCGAAAGTGGATGCTTCAAGAGCATTGTCTTAGCTTCGGTGAGCATCGTTAAGTTTCAGTGAAGAAGGAGAAGCAGCAGTCAAAGACACTAGTGTGTTCCTCCAGTTCCAGATACTCAGGAAGCTGATGGCAGGGCCAATAGAGAACACACGTTTGATGTAGGCCTGGGCTAACAAATAAGGTTGGAGACTGTGTCTGAAATTTTTTTTTGTTTTAAATTGCAGTATAATCACATTATTTCTCCCTTTTCATCCATACAGCTCTTCCCACCCACCCTTCCTTGATCCCCTCAAATGTGACACCTCCATTCTCAAGTTCATAGAGCTTTTATTTGATTATTGTTGCTACATAAACATATACATATGTATGTGTATAACACAAAGACATGTATTCACAAATGCATGCATGCACACACACACAAAATCTGTTGAGTCTGATTTAGTTGTTTTTATCTATGTGGTTTTGAGGTATAAACATAAGAGTGGATGTTCAAAAGTGGGCGTCATCCCTGATAAATGCTAATTTTTTTCCCAGCAGCCATTAGTTGCCTGTAGTTTTTTGTCTTAGAGGTAGAACCAGGTGAAATTTTTCCTCTTCCACATCAACATGATATTGCCATTGATGTTTCTGACCTTTATACAGCACTTTGTAGAAGAAACATTCACAGTAGGCTTCATTGTATTCTGACTCTTACAATCTTTCCAGTTCCTCTTCAGTGATGATTTCTGATTCACAGATGCTGGAGTTGTAATATAGATGTATCCACTGGAACTGAGCTCCCCATGAAATGTTGATCTCTTCTCTGTCTTCATTGTGTCTAGTCATGATTAAAAGATGCTTTTTTAGGAAGAAGTGGTAGCTACCCTGGATTTTTTTTCCATATGAAGTTGATGATTGTTTTCTCAAGGTCTAGAAGAAAATGTGCTGGGATTTTAATGGGGATTGCATTGAATCTGAATACTGCTTCTGGTAGGATGGCCACTTTTATTTTTTTTCTTCAAAGGCTTGGAAGTTTTTGACATACAGATCTTTCACTTGCTTGGTTAGAATTACACCAAGATATATTATTTGAGCCTACTATAAAGGGTGTTGATTCTCTGATTTCTTCCTCAGTCCATTTATTGTTTGTATATAGGAGGGCTAGAACAATGCAAATCAATCCATATCTATCAAGCTGCACAAAACTCAAGTCCAGATGGATCAAAGACATCAATATAAATCCAAATACACTAAACATGATAAAAAATAAAATGGGAAATAGTCTCCAGCAAATTGGCACAGGAGACAACTTCTAGCACAGAACACTGATAGCACAGACACTAAGATCAACACTTAATAAATGGTACCTCATTAGACTGGAAAGTTCTGTAAGACAAACAACACCATCAATAGGTCAAAACAGCAGCCTACAAACTGGAAAAAAAGTCTTCATTTATTCCACATCTGACAGAGGGCTGATTTTCAAAATATTTAGAGAACTCAAGAAAATATCAACAAACTAAGTAATCCAGTTAAAAATGGGGGTGTAGCTCTAAACAGAGAATTCTCAACAGAAGAATCTCAAACGGTCAAGAAACACTTAAGGAAATGTTCAAATTCCTTAGCCATCAGGAAAATAGAAATCAAAACGACTCCAAGTTTCCATCTTATACCTGTCAGAATTCTTAAGATCAAAAACACAAGTGACAGCTCATGTTGGAGAAGCTGTGGAGCAAGGTGATCACTCCTCCACTGCTGATGAGAATACAAATTTGTACAGTCACTTTGGAAGTCAGTGTGTCATTTTCTCAGAAAACTTGGAGTCATCCTACCACACCACCCAGGTATGGTGCTCTTGAGCATATGCACAAAGGAGCTTCAATCATATCACAAGAACACTTGCTCAATTTTGTTCTTAGCTGCTTTTTTTTTTTGAAATAGATGGAACTAGTAAAAAATAATGCTAAGTAAGGGAACCCAGACTGAGAAAGACAGAAATGGTATGCACTCACTCATACACTCATAAATGGATATAAGCTGTGAAATAAAGGATAACCATACTACCATCCACAACCCCATAGAGGCTAGATAGCAAGAAGGGTCCATGTGGGGACACCAAGAACTACCTGAGAAGGAGAAGGAGAAGAGAAGGGGTGAGTATACTGCTGGAGGGTTGGGATGGGAACACGAGCTGTCATGTTGGAGGTGGGGAGCAGAAAGGGAGAAGAGTGAAAGAGACTACTAGAAAAGGGGTGCATTTCTGGTCAGGCAAAAATGTGACCCAAGGGAATCTCCCAGGAATCTACAAGGAAGACCCCAGCTTAAACTCCTAGCAATAGCAGATACTTATCCTGATCTGGCCATCTACTGTGACCAGATTGGTGCCTAGCCTAATTGTCTTCAGAGAGACTTTATCCACTGACTGATGGAAACAGACACAGACCCACAGCAAAACATTAGTTAGAGTTTGCAGAATCCTGCAGAATGAGAAGGAAGAATTGTAGGGGCCAGAGGGGTCAAGAAACCACAAGAAAACTTACAGAATCAACTAACCTGGGTTCATATGGGCTCACAGAGACCGAACCAACAACTAGGGAGCCTGTATGGGACTGACCTAAGCACTCTGCATGTATGTTACAGTTAGGTAGCTTAGTCCTCTTGTGGGACTCGTAACAGTGGGAGAAGAGTCTGTCTCTGACTCTTTTATATGACTTTGGGACTCTACTCTTCATACTGGGTCGCCTTGCTGTGCTTTAATACTTGAGAAGTTGCTTAGTTTTACTGCAACTTGATATGCCATGTATTGTTGATAGTCATAGGAGCCCTGCCCCTTCCTAAACAGAAATGGAGGAATAGTGAATTGAGGGGTGGGAATAGAGGGGGGATAGGCGGAGGGACTAGGAGGAGAGGATGGAGGAGAAACTGCTGCCAAGATGTAAAATAAATAAATAAATGTATTAAAAAAGAAGGGGTGGGAGCTACACTTTTCCATTAATGAAAGCTGATGCATAAAGATCTCAAATCTTCAGAAAAGGAAAACTTTCCCTACAAGTCTACATTATATTGTTATTTTATATCTCTGAGAGGTAACAGTCATCACTTTTCTCTATAGAGATGTGGAAGGAGAAAGAGGGAAGTTTCATATTTGATTAAGGAGTGATGCAAAAGGAACGTATTAAGTACATTAACATAATTCAGTAAACCCTGAGTAACATGGTCTTTTCTGGTTTACATTGACAGTGTGTGAACACACTATTCATGCCAGGAATTCATGAATAACTGGGTAATAAAATTTAATTTTATTAGAATGTTAAAAGACTGTTTTTCTCAGATATTATTATCAAGGAGAATTCTCTAATTTATGAATATTATCACAAATAGTATATTTCAGCTTTCACATGTCCAAGTTGCCTAAGTTTGCACAGGTTTGTGGAGATAGTCTCTTTCAATGGAAGAAGGCATGCCATTCTCTCTCAACAACAAAAAACTCATTAGGCTTATTATGAAGCCTGACCATGAGATACCACACTCCATCTACAGTGTTGCTCATACTATCACTCTATGAACTATTTTAAACCAAATATCCTGAGATTCATCTCTGATCACACTACTTCTTGACTTAAGGACATGTTCACATGTTAATATATCATAGGACAGAAACTTGCCATAATGGAGTGATTATAAATCTTTTAGATTTCTGTTCATAAATAAAGATTTATAAGCAAAAGTGACTTTTTTCTTTTCTTTCATGTATAAATTAGCCTTAGGATTTTATGAATAATTCAATATGAAAAATATCATCTTTCAAAGATATGATAAGCAGGAAAGTGACTTCATGCAAGTAGGGCTGTGTGTATGCAAAAATAACACCGATTATAATGTATACAAATTAGCAAGCCTTGCATTAATGTTTTTTAGAACTTCTGAATATTTTGATGAAACCTTAACTTAAAAATATACATTTTTGTCTTTTAATCAATTATATGTATATGGAGAAATAAAGATAAACATATTAATTATATTTAAATTATAATTTATCTAGTATATTGCAATTTAAATGTACATTTTAGAAAGTCTGTGAAGAAAACATTTTAACCAATAATTTATTTTAATATACTACTGAATTGTTGGACATACTGATTCACTGTGATGCCAATTCTTCTGAAATAAATAGCGGTATTTCAGATTGGTAAACTATGTGAAAAAGCACAAAAAATCTAATATCCACATTAAATTTCTTAGACTTAAAAGTTAAATCTGTTCTGAAATATATTTAAGATATTTATGAAACTTAATAAATTTCCTCTCTTCCAAGAAGTTTGATATGCTTTCCATAATCCCAATAAATATATTAACTGTTTTAATGTGCACACTCTAGTATGTAAACTAATAATGTGTATGTTTTAAATTATGATTTATTATCTGATTTCTTGAATAAATTACACTATACTTTCATTCAAATGCTTTGAGGATTTAAAAAGTTTTATGAGAACTAATTTTTAAGATAGCATGCTATGTCAATTATAAACATCAGGTTTTTTTTATCCCTCAGAACTCATTCAAATCTCATAAACTTTTAGTTCAATTCTACATATATAAAAACTAAACATTAATACTGTTTTTCTTGATATGTTCTGGTGAAAACTGAGTACAAGTTAGTTATGCTTCATAATGGTAAGAATGACTATCATATCATTAGATGTTTAAAACATTCATTGTTATTAATATCTTCATCTGCACAATTCCAGTTGATTTTTGAAACTTGGTAAATTTAAAAAAGGAGATCAATATCCTTGGACATGTGTTACATTTTAGTATGAAGAGTAACAACAAATCAGTGAATAAATCCCATGATGATGCTTAGCATTTATCCAAAAGTGAGTGCAGAGGAGCATACTATATCTTGTCAGAAGAGCAATAAAGGGTCATTTAGCTAATCTCCTTCTGGTCATGAGGACAGAGCTTCTGTACTGAATGAAGACTTAACAATCCTTCTGGTTTGGTAAATATTCCAGCTGTGGAAACACCACCAGGATGGCAGGTTCACCTTAAGCCGTGCTAAAGAGATAGACAGAATAATTATTCCTCCAGTGAGGCACTGTACTTTTGACTCCCAGAATTCTTGCCCCTTAGCACAACCCCTATGGGCAACCATGAAATTGCCATGAACTTCATTTAGTCTTCTCTGCTCCCTGAATTCAAACTCAAGAAGTAGCTTTTCCTTTTGTTTTCTGTCTGTCTCTTTTGAACGCTGGTCAGATCCTGAGTTTGCTGTTTCTAATAAACAGATAATAAACATCTTCCTCACTCTCACTCTGAAGTCACCTCCTCCCCCTTCTCCCCCCCTCCCCCTGCTCCTTGTCATGTGACAAATCTTCATACTGGAAGTTCAAGTAACATGGATTTTATTTTGTTTTTCCCTTCTCTCCTTCAACTTCTTCCTCTGTGTATAAGGGAAATCAAATGAAAAAAATCAATGGTGTGCTTACATTAACTTTTAAATCATTCACATCTGGGAATTCTTATAACTAAAATCTGGTAATTTTGAATGAATACAGAAAGATTAATTTGTTGTTTTACAGGGTTCATATGAAATATTGTATGGGGAATGGTTTTCCTGTTGATGATGGAAAGAATGAGGTCCCCCCTCTTTCTAATTAATAACTTAGTGGAAGAAGTTTTATTTGTCATGATTTTGAAAAAAAAGTGTCTTTGCCAAATGAAGACATGACATTAAATACCTGTGAGTGGTTAATGAATCTTTTCTCATTACTTATATTTGAAACTTAAATCACCACATTCTTGGGAGGCAATGTCCATAGAAAAATGAAGCCATTAAGTTTGGTTTTGATTTTATTGGATGAATAACATATAATGATAACAGCTAAGACATTCTTATATCAGCATTTTGCCACCATTAACACCATCCAGACAATGAACCAAGTAAATAAATACTTTGATAAATCCATTTAATCAGTCAATTGAATTAATGTAAAATATGGGTGAATTTTCACCAGCCATATGGGAAAAGATCTACTAGTGTACCTGATTCAAAATGAATATGAATAGATGGTCCATTATTTCCTTGTTGGAATGCATGGAGTGGCACTTCTTACAAGGGGTTTGGGAGACTGTGGAGCAGGTGACTTACCTTTCAAACTGGAGACACTACAGTTTTCCACTGAAACGGCTTCAACTGAAAGATTGTCATGGTTTAGTGACCAAGTCTTAAGGAGAAATCTCCTGGGAGATTGTTTGTTTGTTTGTTTGTTTTCATGAAGAGCACCACGGTATATAAAATATTTTTCAATAAAGATTCACAAAGTGAATATAATATGTAAAATCTCAATGTAAGTGAATGACAGAACTTAGGCATTGGAGTCAATACATTTATGTTGTCATTTATAAACTAATGACCACTTCTATAATGTTAAAGGAGATTGTACCTTTGGTTTTAATATATTTTGCAAGTTTATATTCTATGTACACAGAACTGAATAATTTTGCAACCAAAAAAAATCACTAATGTATATACTATAATTTTGCATAATACAAA
Source organism: Peromyscus californicus insignis (assembly GCF_007827085.1). Taxonomy (NCBI): domain Eukaryota; kingdom Metazoa; phylum Chordata; class Mammalia; order Rodentia; family Cricetidae; genus Peromyscus; species Peromyscus californicus. Next base: position 27,649,849 of record NW_026294617.1, read on the forward strand.
AGTCAACAACTTATAAATGTTTACTATTGATTTGAGATAAATAAAATTTTTCAATTGTGTGGTTTTATTATTTTTGTTTTGTAATTCTCCTTTATTTTTCTTGTGTGAGGCAGTGTGCAGTTACAGAGCTTCTGGTGCCCAGAAAGGTAGAATCAGGTGCTTTTGGAAGAAACTGTGCAGCTTGCTCCTGAGATGTGGGTTAAATATAGATGCTGTGGAGAAAGCAGTCGGCTTCAAGGTCTCTGCAATTCTGCATGGGTGAATGACATCGCTAAGGCACAAAATAGCTGTTCCTACAGGCAGAGCAAATTTATCCACTAGATAAAAGATACAAATTCAGGTCAGTGCATTAGTACAGAAAATGTTATTAGTAAGCTACCATTTCCCCCTTCCCACTTAAGGTAGTCATTTCTTCTTCCTCAGTAAGTCTGTATTTTTGAGAACACAATGTGCAAATACTATTTCAGAACACAGCAAAGTTTTTAAAACGAAATATTGAGACAACGAAGACAAATGGAACCCATGTCCATGAATTAGGAAATGATAACCTAATCCTTTTTAAAATCTTAAACACTGAACTCCTCTGTTTATATAGATTTAGAATAATATTTAACTTCATTTAAAACATCTACAGACAGGATAGGTAAAACACCATAATTAAAGCTGTTTTTGAAATGTAGAATATTTTATTTATGCTTTCCTTAAGGAAATCATCAATGCTAAGTTATGTGAACCTATACAATGTTCTTGAAGACATATCTTTGGCCAGTTTGCATTATACTCTTCTAGAAAAAGAATTGCCATAGTAATTCAGAGTCCTCCAGAACAGTCTAATTTTTTCACTACCAAACCTGCTACCACTGTGATAGGATACATTTTGGTAAATGCAAATAGGAAGAGAATAAATTACAATTTCAGTATTTCATGTTGTAGGAAAAAGTTGATAGGACCTTCTTTGTACCCCAGACTGTGTGTGTTGCTAGGATGATTCTGTGAACTGTGAAAGTTATTGACTAGAAGTATTTTGAATATCATAAGAACTAAGCTCTTTCATAGTACAATAAAGTGGTCTTAAACAGTGTCCTGCAATTGTGAGCTGTCACTATTAATAATTTGTGGAAACCAGTGTAAGGAATTGCATGTCCCTCTTTCCCATTTCAAAGCAACTTCTAAGAACATTTCTAAAGAAATAAATTCTGATTTCTAGTTAATTCTGTATTCTTCAATTGCAATACTAACACACCAACTAGACCCTTTGCATAACAGTTCATCTGAGGCTTATTGAATGATAACTGCTATTTGTTCTTAGTATTGAATGCAAATGGAGGTTTCTCATAAGATTTTTATACTATAAAAGTCAGTATAGATTTTCATGTGTATAGTTCATTAATCTATGCTTTTCACATCTCTGAAAACAGGTCAGGTTATCTATTGTAAGCCTCATCTTGGGCTATAGGAATCTGTTTGCCCTGGGTATTAAGACCATGTGGCACAGATTGTCTCCTGCCACTATTTCAACTCAGAGGAGAATTCCTAATTCTTGTCACATTCTATTGAGTACTTCTCAGCCTCACTTTTTCAGTGATCAATGTTACATTGAAAAACACTGATTACTACAGTGAGGGAGGCAAATCACTGCCTTGAGCAGCCATCATCAGAAAAGCTTCTGCCTGAAGCATATAGGAAGAAATATAGAGACCCACAGTCAGATATTACACTGAGTGAGACATCTCAGAACACTCAGCTATAAACAGGATGTCTCCATCAAATACCTCCCATCAGAACCAAGGAACACTGCTGAAGGGTCAACAGAGGCAGACGGAGTGTCAGAGGCACAGGAATGGAGGACACCAAGAAAACAGGCCTTTTACATCAATAGGATCGACACACACAATTTTACAGGCACTGAAGCATCATGAGCAGCACCTTCAGAGATCTGTACCAGATGAAATCCTAGGGCTCAAAGAAGTGGACAGATGCCCTGATTCTTTTCTCATAAATTGCATCATGACCAAAGTTTCCCCTCCCTTCAATCATCCCAGTCTCTCCTGTCATATCCCCTCTTCCTGAGATCCTCTCCTTCTCTGTTTCCATTAAATAAAAGAGTGAGTCTCACAGGGATATCCATTAAACAAGGCCTAACAAGTTCCAATAAGACTAGGTACAAATCAAGACTGGGCAAGGCAACACAGTAGGAGGAAAAGGGTCCTAAGATCAGGCCAAATAGTCAGAGACACTACTAGTCATACTGTTTGGACCCTCACAAAAACCCCAAACTAAACAAACACAGTATGTATGCAGGGGACATGGCTCAGACCCACACAGGGTCTGTTTCAGGTTCTTTGAGCCCCTGTGAGCTCTGGTGATTGATACTGTGGGCCCTATTATACTGGTGTCATTGAGCCCTCTGGCTTCTCCATTCCTTCCTCCCATGTCTTCTGCTGGGTTCTCTTGACTTCACCTAGTTTTCGGCTGTAGGTCTCTGCACCTGCTGCAACAGGTGCAGGATGATAACCCTCTGATGACAATTGGGCTAGGCACTGGTCTATGAGGATAGAATTAGAAATAATTTCACTGGCTTATTTTTTTTTCAGTCCTGTATAGTTTTCTTCTAGGCCTCTGGTATATCCATCCTCTGGTTCCTGATCATCCAGGCCCTATCAGGCCTGGACTCTCTCTTGTGGTGTGGGCCTCAAATTGTACCAATCATTGGTTGGCTACTTCCACAAGATCTGAGTCATCATTGCCCCAGCACATCTTCCAGGCAGGACAGATTTTAGGTCAAAGGTTTAATGACTGGGTTGGTGCCCGAGTCCCAATGCTAGGAGCTTTATCTGGTTATAAAAGATAGCCACTTTAGGTTCATTATCCCCCATTACTAGGAAACTTCATTTAGGTCACTCTAGTAGACACCAATGAGTTTCTGCTGCACTGGGTTGCCTCATCACCCCCCCAAAATCCCCCAGTTCCATCTGTCTCTCCTAGTACTCTTCCTTTGTCTCCCACACAAACTGATATCTCCTATTCTGACCCCTACCCACACCCTTTCCATCTTCAAAATATATTCTATTTCTCCTTCCCAGGGAGATCCAAGTGTCCTGCATTGAGCATTCCTATTACTTAGCCTCACTGGGTCTGTGGATCATAGCATGTTTATGATTATCATTTACTTAACAGCTTACATCCACTTAAATAAGTGAGTACATACTTTGTGTGTCTTTCTGGGTCTGAGTTGCCTCATTGGGATGATCTTTTCTAGTTCCATCCATTTGACTGCAAATTTCATGAGATCATTGTTTGTAACAGCTGAGTAATACTGCATTGTGTAAATGTACCACATTTTCTTTATCGATTCTTTAGTAAAAGACACATAATTTGTTTCCAGTTTCTGGTATTATGAATAAAGCAGCAATTAATGTAGTTGAGCAAGTTGCCTTGTGGTTGGGTAGAGAGTATATGCTCAAGAGTCATATAGATGGGTCTTGAGGTAGATTGATTTCTAATCTTCTGAGGAACCACTATATTGATTTTCAAAGTGACTGTGCATGTTTTCAACACCACTAGCAATGGAGGAGTGTTCCCTTGCTCAACATCCTTTCCAGCATAAGCCATCATTTGTGGTTTTGATCTTAGCCATTCTGACAGGTATAAGATGAAATCTCAAAGTAGATTTGATTTGCATTTCCATGATGGCTAAGGATGTTGAACATGTCTTCTCAGCTACTTGAAATTCCTCTGTGTAGAATTCTATGTTTAGATTTGTACACCATTTTCTTTTAGATTTTTTTAAATTTTTTGTTCATTTTACATACCAACCAGAGATTTATCTCTCATCCCTCCTCCCACTCCCCTATCTTCTCCCCCATCACCTCCTACAACAGAGTAAGTTCTCCTGTGGGGGGACAGCTAAGCCTGGTACATTCAGTTGAGGCAAGGCCAAGTCACTCCTCGCTATATTAGGGGTGAACAAGGTGTCCGACCATAAGTAATGGGATCCAGAAAGCTGACTCATGCACCAGGGTTAGATCCTTATTACACTGTCAGGGGCCCCTCAAACAAACCCAGCTACACAACTGTCTCCAGTATGTGGAGGGTCTAGTCTGGCCCCATGAAGGATCCACAGCTGTTGCTCTAAAGTTGGTGAGTTCCTTTGAATTTGGTTCAGTTGTCTCTGTAGATTTCCCCATCATGATATTGACCCCCTCCCCTTGCTCATGTAATCCCTCTTTCCTCTCTTCAACTGGACTCTCTGAACTTGACCTGGTGCATGGTTGTGGATCTCTGCATCTGCTTCCATCAGTTACTGGATGAAGGCTCTATGATGACAAGGTATTCACTAATCTGATTACCAGGGTCGGCCAGTTCAGGCACCCTCACTACTGTTGCTAGTAGTCTAATCTGGGGTCATTATTGTGGAATCTTTTTTTTTTTTTTTTTTTTTGGTTTTTCGAGACAGGGTTTCTCTGTGTAGCTTTGCACCTTTCCTGGAACTCACTTGGTAGCCCAGGCTGGCCTCGAACTCACAGAGATCTGCCTGGCTCTGCCTCCCGAGTTGCTGGGATTAAAGGCCTTACACCACCACTGCCCGGCTATTATGGAATCTTAAGAATTTCCCCAGCTCCGGGTTTCTCCCTTACCCTATAATGTCTCCCTCTATCAAGATATCTCTTTCATTGCTCTCCCACTCCATTCTTTCCTCTGCTTGACCATCTCATTCCCTCATGTTCTCATCCCCTACTCTATGACACCTCTTTATTCCCAGTTTACTCATCGGGATATCCTGTTTCCCCATCCCAAGGTGATCTGTGCATCCCTCTTAGGGTCCTCCTTGCTTCCTAACTTCTCTGGAGCTGCTGTCGTTGTAGTCTGACTTTCCTTTGCTTTACATCTAGTATCCACTTATGAGTGAGTACATACCATGTTTGTCTTTCTGTATTTGGGTTATCACACTCAGGATGATATTTTCTAGTTCCATCCATTTGCCTGAAAATTTCATGATGTCATTGTTTTTTACAGGTGAATAATACTCCATTGTGTATATGTACTATATAGAGATATAGATATATAGATATAGATACATATTTTATTATTAAGATTCATTTTACATACCAACCACAAATCCCCCTTTCTTCCCTACTCCCACCTCCAGCCTCAGCTGAATGTATCAGATTCTGCTGACTGCCCATTGAGAGACCTTGCCTTAGAGGAGGTAGTAATGGGGGATGTATTAGTGGGGAAGGCTTGGCAGGTGTAGACCATTTTATAATTGGATTGTTTGGTATTTTGCTGTCTAGTTTCTTGATTTCTTTATATATTTTGGAGATCAGCCCTTTGTCAAATGTGGGGTTGGTCAAAAAATTTTCCCCATTCTGTAGGCTTTCGTTTTGTCTTATTTACTGTGTCTTTTGCCTTACAGAAGCATCTCATTTTCAGGAGGTCCCATTTATTAATTGTTGGTCTCAGTGTCTGTGCTACTTGTGTTATATTTAGGAAGTGTTCTCCTGTGCCAGTGCTTTCTAGGCTACTTCCTAATTTCTCCTCTATCAGGTTCAGTATAGCTAGATTTATGTTGAGGTCTTTGACTTACTTGGATTTGAGTTTTGTGCATGGTTATAGATATGGATCTATTTGAAGTCTTCTACATGTTGACACCCAGTTATGACAGCACCATTTGTTGAAGATGTTTTGTTTTTTTGTTTTTTTGTTTTTTTTTGTTTTTTTGTTTGTTTGTTTGTTTGTTTGTTTGTTTTCCATTTAACAGTTTTGGCTTCTTTGTCAAAAATCAGGTGTTCATAGGTATGTGAATTAATGTCAGGATCTTCAATTTGATTCCATTGGTCCACATGTAGGTTTTTTATGTCAATACCAAGCTGTTTTTATTACTATAGCTCCATAGTAGAGTTTGAAGTCAGGAATGGTGATGACTCCAGAAGTTTTGTAGCTGGAGTTATCTCCAGTCCCTCTCCGGCCAGCCAGCCACTCAGACTCAAATAAACATAGACGCTTATATTATTTAAACTGTTTGGTCTAATGGCTCAGGCTTCTTTTTATCTAGTTCTTATATCTTAAATTTACCCATTTCTATAAATCTATACCTTGCCACGTGGCTCATGGCTTACCGGGTCTCTGACATTTTGGTTTCTCATGGTGGCGTCTGGCAGTGTCTCCTCCTCAGCCTTCCACTTCCCCAGCGTTCTCCTCTCTCTTTGTTCTGTCTATACTTCCTGCCTGGCTACTGGCCAATTAGCACTTTATTTATTAACCAATCAGAGCAACACAGTCAGATCATACAGAACATCCCACATCAAAGTTTCTTTATTTTAAAGGATTGTTTTAGATATCCTAGGTTTTCAGTTTTTCCACTTAAAGTTGAGTACTGTTTTTTCGAGGTCTGTGAAGAATTAAGTTGGGATTTTGATAGGGATTGCATTGAATCTGTAGATTGCTTTTGGTAAGATTGTCATTTTATTATATTGGTTCTACCTATCCATGAGCATAGGAGATCTTTTCATTTTCTGATATCTTCTTCAAATTCTTTCCTCAAGGACTTAAAATTCTTGTCATACAGGTCTTTCACTTGTTTGGTTAGAGTTACCCCAAGGTATTTTATATTATTTGTGGCTATTGTAAAAGGGTGATGTTTCTCTGATTTCTTTCTCAGCCCCTTTTTCATTTGTATTAGAATATACAATTGGTGCAAAAATACGGGCACTGGTTGCACACCTGGGCCTAAAGCATAGATGCTGGGGTGATTGACTAGGAGAACAGAGACTCACCTCTTGTTCCAATTTGAGCTGGTGGAATCTGTGTCTCAGGGAGCAGCTGCACTCTCAGAGGATGGGTGAGTTTGGGCCCGTAGTTGACAGAGCCTGCTGGTTGTACCCCATTTTTCAATTGGATATTTGGTTTGTTTAATGTCTAGTTTCTTGAGTTCTTTATGTATTTTTTGATATTAACTATCTGTTAAATGTGGAGTTGGCGAAAAACTTTTCTCATTCTGTAGGCAGCTGTTTTTATCCTATTGATGGTTGTCTCCTTTGCCTTTCAGAAGCTTTTTAGTTTCATGAGGTCCCATTTATTAATTATTGATCTTAATGTCTGTGCCATTGATGTTCTTTTCAGGAAGTTGTCTTTTGTGCTTATGCGGTTTAAGTCTATTCCCGACTTTCTCTTTTATTAGGTTTAGTGTATCTGTTTTTATGTTGAGGTCTTTTGGTACACTAGGACTTTGTCAGACCAGCCAACCTGTCAAACAGTATCTGAATGGGGATGAAAATTAGAAAGAAAGAGACAAGAGGCAGAAGATAGATTCGGGAGGGCTCTCAGTAAATACTGCAGCAGCCCCAAATTCATTTCTCATCACCTTTTTATACCCAAGGCAATGGCGGGGGGGCAAAAGACTTCCTTACCATGGTTCAAGGAACAAACAAATGTAAATGCCTCCTTAAGTCTCAACATATCTAGTAACCATGCCTTTGGACAATCATCCTGTTATTTAGACTTAAGGAGCAAAAACAAGATTGAACTCTCTGACCTGAAGTGAAGATGAAATCAAACCATGAACTGGAGTCACTGTGGGCTCCTGCAGGACTTGAATTTTGTGCAGGGTGATAGATATGGATCACTTTTTGTTCTTCTACATGCTGACATCTAGTTAGACTGGCACAATTTGATGAAGATGTTTCTTTTTTCCATTGTAAATTTCTGGCTTATTTATCAAAAATAGGATTAGGTGTGTGGATTTACGTCTGGGTATTCAATTCGATTCTATTGATTAATCTGTCTGTTTTTGTCAATAGCATGTCTTTAGTACTATAACTATAACTGCACAAGAGAAACAAACTATTCTTAAGGGTAGACTACATGCCCAGCAGTAGATGTCCTATAGAAAATAAACTCAATAACTTCTTAGGATAGTTCATGTCTCATAATGTCATGTCAGGGTTTTGTTATTTAGTTTATAGAGTGTGTCAGAATATTTCCTCTTTGATCCTTTAAGGCTCATGAATATGCATTACTATAAGCAAATTAGTTTTTGCTACCTTATCTATTCCAAATGTGAGGTACTGTTTACCATTTTGCACAGATTTAAAATAAAACAGACAACAATTTAAGTATATATTTTAGTAGAAAACCGAAGAGTCTTATCAAAATCTAAATACAGCACTACTTTAACTAAAATATGGTTTTTTTTTCTTGCAGATACACTTTAATTAAATTGAAATTTTTTTATCTTAGAGAATAGAAGAAAATCTTGTGCTTTTATTTGAAAATTTGAAATATTTCAGAGATCCAAAAATAAACTAAATATTTTTGAGACTGCTTAACTAGCCTAATTGTCCTATTCATCTTAGTCTTCCAGTTTTTAATCTCCTTCATCACATGTTCCTTATAATTTAGATAGCATAAAGGATGAGTCAACATGCTACTGAATTTTATTATCATGTTTGCTGAATGCATTTGGCATCTCTGTTCATCTGTGTATTCTGTAGAATACTGATCTTTATCATATAATGAAATAAATAAGCTTTTTTTCAAGCTTTCATTCAGTTCATTATTTCAGAGTAAATATATCAGTGACCAATTTAAGAATGTGAGAAAGAGGAATAAAGAATTATTTGAGAAACAGAGTTGTTTATCTGTTTGCTTAATTCATTTTTCTCACCTGTAATCAGTTCTCAAAGTGTCTGCATATTCCTATGTGGTATATCATAGAACCTTAATTGAGATACCATCTTCAGGAGTTCCACTCCTTTTTATTGAACATGTAATTGGTATCCATTTTCATTAGTTTTCTTTTAGCTGGATGTTATTTTTTGTTACTAATTCTGTTGCTATTATATTTTGTTGGAGTAAGGGCTCAATTTATAGGCCATAAGGTACTCAAACTTACTTTTTATACTTGATGTTTCCAAACTGACATTCCTTAGTCCTTTGTCTCCTCGAGTCCTTGCATTGCACTTACATCAGCATATGTAAGTCAAAAGTCCATTTTTCTTATATATTTTTAAAATTTTATTGAGAAGTAGAGAGAGAGAAGAGAGAGAAAGAGAGTGAGAGAGAGAGAGAGAGAGAGAGAGAGAGAGAGAGAGAGAGAGAGAGAGAGAGAGGTTTCAGCATGGCATATTTACAGAGATCAGAGAACTTGCCATCATTGTTTATCTCATGCCACCATGAGTGTTCCAGGACTTGAACTCAGTCCACATAGCCTGGAAGCAAGCACCCCTGTAAGGTGTGCCATTTTACTGTCTACCAATGTCCATTTTGATATGGTTAAAACTCTGCAAAGTGCTGACAAATTTTATGTAAAAACAGTAACTGATGATGTCAAGTGTTTGTGGAAAATAAAAGTAGTGAAGATCTTGATGTGGCTATGGACAGTTTTAGGAAGAATAGTCAAGTAGACACTCTTTGTGATGTATGAGAAATGATGCATGAAACAAAACACAAGGGTACCTAACAATAGCGATGAAAGAACATTTAAGAGAGAAGAACACGGTTAATATTCATGAGACAGAAAGAGACAGTATACATTCATAGAACAAGGATGGCAAGTGCTTAGAGAGTGACGGAAGTAATTAATCAGCAACTTGCAAGTCAAGAATGGGATCCCCTAGGGAACCGTAAGCCTTACCAACAATATGCATATTCTATAAACCAGATACTTCACCTCAAATGGGGCTGCCAGAGAATTGACCTCTCTATCCCTTATCCTTAGAGAAATGAGTGCAGAAGAAAAACGGATCCTTTCATTTCTAGAGCTGGATGATACATATCATAACATTGGTACACAAAACAAAATTGTTTTCATGGTTCAGGAACATTGAAGTTCAGAATCAAGGTGTCAGCAAGTTGGATTCCTCTAATCTTCTGCAGGAATGCCTATCAATATAGCTTTCCTATGTTCTGGAATTTTCTGGAGTACTTTGAACTTTCAGCTTCTGCCCCTTCCATCATATTATTGTTACTTCTTTGTATATTTTTCCTGTTTTATTTATTCCTATATCACTGGATATGGGACTATTTTATATCATTAATTGCCACTATAGGCAATGATGGGTAAGAACTGATTATTCAGTTCCCAGTGAAAGCATAAGGCAGTGTTGAATTCAAGTGTTCAAGATCCTGTAATCAGATGCTTTAATAGACAATATTCACAGTGAGTAGAACTTCATAGAGCTATGGAGAATGTACAGAGTATCTGGGAGTTAAGCCCAATTAGAAGATAAATGATAGTGGAATTTACTGAGTGAGAAATACATGAGATAATTTTATTTTCCAAGAAATTAATTGGTTTTTTTCTTTTCTTTTTTTTTTCTTTTTACTTCATGAGACATGCAATCTGAAATACTGAGGAGTTTAACATTCATTGGAAAGGGTATTGACATGCTGAGTAGTAGAAAAAAATGTATAAAGAAGTTCAATAATGTGTCTCTTCCTTTTAAAGTCATGGTGAAATTGTCTTCCTCCTTTTCATATAGCTACAAAATTAGCACATCATAACATCATGTCATTCAACGAAAGTGAGTTCATCTTCATTGGCATATGTAATGCCTTCCTGCATGTTTTATCACAAGGCCCACATATGCCAGAGGCAACTACAAAGCCAGTTACTCTCAACAATAGACTGAACCCAATGACATCAAAACCACACATGCGAGTGACCATCTCTATGCTTATGTTATACCGTGTGATGACTATGTAGTGTTCAGAAAGTCACTAAACTCTCTGGACCATGCCTTGCTTGATGTTCAATTGAAGACAATAGTAACATCCCTTCACAGAGAAGCTACACGGAAGATCTGATTCATGGTTATCATTAATGGCCTTTTATTCAGATTATGTCTTTTAATTTTTTGTAACCTTATAGATCTTTTTGGTACATTATGTATTTATGATAAACTAGGAGAAGCTAAACATTTATGAGACAAAGAAGAATGCTGTAATTTAAATGCTTAGTGAACTGTTGTGCTTTAGATCACTAATGCTGTGATTTGAACATTTGGCATTTTTCTTTCATATTATTCTTGAATAATTAATGTCTGAGCAATGGAGGGTGTGTAAGCATTTTATTAAAACACTTTCTAGTTGAATTTATCCATTCCAGCTTATCCACAGGATTTTTGTGGGTCTACTGTGTTCCAGTGTGAACCTTCCCCAGGAAACTCTCTGCAGCTCTGCTTATCCACAGTCCTAGATGTAAGACACAGCCATCTCATATTTCCTTAAATAGACAAATAAAATAAACATGTCTGTTTCATCAAAAAAAAAGAAATCCTACTATTACTAAAGCAAAATGTAATGTCCATAATCAGGTCTTAGTAGTGGGTCATTTAGTAGAATACTCACCTACCACACACAAAGTTGTTCATAAACCAAAGATTGTGAAGTCAGGGGGAATAAATGTTCAATTTCATTTTGTCTTTTATTATGGAATTTTTGCTAGCCTTGGATACATGAGTATCTGTGAGATGGTTCTTTTTAATTACCATTTTGGCATAGTCTATAATCACTTGAGAAGGGGAAACTAATCAAGGAATAAATTAGGTTGCCCTGGGATCTATGGACATGACTTCATTACATTAATTGATAACAGAAGATCTAGCTTTAAAGTATGTGGCATTATACCCCCCATTTTGCTTCTGAACAGAGAGAGACAGAGAGAGACAGAGAGAGAGAGAGAGAGAGAGAGAGAGAGAGAGAGAGAGAGAGAGAGAAAAGAGAGAGAGATAGAGAGAGAGAGAGAGAGAGAGAGAGAGAGAGAGAGAGAGAGAGAGAGAGAGCAAGAACTAAGCGTAAGCGTGCATGAGGTGCTTATGCATTCTCTCTTCCCTTGATTATGGATGTTATTTATCAAGCTGTCTCTAGTCCCTGCTTTTCTGACTTACTTTCACTGATAGACTAAAACACGGAATTGGGAGTTGTAGTAACCCCCTTCTCCTCTAAGTTGCTTTTGTCAGAATTTTACCATATCATGAGGAAATTAAATTAAGGCACCTTGACTGAAAAAATCATTAAACTAATAAAAACTTAAAAGGAGTAAATGCTGTTAAAAGCAACAGTGAAATTTCCTTTTGGCTGTTCAAACAGATGCACAGTAAAACAGAGATATTAGAATTGGCACTTACTACACAACCACTAAAATGCCAAGTACTTTGGAGAGTAAATTTTATTTTATAATTGAAATACAGAAGAAAGTCTATCATTTTCCCCACTGTAAGAATATGAAAGCCAAATTTTAGTGAGACAAAGAACATCAAGGTGTCAAGTGCCAACTAGTACACTGACAGCCAAACCCAGAGCTATCTGACCTTAGGAAATCTAAAGTAACAACCCACTTTACTAAATGGCAAAGTGGTTGTAGGAGATATAATATGGCATTGCTGACGATTACAGATTATATATCCTTCCCAAATACCACTGCTCTGTGTGTGAGGCCATAATTAAGTAGTCAGGGAAAATGGATTTCAGCAACACATCACTGAAAACAAAATACTGATCAGATTTTAATGACTCTAATGTTCATTCTGATTTTCCTTCACAGGAAATTTTGCATCACTTTACAAAACCCATAATGCTCTAGACATAGAAACTGGTAATCATTTCCTGCTGTCTTACTTCTTTCTTAGATGAGGGGATAGAATTTATGACATTTTGGTAATTTGTATGACTATAAACTTAGAGACAAATGTGTTAGTATTTAATAGACTATACCATAGGATAACAGACTATACCATAAGCAATGTCTCAGGGTATAATTTATAGTTAACATAATTTTATGTGAAAGACTTTATAATGGTTTGAGTTCTCATAATTTTTAGATAACATTAAACATAATCATTGCTATTATGTTTACTTGTTTATTTTAATCAATGAATCCCACCAAAGATGTTAGTAGTCTCTATTCAAAACACCAACACAGAATGAAGGGTGACTCAAGAGAGTTACTGCAGTTAGTCTTGCATAACAAAAATCTAATCAGATGGGGGAATTTAAACCCTATCTCATAGGGAAGTGTCAAGGCCTCAAGTGAAGGAACATACAGTCCAAACTAGGAAATGTTTACAAATATTCAGAGACGTTAGAGGGAAAAAACATTGCCCAAACCATTCAGCTTGCCCCACATAGACAAAACATGCTCATACTTTCCTTTGCAAGGACAGAAGTATATTCTGAAATGCAGTCAGCAATATCCTTATGTCTGTAAGGAAAGTGAAATCGTATCTCAGCTATGACAGTGTGGGAATGGATTGGAAATACTGGGACCTGAAAGCTCTAAATTATCACTGTTTCCAATTTGAAAAAAGGAATACCTATTAATTCAACAAGCTTATAGTACAGTTAAAGGAAGAGCATACTATCTGAGAACAGAACTTCGATGGAGTTTTGATTATCATGTGGGAGTCAAAGAATCAACATCACCTCTCTTTTTCTTTTGTTTTTGTAGCTATCTTAAGTTACAGTATAGGCCTCTTTAATAACATTTCTTTTAGGGGCTTTTATACAGGTACACAACATATTTTAAATATATCCACCTCTTATTGCACCCCCTTACTTTTCTTAAGCCCCACTTCCTCACAGCCCCCGCCACCAACATTCTATTATTCTCCTTTTATAACCCACTGGATCCAATTATTTCCTTATGTGTGTAGCCATCCACTAGAGTACTGGAAACCTTCATGAACAACGCCACTAACGAAAATTGACTCTCCATTGCCCATCAACTGTCAATAGCTCCTTAGCTAGGGGAATAGAGTCCTGTGTTCTTCCTCTCTCCATGCTGAACCATTTTCTGCATGAAATTCTGTTGTGCGTGTGTTGTGGGAGTAACCACAGCTGCTGTGTGTTCATGGCTGCAGGGATCCTTTCATGTTGAGAAGACATTATTTCCCAGAAATTCTTTCCCTCCTCTTGCTTCCTGGTGGAGCTTCTTTGAGGAAGATATTTCAATTAAAGCTGTTTTCTGATGGCATAATCAAACCTGAATATGGTTATGTTCTAGAGAATATTTAGAGCTAAGCTCCATGAAATTATGAAACTCTGAATGAGATACAGTGAAGATATTTAACAGTACAAGAAACAACAGGGGAAGATCTGAAATAAGATTGTGAATTCATTTTATTTAGTAGACTTTTTTTTGTCTTGTATTACTTTCTTTGGGCATTTTGTCACTTGTCTTACTTGTGCTTGTATATTATGCTTTCTGACTTAGTATTTTTCATGTATGTGGGTTTTTCTGGTTTTGTGTGTGTGTGTATGTGTGTGTGTGTGTGTGTGTGTGTGTGTGTGTGTGTGTGTGTGTGGTTTGTGCAAGAGAGAGAAAGGGAGTGACAGAGAGCAGGGATTTCTTTTTGCCTGTCTGTTTTCTAAAAAGCGAGAAAGGGCATTAGGTTGTCGGTGGGGTGGTAGGGAGAAAATGGGGGAGGGAAAAAGCCTGATAAAAATATGTTTTATGAAAAAAGTTCAATTAAAAAATAGTAGATTTGGAGCTGTGTGATGTGGTAACCAAGTAAGTCAACCAAACAAAGGCAGGCTCTTCTGCAATGGAAAAAGACTCTAAGAATGCCAGAAAATATAGATGGATTTATGAGACCTGAGAAATGAGCAAAAAAGAAGGGTGATACAGAGAACAGGAGCATGCAGAAATCTTTTAGGATTGCAGGTCTATGTAGGTGGAAAGAAAGATTAACCACACAAAAGGTACCCAAGTGGCCATGTTAAAAAGAGACTTCAGTCCTGCTGACAAAGATAGCCTTCAATTCCTGCAAATCAACAGTCAGACTTTGACTGCCACTGTGAATTTTAGCAGTAGAAGGACATTCTTTTTGTCACCATTCAGTGATCATAATGTTGTGGTTTTATGCTATCTTGAAAGTGAATCCATTGTTTAAGACAAATCACACAGAAGTCCTAGGGCAAGAAAATGTGACAAGTCAGGGGCCCTAGATTCAACATGCCACAGCTTAAGAGTAGTAGAGGTTGTTGGGAAGAGAAGGAACAGGTATAGTTCAAGTGGCAAGATGCTTGGCTTGGGCAGTAGAGGGGTAGTATGTTGGGGAATATTATTTTAAGGTGTGCTACTTTGGTTTATGTTGCATTTGTTTAACTCTGTGATGCTGTGTTACTGTGCCTGTCTAAAACGCCTGATGGTCTAATCAAGAACTGAATGGCCAGTAGCAAGGCAGGAGAAAGGATAGTTGGGGCTGGAGGCAGAGAGGATACATAGAAGGAGAAATCTAGGAGAAGAAGAAGAAAAAGAGATGGAGGAGTGAAAAGAGGAGAGCAGCAGCCAGAGAAGGTGGAGGACTCCAGGAACCAGCCACCCAGCTGCACAGCCACCCCGCTGCACAGCAAGCCATGGAGGAAGAGTAAGATTTACAGAAGAGACAGGAAAAAGCCCAGAGCAAAAGGTAGAAGGGATAAGTTAAGAAAAGCTGGCTAGAAACTAAGCCAAGGTATGGCTGAACATTTCATAATTAAGAATAAGCCTCCATGTGTGATTGATTTTGTCGCTGGTTGGCAGGCCCCCCAACAAACAGAGTGAAAACCACCACCAATAATAGTGTGTAAGAAGCCTTACCATTGATGACTAGTTCAGTATCTCCTGATGATATCTGTGGAATCATACAATATTGAGCTCATGGTCAATATGAGAGCCTCCTCTCATCCTCATAACTGCCCTGAAGTCGATTGACACAAAGGCTGACAACTGTTCTTTGCAGCCTCATTTTTCCAGCAGGGTAATTAATGAGACCTGGGTTGGAAGTAAGAACACCATTACATGTTACTAAAGAGGACAATACATGGAAAAGATATAATGATACACTTTGGACACAAAGAGCCAGATAGATCAAAATGTAATAATAGTAAGTGGCATCAGTGTTCCATTCTCATTAGGAGATAGACCATCCAGACTAAAGAATCCATAAAAACTTTATTATTGAATATTATCATCCACCAAATATAGTTAGCAGACACCTTCAGACTCTTCCACAACAACAACGAAAACAAAAAACTGCTGAAAATATATTTTTCTCATCATCCTATTTATTCTCTCCAATAGGACACAATTAAGGCTTTAAAACATGTCAAAACAAAGAGAAATGATCAAAATAATTCCTTTATCTTTTCATATCACAGTAGAATGAAACAAAAAAATCAATATCAAGATAAGTTAAAAGAGGTATATGAATAAAGGAGTATTGAAAAATATGGAATTGGAAAAAAAAATCATCCTGAATGAGTTAATTCAGACCAAGAAAGACAAACATGGTATTTACTCAATTAAGTGGATAACAACTGTAAAGGTTAACAATGCTTCAATCAATCCACAGAACCTGAAAAACTAAGTAACAAAGAGGGCTCAAGGGGAATCATTTGCATCTCTTTGGGAAGGGTAAATAGAATAGATTCTGCAGCTGGAGGAGGGGCAGATGGGGATAGGAGTAGGAGCAATCAGGTGGAGGGAGATGGAGAGGGAGAGTCCTGGAAGAGATTACTGGAAAGGGGAGGGCATTTCAGTGTGAAGCAGAAACCTAGTACAATGGAAATTCCCAGGAGTCTACAAGGGTGATCTTACCTAAGACTCCTAGCAAAAGGCATCACATAGCCTGATCTGGCCATCTCCTGTGACCAAGCTTCTAATGGAGAGATTTGGACACCAATCCAACCACATAACCTTCAACCTACAATTTGTCCTTTGTAAAAAAATACTATGTGCTGGGGTAAAGGTGACAGAGAAATTGTGGGAGTGGCCAACCAAAGACTGGTTCAGCCTGAGACCAATGCCACAAGAGGGAGCCTACCTTTGACCCAGAGACCTAGGATAGAACCACATATAACTGGCAAAGTCAATGTAATGATGCCTAATGATATTCTGCTATGCTCATAGATTGGTACCTAGCCCAATTGTCATCAAAAAGGCTCCATTCAGCAACTGATAGAAACAAATGCAAAGACCCATAGCCAAACATTAGGTGGATATCGGGGAATCCTGTGAAAAATGGGAGGAAGGATTCTAGGGACCAGAGAGGTCAAGGACACCACAAGAAAATCTACAGAATCAACTAACCTGGGCACGTAGGGGCTCACAGAGACTAAACCAATAACCAGGGAGCCTGCAGGTGACTGACCTAGGCCCTCTGCATATATGTTACAATTGTGTAGCTTAGTTTTCTTATGAGACTCCTAACAAAGGGAGAAGTAGCTGTCTCTGACTCTTTTGCTGGCTTTTGGGATCCTGTTCCTCATCCTGGGTTGCCTTGTCAGCCTTAATATAAGGGGAGGTGCCTAGTCTTACAGCAACTTGGTGTGCCATGTTTGGTTCATAGCTATAGGATGCCTGCCCTTCTCTGAATAGAAGTGGAGGAGAAGTGGATAGGGGAGGAGTGATGGAGGGAGGAACTGGGCAGAAAGGAGGGAGGGGAACCTGCCATCCAAGTGTAAATAATGATAAATGTAATAATATTAAATCATAAAAAATAAAGTAAATTTGTAAAAAGAATTCTAAATCTCTACAAGAAACATGGTAAAAGTGACAAATAAATGTAATATTTAATTTTACAAAAGCTCATGTAAATCTGCAAACATTTAATAGTAACACTGAAAAAGTCCCAGTGGGTATATCCATAACACATCTCCTGCACTTATGGCTCAGGGAACATCAAGGAAGACTGTGATGAAGGATTGTGAGAGCCAGAGGACCAGGACCATTGCTATGAGATTGTGTCTCCTAGAAATAGCAGGTAAACAACACCATGAATCAATTATTTGGCTGTCTAAACATGACCCAAGCAAAAACAGCATTAATAGACAACCTACTATGGAAGGGAGACATATCATGGGCCGCCCCTATGTAAAGAACTACAGGCAACTAACGACAGCTGAGAGGGAGAGAATTGGTCTTTGCCTGCTGCTTGGTTATTTAAAAGCTACTGAGCAGCCCTGAGAACATATACATAGGAGCAGAACTAACAGCAGGGTGTGTGTGCATATTTATGTATACGTATGTACCAGTGATAATCAAAATGAGCCTTTCAATTTATTAGAAAGAAAACAGAAGACATCACAAGGTTGGATGAAGGGAACATGGGAGGGGTTAAAGGGAGGACAGGGAAAGGAGGGAATTATATAATTATATTTTAACTTAAAACTTTAATTAAGTCTGTCATGCAAAGCAAAGTACAAAAGAATGAATTCCCATTCACAATGACAAAAATATCAAGAAAAATACATCACATTTTCAAATGTGTATGTTTGAATAAAATTACTTGAATGATCTGAGGAGTGAAAACTATAGAACACTGATGAATTGAAATGGACACTTTACAAAGAACTGGAAAAGATGGTTCGGTTTCTTTATCAGATAATTAAATTTGAAGGTGCCAAAATGTTAGTTGTTTTACCTTTACTCAAGTTCCTGCAAACTGAATGTCTTTAATTCAAATGATAATTGGTGGTAAGTAGAGATCCTAATTCTAGGAAATTCTGTAGATACTCCTAAGGCAGTGAGCATGATGATATGAAAAATGGTGACTGAGTCTCAGCCAAGGAAACTAAACAGGCCTTCATGATTGAAAGGAGCCAGGAAATTATTACCGGAAAAACAATCAATAAAAATCAGAACTTTGAAAGTGAGCTGTGTCTTAGCAACTGAGAGGATAGAAATGTTCAAATGACTAAAATAGCATGAGGAATTTGCAGTTTTAATGGCTGTAAGAGATGAGGTGATCTGCTGGAACCAACTTCCTTATAGTCTAAGAAGCTAAGCAGAGAGTCACTCCCCTTATTCTAGCTTTGATGGATTAAAAGTGAAAGTTCTGTTGACTAGACAAGTGAGGAATCTACAGTCACTCAAACCCAGCCCTGATTAACTCAGTGTGAAGTAACACCAGGGATTACGCCTCAGAACAACAGGAGGGCAGGAGTCACTCTCAGCAGGGGGAAGGAGACTGCTTGCTTTGATGTGGTTAAAGCAGCCTGGAGGGGATGAAAAAAGTTTTATCTGGATTACTGGACCAGAATACACTGTGTATTGTCATATCTAAAACTCACAAATGCGAAGTAGGTATACTGGCAGTATAACTAAGTTAAATGTATGATATTCAATTCTGTGGGAGTTACAAAGAAAAAGTAGAATAACACAGTGCTTCATTAACAAAATTAAGAAGACTATATTTTAATCAATTGTAGGACATTGCATAATTTAAAGGGGGTGATTTACAAATTATATTCACTTAAGTAATATTGTTAGGAAAGCATATATATACATATATATAATCATAAATTCTTTATATGAGAGAAAAAACATGTTAGCCATGCTATTACGCTAATTTTGAGTCAGAACAACTTAGAAGTAAAACAAGGTCTAAGACTTTTTTTTTTTTTTTTTTTTTTGGTTTTTCGAGACAGGGTTTCTCTGTGTAGCTTTGCGCCTTTCCTGGAACTCACTTGGTAGCCCAGGCTGGCCTCGAACTCACAGAGATCCACCTGGCTCTGCCTCCCGAGTGCTGGGATTAAAGGCGTGTGCCACCACCGCCCGGCAAGGTCTAAGACTTTTATGCTAGCTCAGAGAAAGCAGAAGCACACAGTGAACTTCCTCACAATTTATCACAACTGTTTCTGAGCAAGTGAGTCAACTTCACATCAGCCTTTTCTTATACAAATATGTATTTTTAAACTATAAAGCCCTCCAAATCATCGTTTTCTGCTTGCCAATAGTATAACAAACAAACAAAAAATTTAAAGCACACCTTTCACATAGTACATAAGCTATTCAAGTTGCATGGAACTAAATGAAAACAATGTAAAAATTCAAATGTCAAAATCCAAATATCTTAGTTCTCCTTTGGCAATTTGTCCCTGTGCTTTATCCAACCTTGCTCTCAACAATTCTCACTCATATAAACCCTCCTCATTCTCGCTAATTGGACTCCCAGAGATCCACCGGGGCCTAGCCATGGATCTCTGCATCCAGATCCCTCAGTAGTTGGATGGGGTTTCTAGCATGACAATTAGGGTGTTTGGCCATCCCATCACCAGAGTAGGTCAGTTCGGGCTGTATCTCGACCATTGCCAGCAGTCTGTTGTGTGGGTATCTTTGTGGATTTCTGTGGGCCTCTCTAGCACTTTGCTTCTTCCAATTCTCATGTGGTCTTCATTTACCATGGTCTCTTATTCCTTGTTCTCCTTGGCTGAGGAGTCACCAACTGGATCAGGCCCTCTGAATAGGTGAGACAATTGATTGGCTTGAGCTGTTTGGGAGGCATCCAGGCAGTGGGACCGGGTCCTGTGCTCATTGCATGAATTGGCTGTTTGAAACCTGGGGCCTATGCAGGATTGCTTGGCTCGGCCTGGTAGGAGGGGACTGGACCTACCTGGACTGAGTCTACCAGGTTGATCTCAGTCCGTGGGGGAAGCTTTGCCCTGGAGGAGGTGGGAATGGGGGGTGGGCTGGGGGGAAGGTGAGGGGGGCTGGAGGGGGTAGAACAAGGGAATCCGTGGCTGATATGTAGAACTGAATTGTATTGCAAAATAAAAATAAAAAATTAATAAAAAATAGAGTTGCTATGAAAAAAAAATCCAAATATCTTTAATAAATAATTTTATAGGGGATTAGTCATTACAAAACATGTTTACATAAACAACTATGAAAAATGAATTCTAGACTGCTTAGCACAGCTGACTAAAAGTTACATAGTTCCAAATTTTGTGGCCTATGTTTTAGTGGAACTTTCCACCGACTTGCTTTTAACTCGATGCTTGGTAGTGAATAGTACTTTTGGCTGGTGGCATCTTTGCAAAGGCAGTGCAGTTCAACATGTGTCGGGCTATTAGGTCACTTCCTGAGATGCCAGGAATGTTCAGCCAGGAGTAGAGGAATGTCCTCAGTGATCTAGAGTGGGATTCCCAAGCTTTTTCCCAGGAGCTGCAAAGAAAGACACCAATCACTCACAGACGTCCTTCATAAAGATGAGGTGCTGGAATGTGCTCATGGCATGGAATCATTTAGGAAGTTATAAGATTTTTGTAGTTGTTTAAGATGATAAAAGTTAAGTTTTGTCATTTTCTCTGAGAATTTCCATTAGTATGTAACCCCATGAATTTAGGGTTATGTATCTCATCATGAATGACGTATCTCTGGAGTATTTTACCATCCTCTTTGCCTTTTTTCCATTTATTCAAGCTAATAGTGTTCTTCATTTATACATAGGTAGGCCATGTGCATTATTGTTGCATTTTACTTCTAAATGAGTTATTAATATATTCATGTTTATACAAACTAGTGGAATTGATGCTTGAATTTCTCATTTGACGTATGATACCTGATGCATCATGTTTTATTTTAGCATATTTGACAGATTGACCAATATTGTCAATTTCTTTATTAGGAAAATGTGACTGTAAATCCAGTATTTGAGATGGTTTTTATTAAAAAAATGGAGGAAAAATTTTTATAATATTATGCTTTTAGAGACAGATAAATTATGAATCAAAGAAATGAATACAGTTAATTTCTACATATATGGACAAATACAATAAGCTTAAAATTATTTTATCCGATCATTTAATTGATAATAAAATAGGCCTATGAAAATGATGGGATTGGATCTCTGTTTTACCACTAAGAATGAGAGTCAGAGTCCTGGTAATAAATGAACAGCCCAGAACAACAGGTTGAGAGAGCCATGATTCATTCAGGTTATCTAACTGAGTAACTACCACTTTTCAGTGATGGTTCACAGGATGTGATTTAAGACATGATTATTTTTATCTGTAGTGACCTGGATGAATGTCTGTCATGAACACTATGATAGGTATTCGAACTTCTTACAGTTCTAACTAGACCTTTTATCATGATGGGCTTCATGGTAAAGATTATGCCAGCCTTCTGATTTCAGTACATGTGAGCTACTAAATGTATGTTCACTTGACCTTTTTAAAGAGGTTTGCTAAGCACTTTGAATTTTATATCATATTTTAAAATTTTTATCACTTCTATATAATATTGAAAATCTCACTTAACTACTGAGTTAGGAGCATTGTGTTGTTTGTTGTGACTATATCATTAATCTGCTGTGCATTGTTTTGTTAAACAACGTGTAAGAGAAGTCAAATTATGTTTGGTAAATTTACATTCTCAGGTAGAGTGTTGTTTTCATTTCTCCTGACAATAGCTTAAGATTTAATTATATTGAGATTTTTATGTTGCAAATGCAACAAAACACAATGATTTAGGTAAAGATAAACATTCTGCTCTAAACTCAAATGTGTATAGTATAAATGAGTACTAAAATGAGAGTGTGGGATGACTTTTACATGGAACACTAATGATATTCAATTATTCACTGGAAACAGGCATGCTGTGTCTCTCTGTGTACTCATTCATCATCTAGAATCATCTATATCAGCAGAACACGCTGGAATTTGAGGAGTAAAGTAATTTATGGCACTAAGAATTACACGCATTGGCAGACTATTTTTACAAGTTTTAAACAGATGGCTTAAGACAGACAGCAAATAGAAGGAAGTTTTTTTTTTTTTTTTCATGGCCAAATTGCCTTTCATTGTTTGAAATTCTAACAACTCAAACTTAATGAATGTATTTGTCTATGAAATTTTATCTAGTGACTTAAAAGGTGTATGTGTATTTTTCAGAGCCTAATGTTGTATTGCACGTTTTTAATTTTTTTATGAAAACCTATTCAGTAATATTTTTTGCATTAATTTTAACTTGATGACTATTGTTAAAAATAATAATACTAGATTGCCATAACTCCTTTTGTCAGAAATCTGTATGCAAGGATCACTTTCATTCTCTGAATTGTTGATTGATCTAGGAAAATGGATTATTCTGAACACTGAATTAAATTCTCCTTGAGTGTAAAGCAACTAGAATTTAAATGGAATACACTTAGACCATAGAAATGCTGGCATAAAATGGAGAAACTAAAGTATCTTTAGGGGTATAAGAATTAGAGATCATAATTTAAGCTAGGAAATTTAGGTGATGTTGATGTTATGGCTAAGCAAATACCCTTAGAAAACTAAAGTGTCCTTCATCACAAAAGCATAAAAGCAAAGTTTGAATGATTTTAAATAATTTTCCAGCCTCACTGTCAAATGCTTTCTAAAGAACATTCAAGTGTATAGAAAGAAAAATTATGGTTTGTTGCTGAGGAGGTCTTGCTCTACTTAATAAAGTGTTTCATTGATTTTTTTTTGTTAAAATAAGCATTGATGAAATATTTCAAAAAGCATGGTATGAAATAGTATTCTCAGATAAATATACTTGCAGTGTAATTTGAAGATCTGTTTTGTCAAAATTAAAGGCTGTAACAATAAAGTAAGTCTCCAAAGCTTGAATGCAATAATACAATAAAATTAGAAAAATACAAATAACATTCTATATGAATGATGTAGGTTTTTCTCTCCTTTCTATAATTATAAAATTAAAAATGTTAATTTTGGCAAGAACATTAAAAGGAAAAATATTCACAAACAGGAAAATGTGTGATGCTGACTTGATATATAGTGGATTTTTGCTATTGTGTATCAATGTCAGTGTCTGCACAAGCATATTATATAGGATATATATGGAGTAACATCTCTCTCTCTCATAATATATGTTTATACACATATATGTACCTATGTATATATGAGTATATATAAGGAGTATCATAAATACATACATGTACATGTGGAGTAATATATATATATATATGTGTGTATATATACACATGTTTGTACATGTATGCATATGTGCACATATATATGTTACTTCATGTATATCATGTAGAGTATACCAATGCAGACATTGGCATTGAAACACAGTAACAAAAATCCACTATGTGTTATGTATGTTATTCTATATGGAGCAGTAAGATAAATAGTATAACTATTCTGTATTATCAAATCATGTAGAATCACTGATACTCAATTTTAATTCAGTCCCTCTTGTCAAATATAATAATATGTAATATATATTTTTATATATTGAATGGTTAATTTCACCAATTAAAAAATCAACCGTAAAAACAGTGGATCAATGAAAACTGTTAGCTTTGGGCAGCTTAGTTTGCACTGGGTAAAGATAGAAACTGATTATATGGAATTGAGATACAGGTCAGGTTACTGCAAACTCAGATATAAGATTGGAGTGCCAGCCATAATGACATTAACAGAATGTCAAGGATTCTTGACTGTGAGACAGACAGACAGTGGACTACATCGTAAGTTCTGTGTAATAGCTTGCAGTCCTTAATAAGTATTTTACATCGCCAAATCATGTGGAATTCCTTGCTACTCAAACTTAATTCTGTCCCTTTTATCATCATAGTTTCTATTATTTCCAATCAATTTTCCTGGAGAGTCCAGACAAAAATATGTAAATCACATTTTATTTAGAGAACTATATATTATGATTTAATAAAATTAAATAATTTGCCTTTGTACTTTGATAGAATTTTACTTTATTCTAAATTTATATAAATTCTGTGTAAAATTGCATATACAAATATATAAAGCTTACAATTTCTACATTCCTCAGAAGATATTTTCTTGCATTTTTTAAATATGACAGAATACATAATAGAATAAACTAAACATTAGGCCACCTTAATGGTATGGCCCCAGGTCATTTAGTGGGCATTTAAAGGTTAAAATTGCTGCATTTGTCAAGCATTGTACTGTGCCAAGCAGATCTGTAAAGTACTGATAAAATACTAATTCTTTCTTCATGTTATCTAAAAATCATTATCATGTGGTTCCAAGAGCATATCATAGCTGTATTTTCATGGCAAAATTAAGTATGCATAGAATTTCAGGATTACTTATGTAGAGAGGAAAGCATTAAATATGTGTAGCTATTAAAGACAATTTACTTAGGGAAAAAAGAAAATATGTGGTAGCAAATGTCCAAAATTCCAGAATTTGAGTTTCAGGGGATGACAGTTTTGAGTGCTACATGTCATACATAGTGAGATCTTGTCTTAATAAATAAACAAACAGAGAAGTGATATAATGTGGATAATACATAAATATTATTTATGATAATATTAAAATGTACATAGACTTGGGGACTTGAAATTAAATATGTTTTACCCAAGTGAGATATTTTCTTAAGTAATTATTCATGATTGTTAAGAAGATTTAATTCTTGTACACAGCATACACTTTACTTTAATATGACAATGATACTTATAGAAATATTATTTTGAATCCAGTATTTCAACAAAACAACAACATATGATACATAATCATATGCCTGTAACATTTAACTTTCACTCAAGTGATAACTAAATGAGTAGAAATGGCAAATAAACATAGTGATTTTCCCTGAATCATAATTAACATTTTAAAGTTCACTAATAGGAAAGTGATTGAAATATTGCATTGCGTTCTTAGCAGAGTAATGATATATTAACTAGACAGAAAACAATAAGTGCTCAAAATGTCTTATGAAATATAGTAAACTACAAGTTGAAAGCATTCTTCATCCAATACAGCATTCAGAGCTGTAAATTTTTTGTTTCTTAAGTAAAGAAAGTCTGTTATTAGTACTGGTACTATGTAATAGATTTTGTGGAAAGTATGTCTAGATAAATGAACTCCGAGATTTTATAATAAAATATAGATACAATAAATATTAAATAATCAAAACATAATAGTACTTAAATTTGGTTTGTGACATTTTGTTAAAATCAAAAATAAATAATTATGTAGCCTGAGAAAAAGCATAAATATTCTTGAAGTATAAGCAAGTGAAATTGAATGTTAATTATGACATTAAAAGCCCAATAACAGGAGGCCATGTACATAAAACAAGTTTGAGTAATATATTTGAAATACATATTAATATTCTAAAATTTCCTCCAAAATTTACATATATAAGATCTCTCCTGTTAGGGCAATTAATTTCAGAATTCAAATGCATAGTATGACTAAATGTGAGAGATAAAAACAGTCATACAAAGAATATTGTCTGCTAACTACACCGAAGAACAGAACTCTCCCCAACACAATTTTTTGTTGTTGTGTTTTTGTTTTTAATCATGCAGGACAGGGAAGTCTGATAAGTAGGCCACCTCTAAGCACAAGGAGAATCATATGGAGAAGAGCTGTAACTGGCACAGCCTCTCATTCAAGAGCGCTGCTCCAAGACTCCGTTTAAAATTATCAGGGGCACATTATCTGGGTGCACAACAAGAAGCAATTACTGGTTTAATTAGCCAGCATTCACCACATCGCCCTCTTTCTCTTTGTTCTACTGCCAGGCAATTTTCTGCAATCATTAAGCAGGGGACTGTAATTCCACAATGACCCAATCCGCAGTTCCTTCTTATCACATTGGAATATGTTAAAGTTATTTATGACTGTCCTCAATAAGAACTAAGTCCACTGGGCACAAAACACTTCAGGCTTAGCAAATCAATACAATGCTATATTCTAAATCTTGATTATGGTTAATACTTTTATATTTTATTTTAGATACATATTTACCATGAATTAGATTAAGAATATTGGACTGAAAGGCACTAGATGTGAGGGTTTTCACAAGTTCTAAATACGAGCAAGTCATTTTATCTCCAGTGAGGATTCATAAATAGCAGTGAAAATATAAATATAAATTTAAAGGGAAAATATGAAACTATAATTTGAAAATGTGAAGGAATTAAAAATGCAAGTTATTACAAATTAAAGCAAGACAAATACACACTATATCCAACACATGTATCAGCAAAACTGGTATGGATGTTGAGAAAACAGTTATTCACAAAAGATGAGTTTTTAAATTTTGCCTTACTGGAAAATTAAGATTAGTTAAAGGGGATCAGACTAGTTAATATAAACAGCCCTTTCAGCAACAATGTTAGTAGAGTGTGTTAATGCAACCAAAAATATGTTAGATATAACACAACTCTTAGAGCCCATGAACTGGGCCATCAACCTACCTGGGCCATCCTTACCTATTATGCTGTATAGACTAGAATATGTTTCAGATATCACAGATATTACACAGAGACAGAAATCTACATACACCTTCTATCTGGAGTCTGTAGGGCTGGAGGGCTGTCACACTCTCTATGCACTCATTTTCAGTGGCCAGAGGCCATTGCTGACCAACTCAAGATCCCGGTAAGCTTTACTCATTTGCATCCCCTAGCTAGAGAACTTGTTTTATGCATGCATATTTACACACATGTATGTATTTATGATGGGGACATCATAACACTCTGCCTTCCTCATGTATGTATATCTAGATCAACCACAGGAAGTTGAACTTAGTAGATTCTACATTCTACCAAGATAAGATTTAACCATCACTGTGTGTATTTGATTACTGGTTAATTTATTTGTGTTGTTCATGCTTAAACCCAAAGCCTTGTACGTGCTTGGCAAATACTCTGCCACGGAGCTTAATCTATAGTCCCATAACTTGCACCTTTAGAGTAATCCTTGTTCAACTCTCCAAATATTTTGCTCACTCCAATTCAAGATTAATATGGAAGTTCTTTTTCACTCATACCTTTCTTTTTGCTCTTAGTGGCACTGTTTTAATTGTTCCTTACTATGAATCATAGCTGAATATATATCTTCTGTTTTTACTATGAAGACAGTTAGATTATATAGATGCTCCTACATTGAAAATATGTAAGAATAAAGACAATACACTGTAAGGATATATGTATAGACATAGGCATAGGTCCTATGACCATGCTAAATTTGATTGTTTGGGGATAGCCAATTATTTATAAATATAATTGTCCATTGCATGTAGATTGAATTGTATATTTATAGCCAGATGTGAAATAATCAGTCTCCAATATGTCAAACTTAGTTGGACTTCTTTTGATACTGCTCTGAACATGTTCATTCATAGTTATAGACACAAATATTATAAATTATAAATAGAATCTTACAACCTAGAGATTGTCTCATACTTGGTCACAGGATGTTTTAAATTAGTTTGTACATGTTACTAGACTATAATTTGAATTTTTCACCTTTCAGTTCATGGCATTTATCAAAATTTGTTAATTTTTAAATTGGGAAAATTCTCATATTCTAATTGATAAGTACTACATAATCATAAAATAGACGGTCAGGTTTTGTTTATAATGGAGATTTTATGTAGATTTCTATGACATTAAACTCCATATTTCCCTTACATTCTGAAAGCCATTTATTCCATTAATATTTAATTATTTCCCTCTTATGAATGGCACTTCCAAACAGCATACTGTGTTCTAGTCTTTGTTAAAAATGTGATGCCAATATATTTTAGATAATGTATGAGAGGAAATGTTTTGCTGTTGTTGCAGTTCTGTTTTCTACTTGGAAATAATTCTTGATATCTGTTCCTTCCTGTTATTTCCATACTTTCCTCTCTTCTTTATCATTCCATCTTTCTTTAATAAATATTGATTTACTTACTGTCTTACTTCTTATATTATTTATCTATTTTTTGCAAGTCTAACTTGTGATGGTGTAATTATTCTCCTTAAATATATAGTACTTAGTGCTGATTAAAAAAAAAAGGACATTGCCAATTGGTGTTAATAGTAGTTTTACAGAATCAAGCTAGTTTTGAAGCCATTTATCATCTGTTTTCTAGTTGTCATAGTCATGAAAAAGAGTATAAAATATTCTTCCATTTCTCATCTCCTATAAGGACTGGTGGTGCTCTGTAATGCGGCCAGAATTACAACCACACACCTAGAGTTCTGTGATCAAATTCAAAGGTTACACATGAGATAGATACCTGAGTCTTGGCAGATTGTTAGCAGAGGATGTTCTCTGGGTTACAGTTTCATGTTAATATTTCTGATTTTTGGTTATAGATTAGTATGTGAAATTACAATCGAGTATTAAGAACTCTATATTTTTTTATATGCTGAACTTAAACTTTATTCTTCAAAATCATATTTTCAGTATCTTTTACTAATATATTGATGGTATGTTTATTTAAGAGCCACAAGGTTTTGGTTATCCAATGATCATTCATAAGGATAATGTACCATAATGATAAAGTTATTTTCAAGATTAAATTAGATGAATTCTATATAAATATAATATACAATATCGGGCACACAGAGTGTATTTGAGAAATTTTAGATCTAGAAATTATCAGTATATGGATAGAGTTTTTGTTTCAGTCCATGTTTTGCTAAGCTGTCTCAGCCTGGTCATAATCTAGGAGAGTACTTGCCATTCAGTTCTCTGACACTCTGAAATGTGTTGATGCTAAACTTACAAAGACTATAAAATCAGAAGATTCATCTGTGGTACACAAAGTGCAGCAGTTGTGCATGGATAATGAAGAAAATTCACACAAGTAGAGAAGTAAGATGTCTCACTAAATAGACCACACAAGTGAAATAAGAAACTTATTCCTAAGAAGTATATTTTATAAATTATTGCATTTGATGCCTGACAAAAGAAAACCTTAAGCTTCTATTTTGTTGCTCAAAGAAATAGAGATGAAGTATCCAATTTGGGGCAGGTCTGAAAGCATACCTAATGTTGTTTTTCCTGTTGAAGAGCGAGTCCTATTGGACAAGGTCATAGGACATGGAAACATAAAGCAGAGCGTGAGAAGGCTACCAGAAGAACAAAGTGTGATTTCTGAATGATGTTTCATGTTGAAGAAAGGTTAAAATATGACATCTCAACCCACTGTGGCTTAGAAGAATTCGATGGCCACATAAATGAGAATATTTCAAAATGGTACATTTATAGCAAGCATATTTATTAAAATGCTCATCATTTTAAATCCTTATCAACTTCTCATCCTTGGTTGTTGAACACATAATGCATTTATTAATTAACCTTATTCTATGTCTATCAACAGATGTTATTGGAAATTTAATACTAAATGTCATCCTTTTATCCTAGATATAAAAATTAGAAATAAAGCTTTTGTGTGTTTTCTCTCGTAAGTAGGGATAACAAGGCCTTAAGCAAAATAATGAAATTACTTTAAGTAATTTGGTATTTTTAGTACACCTTTTTCTCCTGATAAGTCATAACTTCCTTATAATCCTATCCCAAATAGAATCTGAACAATTAGTCATAACAGTAGACAAAACATATACATCCAATTGTGTGAAAGCTACACATTATTCTATGACCTTAGCCTCTTATGTATTTCTTGAAAAGGAGCCAACTGGTATTTGCCTGGTATAGTAACCCTTTCAACTGAGTGTCCTCATGCCATCTCATGGCTATGACTGACAGAACTGGGGATATAGAGAGAACCACCCTTACTTCCATTGCCCTCTGCATCAATTTCTTGTGGACTTTCTTGACTCTATATATTATTGTAGCACTCATGCAGCAGGGCATATTTGCTATAAAATTAACAGTTCCCCAGCACCCACATGGAAGCAGACACCCAGGAAACTAATCTATGTTAATTTATAAGTAATCCAATTTTCTCTTTTCTCATCCAAGATAATTCTGATGTGCTCTTCGTTGTTCCTGGTATTGTCCTCAGTGACATGAGACCACAGTAATCCACATAATGGCTGTTTCAACAGCCCTCCCTACCACTCTCTTTCCTCTTATCTTCTCTCCCTACTTATAGTGGAACTTGTCTTGGATTCTACTTTGAGGAAAAAAAAAATTCTCAGGGCAGGTGAGTGACTACAAAGTATAACTTTTAATTAAAACACTTGCTGCTGTCAAATATTTCATGATCATATTATTTCAGCGCAAGGCTTTATTTCAAGCTGGTTTGCTCGTTCCCATATGCCACCTGTTTTTACTTCTCTCCAAAGGAGCAGAAGCTACTGAGAAGCAGTTAAGGACAAAGGGCTCTTAAGCTTAGCCATTGGTGTGGTCTAGACACAGGTATATGGCATGCACATGACACAATGGTGTTTTCCAAGAGTACTCACTGGTTGTAGTAGCTGTATCTTCCTGTGTCATCTACAGCACCTGCTATGATCCATTACTCTCTTCCGTCCTTCTAGTATAGAATATGGCTGCCAATTTTATAGATCAGCAACTGGCAGAATGCCTCTAGGACTCTTGTGGTACAAATGGATGTCCTGTACTACACATAGTTGTCTAGTCTCTTTTATCTGCAGCCATATAAATATGAATAGAAATCGACAGTAGTCTTTTCCTCCCACAAGTAAAATTCTAAACTGACATGAACACATACAATTTGTCTTCATTCATAAGCCAAGTCTATGAAAATAGCATGTTCATGTATGTACATGCATGCACACATGTAGGCATGCATATTTTTTCTTTTGTCTCTAAAGATGACTTCCTATCATACCCAAATATCTGTGGATGAGTAAAGACTATACTGAAACATAAACTTTAAGAAGTTTGAGCTGCTCAATATTTTAAAATAGCAAGGTTTGTTAATAACTTGGAATATGAAGTAACTAACATTTTAATCCTGAGAATTCCTGCAAAAGCCCCATTTTCATTATGTAGAGCATTTCAGATTATTTTGACAGGAAATGAAGGTAATCTATTTTGTGATTTCAGTTTACAATTTATGTGTATAGATATGTTGTTTGCCATGTTATTTCTATTAAGTGGGAAAATGTTATATACTTTGTATACACACTAAAGGTTATCAGAGTCTTTTCATAGACAAGAGGTTAATTTTTGTTTCTATATTTTTCTTGGACAGCACACACCATCTTAAAGGAAATCTGATGCTTGATACTGTTTCTCTTCTTATCTTTATACATGCTCTCAAATCGCTGCTTCCAAAAATATGTAAACGATTTTCAAATGGCTTCTGCACCATTGCATGATAATTTGCTTAAACAGTTTCCACTTTCAGTAAATGTCTGGTCAATATAATCCCATAGTATATAGTCATAACACACATAATAATTAGGTGCTACACATTTCATTGCTTGCTCATCATATTTTTTTTTATAAAATTACACATTCTACTTACAAAGTTGTACTCCCTAAAATAGTAGTTGATACATGATAGAGTTCAGCAAATATTTGACTGAGAAATGAAATTACATTTGAGTGAAACTTAAGCTAGAATTAACTTTCCCATAAGTTTGTTAATTAATATTAGTCATGGTTATCAGTTTTCTGAATTTTGTGTCACTATACACAGATTCTAATTAAGACAGACTGACTTATCTAAAGGAATGTGTAACAGAAGCAACATAATTTGATTATTTTTAAAACAATTTTAATTAGGAATTTATAGTTTTTACTAGCTCCACTGTTAAGCTAAAACTTACAAATAAAATTACATTTTAGTGCTAAGCAAGGTAGGTCATCAGAAACCAAATGTTTTCTAAGGATCTTAAAATGCAACACCTGCAAAAATATAAATCATTGTCCCTTAAAATGTATTTAAAACATTATTATTAAGAATATTGAATAATTCTTAACGAATTATACTCAGATTTCTTCAAAACCTTCAGAAAAATAGTTTTCTTGGCTTTTAAAGTAAAACTAATTTGCAGAAATTAGGCCAACTGTAGATTTATTTGGTGCATGCTACTACTTAGAAAATAACTATATATAATGAATTTCTTATTGAATGATTTGTTCCTGAGGATTTTCAGAGTGTATATATATTTCCCAGGTATGGGAGTGATTTTTTTTTATCAACCTTTGCTTCTAACTTGATAAAATACTCAGTGGAAATAATATCACATCTCTGAGGTTCTATTCAGTTTTATAGTGTGTCAGGGAAAGATCACTTACTATGTAATATGATAGACAATGAATTCTTATATAGATATAAAATATCAATAAAATGTTTATTGGAAACTAATACTGCTTTCAGTCTCACACAACAGATGTTTATTGAACAATTCTTCTAGGAAAATTCTTGGGACACAGCTGTAAGTAAAACACACACATAATCTGCAATGATGCTTCCACAGTGGACCAAACAAAAGTGTATGCTAGATTATACAGCATCCTACAGAACAAAAAAGTTTTCTCCAACTCCACATCTAGCAATGGCTAATATCTAAAATATATATGAAGACCTCAAGAAACTAAATATTAACAAACAAAATAATTCAATTTAAAATTGGAGCATGGATCTAGACAGAGAAGTCTCAAGAGAGGAATCACAAATGGCTGAGAAACACTTAAAGAAATGTTCAACATCCTTAGCCATCAGGGAAATGCAAATAAAAACAATTTTGAGATTCTATCCTATACCTACCAGAATGGCTATATCAAAAACACAAGTGACGCTTGATGGTTTTTAGTGATGCTCTTACCTTGCAAGGGAAAGTCACGAAGCATGACAGAATCCACTAACAGGAGTTTTATTAAGACAAGGAGAAAGGGTAGATGTGATCAGGCCTGCTGAAAGGACACCTGGGGGAGAAGGGGGCAGGGGGACATGGGTGCTGCCTTTTTAAGGGCCACTCTGCACATGCACACGCAGGCCCATGTGGATACTCCTTGCATGCACATAGATCACATGGTCACACTGCGCATGATTACATGACCACACAGTGCATGGGTTATGTAGGATGTATGACCCAGAAATGAGTACGTGGAAATGACTTAGTGTCCTGCCAGGGCATGCATGACCATGGGAGCATGGCTGGAACTCTTATCATCCTGGACTCTGTTTTTATAATAGATGGAGGATGAGTGGGTATAGGGCATCATTTCTCCTGAAAACTGCTTCCAGCTGACTTGGTGAGCGTCCGTTGGCTCTTGGGGGGAATAGGAAAGGGGGCTTCTGAAGTAGACAGGTGTCCTGGGATGGTGGGCTGTTGTCTGCTGCCCTGGAGTTGTCCATCTTTTCTTTCTTGGAACTCTTTGGCTGACAGGATACTGGTGAGACAGAAAAAGCTTAGAAATAAAGAATCATTATTATTTTTATTTTCTTTGGAGTGTTCCAAAATCAGGGTAGTTTGGGTTTGGCACTTATCTGAAGTAGATCTGACCTGTCCAGATGGATTTAAGCTGGTTTCTGGAGCTTGGGAAAATTTTTGAACATGTTAAGAAGCAGCCATGAGAAAATTAGTGATCATTGTAGTGTTTAGTACTCTGCTTAATTTTTACCTGAGATAAGCTTTATTAGAGGTAGATTATTTAAGGAATCTGTTTCCTTTATTAGTTTAGTATTCAGAAGACACAGGTGATCAATTGCTGAGAGCATTCAATAGTGATAGACTGTTACATTAGAGCCTGTTTTTGCAGAGCCCAGACACTTTTTGGTCTGGGCGTGTAAATATCTTTTGATTATTACTGTTCTTTTTTTCCTTACCACATAGATACATCTGATGATCCTATTGTCTTTGGCTCTGTGGTGACCCTATAACAATTAGGTGAGTGGTTAATTAGGAAAGGAAGAGCTTATGAGGTGATACCTTATTCCTTTGGAATTGGTGACACAGCAGTGGATCCCAGTGTCCTCTGTGTCACTGTGTATGAAGAGAGATTCTTCTGGGATGGAGGTGAGATAAAAGTTTTTAGATGAGACATGTGGACCCAGTGAGGAAAGCCCTCCAGTTTAGCAGCTGTGGGGGTTACAAGAATTACCTTGAAGGGTCCTAGCCATTTAGGGGAAATGGGTGAAGGGCACTGGCCTGAAGGGGAAAGAAGAACCTGATCCCCAATGTGGATTGGGGGTGGGCAAGGACTGTTAGACCAATATGTATATTTCAAAGTTATCTTGATTTCAAAATTTGGATCCAAGGATATACTTCTTTGGACAGGAGGCTCTCCTTTTGTTTCCACATCAAGCAAGAAGCTATGGATTTGTTCCAGATTAAGATACATCAGGTTTGACCAGCCAAGACCCCCTGAAAGGTCTCCGATGACACCATGGCCCATATGATCCAACAGCCAGAATGGTTTCAAGGCAACTGGTTCAGATAATACAGTCTCATGGACTACTCCATAATCCTAAATCTTTTTTGTGTCCCCATAAGAATATAATGCCCTCATCCATCAGGAATAGTATGAGAAGCTACACCCAAATTTCCAAAATATTGTTTATGAATGTTTATTTTTATTTAAACCAGGTTGATTATAATGCAATCTCTTTCTAAAGAAGAAAAAGGGACAGTATAGATATGGATAGGATGAAAGGGTAGATTAATGAACCTACCTTTAAAGAGCAACAAATTGTTTAGAAATGTTTTATATTGCTATGGATTTTAGTTTATTGATACAAGTTTAAACTTAATTTTGTTACACTGTATATATTTTTCTACTCTTGTTTGAGGTATTATGTTCATGTAACTCATTTAGATTGTAATGGATAATTAAAAAATACAGATTAATAATTAGTCTTCTATGATAGTCAAACTTGTAGCCATGTTAGTTAAGTTTTCTATGTATACATAGATATATTTCAGATAGATAGGTAATCTTCAAACACTTCAAAGACCTACAGAATATGGCATTTAAAATGTTTTTAAAAATTTAGACTTTCTGGACAGTGAGACACGTCTGCTCCTGGCAGTACTGATTTACTTCAGAGAGGAGGATGGGCATCGAAGACACTCTGTATGGAGTTTATCTTCTTCTTGGAAAAATTTGTCATTTGGGCAAGAAACTGTTCTTGCCTGGATTGCTTGATCGACCAGACATGCAGGACCCATAGGAAGGTGACCACTGAACTTTGCTTGGCAAAATGGTCCTTCAGGTTCCTGCTTCACAGGAAACTGCCAGACATTCTACAGGACACAGAGAGAACTGACTGAGAGACTCTAGGCCTGTGGGTTAAAGATAGATGTCCCAACTTTACAGAAAAACATCGGATAACTGTCCAGGCTGCCAGCTTTCTCTGTCTACTCTTGCAAGACTTCTGAATGTTGCTTGCATCCTTCTCCAATTTCTCAGGTAATATATCCTTCAGAGGTCTTTGATGCAGTCAAAGACTAGATAGTTATAATTTCCTTAGTTATGATAAGAGATAAGTTAGATATAAAACCTTAGACTCACAAATATAAGATAGATAGGATATCTTCTTTAATTTTTCCAAATATAATAGACTAGATATTATAAATAGACTAGATATTGTAACTGTAATTCTTGCTTGATAATTGTTTTGTTATATGTAATTTTACTATGTGAAAGTTAAAACCTTCCTTTTTGAAAAAAAGAAAAAGGGGAAGTGCTCTGGATGATTGATTGATAAATAAAACACTGATTGGCCAGTAGCCACGCAAGAAGTATAGGCAGGACAAAGAGAGAGGAAAAGTCTGGGAAGTGGAAGGCTGAGTTAGAGAGTTGTTGCCAGCTTCTGTGATGAGGAGCAGGATGTAAAGTACCAGTAAGCAACGAGCCATGTGGCAAGATATAGATTGATAGAAACGGGTTAATTTAAGATAGAACTAGATAACAGGAAGCCTGTCATGGCCATACAGTTCATAAGTAATATAAGCATCTGAGTGATTATTTTAAAAGTTGGCTGTGGGACTGTGGGGCTTGCTGGAACCCAGAGAGAAACTCTCTAGCTACAATGGCCTATTTTCTAGGATAGACACATGTCCTTCCTGTATATAGATTAGACGTTGCAACCAGAGGCTTTTCTCTGTCCTGCCCCATCTTTCAGCCACTTTTAAATAACCACTCAGGGGCTTATATTAACTAAAAATGCTTGTATGATGGGTCAGGATTTTTACTAACTAGCTCTTACAACTTAAATTAACCCATTTATAATTATCCATATATTGCCACATGGCTGTGATATTACCAGTCTACTGGTATTTTGCTCCTTGGGTGGTTGGATGGTATCCCCCCTTACTCTACCCTTCTTCTGCCTGTCTCTCTGGTTGGATTTCTCACCTGGCTATTATCTTGCCTTGCCATAGGACAAAGCAGCTTTATTTATTAACCAATGGGAGCAATACATATTCACATCATACAGAAGGAAACCCCACTTCAGGACATCTCTGAATGAAAGCCTAAAGTTGTTTTTACTCCTAGGCATTCTTAAAGCCTCTATTTAAGGACTTAATCTTCTTCTTGGCAAAAATAGCCATTTGGACAAGAAACTGTTCTTGCTTGGACTGTTTGATCTACTGGACATGTAGGACCCATAGGAAGGTGACCACTCAACTTTGCTTGGCAAAATGATCCTTCAGGTTCCTGCTTCACAGAAGAAACTGCCAGACATTCTACAGGACACAAAGAGAAGTGACTGAGAGACTCTAGACCTGTTGGCTAAAGACAGATGCCCTAACTTATAGAGGCAACTTTGGATGACTGTCCAGGCAACCAGCTGTCTCTGTCATTCTAGATTTTTGAAAGTTGCTTATAATGCACTTCCTGTTTCCTTAGGTAATATTATATCCTTCTGAGGTCTTTGATGTAGTTGAAGACTAGAAAACTATAATTTCCCTAGTTATGATAAAAGATAAGTTAGATATGAAACCTTAGACTCACAAATATAGGATAGATAGGATATCTTCTTTAATTTTGCCAAATACAAATAGACTAGATATTATAAGTAGACTAGATATTGTAACTGTAAGTCTTGCTTGATAATTGTTTTGTTATATGCAATTTTACTATGTTAAAGTTAAAACCTTCCTTTTTGAAAAGAAGAAAGGGGAAGTGCTGGCGATGTCTTTCCATATGCTGTGAATGTGTTGCTCTGATTGATTGATAATTAAAATGCTGATTGGCCAGTAGCCAGGCAGGAAGTATAGTAAGGCGGGATAAGGAGAGAGGAGAATTCTGGGAAGTGGAAGGCTGAGTCAGGAGCCACTGCCAGCTGCTGCCATGAGAAGCAAGATGACAAGGCAGAACTGAGAAAAGGTACCAAGCCACGTGGCTAAACATAAATAAGAATTATGGATTAAATTAAGTGTAAGATCTAGCTAATGGTAAGCCTGAGCTAATGGCCAATAGTTTTAATTAATATAAGCTTCTGTGTGTTTATTTGGGTCTGAGCAGCTGCAGGACTGGCAGGTGAGAGATTTGTCCTGACCAATGGCCAGGAAGGACACAGGAAAACTTCAGCTATAGGTGGGGTGCAGGTGGGCTTTTACAAATTCAGATAGAGCAAGACAATTAGGGTGAAAGAGCTGATGTAGATAGGACAAAATTTGCCTAGTGTCAGGGTTCCCCTGTGAGGGTGTGAACTGTACTGAATGGATTCCCTGCAGTGGATGGGGTGAGACTTGGCCCTGGAGGGCCACTGTCTTGGCTACCTGGCCAGCCTGATTATTCCCCTTAGAGATGATGGAGCTATTGGTTTGTTGAGACCGGCAGTGAATATTTCCTATAGCCTTGGGGAGGTAGGAAGCCTTTAGCATGGCCATTATTTGGCCTGAGTTAGATATGGATCCCCCTTTTGTTGTGAGGAGACCACGCTCCCTCCAAATAGCAGCATGGGAAAGGAGGATATGAAAAGCATATTTGGAGTCCGTGTAAACATTTAGAGATTGCCCCTATGCCAATTGGAAGGCACAGGTGAGAGCTATCAGCTCAGCCTGTTGGCTAGTGGTGTGTGCGGGTAATGCCTGTGCTTCTGTTACCTCAGTATCTGGAACTATGGCATAGTCCACTTTATGGGTCCCCTCATGTAAAAAGGAGCTGCCATCTGTGTATGTAGCCTGAGGCAATGTGCCCTCCTGTATGTGTGAAGGGTGAAGTAACAGTTCCTCCAAAGTTCCAATGCAGGAATGAGAAGGAGAATAGTCAGCATTAGGTTGAGTGAGGAGGCTTGAAATATTAAGGGGTGGACAGGTCTGGAAAGTAAGGGTGGCATCTTCTAGTAATACCACCTGGAAAGAAATAACCTGGGAGGGAGGTAAACTTTGTAATCCTTTACAAGTTGAGATGGGACAGGTTATGGTGAGAGAAGACAGTAATAGGTGACCCAAAGGTTAGCTTCTTTGATTCACGAATAAGGAGCTCAGTTGCTGCTAAAGCACAAATACAGGGTGCCCATCCCTTCGACAGATATGTTACAGAGAGTTTATTGGAGCTTCTGGAAAGGTTTAGTAACAGGGTGAAGGAGGCACTCATGTGGGTAGCCCTGAGCTGCCTCATATAATGGGCAAGCAAGGGGAGAAAAAGATGGAACCCAAGAGTGCAGGAAGCCAGCTATTCCTAGGAAAGACCGAATCTCCCATTTAGAAGAAGGGACTGCAAAAGACTGAATTAGATGCTTTCTATCTACAGTAATAGCCTTGTGGGTTGGAGTAATGGTCAGACCCAAATAGGTGATCTAGGGAGTTGACAGCTGAACTTTACAAGGGGATACCCTATAACCTCAGCTGGATAAGAAATTTAGAAGAGCAGAGGTATTAGTTTGGTTAACTTGTAAGGGTGAGCTGCAGAACAGAATGTCATCTATATACTGTATTAGTTTAGAGTCAGGGAAAGACAGACAGAGCGGGTCAGAGGACAGAGTCTGACCAAATATGTGTGGACTGTCTCTGAATCCTTGTAGCAGAACAGTCCAGGTCAGGTGTGTGGACAGATGAGTGCCAGGGTCAGTCCAGGTGAAAGCAAAGATATTTTGAGACCGAGGACTGAGAGGAATAGAAAAGAAGGCATCCTTGAGATCTAGAACTGAGAAGTGAGAGGTTCCTGAAGGGACAGTAGACAGGAGAGTATAAGGGTTAGGCACTAACAGATGGAGGGGGATCACTGCAGAATTAATAAGCCAGAGGTCTTGAACCAGGCGGTAGGTTCCATTAGACTTTTTAACTGCAAGTATGGGGATGTTAGAAGGTAAAGAGTTTGTGCGGAACAACTTTTTCCTGAGGTCAGAAATGATAGTCCTCTTAGGCTCTGGAGTGAGAGAGGGTACTGAACTTGGGTAATATATCTGGTAGGGTCCTGTAACTGGATAGTAATAGGCAGATGGTGCCTAGAGATAGAAGGGTTCTGGGTGTCCCAGACTTTTGGGTCTACCTGAGAGGCTGACTTAGAAAAGGAACTGTTAGAGTTAGTAGGGTGGGTGGGTGACTAGGAGAAGAAGAAGTGGAGCTACTGGTGAGTCTAGGGAGCAAATGAAATGGATTCTCCTACCTTAGCTAGAAAATCCATTCCCATTAGAGGCACAGGGCATGTTGAAACCACTAAGAATGTGTTTGTAAGAGGAATGCCTCTGAAAAAACCATTAAGTTGTGAGGTCTGATGAGGTAGGTAAGGCTGTCCCCACACCCTGACAATAAGGAGACAAGAAGGAGAAGTAGAGCCCCAGTACTCGCTCAGTACAGAATAGGTAGCTCCGGTGTCCAGAAGGAAGGAGATGGGTCTCCCAGATGTTATTATTGCTACCTTTGGTTCCCCGTATGAGATGGGAGTGGCCAGGGTTGAAACCGGGCAGTGTCAGTTGTCACAGAAAGACAAGCCTAGAAAGTCAGCCAGAAGGTGGCCTTGATCTGGTGTTGCCATGCTGCTAGGTGCATTAGGACAGTTAGCTGACCAGTGGCCTTTTTGGCAGCATTTTGGGCAAGGCCCTATCAGTGCACCCCTTGGGGCAGTGGTGCAAGCCCAGGCCCAATGGCTGTCATTCCCACACTTGAAATAGGGACCCGACGGCTTTCAGGGAGCTGGTTGGACAGCATGTGCCAGCACCTGGCAGTTCCTTTTTTGGGCTTTTTCATCTCTTCCATGGTACACCTTAAAAGCCACCGCTAACACTTCTGCCTGTGGAGTGAGAGGGCCTCTCTCCAAGCGTTTAAGTTTCGCCCTTATGTCAGGGAAGCTCTGTGATACAAAGTGGGTCATAAGGAGCTGTCTGCCCTCTGGGCTTTTAAGATCTAGACTAATATATTGAAGGAGGACTTTAGCAAGCCATTCTAAGAAATGAGGCAGATTTTCGTCCTTATCTTGAATTATCACTTTTAGTTTTTCATAGTTTAATGTATATGAAAAAGAATTTAAAACAAAGTAAATATTCTCTCTCTCTCATTCCCTCTCCTCCCCATCTCTGTTTCCCTGCCCTGTCTACTTTAGGGCATTAAATAAAAAATATAAGTAATTCTATGCATGCAAAAGTAAAACTTTAAATTTGTAATTGGAGACATATTTTAATATAACATATTTTATTCATAGCATCATTTATTAAAAAAACGGGAAATTTTCTTGTATGGAAATTCTGTTTCTATTAGTTCTTATAGAGTTGTGTACAGTGTATTTTAAATATATTCATCTCCCTCCCCACATCCTCTAAGACCCTCACCCTTTCTTTATCACTCATTTCCTCCTCTTTTTCTTCTTTCCTCAAAATCTATCCAATCTAGTTTATACTGCCATTTTGTAACAAGTGTTTCTCTGTCCAGCCAGCCTGCTCCCAAATAATGACATAGAGACTTCTTATTAACTAAGAAATCTTATCCTATAGCTTAGGATTGTTCCTACCTTGCTCATATAGCTTAAATTAACTTATTTATTTTAATCTATTTTCTGTCATGTGGCTAATTTACCATATTTCCAACTTCTTTAGAGTCCCACTGGTATTTCCTGCCCATCTCCATCCTCTCTCTTCCGTTCTTTCCCTGGAAATCCTTCCTATATCTCCTGCTGAGCTATTGGCTATTCAGCTTTCTATTACACCAATCACAGCATGTACATCTTTGTACAGTGTGTAAATATCCCACAACACTGTTTTGTGATTTTTCACTGGAGCAGGGACCACAGTCTTAGAGTAAATTGACTCTCCCTCTCACAGCAACTGTCAAGAGCCAACAGTTACTCAGTTAAGGATAGGAGTCTCGCTTGTGCCTACCTCCCCACATTCAGACATGTTTTGTTTTTTTTTTTCTGGCTTGAGTTTGCACTGGTGGGGTTCATGCCATCCCAGCCATCAGGAGCTCATATGTGCAGCTGCAATGCTGTGTCCAGAAGACAATGCGTTCTACACTCTTCCTAGCCTCTTCTCTGCAATCATTTTTGTGCCTTTGAAGAAAGAGTGTGATAAAGAGACCACATTTAGTACTGAGTACTCCACAGTCTCTTATTCTCTGCACTTTGACCAATTATAGTTCTCTGTATTGATTATCATCTGCAGAAAAACAGTCTTAAAACCACCTTATGCAGAACAAATAATTGGTAAAGAATGGTAGGCTGTTGATTCATATCAACCTACCTATTATGGGACTTTCAAATCTACTTTTAATCAGCTTGAAACTTCTGACTCCTATAAGTTATATGCAAATTATATTGTTTATTATCAGTAAATGTGACCCTTTAAGAAGTGGTTGTTCTTATTTACCCAATAAATCCTGTATAAATACAAAAAATACTGATTAATTAGAATAGGTGGCAATATATGACATTTGCTTTTATATATGGTAAGAATACATAAAAATATTTAATCATACAATCATAAATCTCAAGTCTGATGGTCATAAAGGTCATCTCATCCAATCATCCTGTAAGACTTAAGACATATATGCAAGTAAATCCAAGTTATATTAACATACCTGCCCTTTTATTTAAGAAATAGCATGCTTTTATTTGACAAGAAACTGTTTAACCTTTACCAGAAGAAGTAGATGATTTTAGAAAAATATTTTTCATAAATTGAATTAATATTGCTTCAGGAAGAAAGATTAGTATTTAAAAGTAATATATGAAATGAAACATTTATCATTTACTTATTCTATTTGGGGCACCGTTTATCAGTTCAGCTCTCCTCGTGTGCATGTAAATTTCACGCTTGCCTATCCCAAAGCATTTGCATCTAATGATGTATGTTACCCTAAGGTCAGGGCCTCCTGGAGATCTTAGACATGGTGTCGATAGCTTGTTAAGGAACACTGAGTCACTCTTACTGTTTTCAATACATGTCCCTAAAAGTGGATATCAACTTGAGAAAAGTCTGAAATGCTTGTTTCACTATTTGATTTAACGCACTGTTCTTTTACAACTGCCTTAAGACCCTGTCCATCATACCTCCTTAACTTTTAAAACCAGCAAGTTCCTAGGTCATTCACTATGTGAATCTCAGAATACATTTTAAAATGGGATATTGTGCTACTGTTTTCAAAACTATTACTCATCAATTTATACTATTTAATAATTAACTTGTATATTATCATGACTTTTCAGTTTTTTTTTTTTGGTTTTTTTTTTTTTTTTTTTTTTTTTTTTTTCGAGACAAGGTTTCTCTGTGTAAGCTTTGCGCCTTTCCTGGAACTCACTCTGTAGCCCACACTGGCCTCGAACTCACGGAGATCCGCCTGCCTCTGCCTCCCGAGTGCTGGGATTAAAGGCGTGCGCCACCACCGCCCGGCGACTTTTCATTTTTTAATGATAACGTACTCAGACATTTAATTGGAAATTGAGTTGTATTTAGACTGAGGGCATCCACTTATGTTTCCTCAGTCTACATTACTCAGGTTACTGTTCTCATTCTTGGCTATATCATTTATACTCAAACATGACATATAATTTCATGATATAAAGGGCATATTGCTGGGTGAGAGGTGTCCAGACAAGGAATCAAACTGCAAAGAGATAAGAAGGAAGACTCTGTTCAGATCGACTTCATCAACCTCGATCAGACTTGGGGAGTCTGATGCCAGGCAGTTCATTGTCAACATATTGAAAACACAGCACAACTCGGAAAAAAAGTTTTCAGACAACTACTATTCCAATTCTAAGTTTCCTGGCAACAATCTTTCCAATTTCAGATGTACAATCATGCTTAAGCTATGACTAATTAGAAACTCCTTTACAAAGCACATGTGACTGCGAGGGTGGTTCTATAGCTAAAATAGGCTATAGAGTGGTCT
Organism: Peromyscus californicus insignis; assembly: GCF_007827085.1. NCBI lineage: Eukaryota > Metazoa > Chordata > Mammalia > Rodentia > Cricetidae > Peromyscus > Peromyscus californicus. Next base: position 27,693,537 of record NW_026294617.1, read on the forward strand.
CTGACCAATTGCATAGAGACCAGCCATCTATAAAATACCTGTCATTAACCCTCAGATTAAATGTTATTAACCAGGAGGTAAAGATACAGGTCTAGGGAGGGAAGAGTTTGGGATAAACATTCTGAGTGTGGTATTCATTCGTCTATAGCACAAACTGTGTCAGGTCTGCTTCCACAGATAGCAAGATCATCACAATATGCACACCCTGCCCCTGAGTATAAAGCAGGTATTTCCACCTTTGAGGAAACACCCCTTTGTGAATAAGATCCCTGAATTTCCTAGTGATCTGTGGGCTAAAAGACATTTCTTCCCACAAAGTTTCGCATGGGTACATATTTGTAATTGCAGCTCTTGAGATTTAAAATTGTGAATTTGAGATGATCCTGAGCTGCTTAGTCAGCTCCAGGACAGACCAGGTTGAAGAGAGAAATATTGACAAAACCAAATCAAACAAGCAAAATATGATATACAATGTGAAAAGATAATCATGCAAATAAATATTACAGATACTTATATGCATGTTAATTAGCTCTCAACCAACATAGTTGTTTTCTATAAAATGCTCAAAATAAAAATTTCTATCATGCTAACATTTAAAAATTTATCCTTAACAAAGTAGATTAAAATCTTCAATTTGTATTCATTTTGGTTTTCAGTGATCACAGACTATAATTTCAAAATATTTTATTATTTGATTTAAGATATTTGCTACCAAATGCTGTGATACTGTGTATGTGTGAAAACCAGATACTACTATTATGGGCTAGGGACATGACTAGGGGCTAATAGCATGTGCTACTCTTACATCAAACAGTAGTTGACTCCCCAGCATCCAAATCAGAAGGAAACAACTTTATTGCTTCAAATCTAAGGGATCTGAGATCTCTCCTTACCTGGGCAGGCATTGTATAAAAAGATATACAAACATACACACAGATAAACAATTAAATATTTAAAAAAAACATTTTTGTTGTGAAAACAAAATTCAAGAAGTTTAATTTATTTGAAGTATGATGGAAATTCATATTTGTATCTTTCAGGTATTTTCTTCAATTTGTAATACATTATGTTATCTTATATATGATTTGAAAGAATATATGTGCAACCTGTAATTGATATGAATTAATGATGGGGAATTTAAGTTTTAAAGATATTACACAAGATATTCTGTACTCATCTTAATTTAATATTTTATGTGGAAAAGGTCAGGTATCCTATTTACATACTCATAAGAGCAGATGTTCATGAATGGGTAATCGTATGTGTATGTATATAGGTATGTATGTATATTCAGAGACAAAAAAACACAAAATAGAAAGTTATTTTTAAAATATAAAATTTAAAATATACAATATAAAATTTATATAAAATATAAAATTTTATATAAAATATAAAAAGCATACAATTTTTATTACAGATATATGTATGAATTTATATCATGTATCTATGAACAAATGTGTGTTTGTGTGTGCATGCATTCATGTGTGATCAAGTGTTTGCATGCTTATGTGTAACTGGAGGCTTTTGCCATTGTGGGACTGTCTGAGTGATTTGAGAGTCTGGAAACTGGCTGCTAGTCAAGGACTACGTAGAAACTCCACAGAAGAAAATCTGCAAGAATTATCTAAAGCTGTCACAAAAGGTACATATCTGCTCTTAAGACTTTCAAATACATTATAGGATACCAAAAATGCATTGATAGAAATGTAATTGATTTTTGAGTGTATTATAACCTAAAATTTTGTGTATATGCAATAAATAAAATTATTTAGAAAACTATTTTATCAATATGAATTGAAACATAACATTCTTATCTTTTTACTTTTCTCAGAAATTCAAATGCTTATTTGGCTTATGCAGTCTACCACTGAGGAAAGTCAAGGTAGAACTCATGGAGAGAAGTTGGAGGAATGCTACTTATTGTCTAGCTTTACCTGAACTTGATTTCACATAACTCAGGACCACCCGAAGGGGACTGGGTCTTTCTCTATCCATATTAACCAAGAATATAGCCCACAGACTGGCCAAGGAGCAAATTGATGGGGGCTTTTCCTTCATTTAGATTGCCTCTTCCTAGGCAATTCTATTTATGTTTAGTTGACAGAAACAAGCCAGCACAATTGTCTGCTTGTCATCTTGACACAGAAATAAATGTCAATTATACTGTAACATTACCTTTTTGTTTTTCCCCAAGACCTCATGTTAATATCACAATGTAAAACACAGGGCAACTTTGAAAGTACTACAGTCCTTAAACAATTTCAACACTTAAGTTGTTATAACTCTGTCTAAAATATCCAAACTGTCTTTATTGTTGGCTCTTATAAAATTAAAAGGAAATTAAATACATTCTTAGTTCCAGAGTAAAGAATCAAGGCACATTTACAATCAATTCAAATCAAAGTAGAAATATAGTAGCACAAATTGAATTCTGTAACTCAATATATGGCATCTGGAAGTCACTTGTGATTTTCTGGGCAAGGACAGCTCCATTCCACACCAGCTTTTGTCAGTGGTGGACGTGCAACATCCTGACATCTCACATATGCTGGATTTTCTAGCACAATTGAGAGTTCACCTTCATCAATAGTTTCTCATGGTCTCTCTCAATATCAAGCCTCACTTCTCTCCATGACTAGCTCAGTCCTAGGTTCACCTTACAAATGAGAGTGGACCTTCACCAATGGTCTCTCACAGTCTCTCACAACAAACAAGCCTCAGCTCTCCTCCACAATCCCTTCATACTTTCAAATCCAGCTCCACATAAAGATTCTTACAGACTAATTTGTCTTCTAACTCAAGGTGTAGCCTTGGTCCTTTCTGGACCACAGCTTCTGTGTGCTGTATTGGTGAAATTATTAAGGCCACTCCACGTAGTTAAAAGGGAGATTTATTTAATGGTGTAACTTACAAATGAAGGGATAGGTGGGTTGCGGGTTCTGCGAAAGATGCAGCGCAGTCCAGCAGTGTTCTCTGGAGAACTCTCCTTGGTCTACCTCTAGCGTCCATGATCCAAGAAGGAAGAGAGCGCAGAGCATCCCAATCTCTGGTCTTCAGGGCCCTCCCTTGGCCCCACCTTGTAGGCATGATAGTTACCGAAGCCTCAATGGGGGTTGGAACTTCCAGACCAAAGCTGGAATGGCTACCCACTACATCTCCCCCTTTTTGTCTAAATAAGAAGGTTCTAACTTAATATAAGACTATATACAAAGGAATGGTTATCAAATATTGTCCAAGAGTAATGAGGGATAATGACCTAGATAAGATGGAACTATAATCAATGCGAACAATATCAAGCAAGAAACACATATTAAAATCCAGAGAAGTCTAGAGCGTAGGTAAATGATATGTTACAAAGATCATTTCAAAAGGTGTCCTATCCTAAAGAACCTGAATCTAATACTTAATATGTCCCTCTCTGGGCCCTGTCTTGTAGACATGATAGTTACTGAAGCCTCAGTGGGGGTTGGAACTTCCAGACCAAAGCTGGAATGGCTACCCACTACAGTGCTGACCAAGGGAAAACATTCCCTAGAATATTTCACCTCTTGATAGTCACTCCTTAACAATAGCTAATTTTTCAGCCCTAGTTAACTATCATTAATATCGATTTTCCCATGAAGTTCAGGTTTTCCCCCTGTGGATTCTTTTTTGTTTATGTATTTTTTTTTTTTTCAGACAGGGTTTCTGTGTAGCCATGGCTGTCTTGAAATTAACTCTGTAGATCAGGCTGGTCTCTAACTCAGAGATCCACCTGCCTTTGCCTCCCTAGAGTGCTTGGATTAAAGGAGTATTCCACCACGGCCAGCTCTTCCATAGATTCTTTTTATTTATTTATTCATTCATTTGTTTATTTTACATCTTGACCTCAGCCTCTACTGCCTCCTCTCCTCCCACTCCCTCCCTCCACCTCCCATCTACCACCCCCTCAATGTATCCCTCCTCCATATTTGCTCGGTACAGGCCAGGCCTCCCATGGGCATCAGAAAATCATGGCATATCAAGCTTCCCTAAGACCAAACATCCCCCCACCCTGTATTCCGGCTAGGCAAGACAATCCAGCATTAGTAATAGGTCCCCAAAAGCCAGCCACTGCATTAAGGATATCTCCTGCTGCCATTACTCAGAACCCCACAAATAGACCAAGCTACACAATTGTCTCATATATACAGAAGGCCTAGGTCAGTCCCATACAGGCTCCCAGGTTGTTGGATCAGACTCTGAATTCCCAAGAGCCAGGCTAGCCATTTCTATGATTTTTCCTCCAATGTCCCTGACTCCCCTGGCCCCTATAAACCTTTCTTCCTCTCCTCAGCAGGACTCCCTGAGCTAGGCCCAATGTTTGGCCTAGAGTCTCTGAATCTGCCTCCAGCAGTCACTGGATGAAGGCTCTCTGATGACAACCTGAGTAGTCACTAATCCTATCACAGGGGATGACCAGTTCAGGCTATGTACCCACTGCTGCCAAGAGTCTTGGCTGGGGCCATCCCTGGAGACTCCTGGAAGTTTCCCTTGTGTCAGGCTTCTACCAGACTCTGCAATGGCCCCTTTTCTAGTCATCTCTCTCAGTATTGCTCCCTCTCCTCCAAACCCAATGTAAAACCTCAAGTTCCTATGCCCACCAGTCAACCAGGAAATAGCCTCTATTTACCGTTCCCTGAGAGATCCTTGCCTCCATGGATTCTTTTTTTTTTTTTTTTTTTTTTAATTTTTTTTTTTTTTTTTGGTTTTTCGAGACAGGGTTTCTCTGTGTAGCTTTGCGCCTTTCCTGGAACTCGCTTTGGAGACCAGGCTGGCCTCGAACTCACAGAGATCCGCCTGGCTCTGCCTCCCGAGTGCTGGGATTAAAGGCGTGCGCCACCACCGCCCGGCCACCTCCATGGATTCTTAATACAATGTATCACAAATGTTTCCCTGATAAAGTCTTTGAGAAACTCTCAGATACTCCTCTGAAATGTTAGGTCAGGTTTCCACTTTCCAACATTTCTCTCAACATTGTTGTCTACATTTCTACAGAATAGCTCCCTAAGCACTAGCCCCTTAATTGCTTTTCCAAACCAAAGTTCCATACACTTCCCACAAAATAGCATGATTGGGTCTATCCCAGCCATATCAATTATGTATTGTAAGAGCCAAAGGTAACCTATAAGCCCCACTTGCCCAATGACAGATAACTCCCTGGAATGTTGGAGGCTCTTGGTTATGAGAGATAACAGACTACATGTTTTCACTCCCCTAAACAAGTTTGTTTGACCCAATGTACAGTATGTGCTTGATTGGATGTTAAAAAACTGAGGACACTACAAATAATAGGCATCAGGGAAAAAAAGTATAACACTCTCAAAGTAAATACCAGTTCATGCCCTTTCTTTATTGAACCAGAGCGTAGTGGATAGGTATGGGACAGAGGAATTTAAAGAAATAACAGTATGAGGTAGAGAGAGAGTTCAATGTATAAAAATGGTACCAGCCAAGCATAAGGATATTTGTTTGATCTCTATAATCCACATGTGAAATCGTGTTTTCTAATTTGAATAATGAAAATTAAAAGAATAACACTGCTTATGATTATCAATGATACCAATGATACCAATACCTTGCAATGTGTGTTAATATTTTGTTCCTCTCTATATACCCAGAAGTTAATAAACTATAAAGCAAAGTAGGTAAGATAACTTTAATTACAGAGATTATTTGCTTTCCTTTCACAAACTGTTAACAGAAAAGTTTTAAGCTGCACTGTGGAACAAGTAACAGTGAAAGATAAATTAAACTATTAAAACCATATTTTCAGGATTCTTTTAGAATTGAAGCTGAGAGTCTTGACAACTACATCAATGAACTTGAATGAGTGAAGTGAACATTTTAACATCTGGTGATGACAGAAACCACATGGTTTGGATCTCAGTGAATGAAAGATGATGAGGAAGAACAACTAGGTGAGTTGGAGACATGAATCATGGTAAATAAATCAATATCTATGATTTTATGAGCAAGTTAAAATGGGACAGTCGCTGAATTATATTCTCTAACCTTGTTAGCTCTTTCACTTTTCTGGAGCACACAATAACCATTTAGCTTTAGAATGAAGACAACACCAGCAGACCAAAAATATCAGAGAATGTGTACAAAGCAGAGTCGGTACAGTGACAGCAGAGTCGGTACAGTGACAGACACTGTCAGCGAGAGCTTCTCTGCCTCTGACCACCTTCAAGACCTTGTTGTCTAAGGAATTTTAACCAACCCAGGAAAGAAACATACATACCCTCCTCAGACTTGATGCTTGCTGTCCACCATCACCAATCCAGCTCACCAATGTCACCTGTGTTGGCACATTATGTCATCAGAACACATCAGGCTACCTCAGCTCGTATTAGTTCATTCTCAGGACATTTCTTCATGTGTTGTGATAAGTTTCTTTTTTATAATATTATGTTTTCATTAAAAATAAGACTTCCTCAAAAATATATCACAGACAGTTATGCCAAAATTGTTCTCTTTTTATCATTGAGTGCTCCTTGCTCTTCAGTTTATTTATATTATAGCCACTGAGTTGTAGCCCTTCTCATTACAACATACATGAACTGCTTTCTTTTCTTTCTTTCTTTCTTTCTTTCTTTCTTTCTTTCTTTTTTTTTTGACTTTTTTGAAACAGAGTTTCTCTGTGTAGCCCTGGCTGTCCTGGTACTCACTCTGTAGACCAGGCTGGCCTTGAACTCACAGAGATCTGCCTGCCTCTATCTCCTGAGTGCTGGGATTAAATGCATGTGCCACTACTACCTGGCAATAAGTGAACTTTTAAAGGAACAGATTTTATCTTTACTGTCCATCAGCTGTATTTCAAGAATTGAGTCAGACACAATTTTAATATATGAAACATAAGTAGAAAAGGAGGAAAATCATTAACTTTTGGTTTTATTATTATTATTTCATACTCAAAATTCATTACAAGAATGAGTCTCACCAGACAATGGTGTCAGGGGTCTTTAATCTCAACAATCAGGAGACAGAGGCAGTGGATCTCTGTGAATCTGAGGACAGCCTGGTCTACAGAATGAGTTCCAGGACAGCCAGATATGTTACACAGAGAAACTTCTGTCTTGAAAAACAAAACAAAATGAAAACAAAAACAAAACAAACAAACAACGAAAGAGTGTCTGAAGTTATTTCTTTTGAGTCTTAAATTTAATTACGTTCTAAATTTTGTGTACATTTAACTTATATTTTATAAAATAATGCTATTTTTCTCTTTTATTTTGCAGAGAATTCATTGCTAATGCTAGAGTATTATTTTCTGTCTTGGTTTGTTTATGAGATAGAGTCTCACTATGTAGCTCTGGCTGACCTGGAACTCCCTATGTAGACTAGGCTGGGTTCAATCTCACAAAGATATGTTTCATTCTGTCTCCCAAGTTCTGAAATTAATTATCTTCACCATCACAGCCGGCATGCTATGGTTTTATTAAATTATCTTTAAGTATTTCTTTGGAATTTATGAAAATTTCCCTTTGTTAATTTTCCCAAGTGTTAATGCACTTGGATTTTACGCATTTCTCTACTATTAGGTCATTGGTAATCATAGTAAATAAATTTTGTCATATTGTTTTAAGACTTATAGCAATGAAAAATGATAGAATTTTCCCAAGAATTTATGAAAGAATTGATTACTAGGTAATTAATCTATACAACATTTCAAGAATAGTTTTACAACTAAATTTATGGATCTTCTAAATTATATGATGTTCCTTTTTTGTCAACAAAATACAGATGCTGAGAATATTTCCTACGAAAAAATCATGTAAAATCCCCACCTAATCTACAGCAAACATCTTTTCAGTAGCTATAATAATCTCAAAAAAAAAAACAAACCCCTAGAATGCGGTTTGAGTTGTAACTTAATGCTAATGTACTCTTCTAGTACAGGTAAGGGCTTAGGCTCAGTTCCACAAAAGTACAAAAATGCAAACCAAATGTATGAAGGATGGGCAAGATGATGTGGGAAATAACCTGAAATGTTCTTATTGCCTTGACTGATAGAACAGTCCTGAGTCCAAAGTTGTGAATCAGTTGTGGTGATATTTCTATTTGGGTCAGCTGATAGACTATTTTCACATCTGGTTTTAGTTTTAGGGGTAGAAAGAAAAGTTTTGACTAAGAACCTAGAATCAGTGTTTGGTGGTCATGTTCAATGATTTGCAGTTTGAATATTGTACTAATTGCAGAAACATGAAAGCCATACACTCAGAAGCCAAAGAACAAGAAAGGAATTATTGAAACTTCCGTGGTGCATTGCTAAAGTGAAAGAACTCACCTGTTCAGCCACATTCCATCAACAAGAGCAGAGTGGACAACACATTGTTGTTGAAATCAAGTCTCCAAATTCAAATTACAAATTGTGTGAAGAAAGACTAAAACGTTTTCAGTAGCTGAGTTAGAATTTTTAGGAAAGTGTCCACTAGAACGTTGTGTTCAAATAGAAAGCATGTCTTGACAAAACTGTAAGAATTTGACAGAACGTAATTTGAAACCAATATCATATTGGTAATAAAGCTAAAAATGAAAGAGAGATGTTGGAAAGACATTCAAGAAAATGGGGTTGCCTAAATAAAATGAATGCATGAGCTTTTTCCTAATTTTTTTAAACTTAAAATATAAGTACATTTCCCCCCTTCCATTTCTTCCTCTCACACACCCTCCCCTGCCTTTTCTTTATCAAATTACAGTCTCCTCTTCATTACTTAATACTGTTACACACACACACACACACACACACACACACACACACACACACACATACGTACATGTGTATTTACACACATATGCACATATGCATACCAATACCATTGACCTCTTTAAATATGGAAATATCATGGGAGTTACTACTTGAGAAATCATGCAATGTCTCATCAATACACTTTGACTGACTGCCTGACATTATGACACCATTCTGAAGCAAGTTGTGACATCAACGCTCATCAAACTAAGGTAATCCTTAAGGGTTCACTAGATCTATAAGATTTGAAAGTATTTGACAGCATAGAAGATAGTAAGCATTCTTATGATTAATTTTAAAGTTTTCATACTTGTCACTGTAAATAGTCCTTAGCAGCTCCTGAGTTCTTTATTCATACTTTTCCTAATCTCTCTGGCTTAGTTTCCTTATAAACAGATTTCTGAATAACTTTCTTATTTCTAAAAGACATGGTTCTATTGTCTCATCAATTGGAATTTCTTTGATTAATAATGGAATAGTTAATAGACACATGAAATGTTTATGATCCCTACAGAATGATGTAAAAGACATATGTGTTTCTGCTCCAGCCTTGTAGTTCAAGTTGCCTGGCTGCTCTCCCTATCTTAGGTACCATATGTTTCCTGGGCAACCAACCAGGGATTTACCTACAGGAGAGAACCAGAAGCTTGTATGTTATTTTATTATCTTTAGCGTTGTACAACATCTTCTGAAATCCCCTTTCATGTCTGTCTGATGTTTATTACCCTCCAAACTACATCTCAATCAACTCCAAATACAACAATATCAACATATTTCTCTTATTAGTTATCCTAAAAAGAATTCTCCATTTCTTACATCCTCAATTTTTGTTATATAATCCAAGTTTTATAACTAAGTAATATAGGACATACATATTACAGAAGAGGGACACCTGAGCTATCAGACCTTAAGGCATTACTTTTGGATCTAATAGAGGCAATGGTTTTCTAGAATCTGCTTGCCACCTTGCCTTAATTTATAATGTAGTCAACAATGCAGCTCCAAAGACTTAATAAACCCTGATTGACCAGAATTAACTCTGGCCTAAGCAGCTTTGCTCAGGATTGTAGAGATATTGCAGATACATTTCATGAGAAGGGACTGGCTGAAGGATTTGATGCCATTTTCATTGATTACTTCTCTGCTTCATGGAAATATTTCACAGAATTATCAATGGACTTAGCTAATAATGCTATATATAAATATGATGCAAAACTATCAGTTTTTTCTTGTCATTTTGTAGAATGATGATTAATTTGACAAAACAGAAATCATAGCCCTAGATTTTCCATAGATAAATTTCAAGTTATCAATGCATTATATGTGTATAGATAAAATATTTTGGTCAAATAAATATCTGGATGGTTTTTATGTATATATATATATATATATATATATATATATATATATATATATATATATTTCTATATTGTAAAAGTACAATGAGTTTCAAAATTATTTGCAACGCTCAAAATTGTAACTATAAAATAAACAGTATTCTCATAAAAATCTAATTAATGTGACATTAAAATAGAAAAAAACTAGCTACTTATGAAAACAAGACAGAAATCTTTTGAGCTCCTAGAAGGCCACAGCTAAGCATCATTACTAGTATTTGTGAGGTCATATATTATTTCTAAAATGCTTTCTTCATGATAATGCTCTCTGTTATAAAATATATTTTATATTCAAAACAATGGCATACGTTTCATGCTTTCACAAAGGATATACTGTAGCTAGAGTTTTCCTGTCTTGCCCACTGTCAGGACAAATCTCTGTCACCTGCCACTCCCACAGCTGCTCAGACCCAACCAAGTAAACACAGAGACTTATATTGCTTACAAACTGTATGGCCATGGCAGGCTTCTTGCTAACTGTTCTTATAGCTTAAATTAATCCATTTCTATAAATCTATACCTTGCCACATGGCTCATGGCTTGCCGGCGTCTTCACATGCTGCTTGTCATGGCGGTGGCTGGCAGTGTCTCTCTCAGCCTTCCGCTTCCCAGAATTCTCCTCTCTCCTTGTCCTGCCTCTACTTCCTGCCTGGCCACTGGCCAACCAGTGTTTTATTTATACAGAAGGATATCCACAGCAATATACAGCATGAAGATATATATCAAGATAATTCAAATATTCTGGGGAACATGTATTATATCAAAAGGAGCATGAAGCTGCCAGTTCCAAAGAGGCATTACTTTTTTTCTGCCATAAAAAAGTATATGTTTTGACGTAAAATAGTCCTTCTGTCTAAGCAATGACTTTCCACATCAGCTATTTAAAATCCCTTGGCCTTTTTATTATTCATACCCACAGAGCAGTACTCTGCCTTACTGTACAAATATTAAATAGTGACATAAAGTAAACACTCAAATAATTAATATGTAATTATTTAAAGCCAGGCATGAATTAGCTACTGCATAGACACTGAAACCTCAGTTGGAACCCACAGATGTCATGTAACCAAATGATTGAAAAACAAAAGAAGTGCTGAATTTAAACTTTAAAACAGAATTCAAATCTTGTTTCCATACCATATTTTGACACTAACATAAAGCTAGAAGTGAGGAGGGAATGTGAAGGATGCTACCAGCCAATGAGAAAGTGAGAAGCTGAGTATGGGAAAGAGAATGAGATTGGAGGTTGAGATACTTTCTTGTTTTGTAAAAACAGAGAGTGGTTTGCCAGTTTTAAGGGTTTTGTTCAGATGGAGAAGGCTGAATGTCCAGGGTAGTGCTACCCCATTATATTTAGGAGTCATATGTTTCACAAAATATATAAAAGCAGAGCAGACTTAGAATTTATGGTAACATTCTCCAAAAATTTAAGTTTTGCATTGTACTCCCTTTTCTTCATTTGAAAGTTCCTGAATTGGTTCAATGAAGGTCACTTAACTTTAGCAGATTACCCCACAGATCCACAATATCTTACTAAATTTCAGTTGCCATAGCCTAGTAATGTCCAAATGTTTCATCCATACTCAGTGATTTATAGGAGGCCATCAACAAAATCACTTTATACTCCTTTTAATCCTTTCTTGAAGGTTAGATGCATTGAGGCAAGCGCTGGCCTGTGCAAACATTCACACAGTTCTAATTGGTTTGTTTCTCTTCCTTTTCTTCTTCTTTTTCTGGCCTCATGGAGTGACAAGCATCATCGGTTGTGAGGTTGTGACTCCCCACCTTCATTCACTCCCCACAAATCCCGTGCATTTGTCCTCCTTAACTTTAGGTTTCAGTTCTGATTACCCTCATAGTCTCCACAAGTCCCAAATAGAAATCCGTTCCCAAACTAATCTCAACCTATGCAGCCTTAATCAATGAATGCCTGCTCCCTGTCCTGGAACTTTATCATTGCAAAGCCTTTTTCCCCCTTTTCTCTCCATGTACTGTTTTATATTTTACATCAGGAAAGTAGCACCATCAATAACTGTCTGGAGCATATCTCACTTTACCTTTCACTTTCTTCCAGGTACAACCAATACACTATGGTAGTCCTCGCTGACAACTTCCTGTAAGGACCCCTTATATCTGCCTCTATCATTTAGTTTCCTCGACATAATTAAGCCCTGCTTAACTTTCATTTTGTTCCTGTGTATTTTGTGATTTCATGAAGAAAGTGTATGTAGGACTACAGTAACAATGTACATTTAAATTAAATACAATGTGAGATTACACTGTCACTGCCAGATTTAGTTTGTTGGTATACAAAAATTGTTCCATTCTATTCATTTTTTTTTATTTTAATTTATTTTGCAATACAATTCAGTTCTACATATCAGCCACGGATTCCCTTGTTCTCCCCCCCTCCCGTACCCCTCACCTTCCCCCCAACCCCCCCCCCCCATTCCCATCTCCTCCATTCTATTCTTATCTTTTAATTTAATTACTGAAATCATTTTTATTACTAAGACACTTTTGACAATTATATTATTTTTTTTACCATATCACATATATAGGTTATGTGTTGTGATCATATTCACCTCCAGCTCCATTACCTTCTCTTAGCTCTTCACACACATGCCGACTCCTGTTTCCCAGCTCCACCCCTCATTCCTTTGTTCACGCCCCTCCCTCTATCTCTATTGTTTTTACGGGACACTTCCAGGAGGTCACAGCTATACTGTCTTCAGGATTACAATTGTCACATCATAATCAGAAGAAGCCATTTCATAGTATTCTTCCTCTTCCTCCAGGTCGTGTGGCCTTGCACCATAGGCTTTTGACAGGGGTCATAGCACAAGGCACGTGTATCTGAGTGGGCCTCAGGTCTAATCTGAAAAGTTTGGTGACCTTGATTCTGTAGTCACCTCTTGTTAGCCATTCAGTTTTATAGATATGTGGTCTCTTGTAGCTGGAGTTTTCCTGCTTGACCCACAGTCAGGACAAATCTGTCTCACCTGCCAGTCCCACAGACGCTCAGACCCGACCAAGTAAACACAGAGACTTATATTGGTTACAAACTGTATGGCCGTGGCAGGCTTCTTGCTAACTGTTCTTACAGCTTAAATTAATCCATTTCCATTAATCTATACCTTGCCACATGGCTCGTGGCTTACCCGCATCTTCACATGCTGTTTCTCATCATGGCAGCTGGCAGTGTCTCTCTGACTCAGCCTTCCACTTCCCAGCTTTATTCTCCTGGTCCCGCCTACACTTCCTGCCTAGCCAATGGCCAAACAGTGTTTTATTTATTGACTAATTAGCAACACATTTGCCATACAGAACATCCCACAGCAATCTCTAGCAGGGTATGATGGTTATGATTTTTCTCTCCAATAACCTGGAGTAAAATACTTTGTCTTTTTCCCCAATAATAAAGGAAATATCCATCAGCTTTTAGAGTAAATGTCGTTGTAATTTGCATACTCCAAATGGCAACAGATACAAAACACTTTCTTTTTTTCAAATATTAATTGGACATTTACTTTTTTTATATTTTTCTGTGCTTTATTTTGTTTGTTTGATATGCTTGGATATATATATATATATATACACACACATATATATCCATATATATATACATATATACATACATACACACACACACACACACACACACACACACACACACACACACACATATATATATATATATATATATATATATATATATATATATATATATATACTATATGGCCGAACATATAGGATAGTTCGTATGTACATGTGCCTAGGGCAGACCACTTGAGACTGGACAATTTAAGCAGGAACTCATTTGAGGAACATGCTGATTCTTCCTCTCTCAGCAGTCGCTGTCTATCTGTATCTCTTCATCTAATGGTGGGGCCATGTGAAATTTTCCATTTTCACATTGACATAGGTATGTACACACAAAAAAAATCTTAATAAAAAAGAGGTCATGAATTTGTGAGGGAAGCTGATAAGAGTTGGAAGGAAAAAGTGATGAGAGATGTGAGTGATGGAGATTTAGTACAAATGTATAAATTTCTCAAAAGTAAGATCATTAAACAAAACAAAGACAAGGAAAAGAAAGTAGATTGCTTAATAATGAATAAATGCATAGAAGATTATCAGGTATATATGTAAAGATTATCAGGTATATATATATATTATCAGGTATAAATATAAGAAAGGTAATAAAAAGGGAATATAAAGCTTTTTAATAAGATAAATATACTCTTGAAACATAGAAAGGGAATAGTAAAGAGCACATATTTGTGAAATGGGAATAAAAATCACAAACAAAAAAAGGTCATATCAGCTTCTTTCTGGGCATCAAAAATTAGAGACTGTAGATTATATAGTGAAGGAGGAGGGGAGATTTGTTTAATGTGTGAAATCTTTTCATTTCTGTTTTGACATGGAAATGGATCTGTACTCGGCAGGAATCAGATGCTGACCAAAGTTTGTTTAACTTTAGTATCTGTCCTGATTTGCATACATGGCCTCTGCAGGCCAAACTTACCTTTGCAGCTTTAAAGATGGGCAGGACTTCTCAGTCGCTCAAGACTCCCTGGGTTCTGCTTTCTGGAGGCTAATGTTCTAGGCTTTGGTGTCTTTGCAGGATATTGAGAGGAAAGGAAGACTTCTGTGCTGAGATCTCTCCAGGTGGTCCCTTCTCAGCATTTCAGAACCCATTACCTATTAATCACTCTGCCAGAATGATGCATCTGTGTGTTTCTAGTATCCCACTGGAGCTTCTGTGCTCTTGGAGTCTATACCATTGAATTCTATGGCACGTAGATGTCTCCAGAGGTTAATCTACCCATTGTTTTCAGACTTTCAGCCTTCAATTTACAGAGCTTTCTCATCTGATGGAGTCTGCTCCAAGGCACTGAAGGGAAAGCTGCATTTCCCTGAAGTGTCCTCGTGCCAACAACACATTTCAACTTGTCAATCATTTTTCTTCCTGTTCTCTAGAACTTTCTCCAAGGAGAATTTAACCTGCTTAAGGTTAAATTCATTATTATTCCCTGACTCATGATTATTCCTTATTTCTGATCTCCGATATAGCTCAGCTTTAAACTGTAGCTTCACCTATGGTGCCTGGACAAAGCATTTTAGAGCTGGGGAGTGTAGCTAGAGTTTTCCTGCCTGGCCCATGGTCAGGGCAAATCTCTCTCACCCGCCAGTCCCTCAGCCACTCAGTCCTGACCAAGTAAACACAGAGACTTATATTGGTTACAAACTGTATGGCCGTGGCAGGCTTCTTGCTAACTGTTCTTACAGCTTAAATTAATCCATTTCTATAAATCTATACCACGCCACATGGCTCGTGGCTTACCGGCATCTTCACATGCTGTTTGTCATCGTGGCGGCTAGCAGTGCCTCCCTCACTCAGCCTTCCACTTCCCAGCTTTATTCTCCTCCTTGTCCCGCCTATACTTCCTGCCTAGCCAATGGCCAATCAGTATTTTATTTATTGAACAATCAGCAACACAGTTGACATACAGAACATCCCACAGCAGGGGAGATTCTCCTCCACTGATGATACAGGTTAATTTCATGTCAATTTGGCATAAGCTACAGTCAGTTAAGTGGGGGGGGGGGGGGCTTCAATCTAGAAAACGCTTCTAGTAGATTGTCCTATGGCAAGTCATTTGGGCATGTTCTTGACTAATGGTTATGTGGAGGGGACTGCTCAGTGTAGGCTTTGCCACATCTAAGCAAGTGGTTCTGGGTTTTACAAGGAAGTCTGAGTATCCCATGAGAACAAGGCAGTAATTATCATTCCATTGAAATTGTTAGTACCTCCAGGTTCCTGCCTTGAGTTCTTGACTTACCTCAATGATGAAATATAATCTGAGAGCTATAAGATGAAAAATACACTTTCCTCTCCAAGTTGCTATTTTCAGTCATGATATTTTATGATAGCAATAAACACCTTAACAAAGACAAGTACCCCATTCTGCTAGAAACAAAAACCCACAACTAGACTTGAGGCTTGTAAGAATTATGGGCTCTCTTTTCTTTGTACCTGACATTTGTAAAACAAGCACACAAACAAGCAAACAAAATATAACAACAACAACAACAAAACACACATACACACAAACCCAACCTGATCTCTCTTATTCTTCATTTGGGACACATGCTAACAGCCTCAAATCAGCCTCCTTAATCACAAGTTTGCACTTATTCGGCATTTTACTTTTTTGTTGTTGTTGTTGATGTTGTTGTTGTTTTAAAAACCATACTACTGAAACATGCTCTATCAAGGTCTTTTGTGAACTACAGCCTGTTGCTGGACTTTCTGTGTTCTCTTCTTTTGTTATTATTAACAATTTTTTAAACATTAACTGTCATCTTGTAGACGAATTTCTAAATGATCTTATTAAATAAAAAACATGGAGCCAAATATAGGGGCGAAAGCCTTAGAGAGATCAGGGACATAGGAAAAGCCACCAGCCAACCTTACCTCACCAACTCAGCATCTTCCAAATGTGAGCTAATTCCTGTCTTACCCACGCCTTTATTGCCTTCCTGTTCTGCCCTCTCATTGGCTATTTTAGCCCAGCTACCTCACTTCCTTGTCACTGTCTGTCTGTACAGAACTCCAGGTCTCTATGGTTGGTACTGGGATTAAAGGCGTGTGTCACCACACTTGGCTCTCTTCCCTAGTATGGCCTTGAACACACAGAGATCCTGCCTGATAAGTGATTGGATTAAGGGTGTGTGGTGCCTGATTTCTTTTTAACTTAAAATGGCTGGCCTTTTCCCCTGATTGCCAGGCAAACTTTATTAAAGTACAAATAAAATATCACCACATCCTCTTTCTTTTGAAATCCTATTTCCTGGCTATCCTAGGTCTCTGCTTTTGATTTTGGAGCTGATTTTCATGAAATTAGCAATCTAAATTTTATTTTCTTAGTTTCAAAGTTGAGACCATTAGATTGTGAGGTTTTGTGTCATTTTTATAACTCAGCTTACTACCTAGATAGTGGTGATGCTTGAGATAATTACATGCTAGTATACTCACACAAAAAACACAACTGGTGTAAAAGGGGAAGGGCAGATTTTATTTTGATTCAAATATTAGTGACTTGCCCAGGAATGAAGATCCAGGTTATTCTGAATAATGTTCCAATGTGGAAGCAGTTATGTGAAATTTCAAAGTCACAGAACAAAAGAAAGTTAGAAATCAAAGCACTGAGAATATATTGGTGGGGAATCAGATGGCTGGGTTACAGGAATGCAGGCAAAAACTGTTGGGAGTTCTATCTTCAACATCTTATACATCGTTATTTTCAATGCAATCTCATGGTGTGTTAACATATTCCTAGAGTCTATATAAAACACAAAAGCATATACTTACTACAATGCAAGCTATAATAATTTCATAGGATACTACTGAGCAAGAAAAATTGCATTTGGACATGTAACCTTCTAACAATCTAATCCACAATCAGAGTGTAAAAATGAGTCCATGCACATTTTAGAACCTTTAGTCGGTATGTGACTTTTGTCTGAGAACTTCCGTTTATGGTTTTATGTTCCTATGATATTGCTATTCCTAACTACAACATTGATTCAAATTTCTAAACTTAATACCTGATATCTACTTACATTTTGATGTTTGTTGGAAAATATTAGCCTGAATTTCTGGTATAATTTGAATAAAATTATAATCTCATAGGTTCATAGGGTGGCTCAATCTATGCATACATACACACAAATTTACATACGCACACAGAACATGAGTACATGCACGTATGTATGTTTACATCTTGATTATCTATATTCACTTTTATTCTTGAGTCATGCATTATTTATTTCATAAAGAAAACTTACTATCAAGAAATTTGTATTTGTCTGGCCCTTATGATCACTTTCCACTATGTTCTCAGATGAACTGTATGAAATAGATAAACCAAAATATTTAAAATGAAAATTTAAAAAAGTGTGTGAGGTCTCCATCCATTGTTTCCTTCAGACTTAAAAGCTATAAGTCTTCATCTTTCTCAAGATGCTATATTCATTAAAAGACAGTCTGCACTTCTGAATGTGTTTAAAAACAGTACTTACTAGTAGAATAATCTTGTAAGAATTTTGCCTTCTTATGACAAAATAAGGTAGAGAGAAAAATTGACGATCACAGTATAATTTAGAATACTTAGCTGCCTGTAATTTCTAAAGTTAACATAACTCAAAAGAAAACATTTCTTTCAATTAAAGTTTATCATAAAATTTGTTGATGTAAAGGCATTTTCTTTACATAGCGGAACATATCAGTAAGTAAGATATCATTCTTCAGTACCACACTCAGACAATCACAGATCCTCGTTTCTAACTTTAAATTCTAGGGGATCCTACCACAACTACAACCAATCACACGAAAGGCATAATCATCTTTGCCAGAGCCCTTCTCAGTTTTACTCTCAGACAATATTTTATATAAAACACTGTCCAATTAAATTTTAAGTGCACATCAACAATCTTCTTATGTTTTTCAGTTTCATATACCAGAAAAGGTTAGGAACACACCTTGCTGCATGTAGAGTCACATGACTTGCATGATGGTGTTGATGACCTTGATTTCCTGGTTCATTTGACTTCAGTCCTTGCTCTACATGCTTTATTTCAGAATTCTGATTTTGGTGATAGTTGTCAAACACATAAAGTTGAGTAATTTTTTTTTTGTTTTTGTGATTCACACTTTTACTAAAATTTCTGTAAGAAATATGCTTTTATGCTTTTGTTCACAATCCCCCTCCTGGAACAACTGAATTCCCCTAAAACAAATACCTGCTCATTAAAACTTTCTAAAATAAACCAATGTGATTATCACTGCTCTATAAATAGTCTAAAATTATAATCTAAGGTTGTAGAATAATCCACATTGCAAATATATACCTGAACCTGTTGGTTACTAATCTACCATTAGAAACTAAACACATCTAGTATTTATTATTATATATTTATTCTTAAATATTTTGTCTAGAATTAAATTTCCTCTTTCTGAATTTGTTAAATAATGCATTGTTTGATTTTTTTATTTGATACCTACATACAGAATTGGTTCTGAGTAAACAGAGAGAAATGATTCAGCCAAGATATTTCCAAGATATTTATATATTTATATAAATGTGTGTACATATATGATATATATACATACAAATTATAAAAGCTGTTTTATATTTTAAACAACTGTAATGCATAGTTATATCAAATTATCTAAAAAATTAGAAATTATGTGCTATAGGAAATAAATTCAGGAATTATTGGAAGCTGAAAGAGTCAACATTTACTCAATTTTCTCTTAACATAACATATATAACATGCATGTCTTCTACCTGACCTCCTGGAATTCCTACACTGCAAATGACTTTCTCAAGTTTGCATATCTCCACCTTTGATTAACTCTAGAAAGATCCATAGCCTTATACTTACTCATTGTCTCTTCAAAGTCCTGCATTAAGTATGATTGGTTTACTACAATAACCTGCTGATAACAAAGCAAAAAAAGACTCACAGACCTTTTCCATGTGGCTGTGTCTGAATTTAAACCTGCCGTGAATTAAAACAGAAATGAAGCAAACATATTCTGAAAAGAGTAGTAATTAAACAACTGTGAGGATCGTTCTCTTTCAACTTGTTGGCCTGTGGATTTGCTACTTACTATTCATACTGCTGGAACAAAATATCCAACAGAAGCAAGCTAAAGAAAGGTAGACCTGACTTTGGCTCTCAGTTTAAGAGATCATCCCATTATGAGGTTGGTCATACAGCACCCAGTGAACAGAAACATGGAGACATGAATGCAATGCAATGCAATGTTCGTGTTCAGCTTGATTTCTTCTCTTTTATTCAGTCCAGGTTTCCAGGCGATGGAACTATGAAAGCACAATTAGTGTGTGTCTCCCGCTCAGATAACCCAATCTAGAAATTCCCTCACAGACATATCAAGAGACTCGTTTCATATTGATTCTCAGTCCCATCAAATAGACATGATTAAGCTTCATGTCTTGTATATAGAATTCAAAACCAAATTATTTCTTTTACTTTTTAATCAAAATGTATTTCCATCATTTTCCTCTTAATCTTTCCCCCCGAGTCACTCCTATGTAACTACTCCCTGCTTGCTCTCAAATGCATAGCCAGATGCCTAATTTTCTTTCATTTTTATTACAAATATTTATAATTATGATATATTCCATATATATATATGAATATAATATTCTTAATCCAATGTGAATTTAGGGATAATAACTTGGTATTAGATAATTGGGGAATCTTTCCTGGGGAAGTTATTTTCTCTTGCCTGTCATTGCCTGGATTAAAGCCTGGGAAGACTTCCCTTGTCTGTCGGTTCCTGTGAAGATTAAGAGGAGAATAGGCAATCATGTTAAAAGTTCAGGCCCAACACCCACATGCAGGGACTCTCTAATGCCCCTCTTTAAGGGATCTGATGCCCTCTTCAGACCTTAAAAGGCACCTGTTTGGTATGCACAAAACTGTACAGATGTGAACACTTGTACATGAAAACATATTCTGAAACACAGATACACACACACAGACATTACACATATACACACACAAATACAATAAAACAAATCCTTAAAAATATTAAGTAGCATGTGATAGCTTTAAGCATAGTATTTTAAGAAAATAAAATAGTATATTTTGATAATGAAATTTGTATTTTTTAAATGACTACTTCATTCATAGAATGTCAAAATAAATTATAAGGAAGGCTAGAGTTGACAGTGGACCTCTTTATAAAATTTCTTGACGAACATATGGAGGCCTCATCTAGAAACATTCCAACACAAATACAATGACTCAGATGCAAATATAAATTACTAAAACGATTACATTAAAATTCAGTATATGATCTTTTATGTTCTTTGATATTTCTTCCATCTCTTAATTAACAAAAAGCAGCATGAAAATATAATAAATTTTCTTTGGTAAATCAATGATTAATTAATTATTCAAAATGTAATGATTAATAACTACCTACTTTCAAAAATGAGGAATTGTAGAGAAAACTGAGTAGCTTTGCATATGCACAACTTAGGCTCATTGCTCTAATTAGGTTTTGTGTAGTAATGTAAAGAATAGAATTTCCAAATGTACCCTAAGCGCATTTAAAAGGATAAGGAAAATCATCCATAAACCCATCACATTAAGATGTAATTAGCATGGAATGAAGTAGGGATTAGAGGAAAGATGTTTCTGGATATACAACGTAAGCTGTTGTTCCCCTAACTACACATATATAAATATGTATTATCCATAGTATTATCAATTACCATTTCAAGCTTTATATGTTACTGAGCTAATTTCATGCCTCTTGTTAGTTTTTAAGTATTTATAACAATTTAAAGACACTCAAACAGTATATTGGTAATCTTCCATGTTCTTGGTAACTTGAAGTTGGTTCCTGGTTCTAGTCTCCAGTACTTCACTCACTATCAATAAACAATTAAAGTGATGCTTTTAAAAGTTAAAATTGTAACTTGTACAGAGCAAGTATCTATAAAGGTTTGAAAACATTTAAATCTCATACAAAATTCTGTTAGTTGCATTAATTTTATGTGAAAACATTGCATTTACAAATGTACTTATTTCAATAAGATGAGGATTTGTAGCATAAAACAATGAATTTGTACCTTATTTTCTTTTAAATAAAATTAGAATAATAATGTTCCATCAACTTAGCAAACATTAAGGAATATTTAGATGTTTACAATGAGAAAGATCTTCATAATAGTGAACACAAATGTAAAATCTGAGATCACTGAAGTTATTTTTGCTTCAAAAATTTCAGTATTCTACTTCACAAATGAGTCTGTCAGATATGCTAAGCCTATAGGCTGAAGATGATGCCCCAACACTGTGGAGAAACCTCAGGTGACTGTCCAGGCAGCTGGCTGTTTCTGTCAACTCACAAATTTTTTGGAAGTTGCTTGCATGCACTTTCTGTTTTTATTTTTGTTAGCTAATATTATTTCCTTCTTGGGTCTCTGAGGGAGTTGAAGATTAGTTAGTTATAGTTGAAGGTTAGTTAGTTATAGTTGAAGATTAATTAGGATAGAAAGTGAATTAGATACATTTTGGACTTAACAAAATAGGATAGATAATGAAATTATTTTCTCTGAATTTGTCAAATACAATTGGACTAGACATTGTTTAGACATTTATTACTTGTATATATTGTATATAGTCATTGTACTTTTGTATATAGTTTTTCTTTTGTTAGTTATAACCTTTTTCTTTTTTTTCCTTTTTATTAAAATAGAAAAGGGGAAAAAAAAATAAAGCTACTATCTCATAAAAAAAAAAAAAAAAAGAGTATAGAATTCTGTAGTGGGTAGCTGTTCCAGCTTTGACCTTGAAGCACTGCCCCTAGAGTGACAGCAGGTAACTGCCTATGACCTGCCCTTGGGGCATGGCTGAGAGGGAGCCCCTTAATACTTGAGGTGCGTACCTGTTTGGCCCTTCTGGATACCTTGTGGTCCTGGAAGCTGGATGGGACACCAAGCCAGAGTTCTCCGCTGAATGGTACCTCATCTCTCCCAGATCCTGTAACCAACCCCTTTTGGCTGTAAGTTACCCCCAAAATAAATCTCTCTTGATTACCAGATTAAAAAAAAAAAAAAAAAAAAAAATTTCAGTATTCCATTTTATACATTGAAGCAACTTTTATATTGAGAGGATCTAAGAGGAGTTGGAAGTGGAGTAAAATAAAAAATTTATTGTTTGAAAAAAATTAAAATAATAATTACAAAAATAAATAGAAATATATTCATTATTTATTGCTGTGGGATGGTCTGTATGTCAAATGTGTTGCTGATTGGTCAATAAATAAATCACTGATTTGGCCAGTGGCCAGGCAGGAAGTATAGGCAGGACTAACAGAGAGGAGAATTGAGAGAACAGGAAGCTGGGTGAGGGAGACATGGCCAGCCACCATCAGGACAAGGAAGATGTAAAGTACCGGTAAGCCACAAGCCACGTGGCAAGGTATAGATTAATAGAAATGGATTAATTTAAGCTGTAAGAACAGTTAGCAAGAAGCCTGCCACGGCCATACAGTTTGTAAGCAATATAAGTCTCTGTGTTTACTTGGTCAGGTCTGAGTGATTGTGGGACTGGCAGGTGAGAGAGTTTGTCCTGACTGTGGGCCAGGCAGAAAAACTCTAGCTACAATTTATAAAAAGAGAAAAGTCATATGGTTCATTTAAGCAAAATAAGTTCTAGGCGACAAGATATATGTAAATTATGCTTCATTTTATTTTCAATTTTATGCACATATGGACATATATGTACATTCTACTCTTGCTGGATTTTAATATGATTTTTGTTTTAGTGTTTTTTATACAACAGGCATATGTCTCTTTACGTATTCTGCTGTTGTTTAGTCCCACTGGTTTTTCTTGACAATTTTACGACTGTGATTGACATTTTCATCTTCTTAAATTTCATACATAAGGACCAGAGAGATGGAAAAATGTAGTTAATAACACTTACTGTTTCTGTAGAGGACTGAGGTTTGGTTCTCATTACACACCTGGTGGTTAATAACCTGTAAGTCTAATCCAAGGGAATCTAACACCTTCTTCTGGCCTCTGTAGACACCTGGCATGCCCAGGCATATACACATAAATGATAGAAAATTAATACTCCAAAAATAATTATTTTATGTGAAAATTAATATATTAAAAATGCGTTTTGGTCTTCAGTGTCATAAAGACAGTCAAGTTTTTTAAAATTTATCTATTCTACAGGCCAACCAGTTTCCTCTTCATCCTCTCCTCCAATCCCTTCCCTCCACCTTTTTCTATCCCCTCCCATCCATTTTTTAGAGAGGGTTAGGCCTCCTGTGGGAATCAACAAAGCATGGTATATCAAGTTGAAGCAGAACCAAGCTCCTTCCTCCTGCATCAAGCCTGAGCAAGGCATTGCACCATAGGGAGGGGTCTCCAAAAACCCAGTTCACTTGCCTGGTCTCATTCATAGGGACCCCCAAAACAGACCAAGCTTCACAACTGTCATCCACATGCAGAAGGCATAGGTTGGTCCCATACAGGCTCGCTAGCTATGAGCTCTTGTCAGTTGTCTTTTTGGATTTCCCCTTTATGTTCTTGACCCCGTTGCTCATGTAATCCCTCTTCCCTCTCTTCAACTAGACTCCTGGAGCTGGGCCAAGTGCTTGCCTGTGGATCTCTGCATCTGCTTCCATCAGTTATTGGATGAAGGTTCTGTGATGACAGTAAGGGTAGTC
Organism: Peromyscus californicus insignis; assembly: GCF_007827085.1. NCBI lineage: Eukaryota > Metazoa > Chordata > Mammalia > Rodentia > Cricetidae > Peromyscus > Peromyscus californicus. Next base: position 27,718,003 of record NW_026294617.1, read on the forward strand.
ACCAATCTGATTACAGGAGAAGGCCAGTTCAGACACCCTCTCCACTATTGCTAGGAATCTTAGTTGGGATCATCCTTGTGGATTCCTAGGAGTGTTCCTGGCACCACGTTTCTCCCTAACCGCATAATGACCCCCTCTATCAAGATACCTCTTCCTTGCTCTCCCTCTCAGTCTCTCCCACAACTGGACCATCTTGATCTTTCATGTTCCCATCCCCCATACTCTCACTCTACTCTCTTCCCCCACCTCCCAGTTTACACAGGAGACCTCATTTATTTCCCCTTCCCAGGCCAATCCATGTGTTCCTCTTAAGGTCCTCCTTGTTACCTAGCTTCTCTGGAACTGTGGACTGTGGTCTGGTTATTCTTTGCTTTACATCTACCATCCACTTATGAGTGAATACATACCGTATTTGTCTTTCTGGGTCTGGGTTACCTCACTTAGGTTGATTTTTTTCTGGTTCCATGCATTTGCCAGGCAGACAAGTTTTACTTCTTTTTCTGCAGCAATAATTGCATCCTCTTACTAATGAAAGTAGTATGCAAATGAATACATTCTTTGCTACTTTTTCTATTTTTAGTAGTTCTTAGAAATGTTATCCTCCTTAGATATTAGTTGTCCTTTAGTTTTTCACTGTAGGGATAACAAAAAAGAAAATTGTGATTTTTATATATTTTTAACTTTATTATCATGTTTGAGTGATGCCCATTCCATTCTCATTAGGAGAAAGCAAAATGAACTGTCTATGAATGTGTAATAATGTTTGTATTGACTATTTTTAATTATATGTAAATGAAAGCTATATATTAAAAAAGAAGTTACATTACTAATTTTACTCTTGCCTGTTTTCCAACATTTAACACTGAAAAATTAAGTAGTTGTATTTTTCACAACCATACAAATAAATACTAAATTACCAAAAACAATTTAAAAATTGAAGAATAAAGAACCATGCAAAAACCTATTGAAGGTGTTAGTAAAATAAAGTCAGAGGTTATTGTTTTCCACTTCACAGGCAGTTTATATATTCTTAAAAATGTCAACACTTTTTCTTCGATTTACTGTTGCTAAATATGGCTATTGTTCTCTAGTTCACACATGGGCTCTGTTTTATTAGGAAAAATAGTCACCATTTCTTTCTTAGTTTCTAGTTTTACATTAGTATGTTTGTGTGTAGCCTGACAAAAGTTCAGCACTGCACATCTACAAGGAGGGGATGGTGAACATATCTTCTTGTACTCTGCTTAAATATTTTGGAAGAAGCATCTTGAAGGATAATTGTTTTATTTTAGCTCACAGATTTAAGGTCCACTGCTAGGAGTATATGATGGCTAGAATAGGTGTGACTGGCCACACTCAGAAGAAAAAGAGAGATGGAAAAATGGATCCATATGATATCCTATTTTTCTCTTTTTTTTTTGTTTTTTTTTTGTTTTGTTTGACTGAATCGCCTACAAACAAGGCCAGCCCTGGACCTACTATCATGATAGCCATTTTTGGTTGTTAATTTTTCTATGTCTGGAACTCAAAAATTGTGGGCACACCTGTGAGCGATGTTTGCTTAATTGGAAGTAGGAATATCCACTTCTAATCTGGATATTTGAGGTAGGAAGACATATCTTTAATCCATATCTTTTCAGCTGGGAAAATCCACCTCTGATCTGGACCACACCTTTTGCTGGGAACTGATATAAGGATGCAGCAGAAGAAAGCATTCATCTTTGACTTCTTGCTCTCCTTGTGCTAGCAAGTCCATTTCTTCACTGGCATTAGCATCTAGTTTTTAGGTTTTGGGGATTCTAGCATATACTGAAGAGGAGCTTAGACATTTAGCCTTGCGGATTGAACAACTACTGGATTACTGGACAGTCCATTCACAGCCAGGCATTATTGGATTAGATGGACAACATCCTGTTAATCATTCCAATCCATCAACTATATGTATATATATACATATAGTTGAGAGAGAGAGAGAGAGAGAGAGAGAGAGAGAGAGAGAGAGAGAGAGAGAGAGAGATTTATTCAGTAAATTATGTTACTTTAAAGAATCCTGACTAACACAGTATGTAGTGAAAGATGATCTTACATGTCGAATTCTCATCCTCTACTTCCAATCATAGATGATGGGGTAAACCAGCTCATTCCAATTCCTTCTCCCATTTATAAAGTCAGGGCCCACAGACAATTTGATGTTTCATCCACACTCTCACAGTCTGCTGGAGGTTTACTTAATCTACTCTGGAAACTGCCCTCTCAAAGATACTCAGAGGCATGGCTTCTAGGTTATTTAAATCCATGCATATTAGAAATGATGCTAACTCTAAAATAGTACTGTTTTATTTGAATTTATTGCTATTTCATCATCTATAATGATTAATGAAAATACACAGGGCCTTAAAGTAACTATATTAGCTCTTTTATTTTGGTGTAAGAAATTTCATCACTCATTTGCTTATTTCAGTCTCTAATCAATTATTTCAGTCTTTGTTGAATTGTTCTACAGATCAGCTTGATACAATGGAAGTGTGGGGCTGCACTCTCATCTGAGACTCACAATCCTTCACTCTCATCTGAGACTCTCGATCCTTGGCTAGCTCATTACCTGGCACAGAGTTGAATCCCTTGTGTTTGAAAGGTTGAGATCTCTACTTTATAGTTATCAGCTTAGGGAGACTCCCAGCTTCTGTAAGGCCTTACCATGGACTGGCATGTAGAGCTCTGGCTAGTTGGACCATTTGCTATGTGTAGACTTGTGTTACATTCTTCACCTTTCAATATCTCCAACTTTTCTTAATGTCTCATCTGATCTGATCATGATAGTTTCACTCAGAATAATTTTCTTCTCACAACATGAAGTGTATCTGAAAAAAACAAACTACCAGCCCCCAGCCTTCCAAAAAATCTGTGCATACAATAGTCCATTCACCGGAAAAGTCTATCATATTCACCAGCCCCACAGAGGAATCAAGCAACTGTGTTTCCTTACAACTTGGACATCTGAACAGGAATGCAGAGCCATCTGAGAATTTTGCCCACCATAGTGATCTCTTTTCCCAATACAAAACAAGTAAAACAGTTAAAGCACACTTTATGCTACATATATTTATAGAAATAATTTATTGATGTAAGATTTGTGATTTTTTCAAATGATAGTTGTCTTCCAGAAAAGGATAATGTCCGACTGAAAGCAATACATGTCCTTTCAGAGTGCAGTCCCATAGAACCAGAGTGTTGGTTTCATTGGGTGTTTTTTATTCTAAGTCTAGATCACTAAGGATGTTCTCATACAGCTCTGTTAGATTTTGAGTTCTAGGTAATTTGGCATGGACCAGGGTTACAGCTAGTCTCAGAAGAACTGAGAGCACATGTCCAAAAGAATCCTGAGTTACCCGCTGAATAGCAAAATCCAGCCTGAAATAAATGATACCGATTTTTTTCTTTCTTTTTTTTATTTATTTTGCAATACAATTCAGTTCTACATATCAGCCATGGATTCCCTTGTTCTCCCCCCTCCCGTCCCCCTCACCTTCCCCCCAGCCCCCCCCCCCCATTCCCATCTCCTCCAGGGCAAAGCCTTCCCCACAGACTGAGGTCAACCTGGTAGACTCAGTCCAGGTAGGTCTAGTCCCCTCCTCCCAGACCGAGCCAAACAATCCTGCATAGGCCCCAGGTTTCAAACAGCCAACTCATGCAATGAGCACAGGACCCGGTCCCACTGCCTGGATGCCTCCCAAACAGATCAAGCCAATCAACTGTCTCACCCATTCAGAGGGCCTGATCCAGTGGGGACCCCTCAGCCATTGGTTCATAGTTCATGTGTTTCCATTCATTTGGCTATTTGTCCCTGTGCTTTATCCAACCTTGATCTCAACAATTCTCGCTCATATAAACCCTCCTCATTCTCGCTAATTGGACTCCCAGAGATCCACCCAGGGCCTAGTCATGGATCTCTGCATCCAGATCCCTCAGTAGTTGGATGAGGTTTCTAGCACAACAATTAGGGTGTTTGGCCATCCCATCACCAGAGTAGGTCAGTTCGGCTGTCTCTCGACCATTGCCAGCAGTCTGTTGTGTGGGTATCTTTGAGGATTTCTGTGGGCCTCTCTAGCACTTTGCTTCTTCCTATTCTCATGTGGTCTTCATTTACCATGGTCTCCTATTCCTTGTTCTCCCTCTCTGTTGTTGATCCAGCTGGGATCTCCCGCTCCCCCAAGCTCTCTTTCCCTCGACCCTCGCCCTTCATTACCCCCACTCATGTCCAGGTTGTTCATGTAGATCTCATTCCATTTCTCTGTCATTGGGCTTTTTTAAAATTAAAAGTCAAATACAGCAAATTACTCCAAACTTTGCCTTTGAAATTCATAGTAGATAGTTCATACAAGTGAGAGGAAAACAAATGATCAAAATATAAGTTCTTTGGTTTTTAATGTTGCCTCTTCCTCAACCCAGTAGACCCACATTCAGAGTGTTTGACTTGCTTTCCAATTGAAAATACCATGTCTTCCTTTTCACACAGTTGGTCCTAACCATATTTTCAAATAATAAAAATGCTTCAAATTATTTTTATGTAACACTGCAGTAATTTATGTTCTGAAATATTCAATGGTTGAACGTGTATCTATTTGTAAGCATAATGCTTTAAAAGTTTTGCATATGCTAAGATCTTTAGTAACATCATCCATGTTTCTTAAAAGATGATTATACTAATAACCATCTTCATCAATTTCAGTGTCTATCTCAGTTGAAATTACAGGATCATGGCTTTATGTACCATAAGTGAACTGATTAAATTTTATTGGCTCCAATTCCAAATATGCTATCTGTCAGGCCAGCTGAAGAACAGATGTTATTGAATTTTAATATATATCACCACTGTCATGTATTTCCATAAGTTGATATTAGGCTAATGCATACTTGTAAGACAAATTATTTACATAAATATTTATAGTATTTTATGTACTCTCCAAGAATATGATTTTCATTTTTAGTGTATCACTTTGATCAATAAAAATGTTCACCGCCTGAATTCTTAAATAACTGGTAGATATAAATATATATATAAGTAACTTTCATCTGAATATTTGATTATGAAACTATTTTTCTATTCTTTTACATTTAAACAATAATGTCTAGGTGTGTGTTTTTTAAAGCTTTAAGATTATGATTTCTTAGCTCATACTCATTTTAGTGTACGTATCTATCATGCTCTTAGCAGTGTTGCATGTTTTTCTTTTGTTTTCCAGTTTATTTCATGATTTTTAAAATGTAATTGGTTTTTGTATTTTGAGCAGTTTATATATGAATATTGCAATATATCATTTCTGCTACTCCCTCTCCCACCATTCAACTTCTGTAACTTCTCCAAACTTCTCTAGTCTACAATCTCCTTTTCTTTCTTTATTATCATTACACTCAAGCACACAAATATATGAAGTGCTGAAAGAGTGTATGAAATACAGACATTTTACTTATCATTGTGCCTGTCATGGATTGCATCTGGAAAGCACTCCCAAAGTCTTTTATGTCACAAAAGCCTGGTGGTCCCCAGCTGATAGCACAAATGAGACCTAGGTTAATCTTTTGGAGATGAGGATGGGTACATGACATTGGATCACTGCAGCATGCTCAGAATGGAAATGGTACAGAACCTGGGTTCCCTCTTCTTCCCTTTGCTGCACTGGCACAGTGAGTTAAGCAGCCTCTTCCACCATGGATTCCTTTCCATGTTCGTCACCACAGATGCAAAATGGAAGGCTCGTGTGATCATAAAATAACGCCTTCATTCATATACAGATTTTTTTTTCACTTTTTTTGGCTCATAAGTTAATTGTCTTTGGTATTTTCTTAATTTTTTTTTTAGTTACAATTCGAGGGTTATTTTGAATGTCTTTCTGATCTACAACAAATGTGACATATCTATTGTCATATTTCTTTTTAGTTGTTTTAGGCTTTATCCACATTTGTGTATGTGTGCACATGTGTTTGGACATATGTGTGTACATGTGTGTGCTTGTATATGTGAGCATGTGTGCTTAAGAGAGAACATACAATTTTTGTCTTTCTTCGTTGGGTTTTATCTTTTAATATTATACTTTCCTATTTCTGATCCATTCATTTTTTTGTCAATTTCACTAAAAAGCAAAGTTTCAAGGGAGTGTTTGCTTTTAGGTTTTTTTTTTTTTTTTTTGTAATTGTTAAATCCATGATCCATTTTACCTCTGCATTTGAAAAAACAGCCTCCTTAGCTGATAGTGTGTGTGTGTGTGTGTGTGTGTGTGTGTGTGTGTGTGTGTGTGTGTGTGTGTAGGGGAGTTGCACTTATATCAGTTATTGTTTAATTTGAACAAACCTAAGTAAACTTTACCTTAATGATTTTAGAGAAAAATTTTGATTAGATAAAGCATGCATTTTAAATTTCTGTTAATAAAACAAATCCGAGGAAGGAACATATGGCTACCTTGAAATGCAGAGTGGCTGGCACAATGTTAAAAAATTTCTTAAAATACATAATGAATCCAGCAACATCTTAAGTTCAATAGCTATAAATATTCACAGTGATTTCATAATTAGAAAACTAGATGGAAAAATAACATTAAGTGATTTATTAAGCCTTTAAATATATTCACTTATTAAATCATGTTAACTGACATTCACCTTGGATGAATTCTGGCCAGCATGAAAATATTAAAAAGGAAAGGGCAAAGAAAAATAAGGTTGGTATATGAAACTGAAACAAATATTAAGTATTTACATTTAAAATAGTACCCCTTCACAACTTGCTATTTTTAATTTTGTTAAAACATGCTTGAAAATGAACCAGCATATTTACGGCTTATAATACTGCTATTACAGATATTTGCCTTTATATGACAATACAGTGTTCTTGCTTAAGCAAAGTTCAACCTATCCTAATTTTTTTCATGGTGAAGGCATAGCACTTTGAGTCTATTAAGGTTTTATATGCATCTGTGTATCAAGGATTGAATAATCTAGACTGTGTGAGCCTAGTTGTGATCACCTAAATTTGAATTGTTTTCATCATTTCAGTGGTCTTCATTTGCTGCAAGAAGTTAACTTGATGATGGATGAAGACTACACTTATCCACTTAACTATGAATTTAAGGATAAACATTTAGAATGTAGTTAGGTAATACTCTGATTTATCAAAGTGGTGGTTGTACGTTGTCCTGCAAAATACATGACTTCACTAGCCCAAGGTAGCTGACTAGGTTTCCATTAGCTGACATGATGAGCAGAATTTAGGTCCAATTAGAAAGATGTTTGGTTAACAACCCTGTATATGTCCCACTGCTGTACCATAGAGCTATTGTGGCATTTTTTTTTTTTTTTTTTGTGGTTCATAGGCAGTATAGCTGAGTAGGACTATTGGTTTCTTCCTTCCTTTGGAAGTTTGAATGGTGCCGTCCATACCATAAAATCCTGTCCTTGGGGAGGAGGCATACAAGCTCTTTCCAGCTCATATCCCTCTATGCCATGTGTCTGAAATTCATGGTGTCTTCAGCATTAGGGATTTACCTTCCACTTCTGGGTGGAATAAAGAGCAATAGCAATAGTATGTAATGTTTTTAAATAATTGTTACTAAAGTTTTAGGTATTCTCTTTTAATTCTCTTATATTTCATTAATACTGGCATCCACCTTTGAGGCAGCATGGCAACTAATTAGATGCAATTCTGAAAAATTCAACATTTGTTTATGACCAGCAGTACTCCCAATCTAACATTAGAGCCCCCTTTTCTGTCAGATAACCACCCAAATGAACTTAGAATCTTCATTTGTGTTTGCTTACACAGGCTATCTTTCCCTGATGGTGTTCAAATTGAATTTTGATTCTGCTGCCCATCACTGTTAATAGTCTGAGTCTTCTTAGCATTTATGAATATGTAGTTTGCACATTCCTTGAAGGGATGGCTTGTATTTCATTTACACTTTAAGGTGATTTCAGCTAAGTATGTTCTTGATTATTTTGTAGTGTTATATACCTTTATGTAAATAAACTCCTGCTTCATAAACAGTCATAGAGTGTAGTTTCTGTACCAATATGTTTGGCTAATGTTTAAATCTATATTCAGTTCAAAAGAGAACTATGAGTGTTTCTGTCAGACAACTATAAATAAATACACAAAGTTTATTTTATTAAAATCATGAAAATGATGTGGATACAAATCTGGAGGTTTCTTAACTAGGAAGATGAAAATGCTATTTAATTTTCTGGGGTCCTCCCAAGGACTGAAGACTGCAACTTGAGATATCAACACAGCCTAAATGCATATTATCATAGTGCTTGGAATCAAATGACCTTGACCTAAATTTCATTCTGAAATACACTAAAATGTACCTCTCAAAAATATTTTCTGACCATGATGGTTTAAATGTGATGCTCCACCCCAGCATAAGCCGCAGATGTTTAGCATGGACCTCAGTTGATGGCTGTTTGGGGAAGATTAGGAGGTGTGCCCTTGCTAGAGGAAGTTTGTCACTGGGAACAGACATTAAGGTTTCAAAAGTCTCAGAATCATTTCCAGTTTGCTTTCTCTGTTTTCTTACTGTAGATTGAGATGTGAGTTCTCAGAAACAACTCAAATGTCATGTCTTCCCTGCCTGATGATGCTGTATTCCGATTCTTATTGAGCTCTAAGTCCCAAATAAACCCTTCCTTCTGTAAGTTGTCTTGGTCTTGGTTTGTTATCATAACAGTAGAAAAGAAAATAAGACACCTTCCTAGAATTTCATACCTAATGCCACATCAATAGTTCATAGAGCAGAACTGTTAGCATTCATGGGTGAGTTCTGCAGCCATATTCTGGTATCTGGGTCACAGGCCTCACAGGATTCCCTGCTGTCCTCACTGAAGCCTTTATTCACCTTTATTCCAGTTTATGTGTTGCAGCATGCCCTGAAGTTCCTTCTTTTCTTCTCTAGTCAGAGACCAGGCTCTGTAGTGTAACTGACTGCCACTTAGAAAGACGCCTTTGTCCAGAGAAAATTATCTTGGCATGTCTATGAGCCTTACTCTTTGGCTTCCTCATATAAGAATGAACTAAGCTGGATGGTGGTGGCACACACCTTTAATCCCAGCACTTGGGAGGCAGAGCCAGGTGGATCTCTGTGAGTTTGAGGCCAGCCTGGGCTACAGAGTGAGTTTCAGGACAGGCACCAAAACTACATGGAGAAACCCTGTCTCGAAAAACCAATAATAATAATAATAATAATAATAATAATAATAATAATAATAACTAATCCTGCAAAGGGCCTGGTGCTCTACACATGACCGTGTTACTGCAAAGACTACAATAAATTATGCTTAAGTCTGGAATTTGTTGCTGCTTGCAACTGATACTTGAAAATTCTGAAGTCAGGCTATTGGGGTTTGTAGTTGGTACACATTACTTAAGCATAGGACTATGAAGACTGGATATGGCTTCAAATAGTAGGAAGAGAGAAACTTGAGACAAGTACAAGATAATTAGTCATACACTTTTGTTTTTGTAATCATGTCACTCTTCTCTCATTTGTTCTTAACAAACATGTAAAACAATTTAAAATTCCCCACGTAGTTTAAGAATTCCTTGAGAAATTATGCACATACCACATTGATATTATTTAGAAGTGAACAATCTAAAGGCTATTTATTAAAGAAAGGGTCTTATATTCTAGCCCTGAAGCTCTATGATTCCCTGTGTCATACTGACTAGCCACATACTCAGAACAATCCTCCTGCTTCACCCTTCTCTTTGCCAGGATTTTGGGCATGAGTCACCATAGCCAGCTTCCAAAGTTTATCTTAATTATGTGGGAAATGACTCACTCAGAAAGTAAGGTGGGAGAATCATTGATTTAAGGCCAGATTGGGTTATATAGATTGCCTGTGAATCAAAGCAAGAACATATACTGTAAGAACATAGTCAAACTAAAGTAGATATTTTAAAAGTATATTTCTATATTTGCCATAAAAATAGCAAATATTAACATGATTCCCATAAAACATAGATGCAAATTTTACTAATTCTCAATATGTAAATAAACTATAGTTATAAGATACATTGAATATTTATTATTAAAGAGAAAATATGCGTTTTATTCAATAATCTGTAATTATTATTTTCCAAATGGAAAAGTACTTATTATCTATCATAAATTAACTTTTATGCAAAATTGAAATATGTCCAGTTCTTTTCATTCTTCTGTGAACAAAACTATTCTTTTATTGTCTATACTTTTTTTTTCACTCGCAGATTATTAAGTAAAATAATATAAAGGACTTCTGTCCATTGATGACCATTTACTGTCCCTGATGTATAATTCTGAGTATCCTATAATGTTCAAAACTCTCAGAAAGTTTTAATTGTAAAAAAACTCCATGACCAAAAGGAACTTGGATGGGAAAATGTTTATTTCAGCCTCTAGTTCCACACCACACTCTACCCCTGAAGGAAGTCAGTCCATGTGTTCAAACAGGGCAGGAACCTAGAGGCAGAAGCTTAATCAGTGACCATGGAGGAGTGCTGCTTACTGGCTTGGTCCCTATGTCTTTCTCAGCCTGCTTTCTTATAGTACCACCTGTACTAGGGTGAGCCCACATATGTTCTGTGTGCACTGACCTGAATCACTATTGAAATTATACATTACAGACTTGCCTATATGTCAGTCTTATAGAAGATTTTTCTTGACTGAGAGTCCCTCTTCCTAAATGAATCTAACTTTTGTTAAGTTATTATGAAACTATCCAATACACAGTCTATAAGCTGAAGAAAGAAATAGATAAATTTTATTTTTCTATTAAACTGAGTATTTTCTTAGTTCAATCAGATAAGAAACAAATAATGTTTTGTGGAAAGTTCATCCTTTTTTAGAACTGAAGTTTGTTGAACCATGAAGTGTTTTCTAAACATTATATTTCACTGTATCTCCCATCAGGAAACGAAAGTGTCCTTTTCCATGTATGGAAGTCAACAACTAACATATTGCATTTGCCATGTGATTATTGCCATAGTTTCTGTTTTCAATTGAAAAATTTTGAATCTCTGAATGCCCAGGACACACTTGCAAAGTACATAGTGTGTCATTTTGTTTTAAAGTGAGAATTCCAAAAAATAAAGGAATTTGACACAGTCTCCTGAACCTCATGTAGAGAGATGATGACTGTTGATGCCAGAATTTCATGATTACAGCAGGAGAATTGGTCACTGACTCCCACAGTCCATTGCCTCTGAGTTCCTCTTATTTGGACAGTTGATTCTGCTAATTGTATGATAGTATGGTTTATATAAAAAACTGTCAATTTCTAACATAGATCTGAAGATTAGATGATTCTCATTGGCTTCTCTTTGCACATGCTAGGTTATACAGATTTAGAATTGGAATCAAGATATTATATGTTTTATTCTCCCATGAGATTATGTGAAGCTATTGCTCTGTCCACTGAGTTGGTCTAAACACAACTTAGGCTTTTTAAAATAGGGTACAAGTTTCTACATTCTCTACCTTGTTTTTCAAGAATGAAACTCATAAATGAACTTTTATTTATAGCTGTAATATTGCACAAATAGTAAGATGAATAATCTTTAAGTAAAGCATCTGTCATTTTTTTACCTCTCTCTTTTCTATCTCTCCTGTCTAACTATTTATCTATCTGTCTATCTATCTATGCATCATCTACCTATCTACCACCTATCTATTATCTATCATCATCCTCTATCGACTGTTTATCATAATCTATCCTCTATCTATCTATTATCTATAGAGGCAATTAATGAGGCAATTCCATGTAGTTTAACTGGTAATTAAAAGAGGTTTATTTCAGAGGTAACTTACAACCAATAAGAGGTCGGTTACAGGATCCAGGAGAAATGAGATGCAGTCCAGCATGATTCTCTGGAGAACTCTGACTTGGTCTGCAATCCAACATCCAGGATCACAAGGAGCCCAGAGAGCCCGCAAGTAGGCATCTCGGAAAGTCTCTTCTTGGCCATGCCCCAGAGGCAGGTGATAGGCAAGTGTGGCAGACCTGCTGTCTCACTGGAGGCAGTGCTTCAAGGACAAAGCTGGAACAGCTACCCACTGCATCTCCCCCTTTTGTCTAAATAAGAAAATTCTAACCTAATACAAAATTATATACAATAGGAATGATTATCAAATATTGTCCAGTAGGAATAAGGGGTAATGATCTATACAAGATGGAGCTACAAACAACAAGAACAATACGAAATGAGAGACACATACTAAAACCCAGAGAAGTCTGGAGCATAGGTAAATGGCATGTTACAGAGATCATTCCAAAAGAAGTCCTATCCTGAAAAACCTGAATCTAATATTTACTATGTTCTAGCTAAGGTACAAGAATATTGTAACTGTAACTGTTAGTTTTCAATCCCATCAAAGACCTGAGAAGGAATATAATAATAACTGAGAATAGTGAGAAGGACACAAGCAACTTTTGGGGGTCTTGTGAGAGTAGATAGAGACAGCTGGCAACCTGGACAGTCACCTAAAATTTTTCAGTATCGTTGGTGCATTCAAATTGGCTATAGGCTTAGAGTATCTGTTAGACCATTTTCAGAAGCAGGTATTTGCTTGACTATTGAAAGACTATCTTACCCAGTCTTGGCAGAGTTCAAATTCCTTTGCCTACTTTGTTATCTAAAGGATGGCGTCTTATAGGTATCAATTTAAAAGGCTGTTTCTTCTCAATACCCTTATAAGAAAAAGAAAAAGGAAGATTTGCCTTCATGGTGCCTCCTTATAACACTCAGCTGGTTAAGAGATGTTAATGGAGAGTTCTCTCACAGGGAATGTTAAATAGCCCAACCCTGTGTCAATATTTTGAATGACAGCCATTGGAAGCAATAGGTAATAAATTTCCTAAATCTATAATTTATCATTACATGGATAATATTTTACTAGCTGATACAAATGAAGATACCTTAGAAAGAATGTTTGAAGAAGTAAAGAAAATTTTGCCTTGTTGGGGATTACAAATTGCTCCTGAAAAGATACAAAGAGGAGATTCTATCAATTACTTAGGATATAAAATAGGTCTACAGAAAATTAGACCCCATAACGTTCAAATTAGGAGTGATCAAGTACGGACTCTTAATGACTTTCAAAGATTATTCAGAGGCATTTTCCATCTACGAACTATTGTTGGGGTAAAAAGTGATGAACTGAGTAGTTTGTTCAAAACCGTAGAAGGGGATAAGGACTTAAATAGTCCAAGAGAATTATCAGATGAAGCTGAGAGAGAATTGGCCTTGGTGGAAAAGAAAGTACAGGAAGGACATGTGGATCATGTAGATCCAAAGCTGGATTGCATTTTTGTTATTTTACCCTCTAGGCATTCTACTACAGGAATTTTAATGCAGAGGGAAGATGTTATATTGGAATGGCTATTTCTACCAAATAAACAGAGTAAAAAATTAAAAACTTATGTGGAAAAGATCTCTGACTTGATTTTAAAAGGAAAATTGAGACTTCGTCAATTAACAGGAATAGACCCAGCAGAAATTATAGTACCTTTAACTGAGGATGAAATTGACAAATTATGGGCAGAAAGTGAACCTTGGCAAAGAGCTTGAGTAATTTTATGGGAGAGATTAACAGCAAATATCCCCAAAATGATAGAATTCAACTTATAAAGAGAGCTGATTGGATTCTGCCTCGCATTGTTCTGGCAACACCCATATCTGGAGTTCCTACATTTTATACAGATGCAAACAAACAAGGAAACGCAGGTTACAAATCAGAAAATTTAAGTAAAGTGGTTCAAAGTCCTTATAATTCGGTTCAAAAATCGGAATTGTATGCTATTCTGTTGGTATTAATGAATTTTTCAGAACGTCTCAACATAGTTACTGACTCTCGGTATGCTGAAAGAGTGGTATTACATATTGAGACTGCAGAATTTATCTCTGATGAGTCAGAATTAACCTTGTTATTTATTCAGTTACAAGAAATAATCAGGAATAGGAAGAATCCTTTATATATAACTCACAACAGATCCCATACAGGCCTGCAAGGACCTCTAGCACAAGGTAACGATGAGATTGATCAGTTACTAATAGGAAATCTGCTAGAAGCCTCAGAATTTCATAAGAAACATCATATAAATAGCAAGGGTTTGAAGAAGGATTTCTCTATTACTTGTCAACAAGTCAAGGAAATTGTAAGAAAATGTCCTACTTGTTCCTTCTATAACCAAACTCTATTGCCCACAGGAAGCAATCCAAAAGGTATACAAAGAAACAAAATCTGGCAGATGGATGTGTTTCATTTCACAGAATTTGGAAGAATAAAGTATGTACACCATACCATTGAAACCTATTCAGGATTTTGGTGGGCAACTCCTGTGAGTTCTGAAAAACCTGATTCTGTGATTACACACCTACTAGAAGTTATGGCCATCATGTGAATACCTGTACAAATTAAGACTGATAATGCCCCCAGCATATGTCTTAAATAAAATGGGAGACATTTTTGCTTATTACAATATAAATCATGTTATAGGTATGCCACATAATCCCACAGGCCAAGCTGTCATGGAAAGATCTAATCAAACTTTAAAGGACTTGCAGGCATGTAGGGTTTTTTTCATTGTTTTGATTTTACTTTTTGTTGAAACAAAGGATAGAAGCTTGCAGGGTTTTTCTACTAGAGCATTGCAGATTTAAAAAAAAATCATACTGAAAAGAGTGATATTTCAAAACATCTTATCAGCCATTACTTTCTTTGCCTTATTTTAATTGCTTAATTGACCTGGAAGTACTGTCTTCTTAATAGGGGCAAAATCTGCATCTTACATGGTGTTTAATTGTCTAAGTTAAAAGAACAATGACAAAATACATAAAATTTGATAAATGGGATTAGTGAATGATTATATATTCATGAATATGTAAATGGAATGACTAGATAAATCCTTCTATTTCATATTACTTGGAAAACCCACACAATATTATTTTCTACTGGTAACTTTTAAATTACTATTTAAAAAAAACCCCAGGGATATGAATAAGAACTATGAAAAAAAACAATGGATTCTTTGTGTGTGTGGATACAATCTTTATTTAATGAAGGGATTTTTTCTTAACTCTGTGAACTATTTCTTATAAAAGGACAGGTTTGTATGCTTTTAATCATGAGTTAGTCTTTTATGTGTTATATTTGGAGAACATGTAAAATTCTTGTAGAAAATATCTTGAATATAACCAATTCAAACTAGGGCAGCGATTAAACAGAACTCCTTCCAAATATTGTCCCAAGTGCTTAAGAACCAGGATGAACTGAATGTCTGTTTTCTCTGACCAACACAAGAACTCATGGCATTGGCCAACTGGTGGAGATTTTGAGAGTTTAAGTACCTTCACCACAAGGATAAGGACCTGAGTGTGGATGCATAGCTTCCGTTTGAAAACCAGGTATGGTAAGTCTTGTCTGCAATTGAGAACTGAGGGGAAGAGTTGGAAAAAGAACAGACATATCCCTGTAGCTCATTGACCAGCCACCATAATCTTATCAATGACCTCTAAGGCTCCTGGATGAATTCTGTCTTACAAAGTAAAGTGGAAGTGATTTGGGAAGATACCCAATGCTAAGTTTGACCTCCAAACATTCACATATACACATTTGCATGCACACATTTATACATACAAACATTCAGACAACACACAAACAGACACACATGCACATAGACATAATAACAAATAATTTCTAAAAAAATATACAGCCTTTATCAGTCTAAAACATGAAATGAGAAGGTGCATTGAACACAGAATGTTCTTTTTTCTTAATCGTCATATATACTTACATACGAACCAATTACGTTTTCTTCAGCATTGAGCTATGTGACTGTATTCATTACCGTAAGTGATTGTCACAAAACTTAATCTTAAATTAAGTGAGAATTAAATAGTTTCTCATTTAACTCAAAGCACAGAAACAGGATATATGATATCTATGATTTGGCAAGAACTATAACAGACAGTATATTTGAAAATGACACATTTCTTGATGAGATTGTGTAAATGCATCCCTTTGAAATATACTTCAAAATTATTTAACAATATGAGAGAATTAAGAGATTGGAATAAGTCATAAAAGATTCATAACCATAGTCTTTCTAATATTTGGACTTAGGAACATTAAATTTGTTGTTTATAAATTACTCTTCCAAAATTATTTTGTTATAGCAGGTGAAATATCCTAAGAACCTACAATATAACCTCTGCACCAAAATTTAGCTTTTTTTAAAATATATAATCTGACAATTTATTCCATTTTTTGTTTTGGATTGTTGAGACAGTCTCAGGTAGACAACGCTTGCTTTGGACTTGTTTTGTAATCAAGGTGTGATTCATTTTTTTATTAATTAATTTATTTTACATCTTGACAGCACCCTCCCCTCCTTCCTCTTCTCTCACCCCCTCCTCATTCTGCACCATCCCCAGTTCATTTCCCTCCTTAATTTCTCGAAAAGGGCCAGGCCTCCCATGGGATTTAGCAAAGCATGGCCATTTCAAGTTGCCATAAGACCAAGCACCACCCCCCTGTATTCAGGCGGGGCAAGGAAATTCAGCATTAGTAATGGGTTCCCAAGAGCCAGCCAAAGCACTAAGGACAGTCCCTGATCCCATTACCTGGAGTCTCACAAATAGACTAAGTTACGCAATTGTCTCATATCGGCAGAGGGCCTAGGCCAGTCTCATGAAGGCTTCCTCTTTGTTGGTTCAGACTCTGAATTTCCATGAGCCAGGCTGCCACTTCTGTGGGTTTTCCTCTGATGTCCCTGACCCCCCTCGCTCCTATAATCCCTACTTTTCTCCTCAGCTGGACTCTGAGTTAGGCCCAATGTTTAGCGTTGTGTCTCTGCCTCTGCCTTCAGCAGTCACTGGATGAAGGCTCTCTGATGACAAACTGGGTAGTCATCAATCTGATTATAAGGGATGGCCAGTTAAAGCTATGCATCCTCTGCTGTCAGGAGTCTTTCTGGGGCCTTCCTTGTAGACTCATGGAAGTTTCCGCCAAGGTTGATTTCTACACACAGTTCTACCTCCTATGTGCTAGGATTACAGGAATGAGACATTATCTGAGAGCTTTTAATATGAGCAAGATTTTGCGGTAACATGTTATATAAAAGGAATAGAAAGGTAAATATTTTCTTTTATGATATTATTCAAAGTCTGATTTTTATTATTTTAAAGAACTCCTTCTTGATATTCCATTATGCTTTATTTGTGAAGCTGTACAACTATTAAGTATTTCTCCCAAGTACAGAGTACTTTCAAGGTCCTTTACAGACCAGATATGCAAGGAGAGGTATTTCAGAGCTGTATGTAGTAGCAAATCAATTCATATTTGAATTTTTGGCACTAAATTGCTTTCTCTCAGCATTCTTTCAGCAATATTTTGCATAGTTTTATAGATAAATTTCTAAATGATCTTAATAAATAAAAAAAAAAAAAAACCATGGAACCAGAAATTTGGGTTAAAGCTCTAGAGAAAGATCAGAGGAATAGGACAAACCAGGAGCTAACCTCACCTCCCCAACTCCACACCTTCTAAGGAGAGCTCTTCCTGTAGACTCATGTTTATAAGCCTTTTTCTCTGTTCTCTCATTGGCTCTTTTAGCCCAGCTACATTCCTTTCTCTTCCTACACATTTCTGTCACTGTCTGTCTATACAGACCTCCAGACCTCTATGGTTGGTACTGGGATTAAAAGTGTGTGTTACCACTCTTGGCTCTGTTCTCTAGTGTGGCCTTGAACACACAGAGATCCTGCCTACCGAGTGATAGATAGGATTAAGGGTATGTGCTTCTACTGCGTGACTTTTTTGTTTACTTATAATGGCTTGCTATTTCCTCTGATCTCCAGTCAAACTTTATTTATTAAAGCACAAATAAAATATCACCAAATTTCAACACAAATAAAATATCACCACATAGTGATTTGGCATCAATGTTGGAATTGAATATGTAAATTTAATTTTTTTCCCCAAATTCATTCCTTTTTCACATGTGGCTAGCGGGAATAGGAATGGATGGAAGCAGGACCACTTCTATCTGAGAGCTAAATTGCTACAGAAAGTCAACAGGAATACAGCCGAGGGAATGGGACTCCAGGGGTTTCAAAATTCTCCACTGCATTGAAGAGAGTGGGGCTGTCTTTCAATAAGATCAATACATGTAACTTGTGTAGAACAGCAATCAGTAATGTGAAAGCTGCTCTAGGAATCCCACAGCAATCTGTTTCAGTGTCTAACAGGGGTTTAGTGGAAATTCAAAGCAGCTAAGCTCATGAACAATGATATTTCTAAGATGTTGCTGGACAAAATTTATAGGCAAATTTAAAAGTACATGTATTTTCTGTTCAACCTACAGTATGTGTGACATTGTGACCAGTAGCATTAACAATATCATTAATGTGTGAGAATATAGTTGAGGGATTGAAAACTATTTAGAACAGAAGAAAATGATCAAACTTTGCTCAAGACACTACAAAGTAATGAAAGATAATGTGTGTTTGTGATGAATGGTTTGATAGAACACAAGCTTTTAAAGATGAATTTTAAAATTTCATCCTCATTAATCTGCATTTTTTCCTCCATGAGCTAGAGAAAGTAAGATGATTAATTGACATTGAACTTTGTGTCTTTACTTCAGATATCACAGTTAACAGTCAAGCCTATTTTGAAAATTGGGAAGTGAAGACATTTAATGAGCAATGTTCCATAGTGAATATTACATATATTGTTCCAACAATTATTGTTTTAATATTTTGAAAAAAAGGCAAAAAGTAATTCACTATTATTTTAGGACAAACCCAGGTTATTGATTCAATGCTTCTGTTAGTATTTTATGTGGAAATGTTGCCAGAATGTTTGGCTTTTAAACAGCTGTGTTCTAAATATTCTGCATGGATTATTAGAGTTTAATCTAACAACAAATCAAAGAGCTTTGAGGTCACTAGGAATACCCTGACTAGACATGAGAGAAGATGGTCCTCATGCCTGAATTTGGGATTTTTCATAGATAATTTATGGCTTTCAGGAGAAGAGTGTCAGTCCAACTGGTATAAGTTCATTTAAACTGTATGGGAACATATATAGGAAGACAGTTACATGTGCTATGTAAGCATAGTTCTATATAAGTTTGGGGAAATAAAAAAAATATGATTATTTACATCTTTCTCAAAAACCTTAGTATTACTTCTCTTTTCTTCATCCCTCCTCTGTGCTGAACTTCCACCATCCTCCACAAATTAAACTCTCCAGGTTTTTATTTCCCCTTTCATATCATTATATCATGTTCTTCCCAAGTCTGAGACCCCGCTCCACCAATGATACCTTTTTACTTTTCTGATTTCTGTGGTTGTTCTACCTTATATTCTCACATCTGAGATATAGAGCTGGAAATCATGGATGATAGAGTACATGTGGTACTAGCCTTTCTGGGTCTGGGTTATCTCAGTCAGAATAATATTCTCCAGTTGCATCTACCTTCCTGCAAATTTCATGATTTCACTTTTCTTTACAGTTGAATAGAATTTCATAGAGTGTATAAACCACATACTAATCATCTATTCATCCTCTAAGGGAAATTTAGGTTCTTTTTTCCTCCTAGATCATGTGAACAGAGAAGCAATGAGCATGGCTAAGTGAATATCTTTGGAATAGAATGTTGAGTACTCTGGGCATATGCCAAAGATGGTATAGATGGATCATGTGATAGATTTATTTAAAGCTTCTTGAGGGTTGTCTATATGGATTCCCAGAACAACTAAAGAATTCAGCTCTAGAGGTCATGTCTTCATTTTTTTCCTGGATATTAGCCATCTATTAGTAGTGTTATTACCATTTGAATAGGAGAAAAATCAGACTTTATTAAAAATTGCTTGTTGTTTTTGCTGAAATTTGGTGATTTAGTCAAAAAGCTATACTGTCTCTTTGTCATGGTCTTGATTTCAATTTTATTCATACTCACTAATGAGATGAAAGAGATTCAAAACAATGCCGGTAAGATCCCTCATTGCTAAGCACATATACCACCTGACATCCTGAATTTGATTCTCAGAACTTAGGTGGACAGAAGATGAGAATGAATTCCCTTTATTTGTTCTCTGACTTCCATATACCTTCCCTGACATACCAGTGTGTGTACACAAACAAACACACACACACATTTAATAAAATGGATTATTCTCTACAACAGTAATCAAGAGTCCAGATCAAACATAGTTAATTTGCTCTACCAAAAAACTTTATATATTTTATGTTTTCATAGTACACCATATGCATAAATTATTTGATATAAGCATACTAATAAAACGTTCATTCAAATACTATGTTCAGAAATATTATGTATGTGTCTAGAGATTTCAGAAATTAGAAGAAGCATTAACTTAATCCACAGATTCTAGCACAGGAGAACAAAGCAATTTCTACACAGGTAAATTGAAGAGATGGAACAATTACATGACTCATGTAGGTTAAATGAATTTCTCTGTCATATATTTAGACATAATGGGAATTGTGGAAGACAAAAATTGGATATTTTGTATAATTTGTCAAAAATACTAACATCTAAATCAAATAAATTTAGTTTTAGTTAACAGTCAGAGATTTTTCATTGAACATGCAACTGTCAGATAAAATTGACTTATAATTCCAAAGTATGTTTGCTAAGTATAGAACACTTTAAGTGAAATAGACATAGCTATACTAATTGTAAGTCAGGAGCCTGTGAAGATTGTCAGGAAGCTATGCGCCTATTGTTCTTTTAATGTTTATGCAAATTTATATTCCCTAAACTAATATTTTCCATAATTGATTCTTCTTTATTATTTATCTTATTTTCCAATATGTTTTTAATTGAAATAGAATTACATTACTTTCTCTTTTCTTGTCTCTACATCCAGTCCCTCCAGCTGCCCTCCCATAATCTCTCCCAATACCCACTTCTCAAGTTAATACCTCTTTGTACTATTATATATATTCACATATACATATATAGAGAGCCCCACACATATATACGAAGATATATTTAAATATATATATGCATATATATATATATATATATATATATATATATATATATATATATGCAAGCCAATGAACTTATTTTTGTTGCGTGTGTTTATATGGATTCAGAACTGACCACTCTACATTAGACAACCAGTAAGAGGATCATCCCTGGGAAATGCTAAAACATAAAACATGTGGTAAGCATGTGTGACATTGGGAGGCACATTAATCATGAATGCAGAAATGGCAATAATTATTTATAATCCTTGGCTTTATGGTTTCCCTTTAAATGTTAATAGTATTTAATAATCCACTGTGGTTAGTAATATAACAACATAAAGCAGCTGTTAGCACTCTAAAGCCATGAAATAGTTCCTGCCTCTCAGCCGTCAGGAAGGAATGGATGCCCTCTCTGTGGGCTTTCTTTCATCTTTCTTCAAATACCAAACCCTTTCTTTTCCTTGTATTCACTCACAGTAGTAACCCATAAAATCTGTCCATTGTGAACAAATTCCTGAAGTCATAAATTAGATATAAGTAATTTTGGAAGACTACAAAGCCATAGTTACAAAGGGCCAGCATTTGGGCATGAAAAGTTCTTAAGTCATACTTGCTTTGTAAAAGAGATTCAGCATGACACTCTCATCAAATCTGAGAGATAATAATGAACTATAAGTGATGAACAACAGAAACTTTTAGTTGCGAAATCAATCTTTTCTTAGGAATTAAATTTCAATATCTTGACAGAATAGAATGTAATCTTATGGTAGATGTTTAGCAAACAAAGAAATGAAAATTATTCTAATTAGTAAACAGCAGAGATGAACAAGTTACAGAGAAAACAAGATAGAAGAAAAACATCAAACTAGAGAAAGGAAAAATGCTTCATAATAAAATGATAAACCAGCTTCTCTTTCCCAAAGCCTTTGTTCATTTCACGTAGTCCTGTAGAAAAGCCCTTTGGAGCTCTTTTGGTGTTTGAAGAGTCAATCTTCCTCTAAATCCAATGCTTCTACAGAAAAGAGCATTGAGCCTGGTCCACAGAGATTGTGGAGTAAATCCTTCTTTTTGCATCTTGACTTCAATCTTAGATATTTTCTCCTGAAATAGTTGCTTCTTATACATTTTTAAAGATCAAGATAAAACATTTGGCTTATTATATTAAGGGTAGCAGAATCTATTCCAGACGAAAGTCCACAGACTATTTTGTTAGTTTCGATAAAAGAGCAGAGCTGTTAATGAACTGTAGTGAGCTAGTAAATTGGAAATTGGGTTAAATTCAAATAACCTATCTATTTTTATCTTTCTTTCCCTGTCTGTGTGTGAACATCTATCTGTGCATATATATCTTTAATTAATTCTGTTTTTAATTTGATGTCAATAAGGTGAATTTACTCAACATGTGAAATTCAGATATGACTGTTTACAAACACATCTTACATAAATAAAGAGACCAAAGTCAACCTACTCTAAGTATTCAGAAATTGTATATTGTAATATACATTAATTGTATCACTCATTAATTGGCATGATAAAAATATGTCAACACCGTAATTTGATTGTTAGATATGTATCATGTTATCTTACATTTCATAGTCTATCCTTATATTGGAATGTTAATATGTTCCAATATATTCCCATGTACTTAGATTATTTAATGAGAATTATTTGTGCCCTAGAGTCATAAAATCATGTTTATGATTGTGTTACATGGTATTGATGTTATTTTTATGAGCATCACTGAGAAATCTTCACATCATCTGGTGAAAAATGAACTATTTCTTAATAACCTTCTTCTATAATACCAAATAAAATAATAAAACTGGTAAATAACAGAGTTTGTTGATAAAAAAAAAGTTTTCAAGACCTGTGAAGCTTTTTGAACTGCTAGAACAAAAGGAAATCATTAAATATGGATTTTCCTGTGGCCCTATGCTTAAAGACCCAAAAATATGATGAAAAAACTAGATTGGATACATACTTCAAGCACAGTGGTAATATATAAAGGCAGTCTTCAAAAGTCAATAATTTCTATGTAGCAAAACAAACATAGTGAGAAAAGTCCCAGGTAAACATGTCTACTTAGTATAATAGCAACTATCAATATTCTATAAAGATAAAGAAACTGAAACTGAAAATTTTAAAATATTGAGGAAAAAAAAGAATGAATTACAAGAAGATGTTCAGATTTCCCACATTTATAGGCAAGCTAGGTTTATATCAACTCATGGATAAATAAAATATGAATGATTGATATCCACAATTGGAAATGAATTCATGACAGTTTCAGAAATGTGGATGAAACAAGAAATAACTATGTTAATCAATATAAGCTAGACAGAAAAAGTTAAATAACACATGCTATCCTTCATATATGGAATTCATATTTAAATCAAATACATTTATAACATGAATGTTCAAAGAAGACCATGAAGGAAGGATGACTATTTGGGGAAGATGAAGATACAGACCAAAGATGAGAGGAGAATAGTTATGACAGTGAGAAGAGGAAGGATTGAAACCAAGTACAATGAGATATATGCATGAACATGCCATAATGGAATCCATCAATTTAATGCTAACTCAAAAATAAAATATATTTTCTATTGGATGCAATAACAAAAATTAGAACAACATAAAATTCAGCTATTCCATTCATGGTTACATATTTAAAAAAATCTAATAAGACAGTTCACTACATGCTGCCCACTGTAGCCAAGGTTTGGAATAAAGACAAAATAAAAAATGTCTGGGAAAAATATAACATAGAAATCATACAGAGAAGTATTGAAATGAGAAGGTTGTTCATTTCAGGGAAGGAGAGAGAAATAGAAAATCAATGAGATCAAAGTACATATTTTACTTGAAAAAAATGACATGAAATGTGTGATTTGCCCAATATGTATATTCTAATAAATTATATTTTAGATAATTTGACTATCATATTTCTATAATTATGGCATTAGAAAGTTGTATAACTCCCCAGTTTCTATCTAAGCACTGGATTCTCAAACAGACCTATTCCTGTGGGGAGTTTTTACAGCTAGATGGAAGAATTAAAATAATAGAAGGTCAATGGGAAAAAAACATAATCTCTAAGGCATAGCATATAAAGATGGGGATGCTTTAAAATTTTTCTCCATATTAAAGTGACCTGATTGTACTATGTATTTTATTTGAAGAAGAATGCTGCTCAGAGTATGTATAAACATGTGCATATGAGATGCTTGCTAGACACTTCCCTGAGTGAGATACCTTGGAGTTATGAACCTCAAGATACTCGTAGTCCTGAGATTAATGTAGGATGCCCCATTAGGATACAAGAGAAGCACATGTTGTAACTGTTATAATTTCCATGTTAAAATATGTATAAACTTTTCAATACTTAATATATAAACTGGCTTTGATGTCCCTAAAAATCTGGCAGGGAATCATGCGTAAAAAGCAGGTCTTACAGCTATGTGGGTGAAGGGAACTTCACCAAGGTTTTATAGCAGTAGTGACATTTTCACTTCTAATCTGCATGGTAATACTTCTTTTAAACTAAACTCAGCCATCTCCACAAAATTCAGGAATCACTTTAAACTTTCTTATATATAAAACTGTGGAGTAAAGTGCCAGTGATACATAAGTTAGAACAAACAACAGAAGAACTGACATTTCTACACTGAGACAATGAATATATAGTTGCTGTCGACACGAGGTTAACAACAATGTTTCCACTTACATTACTGAAGAATGTTATTCTGAGTTATTTTACAATGAGGAATCTAGACACACAAATCACACAAAAATTGGAAAACATTTAAACTCTTTTCTTTAATTTTATCTCAGCTTTGAAAGTGAATATTTGTATTCATACTTTCCTTGATATGTCTAGAAGTAAAATAAATTTAAACATATTGGCACAGAGTGTTCAATTTTTGTGGTAGAAAAAAATGCTCAAAGTAGTTTGAAGACACAAACATTTACGGGCTCCATGGTTTGGCACAGATAATCAGGGGCCTTTCAACAAAAAGGAAATGACAAATGGATGAGAGGCAAAGGCATTGCCTGGAAACACAGGTTCAGACTGTTTCCAGTAATTCACAAATATAAAAGTGAGAAAACGAATATATTTCTTTTGTGGGTATTTATGAGAAGATAGGATGATGCTGACAGAAATAAAATAGAGGTCATTCCTGGTAGAAGGAAGACATTCTAGATTCAATGACGTGTGTTATTTGTTAATCAATGATGGTAGCACATAATCCAAAGACCTGTTATCTTATCGACTATCATAGGTACATTATTTACTCTAGTGCCTATCATTTTCCAATTACTGAATGAAATTGTTCTTTGGAAGATTCCATGATCAGTGGTAGTAGGTTCTTTTCTGGATTGTAAAGCCACTTCAGAGATGCTGCCATATTTTCCTGGCCTCAGTGGATGACTGTGGCCAAAGCTGCAACCACACTTATCTTGGCAAGCGTCGGCAGTCCCCCCACTTGTGTGTGTGTGTGTGTGTGTGTGTGTGTGTCCTGCTTGTCTATTTTGGACAGCATACTCTCAGCAGTTGATGTGAGGGCCCTTTCCTGCCTAGTGGATAACTTTTGCCACAATGAAAGTTAACTCCATGTGGAGATTCTTCAGTGACCATATCTTCTCTGACATCGAGTGGTGCTGCCAGGAGCAGATATGTCTTATAGTCATAAAAAAAAAGAAAAATTCTATGTTAATAAAACATCTTAAATGCCATATTCTGTAGATCTCTGAAGGTTTTGAAGATGACCTATCTATCTGAAATACATGCATTTACTGTTTATTTAAGTAATATTTTATCCTTCTGTGGTCTTTTTTTTGTGATTTGTAGTATTTATTGATTTACATACATTTGTCTCTCCCTGAATTCTTTTTTTAAATATTTTTATTTTATAATTAGCTTCATTTCACATTTCAGCCATGGATTCCCCTGTTCTCCCTCCTTCTAGCCGCAGCCCTCCCCCCCAATCCACTCCCCATTCCCACCTCCTTCAAGGCAAGGTCTCCCCTGAGGAGTCACCTTCTGTGGTCTTTGATGCAGTTATAATTTTCCTTGGTTATGATAAAAGATAAATTATATATGAAACTTTAGACTTACAAATATAGGATAGATAGAATATTTTCTTTAATTTTGCCAGATACAAATAGGCTAGATATTGTAACTGTAATTCTTTATTGATAACTGTTCTATTATAAGTAATCTTACTATGTTAAAGTTAAAATCTTCCTTTTTGATTAGACAGAAAAGGGAAAGTGTGGTATTGTGTTCCCCGAAATATTGTGCATGCTAATAAACTTATCTGGGGTCAGAGACAGAACAGCCACAATATTAAACATAAAGGATAGGCAGTGGTAGCACACACCTTTAATCCTAGCATTCCAGAGGCAGAAATCCATCTGTTCAAGGATATAGCCAAGCATGGTGACTCACGCCTTTAATCCCAGAAAGCGAGCCTTTAATCCCAGGGAGTGATGACAGAAAGCAGAAAGGTATACAAGGCATGAGGACCAGAAACTAGAATCATTTGGCTGGTTAAGCATTTGGCTGGTTAAGCTTTCAGGCTTCTAGCAGTACAGTTCAGCTGAGAGTCATTCAGATATGAGGACACAGAGGTTTCCAGTCTGAGGAAACAAGACCAGCTGAGAAGTTGGCCAGGTGAAGTTAGCTGTGGCTTGTTCTAGTTCTCTGACCATCCAGCATTTCACTCCAATAACTGGCCCCGGGTTTGATTTTATTAATAAGACTCTCTAAGATTCCTGCTACAGAACAGTACTGTGGATGTCATTCTGTATGCTGTGAATATGTGTTGCTCTGATTGGTTGATAAATAAATGCTGATTGGACAGTAGCCAGGCAGTATGTATAGGTGGGATAAACTGACAAGAAAAATTCTGGGAAGAGGAAGAGCAGAGTCAGGAATCTCCAGGCAGACACAGAGGAAGCAAGATGACAAGGCAGAACTGAGGAAAGTTACCAAGCCACGTGGCTAAACAAAAATAAGTATTATGGGTTGATTTAAGTGTAAAAGCTGGTCAGTAATAAGCCTGAGCTAATGCCAGAGCAGTTATAATTAATATAAGCCTCTGTGTGATTATTTTATAAGCAACTGAGGGACCACAGGCCAGGCAAGACACCAAAAAATTTCCAACTACAAAGATCAAATATTCTGCACATTGAATGAAAAATATGCATGTTTAAAAGATCATAGTAGTTCTTAAATACAGTATGTAGTCTCTGGTAACTTTTAAAATTAATTTTCATAGAATATATTTTATCATTCTCATCCTTTCTCCTACTCCTCCAAGATCATCTTTACCTCCCTACTCATCCAATTCCTCGTTCTTGCTCATAAACAATAAGAAAAACCCAGAACAAGCAATGAATATAAACAATAGGACAAAAATACCCAAAATAAAATATGAAAAAAAAGCCTCCTAAAAATATTGAGTACGTTTTGGTTTGGTCAGTTACTGCTGGGCATGGGACTTGCTATGGAGTGTGGTTGATATACCCAGGGACATTTCATTAAAGGAAGTTGCTTTTTCCTTTCCCAACAGGCATCAATTACGAATGGCTTCCTAGTTAGAGGTGAGAATTTGTGTTCACTTGCCCATCTCACTGCTCAGGTTTTGCCCAGCTTCAACTTGTGCAGAGGTATGTCTCTGGTTACTCTTAAGCCACTGCATTTCACATTTTGATTGAAAAACTTAATGCAAGATATTACACATTGATCATGTTAATGTATTATTCTAATGTGTTCTTTCATTAAAATCTGGTATGATGTTAAAGAATTTATGATAACATATAAACTATACTACTGATGTTTTCTATTTTCATGTCCTTTAAAATTTGTCTATTACATTTGAAGTAACTTTAATTATCAGTTAATGGTAAAATTATTTGTTTGGTCTTTAAGATTCAATATTTCACTGTCTAAGATATTAATTGGCTTTAGAGTTAGGACTTTCAGAATACTTTTAATATAATATTATTAAAATAATAAATTAATTTTAATTATAATTTAATTAAATTGAATGGGAATTTACCAAGAAAAAAATTACTCAAAATAGGCATTCCCTTTTTATATACCCATAAAATTGATAAGGGATACAAGTCCATTTTCTTTCTATATATAAACATATTATTATAAAATTAAAACTTAAACTGCTTTTTCTGGCAAGGTTAATTTCTAATTTCATTATAAAAATATGTTACTGAACATTAAAAAGCTAAGCCACGTTTAGTTTAAATAATAATATGCCATGGTGCAGGGCTAAATGAGGCAGTAATTGAAGAGATAGTATATGAGATAATTATACCATTTGTGCTAATACCTACAATTTCCTGCAAGTGGTCTCCTCCTTGTTTTTGTCTTTCAGGATACATTGTGTTTCTTGCTGAATATTCTCATAATTCTGGTACGACTGTGATCTAAATACATTGTGGTTAAATAAACCTAACCAGTCTAACTGGGTAATGTCCAAGCTTCTCAGTTTTAAATTTCTAAAATTATAGTGTAAACAACTTACCATAGACTGTAGTTGTTCTCCAAAGAAATTTTCTGTGTGTGTGTGTGTGTGTGTGTATGTGTGTGTTGTGTGTATGTGTCTAAAACATGAACCAATCTCAAATTTTCTACTCTTCCAGTCAATGCATGCATACAAATCTCCCCACCCCCAAATATCATACAGTTGCTCTGTCACAATTACCTTTAGTCTCTTTTCTCAGAGCTCTGGACCATATGGCTCTCCACCTCTCTTCTTCTGTTTGGTACAGTTTCTTCTCATTATCCAAAGCTAATTATCCCACTTAGTCTTTTCCACTCTTCTCCTCTGCATTTTGAGGACTTAGTAGTGAATACTTACTTTGAACTTCCAATTTTTTTCTTGTATGAAGGAATTTTAGGGAAGTGGCCAATACTGCCAGAGGAGGAAAATCTTCATCCAATTAAATGATGTTCATGATATTTCTTCAAAGTTATTTACTCATTTTTTTTTTTTTTTTTTTTTTTTTAGTAGACTCTTCAAATGAATGTACTAAAATCCACTGAAACTGCTAGGTCAGGGTGACTCCCTCTTTTTGGGTAATCTATAGCAACTTTTATTCATTAAAATTCTAAATTCTCCAACAGTTCCATTCAAGTCTACTATCACTGTTAAAAATATATCTTTGAACTTACCATGCACAAGAATGTGCACCGCTCAACACAGGATGATGAACCTTTTCCATACCAATATGTCCCATTTTTGTCAATAAAATCCTTTGCATTATTTTTTCTAATAAGAAGCCTTCTTTGCTGGTAAGACACTGCCCTGAAATTCTTTCCTGTAGCTTGAGTTTTCCTGCCTTGTCCACAGTCAGGACAAATCTTTGTCACCCGCCAGTCCCACAGCCGCTCAGACCCAACCAAGTAAACACAGAGACTTACATTGCTTACAAACTGTATGGCTGTGGCAGACTTCTTGCTAACTGTTCTTATATCTTAAACTAATCCATTTCTATAAATCTATACCTTGCCACGTGACTCGTGGCTTACCGGCATCTTCACATGCTGCTAGTCATAGCGGCGGCTGGCAGTGTCTCTGACTCAGCCTTCCACTTCCCAGAATTCTTCTCCTCCTTATCCCGCCTATACTTACTCCTGCCTGACTACTGGCCAATCAGTGTTTTATTTACTAACCAATCAGAGCAACACATTTGCCATACAGAGCATCCCACAGCACTCTCCTCTATACTTCACTTGCTATATGCCATGAAGACTTTTTTCACTTTTTCATTACTTGTCTTGGCTGATCATCTGTCCACCTACTGCTGAACTATTTTCATTTGATTACATTATCATTTTGTGCTTTGCATATTTTCTTTCATTGGAACCAACTAAAAAAAATATAATTCTCACAAAAACAAAGTAAATAAACCTAAATACAATCTATAAGTTTTTAATTACATGAAAAATTCAATCAATCTAAGGTCTACTAGCATTTACCATTATCCACTAAATCAATGTGATCAATAACCTTTGACTCTGAAATTTGATCTCAAATGAGCACTAACTAGTCATGATTCCTAGGGAATTCTGATGACTTGTGGATACTTTACAAGGAATATGGGCTTGATTATTATCTCTGTCAAACTAAATTATTGTAGCTTTTTCTAGGAGTTCAAATTTTATTTCTTGAGTTTTCTTTCTCCTACAATATATTGATTTTATATTATCCTTGTGACTCTTTTCGTTAATTCTTGTTTTCATACTTGCCAAACAATAGTGTTTATACATTTAAAACAGTTGTTGCAGTCTTTAAAATAGTACTTAAAGAAAGCATTTCACTTTTGTGTAAGTGAGACTAGTTTCAGCTATTTTCCCACATCCTGGAAATTTTTTTGGGGGGGTTCTTTTTTGTTTGTTTGTTTCTTTGTTTGTTGTGCTTTTTTTTTTTTTTTTGGAAGTGTTTCCCTATGTATCCTGGGCTATCCTTGAACTCACTGTGTAGACCTGGCTGTCCTAGAACTCACAGAGGTCCACCTGCCTCTGCCTCTGAGTGCTGGGATTCTTAAATCACAGACTAAGTTAACTTCATTTTTTGAAATCAAATATTAAATTCTTTGAAAGTTTCATAAATTTATATGTAGATCTGATTAAGCCATAGTGATGATACTTTTGTGTTCTTCTGGTGAAAATAGAATTTCTTTCAAATTAATTCTGTTTTTCTAACTTCCTCACACACTGGAACCAATTTTCTCTCTTTACAAACTTGAAGCAGAGCCGGGCGGTGGTGGCGCACGCCTTTAATCCCAGCACTCGGGAGGCAGAACCGGGCGGATCTCTGTTAGTTTGAGACCAGCCTGGTCTATAGAGTAAGATCCAGGACAGGCACCGAAACTACACAGAGAAACCCTATCCCCCCAAAAAAAACAAACAAAGAAACAAAAAACCCCACAAACATACAAAAAAACTTGAAGCAGTGACAAAACAAAATTTTAAAAAAAATATTGAAATAATTTCATAAGGAGAGTCAAAAGAAAGTTAAACAGAGGAAAAGGAATAAATACTCTTAGATGGGGAACAATATTAAGGACAATTAGATCAAATGAGCTATAGAAATAACATGAATTTCGTGATTTCCAGAGAAGACATTTATGAGAAATGACTATGGAGATGCAAGTGGTCTTATATGTAAAGAAACACAATCAGCTTCTCCCAATGAAACATTTGCAGTGTCCAAAGACATGTCAGACAGAAGATCAGTCAATAAAAGGAGTAGAGAAGCAAATAATCTCAAAATATGGGAGCCAGAAACTCATCCTCAAGTGATTAAATAGCTTCAATATGAACAGTTTCTAAACAGCCAGCAAAGACTAGCATAAAGCTGTTAAGTAGGACATGAAAAACCTCAGGCTCTCACATGGTTTCATATCCCACTTTCTGACAAAATAAAGAAGCCAATGCCCCGTGGCCTGCATGGCTTAAACCACAGACACTTATTTTCTCAGTTTTGGAAGCTGAAGTTCAAGAAGAGGTGTCTCTGTTGATTTCTGATGAGTCTCTCTCCTTGGCTTGCAAATAACATCACCTCTCCATGTCCCAGGTTTCCTCTGTGTCATGGGGATAGGAAGAACTAAGTGTCACTTAGTTTATAAGACCTACACTGTTTATAAGACCAGGTCATTGGAAAGGTCCCACTCTTATGACCTCATTTAACCTAATTACTTGCTTAGAAACCCAACTCCAAACACAATCAGAAGTTAGAGTCTCAAAATGCATGTTGTTGGGAGAGGGTCCACATTTGATTCCATAGAACATAAAGACAAAAATTATCCTGTGGTTTGCTCTATTCTCTTTATTTTTATTTTCATTTTTATTCATGTGCATATGTGTGTGTGTCTGTGTGGGTATGCAAAAGGTTTGTGAATGTTTGCAGAGATCTGAAAAGGGTGCTGTACCTCTCAGTGGTGTAGTTACAGGAGGTTGTGTGTCAGCCAAATTGGTTGCTGAGAACCAAAGAGCAGCACGTGTTCTTTGTTGCTAAGCTGTCTCTCCAGATCCATTCTATCTTCTTTAAATAGAAACAAACATTTGTAAACGTATATCTATTAAAAATTGAAAATCTGATTTGATGAATTTCTACATAAACAGAACAAAGGAGTAGTAATATTAAACAGAGCTATCTAATGAATGGGTTACTTTCTGAATGATGCTGCCAGTCAATGATGCCTGATGATTGCCAGAGGCAAAGTTCACTGTTCCCACTGTAATAGCTCTCAAGAGATAGCATGGGATGCTTTAAAAGTACATGCATGACTACTGCTCCTTTGGAGTGCTCATGACATATTTTAAACTGGCAGGCAATATGCTGCTTATAGGCTGCAGCTATGTCTTGCAGTCCACAGGGTATCTTTTATATTATTGTTTCTCAAAGAATCTTTTGTTTTTCCTGGATTATGGCTTTAGAAAAGTCTCAGTATGACCTATTTTTATAGTGGACAGGAATTATTTTTGTTTTCTTAGTGTACATTCCTTATTCTAGTAAAGTATTCAGAAAAATCTTCAATACAAGTCTATACTGGTATGGGTATTTACAGTATGAATTATAAACCAATTAAAGTTTGAGAACGAAGAAATAACAGGGAGGTAAGTCTGTAATGGAGATTGCGTTTTTTTTTTTTTTTTTAATGTTGTTGTTAGCAGCTTCTTTTCATTGACTCCTTTTATTTCATTCAGGTTTAATTTACAATTGTGGTTTTCATTCCAGAACCCTACAAGTGAGCATGTGACTGACTCATCAAGAATAAGAATATTTTGTTAACGGCCCCTACTTATATGTTCATGGAAGGACACTAGCATGATACGTACTTCATATTCTTGAAACAGAGTTAGAATGTTAGTTCATTTTATGACATGGACAAATTTTTAACTCTCAAGAAAACATAAATTACAATCAGAGAACTACTGTGCTGGGAGTCTTCCTAAGGGTGATGGAAAGCTAAAAGAAAGCAAAACTTGTATGAAAGGTGGAAAGAGGAAAAATGGACCGAGTAAAAGAAAAGGGAGATAGAAATAGAGAGAAAAGTAAATCCAACCCCACTGGGCTGTTTTGATGTCAGATGAGTAGTGACAACACTGATTGTAAAGATGAAGATTCATCCAAACTATTGTCTGGCCATGTTTCTAGTTTGAATGAGGTTTTTCTCACAAACAGTAAGATAATTTAAATAATATTCACTCATCTACTAAGTAAAATGCAATGACTGCATTACAAAGTGAATGTAAAACTCTCTCTTGCTTATCAATAGCTACTTTAAAATGTCTAATCTTAACTCTGGCTCCATCTTTGATTTTTTAATGTTCCTTTATGTATTCTTACAGCAACTATAGTAATTTGCATACATAGTAGATCAAATAGTTTAACACTTTTTAAATATTAATTAGCTATTGAGTTCTTAAACATAAGTTATGTCATTCTGCATACCATATTTTATTTAAAACAACTTCTGTTACCTAGTTACTGAGTTAAAAATTAATTGCTATTGATTAGTTCACAAATAATATAAATTTATACATGAATAATTTTATACTTGGTTTGTAATTTTAATGAATTTTAATATTTTAACATTTAAAAGAAGTCTGTGACAAATTAATTTCACAGCAATTAATCCTTAATCTGCTAATTGACACTTGATAAGTGTGTTAATTGATATAAATAGCATGGTAACTTAGATGCTAAATGTCAAATGTGTGTTCCTTACAATTAAAATTTATTGATATTAAATTAATTACACATAAAGTCACTGCCATGTACTGTTAATTATATTAGATCTTTGTCTCAAAAATTCATTTACATTGAATATTTTCATTGAATTGTTAAGTAATGAAATAAATTTACAAGTTATTGGTTGGACTTTGAAGACAAACTTCCCTGTACAAGAGGAAAATGATGTACTATTCTCTATCAGGTTACAAGTTTGATATTTATTTCTATTCCTCACTATATAGAATTCTAACACTATATATATATATATATATATATATATATATATATATATATGCAATTTCAATGAAAATCAGCATCAATAGCAAAAGTGTAAAAACAAAGAATAGAACTACATACTATCTTCCAAAACTCTTGTGGTGGTATTGTGTTCCCCAAAATATTGTATACCTTAATAAACTTATCTGGGGTCAGAGAACAGAAAAGCCGCAAGATACTTAGGCTAGAAAATGTTAGCACACGCCTTTAATCCTAGCATTCCAGAGACAGAAATCCCTCTGGATTTCTGTGAGTTCAAGGCCGCATTTGAAACAGCCAGGCATGGTGACTCACGCCTTTCATCCCAGAAAGCAGCCTTTAATCCCAGGGAGTGGTGGTAGAAAGCAGAAAGGTTTATAAGGCAAGAGGACCAGAAACTAGAGCATTTTGGCTGGTTAAGCGTTCAGGATTTCGAGCAGCAGTTCAGCTGAGAGCCATTGGGATGAGGACACAGAAGCTTCCAGTCTGAGGAAACAAGACCAGCTGAGAAGTTGGCCAGGTGAGGTTAGCTGTGGCTTGTTCTGTCTCTCTGATCTTCCAGTGTTTAACCCAATACCTGGCTCAGGTTTGATTTTATTAATAAGAACTCTTTAAGATTCATGCTACAACTCTAACATGCCTTTCCTTTATTAATGCAGTTATAGTAACTCATTAATCAATTGGGGTTTTTTTTCATTTTACTTAATGTTTATGTGTATTTCTTTGAATTTGTGGTACCTCACATATGTGTGCACAGAAGAGTTTATGCATGTGTATGCACGTGCTTGCAGCAGTCACAGGAAAACCTCAGGCTGCCTTCTTTAAGAGATGCACTTCTTTTGGTTGGTGTTTAAAACAGGCCTTTTATTGGCTTGGAACTTTCCTATGTGGGCTAGGTTAGTAGCCAGTGAGCTCCAGGGATGTATCTCTCTTTGATAACCATCTCATCATCCTTGAGATTATAAACCCCCAACATCTCTAGTATTTTCTGTTTCCCCAGTGGATTCTGAGTGTCTGAAGTCAGAACCTTATGTTTGTTGGGCAAATGCTGTAATGACTGAGCCATTTCCCCAATCCTTAATTAACAAATTAAATATCATTGATAACTAAAGTTAGCATTTCATGTCCAATCCCACCTTCATGCTGGGATTGTGTCTTCTTGGACTTGTAGAGTTCTTTGCATGCTGTCACAACCACTGTGACCCACAGGTTCAGCAGCCCTGATGTGTCCATAGGATAGATTTTCCTTGTAGTCATCTGCTACCTCTGCTTCTCATAATCAACCCAATCCCTTTGATCAATGAACCCTGAGCCTGTGAAGGAGGGGCTATGATACTATTTTTCCATTTAGGCTGACATCTGACATCTTCTCTTCACTCACAGTGTGAGTCTTACTATTACAGAATCTCTGCATTATACAACGGACAACCATATGCTCCACAGCAACATCGAAGTGAAGAGTGTATGACACTAAAGTGAAATAGAGTTCATACAAGCTGCACTGTTTTATACTTAGAACCCTAATTTTGATAAGAATGCTAACCATTAAGAGAATACCTTTAAAAGTACAGAATTAAATGAATAAATATCCAGAACACACTGTGAGTAAAATTAAATTTAAAAGAATGAAGTATTGAAGATGTGAGTGCAATATATAGAATACACAAAAAATAAGGTAAATAACAACACAATTAAAGTAGCAGAAATGAGACGCTTGGAGCACTCTTCTTTAAAAACAAAAAGACTAATGTACTCAAGAAAACACTAGCAGACCAAATTGAAAAATTCATCTAAAATATTTTATGACCCAATTAGGATTTTAAATACATGCAGTAGACCTTGAATAAAGTAAAATGAATCAGGGTAATTGTAATGAAGAGAACACAAAGTATGATTGTCTGAATAAACATGAAATAACTCTGGACAAAGTTGATTATGCTCTTGACATAATCTTGACAAAGTGCTCTCTATGGTGAAAATAGTCAGCACACCAGGAATAGAGGGAACTCTTTTAACACAATAAATGGCATTTGTATACAATGCTCACCTAGATTCATACCCATAATAGACTGACAACTGTCACCCCAAGAATAATGACTGAGCTCTCGTTAAATCAGGCTTGTAGCTTGTATTAGGAAGGGTCAAACACAAAAAGGAATGAGACAGAAATGTTACAAAAGGTGCATTTAGTTCGTGAAATGAAGTGGAACTAATGAATTTTCCCCTTCTACTTTAGCATATCAACTAAAATTATAATTTTTTCAGCCCTGTTATGCACCTATTTCTAGAAGAGGCTGTTTCACAGCATGCTTCCTGGCATTCTGACACATTCCTCTCCAGGCATCTAAACCAGAACAGCTCCATGATTCTCTGCAAGAAGAAATTTCTGAAAGCACATACACACAAGCAACAAACACAAACTCAGCAGATTATATACATACTCGTTCATACATAGACACATATACACACATGAATATGTAACAATACTAATCAAAGAAAAAGAGGCAATCAACCTGAGACAGTCAAGGCTATTGGAAGGGCTTGAGCGAGCGTGGCAGGAAGAGGTTGTGGGGAGGGAACTGATATAATTCTATTTCAGGTGAAATATTTTTAAAATTACAAAATAATTGTTTTTCAATACATTCCACTGTGTACAGTGGAATTTTGATATTGTTTTAACAATTATAAGATGTCCAATTTTAGCTTGGTCATAATGTACTACATTTTATTTTAATTTTAGGTATACACTTATAGTAGACATGATATTAAAACAATAGAATGAGTAAGGAGAGGATGAATTAACATATAGCAATTTCTTGCTTTTTCCCTGAGAATATTTATGTTCCAATGCAATGCACTCTGTGCAAATGAGACTCAGGAGTGTATTGGTAGGTGACTTTTAAATTAACATTAGATTATCTTCAAGTAACATTCATAGAGAGCTCATTGAACAGTAAGTTCATTTAAAAATTATGTCATTGTTTGTCCCTAATATGTCAGGTACAATGAAGAATGATAAATATAAAACAGAAGAAAGTGCTTTCATCTCAGTGGATCATCTCTTCGAATGTTGGTTTCCAGATACATGGTAAGATGTTCCCAGACACAAATAAGGTATTTATTTTAAAGTGGCAACTGATAGTTTCTACTTGATATTTTGTTGTTTAAAATGCCATTAATTTAAATAAACACATTAATATGACTGTGTGGTGATATTTTATTTGTGCTGTAACAAATCAAGCTTGCCTGGGGATCAGAGGAAAAAGTAAGCGTTATATTAAACATACCAGTCAGCCAGTGGTAGCACACACCTTTAATCCTAGCATTGGGGAGATTCATTGGGTCTTTGTGAGTTCAAGGCCACACTGGGAAGAGAGCCAGTCATGGTGGCACACACCTTTAATCCCCGCGCTAGTTAACCATAAAGGTTTGGAGGTCTGTAGAAACAGACAGGAAGTGATAGAGCTGGGCAGAAAGAGGAAGTGTTATATCTGGGTGGAGAGAGAAAGTAAGATGGCAGGGCACAGAAAGATATACAGATGTGAGTATACAGGAAGTAGCTCTCCCAGAAGCTGAGAATTTCAGTCAGAGGATTTATGGAGTTGGTGAGGTAATATCTGGTGGCTGTGGCCTGTCCTATCCTTCTGATCTTTCAGCTTACGCCCCAATATTGGGCTCCAGGTTTTTTTATTAATAAGACCATTTAGCAATTAGTGTTACATAACTGTTTTTATTGAATGTTGTTTGGGGGTATAATGTAAATATAAATTAAAAGGTAAAGAATCAAAATCTTCAGAAATGAATTAGAAGAGTCAACTCTTCAAATATAGAAAATTTTATAATTATATACTATCTCTAAAAATTACAATTTTCAGGATGAAACATGTACAGTAATCCAAACTTGCTTATAAAACTGAATTAACAATTTTGTCATTGATTTAAAAATGAATCCATTTATCTTTGGCTCCTGAGGTTGGCATCAAAAGCATTTTTTACATAGACAATACTTGGGTGTTTCATTCTGAATAAATGTAGCCTGACTTCAAGTAACATATCAAATTTCTAACTATAACATTACAAGGACATGATGTATAATGAAAGATCAGCTGAAATAAAAAATCTCCACCTTCCCATGTATCTCTAGCATGTCATCACGTCATCGCCATCACTTACTGGCTGTGTTACTGTCTAATTTTCAAATTCATTTCAGCTCTCATTGATTTGCATTTATTCTCACTCATGGAAATATGTTTGATTAAATATTCTGAAGACTATCCAACTACAAATGCTTAGAAATGCTGAATACATTTTATTTTTTAAGAGTGATATTTATTTATTTATTATATGATTAAGAGATTTTCTGTTCATTTTATATACCAACCACAGGTGCCCCTCTCCTCCTTCCTCCTGCTCCTCCTAGCCTTCCCCCGCCCAATCCACCCCCCATTCACACATCCTCCAAGGCAAGATCTCCCATAGGGAGTCAGCAGAGCCTGGTACATTCAGTTGAGGCAGGTCTAAGCCCCTCCCACTGCACCAAGGCTGTGTAATGTGTCCTACCATAGGCACTGGGCTCCAAAAAGTCTGCTTATGCAGCAGGGACAGATTCTGATCCCACTGCCAGGGGCCTCTTAAACAGGTCAAGCTAAATAACTGTCTTGCCTATGCAGAGGGCCTAGTCCAGTCCCATTTTAAATGTATTCTTTGTCTGAAGTTAATAATAAAGCAAGAATCAACAAGTAAATTAAGAGATGTAAAATGTTGTAAACTGGGTGCAAAGGGGCAATAGAGGGGAGGGCATGGGATGAGAAAATGAGGGAACAGGGTGATCTAACTAGGGGAGGACCGAGTGGAAGAGCAGTGAAAGAGA
The DNA here is from genome assembly GCF_007827085.1 of Peromyscus californicus insignis. Classification (NCBI taxonomy): domain Eukaryota; kingdom Metazoa; phylum Chordata; class Mammalia; order Rodentia; family Cricetidae; genus Peromyscus; species Peromyscus californicus. The sequence goes on from NW_026294617.1 coordinate 27,756,930, forward strand.
TATCTTGATTGAGGGAGACATTATAGGGTTAGGGAGAAACCTGGTGCTAGGGAAATTCCCAGGAACCCACAAGAATGACCCCAATTTAGACTACTTGCATAAATGGAGAGCTTGCCTGAACTGGCCTATCCTAGTTATCAGATTGGTAAATACCCTGTTATCATAGAGCCTTCATCCAGTAACTGATGAAAGCAGATGCAGAGATCCATGGCCAAGCACCAGGCCAAACTCTGGGAGTCCAGTCTAAGAGAGGGAAGAGGGATTATATGAGCAAGGAGGTGGGGTCAAGATCATGATGAGGAAATCTACAGAGACAATTGAACCAAGCTTTTGGAAACTCAGGAACTATAAACCAACAGCTGTGGAGCTTGCCTGGGACCGGACTAGGCTGTCTGCATATGGGAGACAGTTATGTAGCTTGATCTATTTGACGGGACCCTGCAGTGGGATCAGGTTCTATTCCTGGTACATGAGATGGCTTTTTGGAGCCCTTTACCATAGAAAATATGTAAGGAAAAGCAACTGGCATAAGACCAGAATTAAATGACTCTTATGACATCAATTTTAAAATTGTTAGGGTATAATGAAAAGCTTTCTCCTAAAGGTTTGCAAATACAAGCTTATCCACACAGGAGTTGAATGTCACCTTCTCTTCATATAAATGATCAAGGAATCCCAAAGTCTGTGGAAACAATTTACAGATTCTTGTTTTATCATTGAGTACCTGGGAGAAATAAATACAAATAAATTTTTTTACAGAAAAAGACAGCTTGGAGATATACACTAAAAATTCCTTCAAGTTAAATTTGTCAAATATGAGGCTTAAATCAAAATGGACATAAGCCATACAATAAGAAACAATAGAGACTGACAGAATACTAAAACTATTAGGTATTACAGGAAATAATTTTATTACATGTATGACTAAGAGGCTGGAGAGATAACTCAGAGATCAAGTGCACTGGCTGTTCTTCCAGACTACACTGTTTCATTGTCAAGCACCCACAGGATGGCTCACAAATGTCTGTAGTTGTAGTTCCAGGGTATCAAGTGTCCTGTTTTGGTTTCCGTGGTCACCACCCATTCAAGTGGCACAGGAAAAATGCTTGTACCTGCACACACAAAATAATAAATAAGTTAACCTTTCCATATCTAAATTCTGTGTCTATACATAAAACATAAATTTAAAAATAAAAATAAACGTAGATACACATTATGAGAACATCAAACTGGGAGTGTATGCCTAGGGATGTAGCTTACTTTCAAAGCACTTGTCTTGCAAGTGTGGGGATTTGAGTTCAATTTTCAGAAGCCCTGTAAAATGCACAAACATGTATGCACACATGTACATGCATGGTCACATACATACATGCATACACACACACACACACACATACACACACACACACACACACACACACATACACACACACACACACACACACACACACGAGAGAGAGAGAGAGAGAGAGAGAGAGAGAGAGAGAGAGAGAGAGAGAGAGAGAGAGAGAGAGAGAAACGTGGCACTTTACAAGTCCAGATTGAGAGTTCAGAGAAAAGACAAACAGGTTCTTAGAACTTTCTGAGCAGGTTGACTTATCCTATGTGGTGAAATCCAAGACAAAGAAAAAATATCATTTTAACTAAAGAAAAATGAAAGCATAAACAAACAAAAAAAAGTCAGCATCAGAGGAACACCACTGTAATATGTTGTGGACTTGTGTCTCCTTTCTATGCTACTGTTACACTTCAGTTTCAGAGGTTCGGAGTTTTAACATTGATAAATCTATTTTGATAAACTAATGGAGCACTGACTACAAACAGTTTTCAAGAATTCTTACATTTCTGTGGATTTTATTGGTGCCAGCTTTTAGGTTCTTTATAACACAAACAGGACTATATAGAGGCTTTTGCAGCGTTGCTGTATTGTCCCCAGCAAAATGTGACAAAACTCTGATGAAGTGTTGCTAAGAAGCATGGTGCTGGTAAAGAGTTCAACAATCCACAGCTACTCATTCTTGCAGAGTCCTCCCTTCTGAATCAGGCAAGCATTAAAGATGGTATGGAAGCCTGCATGAATGCTCAACTGTGTTCCTCCTCCCTTGCTTCTCAACCTCCTTCCCTCCTCCTCCTTTACTCAGTCATACACTTTTGTTCAATAAATTTCCTCTGGTTGTCTTCAAGTATAGATGTAAAGGTATGTTTCATCAGGCTAAAAATAGGCCCTAGCAAAAATGTTCATGCCTTTTAACCCAAAGCCACAGCCTTTGCTATGATATAAATTTGGTCCAGCTGTTTACAGAAGCCTGCACGTGCCTGGTGGAAACTAATATCAGTATCTAGAGTCCCCCTGTGATCCCACCAATAATGAACCCATAAGTTCCAGGTTGACTCCTCCTTCCAGATGTGTGCCAAGGCCAACCCATAGGGGGCCCTCCAGATACAACAGCGCTTACACCTGCTCACACCAACCCTTACACCTGCTCTGAAGACACCAATTGGGCAAGGACTGGCAGGTCGACTTCATTTGCGTGCCCAATCATAAAAACTCTGCCATCACCTAACTCTTGTGACACCTTTACAGCATGGACAGAGGCACTCTCCATCCATAGGAAAACAGCAGATGTGGTGGCACAAGTACTCCTGGAACGCATCATCCCTCAAGTGGGTGTGCCACAGACCATCCAAACTGACAATGACCATGCCTTCACTTCCAGGGTCATCAAGCTCTTGTCTGAAGCCCTCAACATCTCCTGGAGACTCTATATCCTCTCAAGCTCCTGGAACATCAATGTTGGTACAGCCTCTCCAGGCTCAAGTGGGCATGAATCCAGTATACATGGTCTGTCCAATGACTGTGACCCTCCACCCTCTGGTTTCTAAAAATGCCCCAGTGATTGTGTCTGGTTCATTCACCATTGTCTCTTTTGTACAACCAGGGCACATCTCTGTTCCATTCTTTCTGGCAGTTTTCACTTTTCCCATGGCTAACCCCATTCACAAGACTGGTGTTAATCAATATTTTCTTCTAGCTGGGACCTCCCTCTCCCCTAAGCTCTCTTTCCCCTGACCCTTACTGGATCAGGAGCAGTGTGGGAGAATGGAGAGGGAGATACCATGATGCATGAAGACCCCAGGGGAATAGGAAGAAGTCGAGTGCTGGAGAGGTCTCCAGAAATTCACAAAAATATCTCCACTGTAGACTACTGGCAATGGTCGAGAGAGTGCCTGAGCGGACCTGCTCTTGTGATAATATGGTCGAACACCCAGGCTGTCATGATAGAACTCTCATCCAGTGTCTGATGGAAGCAGATGCAGAGATCATGGCCAAGCCCCAGGTGGAGCTTCGGGAGTCCAATCGGCGAGAGAGAGGAGGGATTGTATGAGCAAGAGATATTGAGACTATGATTGGAAAAAGCACAGGGACAAATAGCCAAACTAGTGGAAACACATGAACTGGGAACCAATGGCAGAGGAACCCCCATGGACCAGGCCCTCTGGATAAGTGAGACAGTGGATTAGCTTGAACTGTTTGGGAGGGCCCAAGACAGTGGAGCCAGGACCTGTCCTTGGTGCATGGGCTGGCTTTTTGGAGCTTGGGGCCTATGCTGAGACACTTTGCTCAGCCTTGGTGTAGGGAGGAGGGGACTGGACCTGCCTTGGCTGAGTCTGCCAGGCTGAGTTGACTCCCCAGGGGAGACCTTGCCTTGTAGAAGGTGCGAGTGGGGGTAGATTGGGGCGGAGGGCTGGGGGGGTGGGAGGAGGGAGGACGGGGGAATCCGTGGCTGATATGTGAAATTAAGTTAATTATAAAATGAAAATACTATAAAAATATTTTCTCTGAGCAACTTGCCGTCTCTGATTCCTCAAGAAACAGATTTCTGAGGTCATAACAGTTAACTGGATGCTTCTTCATCCATACCTCCTGACTCATGACTCCCCCTCCCCACCTCATGCCATGCCAACAGGTATTAGTCAGGCTTGAACCAGTACCCATATATCCAAGAAGGTTAGGATGTTTGTCTGGAAACTCCACCTTTAGGCCCACTCCTCCCCATTCCAAACCTTACCCCTCTCACAAAGATAGCCGAATTCTAGGCTCCTCCCACAAAGCTCAAGACCACACCTATTTAAGTTCCTGCCTCTAGACCTTCCATGTGATTTTTCCTCATCCCTTCCCCCCACCTCACTTGTGTGTGGCTGGAATGTCATCCCAGAGTGCTTGGCTCATTAAACCTGGTCTTTTTAATTCCACTTGATCTGGTTTACTGCTTTGGTGGAGAAACCTCCTATCTGGGTGCCAAAAATCTATCAACCACTTCATACCATACTCTGGAATTCCCATGCAAGTGCATAAACACACACACACACACACACACACACACACACACACACACACACACACACAACTGAATGTGAAAGAAAGGTATGAAAATAATCTATTGGATCTTTACAACAACAATAAAAAGAAGAATAGATTAATAGGTTATTTTGCAGATTATGTATTCTCAGTTAATTATTCAGAATGTGATAAAGATGACTAGTGACAGAGGAAGCATGGGGAACAGGAAGGCCAGATTAAAAGCATTAATGACTGTCTTGTGGCTTTCATAAGGACATAAGAATGCACAATGTAAAAGGAAGGGAAGGATTTCAGGATGTAAGCAACACCCATGAAGTCTTGGAACCTAGTAGTAAAAGAAGTCTTCAAAGAAAAATACTACTATTGTCACTGAAGTGTGAGGCCGGGCCACACCATCTCACAAGGGTTACTTCTTAGATGTTTAGAAATTTTAGGGCTGATTTTTGAAACATTTGCAGCTTGAATTGGTCATGGCGAAAATATTTGTATAATAAATTCAGGTGAATAGCATCAGTAGGACATTTCTTTGAGAATTAGTTTCCTGGAATACCACTAAGAAAAGTGTGCATCCATCCATCACAGACATGTTGCCAAGAGAAGAAGGGGAAATATAAAGCAGCCAAACAAGACAGGTGGTTTGCAAGAAATATCATTTGTCAGACAGTGAGACAAGAGCAAGCTTCAACATGAAAATCTATGAGACACTGGGTTGTATCCCAAGGCGCCATGAAATGGTGTTTTATTGACAGCAATTGGATATTCCAAGATGCACTGATGTTCAAAATTTCTGAGTATGTTCCAACAACAAAGTCTCCCCAGGTAGAATATTAGGATACATTTCAAGATGATAAGCCATGATCATAAAAGAAGTTCTGAGGTACAAGTGTGAATAGGAAGGAAATAAAACCTGAAATCCTTTGATAAACTAGAAAATATTTACTAAGTGAAGTTTTAAATATCTATGAATATAGAAAATATATACAAGTGAAACTATTGAACAATGGTGTAATAGATGGGAGAATACAGTTGCATCAAATTTCATATCAAACTATTTTACTTAGAAAAGGCATATTAAGAAAAAATTCTTGGTTATTCATATACAAATACATGAATAAATGTGCATGTATGTGTATATATTCTCTAAGGCACATATACAGACTAGAGAGAGAGTTATGATAAAAGCATAAATGATTTGTGAAATTGACAATAAATGTAAAAATATGTAAAATGTATATAAAAATTTAAACATGAGAATGTCCTTGAATTAAAAACAGAATTAATATTTTATGTTCCAGTCACAAACATGATGTATTTATGAAATAATGTTAATATAGTAATTGTGTGGAGTTACAAATATGAGTACAACTAATAATTATTGCAACTTATTATAATGACATCAGCCTCAAAATGGAAAAGCAATATAAATTTGCATATATATGATAAAGCATTATTTCAACATATTAAAATAGTAGAAAATAAACTTACCTCATCAAAGATTAATAGTTAGATACATGAATTTGTTTTCTGTGAATCAACATTTAAATATCAAAAATGCATATATGTCTAAGATTATTTATATGATGGTAGTGTAGTGACAGCTTTTTGAAGCAAATCACGATTGCTATCTATATGGAAAAATGAGAATTATTGCCTATTTTCAAAAATTAATTTAACTTTCCTTCTGTGTTAAATATTTCATAAAGAAATTTACAAGACAAACTACAAATTAGAATGTAATAATCGTAACAACTGGATAGAGAATGTTACTTAGAATATGCAGAAATACATATAAATCATTATAAAAAAATTAAATAACCCAAAGAGGATCCTATAATTTATCAACAAAGGCACTTTCTTGAAAAGCCCATAGCTTCACTAGTAATCATGAAAATTAAATTGAAACCAAAATCAGATGCTATTATAGATACAAAAGCCATAATAAAATAAAGAGATCAAGAAATAGACTTAGTTATATCAAAGATATGCATAAATAAGCAAAGTAAGTGATGAAAAAATAGAATTAAGTATTATATAATTTTCCAAAGAACAAGCAAGACTGGCAATGGTTGAGAGAAAGCCCAAACTGACCTACTCTGGTGATGAGATGGCCGAACACCCTAACTGTCCTGATAGAACTCTCATCCACTGATGGAAGCGGATGCAGAGATCCACGGCCAAGCCCCAGATGGAGTTCCAGGAGTCCAATTGGCAAGAGAGAGGAGGGATTATATGAGCAAGAGATATTGAGACCATGATTGGAAAAAGCACAGGGACAAATAGCCAAACAAGTGGAAACACATGAACTATGAACCAATAACTGAGGAGCCCCCATGGAACTGGATCAGGCCCTCTGGATAAGTGAGACAGTCAATTAGCTTGAACTAATTTTAGGAGGCCCCCAGGCAGTAGGACTGGGACTGTCCTTAGTGCATGAACTGGCTTTTTGGAACCTAGGGCCTATGCTGGGACACTTTGCTCAGCCTAGGTGAAGGGAGGAGTGGACTGGACCTGCCTCAACTGCCTGAATCTACCAGGCTGAGCTGACTCCCCAGGGGAGACCTTGCCTTGGAGGAGGTGGGAATGGGGGGCTGGATTGGGGGGAGGGCAGGGGGAGCGTGGAAGGAGGGAGATCAGGGGAATCCGTGGCTGATATGTAAAATTAAATTAATTATAAAATTAAAAAAGAAATATGGCATAAACTTTAATCAAGCAAAATCTGCTATTCATTCCTTTCTTCCCATTTTCTACTAAAGAACCATTCCATTTGTAAGTGATTGATTAACTGTCAATATTAATAGGTGTGCTGCTCCTAAGAACAAATGAATGAGAGGTACATGCATTCTAACTAAGGGTGAGATGGATAACTATAGGAATGCCAAGGAGTGTTAGGTTATCGACTAGTTAAATGAATTATGTATAGAAAAAAAACATGTTGTGATGAATCAATTTGCATTAATTTTCTCTTGTTCTCATATATCATTTCATCTTCATGATCTAAAACAATACTCAGAAAAAGAAGCAAAAGGAGCTAGGATTTACCTGAAGGCCTCATGGGGCTAAAATTGAGAGAAGCATGGCACTACAGCTCTTCTAGTGTTCAAGGTACTCTCCAAGGGGATAAGGTTGATGATTTCCATTCATTCTCTTCTCAAGAATTTTACACAGTCTACATTGCTGATATCCTCAAGCCAGCAATAGCACATTAGAAGTACTCTTCTGAACTTTGATTTTGTTACCCATTTGGCTATGACTTCAGTCAAAGAAATTTCTCAGTTGTTAAGTACTTTCATAATTCTACTGAGACCAATGGATAGGTTTATAATCTCAGTATCTAAGTGTAACTACAAATGCCCTTTACCAATGAGCAATATATTAACTGTTGCAGGAGATTAGAAAGTGAATTAATTATTGGAGGTGGGTGTGATACATCCCATCACAAAATTAAAATCATTTTGTGCATGTAATCAACTTCATGCAATTTATATAATCTCAGTTACATTATGTCTTCATATAGGAAAAAATGAAGGAAGTTATTTTATGTGGTTATATCCACAGAAAAGATAGTGTAAAAATGCAGTGATATACCTTTATATTTGCCATAACCCCTTCATCTGTGAAAGAATAGCATGCGTGTGTATATGAAGAGGGAAAAAAAAGCAGCTTTAAGACTTCAAGCATGCTCCCACTCAAGAGATGACTAATTGGGTCCTAGTCACTTATTTTCTAACCAATATCCACCCTTTTATGCAATTCATTCCCTATTCATTATTTCTGAAAAGATGTGTAATTCTTGTTAAAATATACTTCATTGAGATAGAATCTTGAAGAAATGGAAAACTGAAAACAAAAATTAGAACTCTGTATCATCTATGTGTAGAATTGTGAGAGTTCATACAGACCCTGGAAATATTGACTACATATATAAAATTACATGAATGCGTTTTAGATTTCAGGAAAAAATAGAAGAGGATATAAAAGAATAAATTAGTTTTATATAAACTTACAAAGTCTATGGGAACTTTATCAAGTTTATCAGAAAACTTGATTGGAGTCAAATATAATGTATGAAAAAAATATTATCAATAAAAGATAAAATTCTAAACACAATTTTTAATAACAAATCCAGCATTGTTTAAAATAAGAAATCAAAGAAATATTGGCCAAGTTGATTTTCTTTCAAGAATGCATTATAAGTTTATTATAGTAGATATTCATATAAAATAGTCCTGTTTTAATGATGTTTTGTAACACAATACGGATGCCAATACTCACAAAAAAAGTGCCTCTGGTTATTAGTTTGTCGCAGCAGATCCCTGATGGAAAACAGAGTAAACATCAATACTTTCCAAAATAAATTGCTCATATTATGTCATTTACCTTATATAATTTATGAATGAATAACTATAATTAAATTAATGTTTTGTTTTACTTTATTGATCGTAAAAGTAAACTACATAAAGTATGAAGTTATATTTTTTTTAAAAAAATATCAAACAGTGAAACTTTTAAGGCCAAGTAATAATTGGAAATAGTTTTGAGTACAGGGCCTGAAATTTAAATAGCAAATGATGTTAGGCAATGTGGCAAATAATTTCTGAGGCATAAAGAAAAAAAGGAGTTTTTGGAGCAACTATAGTGCTGTAATACTCATTGTCAACTGACATTTTTGGTCAAAGAATTTGCAGATTTAGAGTATAAAAGAAATAAATATAACCATTTATACTTTCTGTTCTAGATTTGAAATGTACTAACATTGTTTAATGAACCAAAAAGAAAAATAACAAATCATAGTTCCTAAACTTGAGCAATTATGTCTGTAAGAATAAGTGGCAATAAAATGTCATTCAATACCTGGCCAACTGCAGTAAGCTTGGGAAATTCAGTATATACAAATTTTATTTTTTTTATTTATTTATTTATTTATTTATTTTTGGTTTTTGAGACAGGGTTTCTCTGTGTAGCTTTGCGCCTTTCCTGGAACTCGCTTTGGAGACCAGGCTGGCCTCGAACTCACAGAGATCCGCCTGGCTCTGCCTCCCGAGTGCTGGGATTAAAGGCGTGCGCCACCACCGCCCGGCCAAATTTTATTTTATATGATGAAATTTTAAAGATATTCTTTTTCAAAATATTGCAGTAGCTTATTCTGTGGTGTGTTTATTAAGAGAAGACATGATGAATATAATATTTACATAAATATGCAATAATTCTGGTAGAATATACGGCTGTACTTTTAAAACTTAGTAAAGTTACATGAAAGTCCCAATATTTAGGATATAGTTTTCAGAGAACTGGGTGGGGGTGCCTTTCTGTAACTGAAATGAAATGTTTCACAAGGGTGCCTTCCACATCTTTTTCCTAAACAACATGGCATTTACTCAACAAGGAAAGTTTGTGCATTTCTCTATCCCAAGTCTGGAATTAGGATTCCTTGACCAATTTGAGCATGGAAGTAGGGTGTCAGGGCTTAGACCATAGTAGCTTTGCTATTTATCATTGGTCCTCTCAGCAACAGGAGACAGTTGATGAAGATACTCTCAGCTCAGTGGATACTGAGGGAGAACTTTTCTGACCCTGACCCTCTGCTTATTTCTGTCAAGCATAGGAGGACACATGTTCATGAGCCTTCAGACCAGTCTGGACACCAAATAAATACCACTGAGTGTTCCAAGCTCTTGTTATGTGTAATGCCATTTTCTTGCTGAGTTATCTATTCTCTAACATATATATATATATACATACATATATATACATATATATACATATATATATATAAAATGTGCTCTTAATTAAGAACATTTGTGGGTTCTTTTTAACACAGAAATTAATAAATAAATATTACTAAATATAAATAATATTAATGGATATTCAATTTAATTATCTTGGTCTGTCAGATATGCAGCTCAGTCTACCCTGCTAAATCTGTTTGAATGCAAGTCCAAATGTTCTCTTTATCCAATAATATTTAATAAGCAGCTTATAGGACGTTAAATAAAACTATTCCCAATGACACATGTTAATTATGTAAATATTTAAAGTGATTTGGACTAAAAGCATTAATGTGTTACCAAAATTTTACATTATAACATTTCAAAAAATATGCATTCTAGTATGTTAATAAAGATGAGCATGTCTATAATATTTTGTATTTCCAATGTTTATATTTATTTCTTGATGCTGCATTTATTTTATTGTTAGATTCATGAACCTTGGGACAGTTAGAATGTAAATATCCTATCCTCTCACTATATGTTATAAATCATGATGTGCTTTTTTGAAGAAGCAACATTTGACCTTTCTTTGCTAGATGTAGAAATAAAACACTGGAAATAAACTAGGGCAGTATATAATAGTTTAAACTGTTTATAATTAGCATATAATATAATATTTTATGGCTTCAGAAAAAAATAAATTATATCAAGATTAAATAGAAAACAGTGAGTTGAGGAACATAAAAAGTATTCATAGAAAGGTGAATTCAACCGAAAGAAAGATTCCTACCTGCAGTTTGCCATAGCTCCCAGTCAGGGTCTTGAATCACATCCTCTTCCTCTCTTGAAGAGACATAAATGTGTTACAAAAATAATATGAAGTATACTGGTTGTAGGTACCTCCATTCTAAAATAGTGTCAAAAATCTATTGTCAAAGAAAATAGCTGTAAATTAGAAAGACCTTCACCAATTTTACTGAATACGTTTAGTGTGAATGGATATGATGATGAATAATACACACCAGAAATATTAAATTATAATGTTCAATTTTGTAGTTCATGGATCAAGGTGTTATATAAATATCTTGCTGTAGAGCAGTGGCATAGTGAGGCCAAGTACACATGAGTCTCCCACTAGTGAGTCAAAAATTAATTCTAAGAATAAGAAATGATAAGGACTAATTCTTGCTGAGAAGAACTGTTTAGGGAGGATAAAAATGTTTTAGAAGACACTATTCATCAAAATACATGGAACAGAGAAAACGTGTTGAATAAGATATGTGGGGATGTACACATAGCATAAAACCAGAAGCTTATCAACAGATCTGTGAAAGAGAACAGCCATGAAGTCTCGTTCCCACATCTAAGACTTATAAGTTGTAATTGAAAGATAGTTTACAGAAGAATTTAATTACTAAGAATCAGAATATTTTACAATATAATATTTATTCTAGGGTTTATTTTATAACTAAGTTGATGATATAGCACCAGATTAAAAATATAAAATAAAGAAAATTACTGATTTGAAGAAGGTATCATGAATTTGTGGATATAATATCCTAACTTACATACCTGCCCTGTAAAATGGGTTTGTTCAACCTAAAGGAAGATACTTCCCTCCTTCCTTCCTTTCTTTTTTTATTTATTATTTAAATCAATTTTTAAATTTAAATATATATTGATCATATTCCTACCTCCCAAAAATTCTTCTAGATCCCTCCCTCTCACTACTCACCCAACTTTAAGTACTTTCTCAAAAACAAAGTGAAAACCCAGTACAACAAACACCCCCAAACAATGAAAACAATGTAACCCCCCCCCCAAAAAAAATAACTGTAATCAAATAAAAGCACAAAAAAAAGTATGGAGTTCTGTCCTAGAGTGCTTGATATATCAATTGTGACCCTACTGGAGAAAACTGACTTTTCCCTCTCCCAGCAGGTATAAGTGATTGTTAAGTCCTTAAATTTCACCCAACAGGGTGGGTTTTCATTCATTCATTTAAAAATATGTAATAAAATAAAATACAATAAGGTAAAACAAAAACTATCACATCAAAGTTGGACAAGACAACCAACAGAAAGGAAAAGCCCAAGGGAAGGCATAAGAATCAGAGACCCACTAATTCATACACTCAGGAACCCCCTTAAAAAACTAAACTGGAAGTCATAATATATATACAGAGGACCTACCTGGTGAAGACCCATACAGGCACTGTGCAGGCTGCTTCTGTCTCTGTGAGTACCTATGAGCTTTGATCATGTTGATCAAGAATGCCTTGGTTGCTTAGTGTCCTCCATCCCCTCTGGCTGTTACATTATTTCTGCCTCATCTTCTGCAGGGAACCCTAAGCTCTGGGGGAGAGATTTGAGGGAGACATCCCACTTAGGGCTGAGTGTTCCTAGGTCTCTATATTTGTCCCCATCTGCTGCAGAAGGAAACTTCTCTAATAATGGCTGAAGAGTCCCTAATATATGAGTAGAGTAGAATATCATTCAGGGTCATTTTTATCATTACATATATATATATATATATATATATGTACATATATAAATATAAATATACATACATATATATATATACATATATATGTATATTTACTTTAGACCAGTATTGTTTGGTTTTTCTCAAGGTCCACGGGCTATCTAGTCACCCCCACCCAATTCTAAAAACTATATCCTAAATATTGGGACTTTCATGTAACTTTAAGTTTTAAAAGTACAGCCATATATTTTAGTCACCAAAACTGTTTATGGTATGGCCTCCTTTTCTGCCTCTGTCTCTGACTCTGGCCCTGGCTCTGTCTCTGTTCTCTGTCTCTCTGTCTCTCTCTGTCTTTCTGTCTCTCTGTCTCTGTCTGTCTGTCTGTCTGTCTGTCTGTCTGTCTCTCTCTCTCTCTCTCTCTCTCTCTCTCTCTCTCTCTCTTTAACCAACTTGCTTACTCTCTAACAATTCAGGAGGTCAAAACTCTGCAATCAAATTATTGGTGGAGTTATATTTCATCTGAGATCTCAGAGAAAAAAGTATTTTTCTAATATTTTCTAGCTTCTATTGGCTTTTTGAATTCTTTTTTCCCTTTTATGGCATCCTCTCAGAATTTCATTACACCACTGACCTGCACATCCAATTACTTTCCATCTCATTTCTAAAGTCCCTGCGTCACTCTGTCATGTACCGGAACTCATAGGATTGTACTGGTCTGCTTGGATCTAATTGGATAATTTCCTGTGTGTGTGTGTGTGTGTGTGTGTGTGTGTGTGTGTGTGTGTGTGTGTGCATCACCAATAATATTTTAGAAGATGAGGTCATGTATTTGAGAAAGAGAGAAGGAACAGAAGAAGAATTAGAGGGAGAAAGGGACAGGTAGAAATGATTTAAGTATAGTGGCCATGAATGAAATTCTCAAAAAAATAAAGTGAAAACTTAATCATTATGCTAATACAGCAGAAGTTTGTAGTTGACACATGGAATGTTCTAGTTAAAAGAAACCTTCATGGCCTTTCTCTGCAGTAGGAGATAAAATGTTCCATATCAAAGATGTTTCTGCCTTGACCTTCATAACCCACTAATGTGGCAGGAGGGAGTCCACAGACAGAGCTGTTGTTTTCAGAAACTGTAATGTCAAGGTTTAGGGTTGGTACAATCTTCAGTTCTTTGAGTTGTCTTGTTCAGAAGCAGAAAATGAAAAGCAAAAATCTTACATGAGGTATTCCACCACTTTGATGATAGAAATGGTATACTGAGAAGGAAATGATGGAGGTAGAAACAATGTCCTCAAAAGCAAAGGAATGAATAATTTCATGTTGAAGAAAATTTGTCAGTATTGCCCTGATGCTGAAAAGATGTGCTAGGGAATTCAGAATTGTAGATGTAAATGGTCTTCTAGAAGAAACTGATAACAGTTGTTAAAAATATTTAGTTTGGTATAAACTTACTTATTGTCAAAACTAAAGAATGATAAAGTCGGATATATATAACCTTAACATGGCAGTTCAGGAGAGTTCAGTTTTATATTTGCTTATTCTCAGGGATCAGAGGCTAAGGTGTAGTTCTTGTCATGCAGTTAACTAATTTTATGCTAATTATTTAATATGTAAAAATCACTTAATAATCAACAGCATCATTTGTTCAAGGAACATTGATTGTTGCTTTTTGAACCTGTGTCAAATAAAAAAAAGTACTACTTTGAAATAAGGAGTTAAAATCTAATTGAGAATGGCAGTATCAACTTTTTAACAGAAAAATTAGTTTATTGTATAAACAGGGAATAAATTTATACTGTAATATTAATATAGATAGAACTGTGATTTTATATGACAATGTAATTCAATCTATTCTGAAATACACCTTAAGTGACATCTAAAGTTCAATTTTCCCTATGGTATGATTGAGTTATATTTTATTCTAACCATAAAGTGCAATTACACTAAGTTAAAATTTAATAATACGATTGCAGACAATATAGAAATTATGCATAATAATGTAGGCACTCCATTCATCAAGAAATAAATCTACATATAAACTTTGATTTATTATGGAAAATACCATTTTATACCTGTGACATGATATATGGCTTAATCCTGAATTCAACATACTTAGAAGCATCATACTACCCACGGATTAAATTTCAACTGCATAAGGTACATGGTTAAAAGTGACATTATTTTATATATGGTTTTACTTTGAAAGTATCCAAACCAAGATAGTTTCGAATCTTCTAAATTACATAAATCATTTTGAAAATATATTTTAAAAGCTTTAACTTTTCAGGAGACTGAAATAATTTACTGAGCGACACATTTAACTATAACTATTGTTCGTATGTCGTAAGAACTTCTCTTATTTCAAAATCAGGTAAGTTCTCTGTGTACATCCTTGATTTTTTTATTTGACTCTCTCTTCTTGAAGTATATTTATATGATTAATTGCAGGAAGGTTGTTTTCCAAATTGATAGCTTATATGTTTAGACAATATTGCTAAGAGACTTTAAATACATTACTTTTACAACACTATTGATTAAAAAGAGATGTTGTAATAAAATAGTAATGCACACTTTGATCAAAAAAGAAACAGAAATTGCTCCTATTCATTAATTATCTGATACATATTCCCATTAATATGTGTCAAAATATGTAGGCTGACTTTTCTGTCCCACCATCCACTCCCCAAATGGCCACACAGAATTTTATTATTAATTATAAATGCTTTTCTGATAGCTTAGGCTCACTTTTAGTGAGCTCTTATAACTTAAATTGACCCATTTCTATTCATCTATGTGCTGCCTCAAGGCTTGTTTCCCTCATGCACCTACTTGCCATCCTGCTAACTCTGTGTCTCCTGGCATCTCCTCAGACTCCACCCCTCTTTTTCCCAACATTCTCATTATCTGACAATCCTGCCTAGCCATTGGCCAATCAGCTTTTTATTAACAATGAGAGCATACTGTCTTCACAGTGTACAGTAGGATTATGCCACAGCAAAAATATCTTTCATTAAATATTCCAGACATTTTGAAAATCTAAAATGTATCTTTTAAAAAATGCATTTCAGTATTTTTGTATGTGTTTTGATGACTCTTACTGTGTTATTTACTGCTTTTATATCTGAGTATTGTTTCTAATGTGGAAAGACTTCCCTAATAACCAGTGTTAAAATTTTGCTTTTTGACAAATAACACAAGCTTGAAGTGTGTTCTTCCAGCCCTGAATATCAGAAAGAATAAGCAAGATTGACTCATGAATTATGAATTTTTTTAAAAAATGAGACAATTAAGGGAGTAAATAAAGTGTTATGAGATTAATCTCTGATTCCAAACTAGTATAGTTTAAAGTAGAAAATACAGTAGTTTTGTTTAAATAAATAAGGTGGAACATTTTGGTAAGCATGTTTCATAAAATTTTATATTTTGAAAGTTCATGCATATTCTCTTTTTTTAATCTTGTAGCTTTTATTTCAAGCAGGTTTAAGTAAATATATGACTCAGTTTCCCTTTTCTAAAGCACTCAGATTGATCCTGTCTGTTCTTTTAGCCTACGAATTCACTGACACGAGTGGTGGCATGCTATTTCACTGCGTTTTTAAAATTCTTTTCTAATTCAAGTGCTTGAGAAGCAGAGTACTCCCTCACTTATACACTCCATTTTTGCAAGCTAATTAAATCTTCCCCAATGAAAGCAAACCCTGATTTTCTTTTCTTCTCTATAAAAGTTGATCCTAAATGCTATCTTCCATCGCATTTATTACAAACAAATGATTACATTCTAATTGAATACAAGTGTACTGAAATTTAGCCCAAGAATTTTTATTATTGAAAATAGATTCTTTACTCAATAATACATCCGACCAGTTTCCCCTCCCTCCACTCCTCCCAGCTCTGCCTCACCTCCCCTCTTTCACAGACTCACTCTATGTCCATTGCCCTGCAGAAAAAAGTATATTTTCAAGAGACTACGATCAAACATGATAAAACCGAAATACAATAAGACAGCCATGACCCTAATATCGAGGTTGGACAAGGCAATCTAACAAGGGGAAGAGTCCCAAGAGCAGGCAAAAGAGTCAGAAATACCTGCTCCCACTGTTAAAAGTCCCACAAAAATATCAAGCCAATAGCCACAACACACATGCAGAGGACCTGGCACAGATCCATGCATGCCCTGTGCTTGCTGTTTCAGTCTCTGTGAGCCCATGCTTAATTGATTCAGTGTTCTCCCGGTGTCCTTTATCCCATCTGACACCAGACATCTTTCTTCTCTCTCTTCCAGGGGATTTCCTCAATGGAAAACGCCAATTTATACTCTTTCTACATGATGTCCTGCTGCCACATGACAGTGGAGGAAGACTCTGATGACAGCTGGACAAGGTACTGATCTTACTGTAGCATTAGGAACCACTTCATTGACATTTTTGCATTGATTTTTGCCAGTTGTGTTTGGTTCTATCCAAGGTTTCTGGGCTATCCACTCTGTGGTTCTTTTGTTTTGTTTTGCTTTGTTTTGGTTTTGTAGGTTTGCTTGTTTTAACTTCCTTTTACTTATTATTTGTATCTTTCCCATCATGCCAGCCCTAAAGTTTTGAACAAGGGAAAGCTGTCTCCTTTATTCATCTGTCATGTGGCAACATAGGCAGGGGAAAGATGCCCTCCCCCACCCATACCCTGTGCCCATCAGTGCCTGATGCAGGCGAGAGAGCTGGCCCTGAGGTCATAGGGCAGGAGAGTTGTTCCTGCCCCTCATCAGCTATAGCACTTTGGAGTGTGGCCCCTGAACCATAGTTGGGCAACACAGTAGAGCTGTCCCTGAGGGTGCAGGAGTGGGAGAATCAAGGATGTGAAAGCACGAAAAACAGTCTCTGGTTCTTAACCATCCCGGCAGTGTAGTTACACTTGTGGTATGGGTCTCAAGTTAAACCAGATAATTGGTTGGCCAGCCCTGCAAATTCTGTATTACCATGGCTTGAGCACATCTTTCAAGGTGGGAGAGATTGTAGGGTGGAGGTTTTGAGTCAGGGCTGGTGTCCAGGTTTCTCTTTGGTAGACTACTGAGTACCTTTCCAACCTGAAGATACTAGATCATGGGGGTAAAGGCTCCATGCAGGCACCAGCTCAACCTCTCTACATTCAATGAGATGTATGGATATTGTCCTCTGCAAAGAGGCGCTGGCTGTTGATTTTTGGAGAGCAACCCTGTGTGCTAGCATAATCCTGTGTTGTTTGAGGATCTCCATGGGAGCACCTTGGCCAACAACTCAACTGAATGAAACCCTGGCTCACCACTGGAAAGCTTGCCTGACTAGAAAAGATGCCCCTTGAAGAATCTTCATCACCCATTACTACAGGTTCTCATTAGGGTCACCCTTATATGTTATGGGAAGTTTCCATCCCAAAATTCCCTCCGCCGAATTCTAGCTGTCTCGCCCCTTACTCTCTCCCTCCATCAACCCCACCTGATACTTCTTGCTCCCGTCTCCACCCTTCCTAGTCAACACACAGAATCTATTTTATTTCCCCTTCCCAGAGAGATCCAATAGCCATTCTTTTTATGTAACCTCTCTGGGTCTGCAGACTAGAGTTGATTATCATTTATTAAATAGCTAATATCCACTTATAAGTAAGTACATATAAGGTTTGTCTTTCTGGGTCTGAGTTTCCTCACTCAGGATGTTTTTTCTAAGTCCATTTTTTTCCTGCAAATTTCATGATGTCTTCTTTTTTTTAACAACTGAATAATACTCCATTATGGAAATGTACCAGGTTTTATTTAGGCATTCTTCACTTGTGGGATATATAGGTTGTTTCCAGTTTCTTTCTACTATGAATAGAGCTGCAGTGAATGTATTTGGCAAGTGTCCTTGTGGAAGCTTTAAGTGTCCTTCAGGTAAATGCCCAAAAGTGGTATAATTGGGTCTTGAGTTAGATTGATTCCCAATTTTCTGAAGAACAACCATATTGATTTCTATAGTGGCTATACAAGTTTGCACTCCCACCAGGAATGGAAGAGTGTTCACCTTGTGCCACATCATTGCCAGCATGAGCTGTCACTTGTGTTATTGATCTTAACAATTCTGACATGTGTAAGAGTTGGAGAACCAGGAAATCTAAATAGATGTCTCAAGTTTTCTTATAGTTTCCATAGTTAAAAAGAGCATATGAGGACATATACTCTAAATTTCCTTTATCTGCTTGTGGTCTAAATGACTTCATTCTAAATATAATATCAGGTAGTTCCTTGACTTATCACTATTGTGCAAAACTATTTATGGATAACACATAGTCACCTACAAGATTAGAGATGATTATCAAGCAGTCATAATGAAGCACTTTATTCCCGCATGGCCCATGTCTCCCATCCTCTGGATCCTTGCCTGTAGAGAAACCGAAGTTTCCTATCTTTAAAGTAAATACATTCTAAATATTGTTGGTTTTAAAATCATATTCAAGTATAAAATTAGAGTACTTTAAAATATATATTAATAACATAGCATCTTCATGTAGCTTTAGAACCAAATGGCAACATAAAATTATTGTCTAATTTTTTTACTACTACAGTTGACATCTCATCTTTGTTTTAATAATTGTTTGAAATTCAATGAGAAAAAAAGTTAATGTTTCCTAGAACTGTAGGTACTTAACACTTCAAATATAGCTATCTGAATAACCAGAGCATTGATTAAGATTAAAACAAATAATCTAATTTTATATCATCATAAATAATCAATTCAATAATTAAAGACATGTTTCCAAAGTTTCTCCAGTCCTGCTAGGCCCTTGCAGTCCCGTGGCCCGCCTACAAAACTATCACTCAGAAGCTTATATTAATTATAACTGCTTGGCCATTAGCTCAAGCTTATTACTAACTAGCTTTTACACTTAAATTAAACCATAATTCTTATTTATGTTTAGCCACGTGGCTTGATACCTTTTCTCAGTTCTGTCTTGATATTTAGTTTCCGCTGTGTCTGGCTGATGACTCCTGACTCAATCCTTCCACTTCCCAGAATTCTCCTCATCTGCTCACCCCACCTATACTTCCTCCCTGGCTACTGGCCAATCAATGTTTTATTTAACCAATCAGAGTAACAAATATTCACAGTATATAAAACAACATCCCACAGCACTTCCCTTTTCTGTCTAATCAAAAAGGAAGGTTTTAACTTTAACATAGTAAAATTACATATACTAGAACAGTTATCAAGCAAGAATTACAGTTAAAATATCTAGTCATTATATTTGGCAAAATTTAAAAAAATGTATCATCTATCCTATATTTGTAAGTCTAAAATTTCATATCTAATTTAGGTTTTATCATAACCAATGAAAATTATAACTGTCTAGTCTTCAACTACATCAAAGATCCTGAAAGAATATGATATTACCAAAGTAAACAGGAAATGCATTGTAAGCAACTTCTTAAATTCTGGAAATGACAGATACATCTGCCTTCTTGGACCCTCATCCAAAGTTCCACTGCAACATTGGGGCATCCATTTTCAGCCTAAAGGACTAGAGCTTTTTAGTCACTTTTTCCTGTGTCCTGTAGAGTATCTGGCATTTTCTTCTTCAAAGCAGGAACCTAAATGGCCATCTCACCTTGCAAAGTTCAGTGGTCACTTTTCTATGGGTCTTGCATGTCCAGTCGATACAACATCTTCTCAAGGAGTCCAGGCAAGAGCAGTTTCTCGCTCAAATGACTATTATTGCCAAGAAGAAGATAAACTTCATATGGAGTGTCTTTCATGCCCATATTCCTCTTTGAACTAAATTAGTGCTGTCAGGAGCAGACTTGTCTCACTGTCCAGAAAGTCTAAGTTTTTAGAACTGTTTAAATGCCATAATCTATAGGTCATTTGAAGATCATCTATCTAATTGAAATATATCTATGTATGTCTAGAAAACTAACATGACTGTAAGTTTGATTATCATAGATGACTTATTATTAATCTGTGTTTCTTAATTATCCATTACAATTTCAAATGAGTTGTACAAACATAATACCTTTATCAAGAGTAGAAATATATATAGTATAACAAATTAACTTTAAATTTGTATCAATAAACTAAAATCTATAGCAATGTAAAACATTTCAAATAAATTGTTACTCCATAAAAGTAGATTCAATAATTTACCCTTTTATCCTATCCTAGCTATATCTTATCCCCCTTTTTTCTTTAGAAGGCTATTGACTATGACCATAACAATTTGTAACCAACATCTAAACAAAGACAAATATCCATAATCCAGTTTTTGGGCATGTGGGCATAGTTTTCTAGGCTATTTCCTGATGATTGTAGGAGCTGGTAGTCTTATAGAGATCCTGAGAAAATTTGAGATAATGGTGAAGTCCTGGGAAAACCAGCTATAACCTTTGTTGACAGGTACTATCTGTTAAGGTGCAAGAGGTCTGACTTGATCAAATATGATCCATCTTAAGCTGGAACAAATCTATAGCCTCTTGCTTCCTATGGAAACAAAAGCAGAGCCCCCTTTCCAAAGCAACATATCCTTAAATTCAAATTTGAAGTCAAAATATCTTTAATATATATAAAATATATATAATACATATTAATAATATATAATATATATAAATATAGATAGATTTAACTCAGCAGCCTTTACAATCAGATATCTTTCTGCAGTTAAAAATCCCAATGACAGCACAATCTTGATTCTCTGTATAATATTCACCATTACATGACTTATTTTTTATATTATCTTACTGTCTCTTTAAATATTTTACTTTTTAAAACTATTTCTTTATATAATTGTCTATATTGATTTTCTTCTCTCTTCCAAGTCTACATACATTTTTACACATAATGTAAACCATTTAGAGTTTTATTCTATCTGAATCTGACTTATGGTGAATCTATAATCCTTCTCTGACCTGGAGAGATTTTAAACTGTTAAGCTGCTTGTTTAGGACTGAAGCAGCAGCCTTGGCTGCTGACTCTGCCCACCTCAGCTTTTCAACATGGCAGAGGTAATTCACTGCCAGCTGTGGAAGCCATGCTCACTGCTGACTCTGGGAGGCAGTGGACCCATGCCTCCATCCAGCAGCATGTAGCCCAAAAACCTTTTTCTTTTTTGTACTAGTGAAAGATAAATCCACCCCACAGCATACTGTGCAGCTTAGAGATGCCTCTGTGTATGGAAGCAGGAATCCACCAAGCTGTAGGTCAAACCCACATGCTGCAAACCCACCATAGTGTGGCTCAAGCCTGCAGGCCATGGTTGGCCTGAGAGACACACTAGAAAGCTTTTTGCTCCGGTTTAGAATCTTTTTTAAAGTTCTCTCAAGTTTTAGGTAGAAACTCTTGCCACCATGTCTGGGCATCATTGTAGACAAATTGCTAAAGGTCTTATTAAATAAAAACCTGGAGCCAGATATAGGAGGAAAAACCTAAGAGATTGGGGAAATAAGAAAAGCCACAAGCTAACATCACTTCACTGACACCTCAGTCTCCAAAGAGACCTACTTCCTATATACTCATTCCTATATGCCTTTCTGTTCTGCTCCCTCATTTGCTCTCTCAGCTCAACTACATCACTTCCTCTTCCTGCCCAGCTCTGTTACTTCCTGTCTGTCTGTACAGACCTCCAGACCTCTATGGTTACTGCTGGGATTAAAGGTATGTGTCACCACACTTGACTCTGTTCCCAGTGTGACTTTGAACTCACAGAGATCCAGATAGATCCCTGCCTCCCAAGTGATAGGATTAAAGGCATGTGCCGCCATTGCCTGACTTCTTAGTTTACTTATAGTGGCTGGCTTTTTCCTCTGATCCTCAGATAAATTTTATTGGAGGACACAGTATATTAGGGGGCACAATACATCACCACATTTCCCCTTTTTGTCTAAAATTTAAAAAAAAATTATAACTAATATAAGAAAAACTATATGCAATAAGTACAATAACTGTATACTATATATACAAGCAATAAATACATCAACAATGTCTAGTCCATTTGCATTTGACAAATTCAGTAACAATATTTCATTATCTATCATATCTTGGTGAGTCCTCAATGTACTCAATTCACATTCTTTTTTTTTTTTTTTTAAGTTTTTTTTGAGAAAGGGTTTCTCTGTGTAGCTTACACCTTTCCTGAAACTCACTCTGTAGTCCAGGCTGGCCTCGAACTCACAGAGATCTGCCTGCCTCTGCCTCCTGAGTGCTAGGATTAAAGGCATGCGCCACCACCACCCATATGTGGTTTTGTTTTTTTCAAGAAAGGGCTTCTCCTTGTAGTTTTGGTGCCTGCCCTGGATCTCGCTCTGTAGATCAGGCTGGCCTCGAATGCATAGAGATCTGCCTGGCTCTGCCTCCCAAGTGCTTGGATTAAAAGCATGCTCCACTGCCGCCCAGCCCCAATTCACTTTGTATCCTATATTATTTATTATAGTATTTATTTAAAGAAGCCCTTAAAATACATATAGTTTTGATTAGCTGCATATCACTTTTGGAATTTTGAAATTTTTCCTAAAATACTAAATCATATATCTAAAGTGATGTGGATAAAAAAAAACCCTGTCTCGAAAAAACCAAAAAAAAAAATCAAAAATAAAAAAATTTTCTTTATTTATGTTACTGGTTTGATGAGAAACGTCTTTCATAGCAGAAAAGATCTATTTTTTGATGTCTCAAGAAACAAAGGATTTCTTTCTTGATGATGAATTTTCTGTTTTTCTCATTGTCTGGAAAATTTATAGTTGCATTTATTGTGTGGATTTGTTTTTCCAAAACATGGTTTTGATATTTCTGTGCAGGGGAATTTTCTAGACTATGTTAAGTGTGCTCAAATCTGAGGTGCATGGCTTTAGGTAAATATACAGATATCAGCTTTGCCAGTATCTCTATGGCTGGTACTGGGTTTAAAGGTGCATGTCACCACACTTGGCTCTGTTCCCTAGTGTGGTCTTGAACACACAGAGATCCTGTCTGCTAAGTAATAGGATTAAGGGCATGTGCTACCACTGCTTGACTTCTTTGTTTACTTATAATGGCTTTCTTTTTCCTCTGATTCTCCAAGCAAGCTGTATTTATCAAAGCACAAATAAAATATCACCATATTTCATCACAAATAAAATATTACTGCATGTGTCCTTGAATGTTAGAAACTCAGAGAAATGCAGCCCATAGAGAATGTTGGGAAGTCAGAGAATAAAACTTAAACTATGATCAAATAAATGTATATTGCATGACTGCCAAGTATACCCATGGAGTTGTCCTATTAGATAATGTTTTTTATTTCATCTCCAGGTTAAACTGATTGTATTAGAACAGCATTTTCTCTAAGTTCTCTTCTCTTTCAATGAACTGTTCTATCAAAGGAAAAATCATTTTGAGGTTTACTTCTTACTTTTTCTCCTTTTGTTTCAAGTATGTAGAATGTTAGTCTTTGTGATATTAGTGGTGCCACATTAGCATACTCGTATGAGAACCTGCAAGACATGAGAGGAGATTTGGGAATATCAAATGATATCAAGGATGCTTAATTGTTTCCCAATAAAGAGATTTTGGTTTGCAAAATATGGAAAGGAAACAGGGATGGTACCGCTTGCCCTATGGATTTGATGATGCAGTAGTAATTGGCAAGGGTTAGAGGAGTCACTTCTTACTTGGGAAGAAGCTGCTGGCCAGGCTAGTTTCAGGCATTAGCATATGTATATAACCAGGAGGACAGATACCTTAGTTGTTTCTCTGTAGTCTTCCTTGGTTACTTTGTGACACAGAGATCTGACAGATAAGTAGTAGATCTCTTGCCCTGGGCAAAAGAAGTGTATACCACCCAGATTAGAAGCCCATGGTATCCTGTCAGAAGTCACTATGCATTCCTGATTAGTATGTTCTGAGATTAGTTGATGACATAACCCTAACATCTGGATACCTCATTGCATCAGATCAGACATATCTCAGTTTGGCAAAGAGCAGTATGAACCAAGGTCCTTTCATGAAGAAATATTTGGCTCATCTCTTTAAAATCAAATGCTCATAAACGACTCTTTCCTATGCATCCAGACACCATGTGGAAAGATAGGAAAGATCATAAATACTGTTCTGTATTCCATGTGCATTCTTTAATCCTAAATAAAAAGAATTATTATATCAAAATGATTTTTAATCCTAGATTATGACTGGATGTGTTCTAATTTTTTCTTCCAGGAATCATGGTAGTTGTTTCCTCAATAGTCTGATCACATCTATTAAAGTTAATAAAGTATCTAATACATTTTCCCATCAGAATTTTAGTGTGACTAACACTGCAATGATGCTGATCATGAATCATAATCTTTCAACTAAACTTTAATCAGATGAAGAAATACAGCTATGGAAAGGAATCTAGCGTAAGCTAATCAGACAAGGAAAGGCACTGATTTTTCCAAAGGGATAGTGACTTCTGAATATCCCTGTATAGTATCCACAATACTAGAATAAGACATAGTGCTAAGATAGGCAGGTCACTGAGGCTTCATTATGCCCCTCAGAAGCATCCTAGGTCAAGTTCCAGGTAACTCCTAAGAACTAATACAACAACCTCAGAGGCCTATTTGTTCACATTCTAAGCAGGCAGACACTCAGAACATTGTGGGATCCCTTGGATAGAAGAGAGTCATAGATGCCTGAGTCTGAGATGGGCACTGGCCTATTGGTGTAGTGAATGGTCTATAGTAGGGGATATATCTTTCATTATCTGTTGATTCAGCTCTTGAGGTTTGCTATTCCAAAAACCCCTTCCTTAGCTTGTATTTTGGGGTTTTCTAGAAGCCTTCCTGACCATACCATAAAAGATAGGCAGCTCTGAAAAAATTAAAAATAAAATGAATAAAATTGAACAGGACAAGCATTCAAATTCTAATTAAGAAAAGAGTTCTTCCATGTCTATGAATTTCTGCTTCAGTCACAGCATTTTTTACATTAATATTGGAAGAAACTTGCTTTGTAGCACTGCATCTGTTAGGTCTTATTTTAAAAATAGAAGGGATTTTAAAAAGAAGAAACTGTTTTAAAATTAGTTACTCATACAGATCATACTATTCATTTTATAAAAGTGTTTGTTATTGGCAATGCCCCTAAAGGAAATGATGGCCTTGTGGAATTCATCTTGTTTCAGGGTCAAAATTAACTGGATCATGTAAGACAAAGGAGAACACATTGTTAGAATATATGTGAAATCATGAATTCAAGTATTACCTGCCCCATCTCTTTTTGCATGATTTCTCTTTGAATTACTTGTTTTCCTTTCTTTTTATTTTCTTCCTTTCTTTTTCGGCACTTTTTTTCTCTCTCTGTCTCTGTGTCTGTCTGTCTGTCTGTCTGTCTCTCTCTCTCTCTGTTTTTGAATTTATACTGCTTATAGACTAAATAAATGTGTTGTATAAATATGTTGTATAAATAATATGTTGTATCAAAAGTCACTTTCTCATATGAAATTAGGTAATTAAGGGATACAATCACATTATGTCCCTATTATAATCCTTATAAGTCTTTCAAATTTGAAAGCTTGTATTTTAAAAGCATTATTACACAGTTGAAAAGTTTAATTCCATCGATTTGTTTAAATTGATAGCCTGAATTAGACTCACAATGTGATAATCTCCTGATATTGAGTAGCAATGTTCCTTAGTTCCAGAGATGATCACAGATTTTTGTGGATGTCATTGGCATACATGCCTAAGCTGAAAACATTGTGCTGTACTCCTGAAAGCTACATGTCAGTTCACCATTTGAATCCAGCATCACATAGTCCCAAAAGTCATGACCCCAAAGAGGGGTCGACCAGATTATAGGTATGTCTTCCCACCTCTAGATCCAAACTGAACACCTCTGTCTTCCTGCCTCAAGAGCTGGATCAAAGGTGTATGTCTTCTTAGGTCAAATTACCTCAAAGTCTGGACTAGAAGTGGATTCACCCACTTCAAAGAAAGAAAAAAAAACTATAAACTATCCTAGGTGTATCCTCCATTCCTGGATGGTAGTTCATTCCAGATGTAGTTAAGTTGACAACCAGAAAAATCCATCACATGTTCAGTTTTTGAGTCTTCATATCTGCTGCTTTCTTGCATTATTTTGGGGTGATTTGATCATCTACTGACATTGTGCAGCACATATTTTCCATTTCCAAAACTGAGTTTCATCCCTGGACAACACCTATGTACACATTTTTTACAGAACACATTCATAACAAAGTTAAGTTTTCAAAACTTATATCATCCTAAGGCTATACTTAAACTTTTTAAATGATATATTTAATAATTCTTGACCATTTTAAACAACTTTATTACACTGATATGAATTATTATTTTATCTTCAATTGGCATTAGATTTCCTTAAACAAATTTCTGCTGTAGGATGTTCTGTATGCTATGAAAATGTGTTGCTATGATTGATTGATAAATAAAATGCTGATTGGCCAATAGCCAGGCAGGAAGCATAGGATAGGCAGGATAAGCAGAAAGGAGAATTCTGGGAGGTGGAAGGCTGAGGCAGGGAGATGCTGCCAGCTGCATGAAGAGAAGCAACATGTAAAGATACCGGTAAACCATGAGCCACGTGGCAAATTATAGATTAATACAAATGGGTTAATTTAAGATGTAAGAACAGCTAGCAAGAAGCCTGAGCCATTAGGCCATACAGTCTGTAAATAATATGAGTCTCTGTGTGTTTGCTTGAGTCTGAGGGCCATAGGAGCCGGGCAGGGACAGGATAACTTCAGCTACAAATTTCTTTATTTTCAAATAAAGATTGGCTAAAAGAATTTAACTTTAAGAAATGAGTAAGTCCACAACTTCCTTACACAAGCTAATTGGAATCTAACTACAAAAAATGTTTCATTTAGAAGATGTATTAAAGTCACTCAGTTGTTTTTATGAAGCTTCTACAGTATGTTCATTTCAATGATAAGAGATACTATGTCTTTATAATCTGTCTTAATACTTCCTTGTCAATAACACAGCCTTGCTAAAGTTAATTCAGTCTTCTAATAGTGACATGCTTACTCTGATTATGTTATAATATCAAATATTTGAGGAAATAAGTCATTAATTAGATTGAATATAGACATGTATATGAATATTCAAGATTGAGGGAAAAAAGACATTAACTGCAACAATTTAAGATTTTACAATATTTAACATTGATATGTTGGTTAAAAAAAGACAAGTAATATATCTATGTGAATTAAAAATAGTCATCAAAAATATAGCTATGTATAACTATTTATACAGTATTTCATATGTAGAGAATATACATAAAGGGGTATTATGTTCCACACAGGAGTGTTAGCATATCTAATATAATGTTTTTGTTTTTATCATTTCTATTCCCTATTCTTTAAAAATCATAGTCTATTGTTTGATTCCAAAGCATCTCTTAAAGTCTCATAGGCTGTTTGCTTGCTGGTCTGTGGTACTATTGGAAGGTACCTGTACTCTTAGTAAGCAACACCTGGTCAAAGGAAGATAGATCAATAGGATTATATCACTGGAAGAATTTTATTGTTTGCTACTTTTCATTATTTTTTTCTTTTCTGTTATTTTCTTAAATATAACAAAATATTGAATAATGAGAAAAAATATTATCACATAGAAGTTGGACAACACAAACCAAAAGAAAGAAAAGAGCCCAAGAGAAGGCAGAAGAAACAGAGAGCTAATCATTCATGCACTCAAGAAACCCATAAAAGCAATAAATTTGAAGCTGTAATATATGTAATGGGCCTGGTACAGGCCTGTGCAGATCCTGTGCATGATTCTTCAGTCTCTATGGGATCATATGAGCTTTGCTTATGCTGATGTAGATGGTAATATTTTCTAGGTGTCCTCCATACCCTCTGACTCTTACACTCTTTCTGCCTCCTCTTCTGTAGACCTCCCTGAACATTGCACAAAGAGATTTGATGAAGGAATCTCATCAAGGAATGAAAGTTCCAAGGTCCTTAATTCTATGCATAATGTCTGGCCATTGATCTTGATATTTGTTCCCATCCATTGCAGAAGAAAATTTTCACTCTGATAATGGCTGAGCAATACACTGACCTATGAGTATAGCAGAATATCATTAGGATACATTTTTATTATTATGTTTTTTTTTCTTTTTCTAGACCAGTATTATCTGGCTTTGATTTTACCCTAGGTGCTGGTCTATCTAGACTCAGGTTCTTGGTCATCCAAGCAGTGTTGGATGTGATTTCTTTCTTATGTAGTGGTGCTAAAGTTATATCAGTTATTGGTTGGTTACTCCCACAACCTATATGCCACCACTGTCATAGCATATCTTGCAAGTGTTACATAATTGTAGTTCAAAGGTTTTGTGGCTGGGTTAGTGTTAACATTTCTCTTTTGGTACTGGTCTGAATACCTTCTCATATCAAAAACCCTAGAATGTAAGGTTGAAGGTCTATATAGATACCATTTTGTTATATCCATGTTAAATGAGCTGTATAGGTGATGTCTTCAGCAATGGATCATTGCTGTCAGTGTGTGGAAAGCAACCTATAGTATTGGCAATAGGATGGATTATTTGGGAATTTCCATAGGGACCCATTTGGCCAACAACTCAAACAGGTGTAATCCAATTCTTCATTTGGTAACCAGAGATGGCCAGTTGGGATTCTGCCCTCCCTCATTATTAGATGATATTATTCAGATAACCTTCATATATACATACATAAATATATATATATATTTAAATATATATATATATATATATATATATATATATATATATATATATATATATTAGGAAGTTTCTGCTATATTAGGTTTCCATACTAACTTTCAAAATTTAGTTGTCTCTCCACATATCCCATGCCCACTTGATCCTCTCATTCAATCCCCCCCATCCATAATTATATATTCTATTGCCTTTACTTAAGGAGATCTATCTGGTCCCTCTACTCCATTACTCTATACAAATCCTCTGTAGTACTATGGATTGTAGCTTAGTTTTCACTGACTTATGATCTAATATCCTCATAGAAGCCAGTGCATACTGTGTTTGTCTTTTTAGTCACTAAGGATGACTTTTTTTTCTAGTTCCATCCATTTGTCTGCAAATTTTATAATGTCACTTTTTTTGAATATTTGAGTCATATGCCATTGTGTAAATGTATCACATTCTCTTTACCTATTCTTCTGTTGAAAGTCATCTAGATTGCTTTGTATTTCTGGCTATTAGGAACACAGAAGCAATGAACATAGATGAGCAAATGTCTTTGTGTCCTTTGGATGTGTGCCCAAGAGTGATAGAGCTGGATCCTGATTCCCAAGGAATCACCACAATGATTTCCATAGTGGCTGTACAAGTTTAAAATCCCACCAGTAATGTACAGTGTTCCCCTTGCCTTATATCCTTGCCAGCATGAACTTTCCCTTCATTTTGTTGCTCTTATCCATTCTGACAGGTGCAAAATGAAATTTCAAATTAATTTTATTTGCATTTCCTTGGTGGCTAATAATATTAGACATTTTCAAAGCACTTCTCAGCCATTGAAGAGTTCTCTATTGATAATTCTGTTAAGCTTTGTAACCAATTTTTAAATATGTTACTTGATTTTGTTGATAACTTCTTTCTTGAGTTCTTTATATATTTTGAGTATTATCCCTCAATCTGTATGGAGTTGTAAAAGTGATTTCCCATACTGAAACCTGCTATTTTATCCTAATGAAGTATATTTAGCTATGTAGAAACTTTTCATTTTCATTAGGTCCAATTTTAATTGTTAGTAATGTTGCCTGTGCTAATGGTTTTCTGTTAGTAATGTCTTTTTCTGTGCAAATACATCCAAGGCTATATCCTCACTTTCTCTTCTATCCGGTCCAGTTTATCTGGTTTTATGTTGATGTCTTTGATCCATTTGGAACTTATTTTTGTGAAGGATGATAGATATGAATCAGTTTGGATTCTTCTAAATGCAATATTCCAGTTTGGCCCACAGCATTTGTTGAAGATGCTATGTTTATTCCAGTGTAATGTCTGTCTTCTTTATCAAAAATCAGGTGTCCATAAATGTGTTGATTTATGTCTGGGTCTTCAATTTGATTCAGTTGACTATGGTGTCTGCTTTTGTGCCAATACCATGCTTTTTTTTTGTTTGTTTGTTTTTTTTGTTTTTCGAGACAGGGTTTCCCTGTGTAGCTTTGCACCTTTCCTGGAACTCACTCTGTAGACCATGCTGGCCTCGAACTCACAGAGGTCCGCCTGCCTGATAGCTCAGCCGTTAAAGGCTAGGCTCACAACCATGCTGTTTTTATTACTAAAATTTTGTACTACAACTTGAAAGCAGGAGTGGTGATGCCTCTAGCAGTTTTTGTATTATTCAGAATTATTTTGGCTATTGTCTTTTTGTCATTGGTGTTTTGGACTTTTTGTTTTGTTTTATTTCCTCTCTCTCTCTCTCTCTCTCTCTCTCTCTCTCTCTCTCTCTCTTTCAATATGAAGTGGAAAATTGTCATTTCAATATCTTTGAAGAATTATGTTGGGATTTTGAGGAAGATTGCATTGAATCTGTAGATCCTTTTTGTTTGGATGGCCATTTTCATTGTGTTAAATCTGACCAATCCATGAGAATGGAAGACCTTTCCATCTTCTGATAGCTTCTTAAATTTCTTTCTTAAATAAACTTTCTTGAAGCTTCTACCATGCAAGTCTTCACTTGCTTGGTTAGAGTTACCCTAAGATATTTTATTTTATTTGAGGCTTTTGTGTAAGGTGTTATTTCCCTGATTTCTTTCTCAGTCCATTTGTCATTTTTGTACAGAATGGCTACTTGCTTTTGTGAGTTAATTTTGTATCCAGCTACTATGTTGAAGGTGTTTATCAGCTGTAGTAGTTTCCTTGTGCAATTTTCAGGGTTAGTCATATATACTAACCTATCATCTGCAAATAGAGATAGTCTGTCTTCTTCCTTTCATTTTGTACCTCTTGATATCCTGCTTTCTTGGCTATAGTGGGCTGTGTGTTTACAGATAGTGCCTCTGACCTAGGGGATAGGGGCAAATCTGAACTTTTTTATTCCCTTCTGGTGAAATGTTTTTCTCTATAACATCCTTCTGCTGTATGTGAAGAGGTATACTACCATAGAACCAAAGGAATGGGCTTGGTGGCTATGGAATAAATCCTTTGTAACTGTGAATAAATACAAAGGTTACCCTTTCACAGCAAAGAAAAGTTAATTAAAAAATGCAAAATAAACCTTTTGTTACTATAATTACTGTACCCAACTTTAATAAGGGAGAAGGTGAATTTAACTAAGCATGATTTGATTACATCACATAGAGCACATATTATTTTTTTACACTATGTGTACCACTAGTGACTTTAAAATACGGATTACCTTCCTATTATAATTTTGACTGCTTTCATCACTTCTTGGACAGACCCTGAGTATCCATATCTCAATTAAAATCAGAACCTTCAGGCACTAGCTATGTGAACCAAATAGCAGTAAACTCTAAACCTTGATACTATATCACTGAAAAAGCAGAGTTTCTCAAAAGAGAATATATGACTCTGATTTGAAACTTTTATCATATTCTCAGTGTAATAAAGAAGATGCATGTATGTTCTTCTGATATTCAAACGCTGAAGAATGAATCTCATTGTGTCTACTTCATGGCTAAACCTTATTTGATGTTAAATAAAGTCACCTGATGAGGTTTTGCATAATATAACTCAAAGTCTTTTCAAATAAAAAATACATCTGTAGAGTATATCTGCATTCAAATAACAGACACTTGAAGAGGGGTAATAAATTCAAGAAAATGAATATTCTCTCAATAATGGAGTTTTAAAAATTGTACTTCAGCTACAAAGATATTGGAGTCTCACTGAGATAGTGAGTCCCTATCCATGTACAATCCCTGCCATGCCATGTATAATGTTATTTTTGGGAGAACATATATCCCTGCAGAGAAACATTTATACACTCCAATACATTCAATGTAAGGATAATGCCGAAATATGAATGCAACTGTACCACAGGTTTAGAGGTGATGTCAATCAAATGATGTTATGCAAGTGTTTATGGTGTTGATTAGTGCTTGCTCCTATTTTTTTCCAGAATTTTTTTTTTAAGTTACCTAGTTTTGGTTGAATGTCTCAATGTCTAAGATACTGTATTACTCTTGCAGAGAACCAGAGTTAAGCTCACCCACCCACTTCAGACAGTTCATAACCGCCTGTATAATTCCAGCTCCAGAGGACCTGATAAAATCTCCTTGCCTCCAAGGGCACTGCACTCTCATGTACATACTCCCTAATACAAACATATGAATACATAATTGAAAATAGAAAGAGCAAAATCTTCATATTTTACAAAGTCCAAAAATATACCTTCAATCAAATGGAAATTGTAGTCACATCCTTTATTTGATATTGTATAGATATAATAATGTCTGGTATTGCATATATTGAACCAATTTTATTTTAATGAATTCAAAAGTTAGGGCAATATAAAATGAAATGAAGGAAATTTCAAGTTAGAGCTTTTGCAACATGGCCTTCTGTGAATGAACACTTGCATTTGATCCAAAGATTCAAGTCACTTCATATTTACCTTCTTATGTAATTTCTATGACAGATAAAATTTCCATGGAGATCCCTTATTATCAGAGTTGGGAAATCTGAAGTACGCAGATGGAGTCTTTCTGAAGTTTCCAAAGTGATAAAGAAATATAGGATATAGATATGATAGGATAAAAGGGTAGATTATTGAGCTTATTTTAAAGAGCAACAACTTGTTTAAAAACATTTTACATTGCTATGAATTTTAGTCTATTGACACAAATTTAAAGTTAATTTTGTTATACTGTATGTATATTTCTACTCTTCTTTAAGGCATTATGTTTGTGTATCTCATTTAAACTGTAAGAGATAATTAATAAATACAGATTAATAATTAGTCATCTATGATAGTCAAACTTATCATCATGTTAAGTTTTCTAGGTATACATAGACATAATTCAATTAGGTAAGTAATCTTCAAACACTTCAAAGACCAGCAGAATATGGCATTTAAAATGTTTTAAAAACTTAGACTTTCTGGACAGTAAGACACGTCTGCTCCTGTTGGCACTGATTTATTTCAAAAAGATGGGTATCAAAGACACTCCATACAGAGTTTATCTTTGTCTTGGCAAAAATAGCCATTTGGACAAGAAACTGTTCTTGCCTGGACTGTTTGGCAAAATGTTGTATCAACTGGACATGCAGGACCCACAGGAAGGTGACCACCGAACTTTGCTAGGCAAAATGGTTCTTTAGATTCCTGCTTCTCAGAAGAAAATGCCAGACATTCTACAGGAAACAGAGAAAAGTGACTGAAAAACTCTAGGCCTAAATATGGAGGCCCCAACTTGGCAGAGGAATTTTGGATGATTGTCCAGGCAGGCAGCTATCTCTCTCATTTCTAGAATTTCTGGAAGTTACTTACAATGCACTTCCTGTTTACTTAGATAACGCTATATCCTTCTGGGTTTTCTGATGTAGTTGAAGACTAGATAGATATAATTATAGTTTTCCTTATTATGATAAAAGATAAAGTAGATATGAAACTTTAGACTCATAAATATAGAGTTGAAGATAGAATATTTTCTTTAATTTTCCAAATATAAATAGACTACATATTATCACTGTAATTCTTGCTTGATAACTGTTTTGTTATATATAATTTTACTATGTTAAAGTAAGCTTTTCCTTTTTAATTAAATAGAAAAAGGGACATGCTGTGGAATAATGCTTTTGTACACTGGTTTAATAAAACGCCGATTGGCCAGTAGCCAGGCAGGAACTATTGGCAGGATAAGCAGACAAGGAGAATTCTGGGAAGAGGAAGGGTGAGTCACGAGACTCCAGCCCTCCAACCAGGAAGCAGAATGTAATGGCACACAGATTAAGCCATGGAAAATATGGCAACATATAGATTAACAGATATCAGCTGAGTTTAAGTATAAGAGCTAGTCAGTAGTAAGCCTGAGCTAATGGCCAAGCAGTTATAATTAATATTAAGCCTCTGTGTGATTATTTTATAAAAGGCTGCAGGACTGTAGGTGAGAGATTTGTCCCGACCACAGACCAGGCTGGACACAGAAAAACTTCCAGCTACACCAAACCTTTATTCCAACTTGTTTGTTGTGGAATGTTACTTGAAGATCTGTTGCATTTGTTTATTCTGTGGAACATTTGTTTAATAATGCTAAGATACATTGCTTTCTTTCATGTTGCATTTGTTTAACTCTGTGAAGCTCTGTTACCATGCCTGTCAAAAACACATCATTAGTCTAATAAAGAGCTCAATGGCCAATAGCTATACAGAGAAAAGGATAGGCAGCGAAGAGGGCATAGAGAATAAAATAGGAGGAGAGAGAAGAGGTATGAGCAAGAAAAGGAGAAAGGATGCCAGGGGCCAGCCACCCAGTCACAAAACCTGCCAGGGAGCAAGGAAAGGAAGATATACAGGATAGAGAAAAGTAAAAGCCCAGAGACAAAAGGTAGATGGAATTATTTAAGTTAATAAAAGCTGGCTAGAACCAATCCAAGCTAAGGCTGGGCATTCATAAGTAAGAATAAGTCTCTGTGTATCTATTTGGGAGATGGGTGTCAGATCCCCTAAGAGCAAAGTGTAAAAAACAACTAACTACAGTTGTCAGTTTAGGGTAATATAGATATCGCTGGAAAAGAGCATAGAATTCTGTACACTGTGACAACAATGGACAAGACACTGGCACTATGATGACGATACCATCATAGTTCACTTCTAGAATCTTACCTGCATGTACTATAAAATTAAAAATAAATCATGGAGCAATGTTGTCTGTTCCATATGCTCTACCCACCACTCAGCTCAAGGCCATATCTTTAGTCACACACATAGAGTTCTGAATGTTTCATGACATAGAGGGAATTAGCTTGCTAGCTTTCAGATGTTGCTAAAGACCTGATGCACCCTTAATTTCCATGACATATTTCAGTCAGCTCTCCAAGAAAAGAAAAATAGTTTCCTAATACTGGATAGAAAACTTGCCAAAAGTCTGATTGATAAAGTTTGGACTCAAATAATTTCTCTAGTCCTTTTAAAAGTGCTGATAGGATGTGTCTGTCAGGGCAGAAACCTTTTGTGAATGGTTCACAGGAACTTCCCACCCCATCTCAGACTCAGGTGAGAGTGTCATGCTTTTATCACCAAGGTCTATAATCAAATTATTTCTTGACACATACCACATAGTAAAATGTTAATTTGTATCTACCTTCTCTATGGCAAAGAATCAGTGAAAGGAAGCATACTGAAATTAATCATACACTCCATCAAGATGAGAGATATTTGATGTTGTGAAGCCCTCTAGTTAAAATACTAGTGATTGAAATGTAGTCTTCAGAAGATAATCAATCTTCTCTCTTGCATGAATAACCCAAATTCTACCTGGTTGTCTGCATAAGTAATATTCAAGCATAAGCTCCCCTTTATCTATTTTCTAATTTTCAAGAAGTGATTCATTTATTATTAATAGGTTTTTTCAATTGAAATGTTTACATATATGGTTATTTTTTTTAACCTTTGATCCATGACTTAAGTTGCATTATTACTGTTGCTTTTATTTGTTTGGTTCAGAGTATCTGATTGTTAAGATTTAGTTTTCAGTTTCTCAATAGGAATACCCCTTACCTTGACTATGGCTCTTCAACAGGGAAATTAAACCTCACAATGTGAAAAACAACAAAGAGAAACAATATTTCAATTCAGAGTAAACCATTTTTGAAATATTAAATTTCACTTGTAATATGATATTTTATAGTTTCCACCATTTTGTTTTATTGAAAATTCATACATATACTCAGATCATGGTTCCCTCCCTTCTCCTCCCAGATCCTCCCCACTTCAACCCCCATCTTACTTCACACCTTTTTTCCTCTCTCTCTTTAGAAAACAAAGAGTTAAATAAAGTAAAGGAAAAAAAGAATATAAAAAAGAGAGAGGCAGTAAAAAATGACATGAACACACACACAATGGATGTAAACACAAAATTGGAGACCATAATATACAAGCAAAATAGCATTAATATAAAAAATGCCCAAACAAAGCAATGTGAGGATTTTCTCCCTCCACTCTTCCTTCCCTTACAGAATCTCTCCTGTTCCCGTTTCCACACACCCACAATGGCCCCACAAAATCCGCATTGTTGGTGTAGTAATATCATGCAAGAGTCCCGCTGGAGAGATCTTAACAAAAGAAACAAAGGAGAGTGAAAATATCCTAGTCTCAGCTGGGGTGGCCGCTGGCAATATCAGGTAGAGTGCTTTTCTAGGACTGGGTTAGCAGGAAAGGCTGAGAGGTTCCACAGGAAGGATAAAAAATTACCAGCACCTAGGTTCTGAAGGGTTTCCAGAGAGTGCAGCAGTTTCTACCAGTGCAAAATGTTTTATTATATTTATTTTTAGTGCCATCATAAGTCACATATAGATCATCCCCCCCCCCAGGAAACGCTTTTTTTGTTTTTTGTTTTTGTTTTTTTTTTTTCAAAAACTATAAACTTAGAAGTATAAAGATATTCCTTTGATTTAGAAACTTTAATTGCATATCAAAGGTCATAAATTGGAGAGAAAAAGTTTGTGTACATCATTCATTAGATTTAGGTTTATGTTTTAATATGTTATGATATTTCTATTTCATTAATCTATTGGAATATTTTCTTAAAATAATAAAATATGACACATGAGAAATATTTTGTCGCTGAAATTAAAGTTTAGTGAAAAAAATTCACCCTAAGAATGTTCCAAGGATTAACCCAATATCCTGGAGTCATGGTCTCACTTTATTTGGTATCTATCAAAAATTAAAGAATTGAAAAATATCAGAAAAATAAATAATATGCTTTAAAGTGGAAACAAGATAAAATAAAAGAAACTTTCTTTTCATCTCTGGTTTGACACTTTCAGATTAATGATAGAATTATAAAATATATCAATAACAATGATAAAATTTAATTAAATATTTGCCAATATTATGCATAAATGAATGTTCCTGGAGAGGGAAATTTCAGTCAGCATAAAATTGAGATTTGACAAAATTTGTACTGGCATGCATCTCAGGCAGTAGATTATGAAGATATGTGCATAGCAATCTATTATAAATAGTTGTTATATAATAAAAATACTTTTCAGACAGCATACAGGTTTCATATTGTTATGATCAAAAAATCTATTAGCAAAATTACAGTTAGGACACATTTTCAATTTTATAGAAATATGAGTAAAACCTTCGTCTTGCT
This sequence comes from Peromyscus californicus insignis, assembly GCF_007827085.1. Lineage (NCBI taxonomy): Eukaryota > Metazoa > Chordata > Mammalia > Rodentia > Cricetidae > Peromyscus > Peromyscus californicus. The sequence continues at coordinate 27,794,763 of NW_026294617.1, forward strand.
TCTCATATCAATTTATTTTAATTATACAAAAACGGATTTATATAATGTCCTCTTGCATCACTAACTTAAATAATTTAAATCATTGCATTTTCTGATATTTGATTTCTTTCTCGAGTTAAACAAGAGCTACCGTGTGCTTGATTTCATATACCAAACCATTCTGAATATACAAGTTTAAATCAGAAAAGGGATGGAATGGAATAGGATGTTCAAATTCTAAATAGGCTCAAGGAATACTTCAGAAGAGGAGGCAGAAAGTTTGCAAGAGTGAAAGAATCAGGAGTTTGCTGTGAAATTGCATCTGCTAGTAACATCAGAAGCTGTTCTTGTAAAGTCTCAACAACCCGACTGTCCAAATGTGAGATGAATAAGGATGAAACCAATGAACACGACAAATGGGACAAGGAAAAGCTGACAAGGCCTCAACACTACACAAAGAACTGCAGGCTTATTTTCTTATTTGTAGTGTAGAATATGTAATGTATGATTCAGCATATTCTAGGCAAGTGCTCTACCACTGACCTGAATCTTCAGTCCTGTGTTCAGGTGTAAAGATCATTTCTGTTGGATTTTTGATTATATACAGAAGAGTTCTCATCTTCTATTTTTGTGACATTGGGATATAAAATAGCCTATGAGAGCTCTTTTCTTCATGTGATTCAGCTTTTACCTTTAAATCATTTGGGTCCATTTTCCTAAATAAAAGAACAAGCCTCGAGGCTGTGAAAGCTCCAACCTCTATAATTATCTAAGTGGGCTCAATTATATTTCCTACCTATTGTTTCAAATCCCCTGTGATATAAAGTTGTTATGGTGGAGATAAGTATTTTTTTCAGTCTTAAAAGAGGCATTGTGATATGTCATTGCTTAGAAATGTATAGAATGATTACATATTTTCAAATTATATTTCGTATTTGGCAATAACATTTTAATTGTGTTCAAGACACTTGTTATTATACCATTTTATAGTTTCTTTAAACCTGACCTTCAAAATATTCTCTCTATTTATTTTCTTATAATGAATACTGCTTTTAATGATGTAATTTTTCCATTAGAGTTCATGAGCAAATCTAACATCATAATGCAAAAAATATGATGAAGTATAATAGCCTACTTATGTGAATTCTTGAAAGATTAGCTAAGGACAAGCATTGAGTAACAAAAATACAAGAGCAAAAATGTTTGGACCTTAAGATCAAATGGCAGAAGTTCATCTTAGGGGACTGTTATGCAAGCCATAAAAAGCTAAGCTTACTAAAGAAGTTGAATAAAAGATGAGATTTCTGTGACAGAGACTGGTTCTAACCTCAGGTATTGAAATATTTTCATGTTATTTTTCTTCTCATATGAACAGACTTACTGTGTATGCCTTTAAAATATTCTGTGCAGCTGTTCCTATGTAAAATAAAAACTGCCACCTTGTTCGTTAATATCCCATCATGTTAAGAAAGCCTAAACTACTTCCAGAACCTAATGTTCAATTTCTTAATCAATGTCCTATCCTTCCATGTGTTGCAAGAAACACAATTGTTTGAATGACAGAATTGTGGTGTGACTTACTTGCACTTTGTTTTCTTACTCATTTATTTTAATTAGCTATAATAAGAATGTTTACTAAAAAACAACTTGACTTTGTTTACAACAGTCTAGTTAAGCATGTGAGTTAATTCAAGGAAAGATCAGTGCACTCTGACTCCCTATGAGGCATCCCCTTCATAGAATAGATGACTTCTGGACTGTTTGTAAATGTTGTTAGAACTAAGGTTTTCATTTACTTATGCTCTTACTATTTTAAGAAAGCATATGATGGCCTCTAGTGGCACAGAAAGAAACATCAGTATTTACATTTTTTAATCAATAATAATTAAAAGGTACATTTTTAATGAAGTTGAATGTGTACATCTCATGATTATGTTTTCCAGGATTCATTGTAATTTCTAAGACATTCTCAAAGCATCAATACACAAAACTGTATAAAGCACGTAAAATCACATGGAACGTGAGTGCCCAAGTGCACAGGAGAGTATGGAACCTGCATCATGATCTAAAATACAAGAGTGTAACTGTAAGTTTTCCAGTGTCCCACCTAGTCACGCAGCCACTCAGACCCAAGTAAACACACACAAACTTATATTAATTAAGAACTGTATGGCTTATGGCTCAAGCTTCTCACTAGCTTGCTCTTATAACTTAAATTAACCTATTTCTATTAATCTATGTTTTGCCACATGTTCCATGGCTTTATTAGTCTGCATGCATATTGTTCCTTGGGTGGCAGGCTGGCTTCTCTCTCCACCTTTCTCCTGTCTCTCTGCTTGGATTTCCTGCCTACCTCTAAGCTGCCTTGCCATAGGAACTTTATTTACCAACCAATGGAAGCAACACATATTCACAGTATACAGAAAGACATCCTGCAGCACAATAGAATATAGTATCTTATCAAATTTAGTCACCTTTGAAGGAATTTACAGAAACTTTAATTTTTAGATAAACACAAGGTAAATAACTGCTACCATAAAAGTTAAAAAGAATTTAAGGTATGCCAAATACTGCACTATTTTACACATTGCAATATTTTATCGTATAATAATGTATTGTGGTCATATTACTGCCACTTGTATATCATAGCACAGGATTTTGACTTTAAAAGTCATATCTTTAGGTCAATATTCTGGATCATAAGGGGAAAAAAAGTGTTATCTTCTCAGCCTAAACCCTCAAAACTTCCTTTATATCAACTCTGTGGATAACAACATGACATTTAAATAGAGAACAGTAAGAAATATATCAAAAGTATTTGTTGTCATTCTTTATAAGAATTAATGGAATAAAATGATTACTATACTGTCAATTTTATTTAAAAATATTTATGATTAAAAGCCTATAATTATTGAATATATTCATTATTGGGTTGGAATTTAGCATCAAGTTGTCTAAACTACTTTTAAAAAATATTCTTTCGAGCTCTTTCACTAATTTTATAAATTACAAAAGCACGTTTTACTTTCAATGTTGTTAATAATAATTCACATATGCTACGAAACATATCAAAGCCAAGGAATAAATTCAGGTTTTATTGCTACTATGTTTAGAAGACTGGGTAACTTTAACGAGAGAGGGAAGTGATTCTCAACCACATGACCCCATTTGGGGCTGCATTATGATTCATAACAGTAACAAAATTAGAGATATAGAGAAAACATTGAAATTATATCATGGTTGGGGGTCATCACAAAATGAGGAATTGTATTAAAGGGTCACAGTATTAGAAAATTGAAAACCACTGAGCCTGAGGATATTGTTTTCTATTTAACATTTATTTAATCTGTGTTTGTGTGTGTGGTGTGTGTGTGTGTGTGTGTGTGTGTGTGTGTGTGTGTGTGTGTGTGTGCGTGTATACATGTGTATAACACATAACACATACTGAGGTCAGAAAACAACAATTAGAAGTCAAAATTCTCCTTTTCCACTGTGTTGGTATTTGTTATCAAACTCATGTCTTCAGGCTTGGTAGAAAGAATCTTTACTACTAATCTATCTTCTCATCAGGGCTTTAAAACAATCCTGTGTGTGCTTACTTTTCTTATGTATAAAAAAAATTGACACTGCTTTCTTGGCCATTTAAGAATTGACTTAATATTGGAAACTCATTTTGAATACTCAAATAATAATTACTAAATAAAACTGAAGACTATCTGGAATAGACTCATTTTTGGTGTGTTCATTATATGCCTATGTTGTCTTTATAAGCACACTGAGTAGAACCAGACAGACATTGGGTGAGAACAGTAAGAAGTGTACATACCTTGTTTTGAGATATTAATTTGATTGGCTTTTGATTACTCACTCAGACCTAAAATGATTTTACTGAGGAAGGGTTGCTATTTTCTACAAAACATAAGAGAGACCACTTTCATGGAGCAGTGATGACCCCTTGTAATTAGCTCCTAATAACCACCTCAATCAGCTACTAAAATACAGCTTTGCACATTAAGATTGTTGTACTACTCTTGCAGAATTATTCATTAAACAAGCTCTTTCACGACAGTTTTCTCAAGTTTACTGGCAACGTGTATGACTTTCACATGAGTACACACCTACTTTTAAAACCAGTTTAAAATGGCTATGTATATGTGTGTTTTCAGGACTGAGCAATTGTTATTGAGTAACCAGTTGTGATCTTTCGAGGGAAGACTATGTCTCCCACTGTCAGTATCCCTTGTTGTCTTTGGGTTGTTTTTTATAGGGTTGAGGTCTGGTTGTCTCCTCTCAGCAGGTATCCACTTTGGCATGCTTGCTGGTGTCGTCCTTGTTCAGCTCATGTTTAGGCAATCATGGTGGTGACACTTTATGAGTTTAGCTGCTGATGTCACTAGAAAACAGTCTCAAGAAAACTCATTGATCCTCTGGCTCTTACAGTCTTTCTGCCTCCTAGTCTGAAATGTTCTGTGAGCCTTGTAAGAGCTATATTGTAGGTGGGAGAGTCTGGAGAGAGGAAAGAGGAGGGGGAATGATGTAATTATATTATAATCTCAAAAACAAAAAAAATTATTAAAAATGCTTCCATTTACTAGAAAATGTTAATCAAAGAAGATAAATACATTTGAACATTTAATTGTGATATGATATTAATTTTTTGAAGTTTGAAACTATAGTGTGGGGAAATCCCATGTGTACAATTAGACTTGGCATGGTAGTTTGCAATTGTTTTCTTGACTTTTTCTGGTTATATAATGCATGTTAATAATTGAAAAATTACTTTGGAGTTGCATTTGTATACTCACTGAAAACTAGAGTCTTGTGATTTAGAGAAAAATGATTCAAATAGAAATCCTCTCTGGTCTCTTTCTGTCTGTCCATCTATTTATCTATTTATCTACCTAGTTCCATATTTTTGTCATCGATCTGTCATTTACACATCAGTCTTTTACTCACCTATGTGTCTAAGGATGAATTATAGATAATGATTCCTTACTTATTTGGGGAGAGTTGCCACTGCCTATATCCATGTCAATTATAAATGGATATGAAAGATGCCAGGACTCACAAAAATGGATCAGCAGGGATAAGCATACAATCCTTCGTGACACAACCATGTATTCTGAGCTCTATCCTCTCCGCTAGTCAGGACCAATTATCTTGAGGGTGCATTGTTCCTTCTCCGTTTTGTGGACACAAGATATCCAAAGCACCCAGGTAAAATCCATAAATTATACTTCAGTGGCATTCTTTTCTGTGCTCTGCTTGGAAGCAGCCCTTCATGAAGATCAAGGTCCTGCATGATACAGCCAGAGTTATGAGGATGAAAGTCAGAAAAGTTCCTGGTGAGTCACTGGAAAAGAATTAAAGTGAGCTGTACTTGTTTCTATCTATTTCATAGACATGTGTTGTAGAATGTATCATAGAATCACTATGCCAGACAGGAGCCAAGATTTGATAAATACATTCTATCACTTTAAATGGTAAACCTGTTTCACAGTCTTTTTCTTCTAATTTGCTGTGACATTGTATCTCTTGAAATTCATTCCTGCAATTTAGGAAGTGGATAAACTCTGGAAGACATGACATAGTGCAGAATCTGTAGAATTAATTTTCATGAGTACATTTCTTCATTTCCTTTCCTGTTTTATTTACAGGAAGGATCCCTTGGTAATATACTATGTTCTATAAGATTCTGTGTTTCTAGATGAATCACCTAAGTGTATCTGGAGTGAGGGTTTTAGAAAAGGTGTAACAAGAAATTGAGACAGACGCAGATCAGAATAAAATGCTAGCCCTTCTAAGACAAGTATGATATCCTATGTTCATCTTGCTACCTGGTATGTGTTGGTCTTCTCAGGAAGTATTTTTAACTAAAGTGAAGTGTTTGTTTTCGTATAGTGGCTTGCTCATACTTTATAAGTAAGGGTCTTTGGAGTATAGATTCTACAGTCAGGAAAGCAAGATCCAGGTATATATTTATCTTATCATCGTCTATATGTAGAAAGAACTTATTGATGAGAGAATGGTTTGTTTACACAGACGTGGAGGTTAAAAAGTTAACTCATGGACTGACAAGATGATGAACATTTAGTGAATTGTAAAGTGCTTTTGATTCTGTTCCCATATTAAATTCCTTCTTAACATATTACAAATTGAGTAACAGACTGAATTCCAAGTCAGCATAGACTAGATAATAAGAACTTTATCTTATTTAGAAAAAGAACAATAAAATAAAATAAAATAAAAAGAACGAGATTAAGGAGAAAAATACAACTGGTATCAAATATCAATAAAATAATATGGATTAGTAAGTTGAGTTCACAATATATGGATACTTTCTTAATTTTATTACATATTCAAGTGTTTTTCAGATTCCAAATTATATACATTAAATCCCAATATACGAAAGAGCAGTTCAATGAGCCTTCTACACTCACTGTGGGTTTATGTGTGAATTCAATTGGGCTTGGACTAAAGTGAAAGATGTATCCAACTTCATCCATTACCCACTACAGTTACAATGAAGGAAAGATTGTGTGGAATCAAAATTACAAGGCCCAAGTACCTGAGCACAGCAGCAATTTATCAAGAGGATTAATTTTCCATAATGAAGAGAGAGAGAGAGAGAGAGAGAGAGAGAGAGAGAGAGAGAGAGAGAGAGAAGAATGAGAGAATGAGAGAAAAAGAAAGAAAAAAACTATTTTTTCTTATAAATCCGACTCTTAGTGGTAACAAATATGAATGGCCAAGAGTGAAATGTAGAGCTATTTTCAGTAGAACATTTACTAGCCTGCAGAGACTTGGTTAGTATAATTTTCAAACTATTTACCATTTAATACTGATACTTCATGTAAATTAACTTATACCAATAAAAAAATGTTTTGGCTTTCCAAGCCTAACATCAATTATGTTATAGAAAACTGAGTTAACTGTATTCACCCACTCCTTTATTGAATCCCACTTGCTTCCCTTTGGGATTAGTGAGGTCTTTTAGGGTATGCTATCTATGCACCATCTATTATAAATGCTCTTGACAGAAAGATTTTTTTTCATTTTTTTATTAAGAAACTTTCTATTCACTTTACCTACCAACCACAGAGCCCCCCTCTTCCCTCTTCCATCCCCCAGCCTTACCCCCAAAACCCACCCCCCATCCCCACATTTTCTAAATTAAGGTCTCTCATGGGGAGTCAGCAGAGCCTGGCACACTCAGCTAAGGCAGGTCCAAGCCACCCCCCTCCCCCGCACCAAGGCTGTACAAGGTGTCACACCCTAGGCACTGGGCTCCAAAAAGCCCGCCCATGCACCAGGGATGGATCCTGATTCCCACTGCCTGTGGGCCTCCCAAACAGTTAGAGCTAAACAACTGTCTCCGGTAACCAAAGGGCCTAGTCTAGTCCTATAGGGGCTCCACAGCTATTAGTCCACAGTTCATGGGTTTCCACTAGTGTGGTCAGTCATTTCTGCAGGAGATCATGATGAGAAAGAGTTTTATGACGAATGGAAAAGTTAGGGGTGTGTTAAAAATGCTGAAAATATACTCCCCTTCAATGTATCCCAGAGTCTGTAGAATTCAACAATGTGCTTTTTGTTCAGTCCTATTGCTGAATTGCTATCATGAGTTCTATTTGTCTACTATGAGTTATATTTTGTATAGTTCTGTAGTCTTATAATCTTTTATTGATGTTGTTCTTTTATTAAAAATATGGAAGAGTTCATATTGCAAGCCCTTAGAGATGCCCAAACTTTAAAGTCTAAACTTGAAATCTTTTATTAATTAGTTTTTTTGTGACCTTCGTTAGGGAGTAGGAAAATATTAACATTTAAATAGATTGCAACTTATATGTATTAGAAGAAATTCCAAATATGAGAACCCAATGAATGTTATTTTTTACTTTTTAACTTTTATATTTTTCTTTTCTCCTTGTTAGAGAAAAATGCTGTGTAAAACTGACATAAGGAACATGTTGTTTATTCTGGCTCACAGTTTGATAGTATAGCGCACCATGATGGGAAGTCATGACTGTGGAAACATGAGGCAGCTGGTCACATTGATCAGTATTCAGTAAGCAGAGGCAGGTGTTGTGTTCAGTTGCTTTCTCTTGTATTGACTCTGAGACCTCAGCCCATGAGATGCTGCTGCACATGTCCACAGTGTGATTCCTTGCTGTAGAAAAACCACTGGGCATAGCCTCACAGACATACAAAAGGTGAGTTTCCTGAGTCATTCTAAATCTTTCCAAGTTGATAAATAATGTTCAGCATCATAGTCTTTTGTGAAAAGCGTACTAATTTTCAAGCTTTTGTACACTCACATTTGCCGTGACTCATTGATGTTCAGGGAAGCTCAGCAGGAGGAAAATGAAAATAAAAAGGAAAAGTCAAAACAATTTGGTGAGACATAAAGTCTGACAGAAAATAACTAAATACAAACATACCAAATAGTTTCAGAGAGAACAAGCAAACATTTCTTTAAACAAAAGTGATGAGGTTTGACTAGGAGTGGAAAAGTCTGTATTCCTGCAGAGTGCATGAAATGGACCAGTTAATTCCAAGAAAGAAAGAAAACAAAACAAAACAAAACAAAAACAAAAAACCAGGAGAATGTTTTTCTTCAAGGTTTATTTTGCTGAAAGCGTTAACGATAACGAGTGTCAGGGAGATCAAGGCTGTTTTCTATACCTGGTGAGTTTTCCCAGAGTAGGATGACTACAGTGCCATTGGCAGTCTGTTACCAGAGTCATCAGAGATAACCTAACCTCAGTCAGTTTCTCCCTTTACAGAGCAAACAAAACAGCCTTGCTGAGCATTACCAGCACGTGGTATTTTATGTTGTACTTTTGAAAACACAACCGTTTTTATAAATGGAAATCTGGAAATTTAGAACCCTTTGTGAGTTATCACTATAGGAACACTGACAGGTCAAAGTACCTTGGAAAGGAAATTAAGGAGGCCTTTGTATCTCCCAGTAAGAGGGAAAATGACTCAAATAATTAATTTGCTCATAATAATAGACTTTATTCAAATTCTCTAAATTTATCTCCAGGATAGTTTCAATTTAACCACTTACTTCAAAAATGTCCCACCATGCTTGACATTGTTCATCTGTCACTTTTTGGTTCTTTAAGTGACTACATCAAGACAGTAGAAATGTTTGCTTTTCTTGATTTCAACCACACAGTTAGCTGCATTTGTAAAAACAAACCTTACCAAATCAAAAACACGTTGTGCTGACAAGCTGTGAGCAATGACAATAATTCCACTAATGCAGTTGCCTAGTACACTAATTATCCTAATGACAGTTCAGTTGTCTGATAATCGCATCCCCCAAGGACCATATACAGTCAATCCACACAGCTGCAGAGTCCTCTCCAGGCTCATTTTGCTGTTTCCTGCCTTGCTGAAAACTCCATTACATTACTATATTAGCATAAACAATCATCATACCGAACATGAGCTGAACATACAGACAGTTAAAGTGCTGAAGGGTAATGGAAAAAATTCCTAGATGAGGTGCTAAATCCAGTCACTCAATTTTGTAGTTTCTGATAGAGCCATAACTTTAACTTCAAATCTGTATTCATCTAAAGTAGGGATATGGGTTTTAAATGTTTGAAGAAACTTAAAGAATGATATGTTTATTTAAATCAATGACTGTTTAAAAATATTTTGAAAACATAACTGAAAGGGTTAACCTAAATTAAGGAGCATATTTAAAAGCCCTATAAAAACCTATGATTCTTGTACATAAGTCAAATTTTTAAAAATAATTTATATTTAAAATATTTACTCAGCATAGAGGTATAATAGGAAACATTGCACAAAGGGAACAGAAGTCTTATGAATAGTTTTCCAAATTTAATATTGTAATTTTTGTTTATTTGTCTTTCTAGAAAGAATCTCATAGTTCCAAACTTCTTATATGACAGAAGATGTCTTTGACTTCTGATCTGCCTGACTTACTTTCAAAGTCCTTGAATTACTGGGATGTGCCATGTGTATTATTTAAATCATTGCTTTCACAAAAGTGGATTAGTACATATACTGTTAGTTTTTTTTACAATTATTACAATATGAACTTATGAAAATTAAACGACCTTTCAAATGAATATTCAAAAAAAGACCCAACGTTTACATCAGAGAGATTATCTTTAGTTACTGGAGATTTAATTAAATTTTCCATCTACCACACTTGAAGAAAATATATATTTTTCCTCAAATGATTACTATCCAAAAGAGATAAAACTGCATTGCATATTAATGCTATAGTAATCCAAGATTTATATAAAATTGTTTCCCAATAGAATTAACAATTTATAAATTTATTAAAAAGTAGTCTGATAAATTAAGCCACTACTATTCATGTATTTTTACTTGGTGTTGCATATAATTTTCTTTTTGCTTCAATTTACTTGGTTTGCCTCAGTGAGTGATAAAATACAGCAAATAGAAACAGGAATAGAACAAACACAAAGGCTCCGGTCCTCCAAAAAGATGTGGAGATAAAATTGGTTTGAGAGACACTCAGTTTGTAGATAAAAGGAAAGGACAGAGGTTTCCCTTGCAGCAATCAATGCAAGTCAGGCTCTGCTGAAAGAGATGAGTCCGCCTGGTAAGTCACTCAGATAACAGAGAAGTTCTGAGCAACGCTTTTCTAATTTGGGGAAGAGCATCTGAGGGAGGAGTCTCATCATCATGATCATCTGAAAAGAAACTCCAGAAAAATGGTCATCTGTGGGAGGAAGCCCATTTTAGTACATGGGGTCTCTCAATCATTGTTGGGTCCTGGACTGAATAAAAAAGGAGAAAGAGAAGTTATCAGCAACATTTGCTCCTGTCCATGCTTCCTAACTGTGTACTCAACATGACAAGTCACTTTATTCTTCTGCCAGCATACCTTCCTTGCCTTGGGATCCTCAAATAATAAGCCAGCATCTTTCCCTCCCTGAGGTATTTTGTCTAATAATCTGTCACTTTAATAAAGAAAGTAACTCATACAATAACAACACAGAAGACATGGACCAATGTTCTGGTAATTTCACTAAGCTTTTTACAAAATGAGTGGGAGTAGAATGTGGCTGGAGTATCAATGTTTCTTTTTTGTAATACAGACTATTTTATGAATGTTTAAAGTATTTTTTCTTGTCTTTTTCTGAGGTCAGTAGAAGAAAGTGACCAATCACTGACAGTTATCATTGAAAGATGTACAGAATCAAAACTGTGAAATTTTATGTTTTCTTTGACTACTTGCAATCTTTGTTGCTGAAAAGGACATTTCCAACCTAGGTACATCTGCTGCCCATGTATACACCATCACTTTTGTGCTTTAGAGTTGTAGAAGTTTTAGATAAAGGCCTATAACAATTTTAGTTTGATGAATCACTTGGCAAATTAAGGGCTAATGTAGAGAAGGAAGAAACGCCAATATAATGGTTATCTTGATGTTTTCCATTTTTTTTATAATTTATTTTTCTCTCCTAAATGCACCCTGACCATAGTTTCCCCTCTCTCCAGTCTTCCTAGCCTCCCTCCACCCTTCCACTCCCTCAGATCCACTCCTGCTCCATTTCCCTTCAGAAAAGAGCAGATCTCCCAGGGATATCAACAGAACAGGGCATAACAAGACTGGGCAAGGCAAACCACTAGGAGGAAAGGGTCCCAAGAGTTAGCAAAAGAATCAGAAACATACCCACTCCCACTGTTAAAAATCCCTAAAAACATCAAGCTAACAATCATAACACATACACAGAAAACCCAGTACAGACCGATGCAGGCTCCATAATTGTCATTTCAGTCTATTTGAGCCCCTATGAGCCTTGCTTAGTTGATTCTTTTGGCCATTGTTTGCAGGTGTCCTTGACCCTTCTGGCCCCTACAATTCTTCCCTTCTTTGGTGGTATACGGCTAGCTCTCCAATTTGGGCTCTCTGTTCTCCTAATGTTTAGCGGTGGCTCTCTGCATCAGTTCCCACAAGCTGCCTGAGGAAGCCTCTCTGATGATGATGGGTCTAGGCTCCAATCTATGAGTATAACAGAATATTATTAGGAATTACTGACTGTTTCCCCCTAAGTTCTCTGAGTTATCCAGCCTCTGGTTCTTGGTCACCAAAGCAGTGTCAGACATGGGCTCCCTCTCATGGCATGGGCCTCAAATTAGACCAGTCATTGGTTGGCTACTCATACAAGTTATGCACCTCCATTGCCTTAGCACAACTTGCAGGCAGGATAGATTATAGGTCAAAGGTTTTATGGTTGGCTTGGTAACCCAGTCCTACCACTGGGAGTTGCCTGGTTACAGAAGATGGTCAGTTCAGGCTCCATAATCCCCACTACTAGGGGTCTTTGCTGGGGTTGTCTTTGTAGCATCCTGGGAATTTCTACTGCACTAAGTTTCCAGATTGCCTTCCCCCCAAATGCCCTCCAATTCTAGACATATCTCCCTGTACTCTCTTCCTCTATTCCTCCTGCTTCACTTGATCCATCCTCTTCCCATTCCCACATGCCTCCTGTCTACCTTCAAAATCTATTCTGTTTTCTCTTCCCAAGAAGCACATGTGTCCCCCTAGATCCCTTCTTGTTATTTGGCCTTTTTGGGTCTGTGGACTATAGAATGATTATAATTTACTTAACAGCTAATGTCTACTTTGAGGTCTGGATTATCTCAGTATGATCGTTTTTAGTTCTATCCATTTGTTTGCAGCTTTTATAATATCATTTTTTAACAACTAAGTAACACTCCATTGTGTAAATACTCACATTTTAATTATTCGTTCTTTTATTGACAAACATCTAAGTTATTTTCAATTTCTGGCTATTATGAAGAAAGCTGTTATGAACATAGTTGAACAAGTATCTTTGATGTAGAATAGAGCATTCTTTGGGTATATACCCAAGAGTGGTATAGCTGAGTCTTGAGATAGATTGATTCACAGTTTTCTGAGGAACTGCAATATTGATTTCCAGAGTAGCTCTATGTGGAGTCCCACAAAGGTTCCCTAGTAAGATCTGAGCTTGCTTTACCCAGCAGGATTGTATCAGAGGATTAATTGACTACATGTGTGGTTACCAGGTGATTGGAAGGGTCCGCATTAGGCTGTGCTAGGGTAAGGTCTTTTGCTCCACCACTTTGCATTCCTATAAAAGGCCTTTTAAAAGATACAGGAGGGTCTAGTGGATATTGATCCAGGTCCTCCTGAGGCTATCCTGTGTTTCTATCTGTTTCTATCCCCTCTGTCTTTCAATCTAAATATTTCTCCCTCCTCCCTCCTCAAGAGCACCCTGGGAAAAAAGTGGGAGGAGACCTCCCACAGCTGTACTCACAGCAGCAATGTGTAAGTGTTCCCCTTGCTGTACATTCTTCCCAGCATGAGTTGTCACTTGAGTTTATGTACTTAGTCATTCTGAAAGGTACAAGATGGAATCTCAAAGCAGTTTTGATTTGCATTTTCCTGATGATTAAAGACGTTGGACATCCTTTTTTTTTTTTTTTTTTTAGCTTAGTGTTTGAAGGTTTATTTCTCATATAACAACATAGAAATAGCAAAATCCTTCCAAGAGGTGTGGATTCTGGTTCAGATCCATATTTATTGGTTGGATGACCTTGAACAGGTAAGCTTCTTCACTTGCAAATGGAAAACAATACATATACAATTTTATTTTTGTTTAAACTAATGTATTTGATCTTTAAAGACGTTGTGTGTGTGCATGTGCATGCATGAGCACATATACAGGCACCTATGAGCACATATACAGGCACCTATTGGATCTTCTGGATCTGGAGTTACAGATTGTAAGCTGACCGATGTGGATGCTGGAAATCAAATTTCTTTAAGTGATTTTTGGCCATTTGGGATTCCTCTGTTGAGAATTCTCTGTTTAGATCTGTACCCCATTTCAATTGGATTATTTGATTTCTTGATATCTAGTTTCTTGGGTTCTTTATATATTTTGGATTAGACCTCTATCAGATGGGGTGTTGGTAAAAAAAATTCTCATCCTAGAGGCTGTTGCTTTATCCAATTGATGGTATCCTTTGTCTTACAGAAATTTTTCAGTTTCATGAGGTCCCATTTATTAATTGTCTTTCTTAGCACCTGCAATATTAGTGTCTTATTCAGAGAGTCTCTCCTTTGTTAATGTGTTCAAGGCTCCTCCCGACTTTCTCTTCTTTTGGGTGCAGTGTACATGGTTTTTATGTTGAAATCTTTGATCCACTTAAACTTGAGTTTGGTACAGGGTGATAGATATAGATCTATTTGCATTTTTCTACATGGAGACATCCAGTTAGAAGAGAAGATGTTGAAGATGCTTTATTTTTCCAGTCTGTATTTCTGGCTTCTTTATAAAAAGTGAGGTATCCATAGATGTGTGTATTTATATCTGTGCTTTTATTTTATTCCATTGCTCAACCTGTCTGTTTTTATGCCAATATTGTGTGTTTTTTTATTGCTATAATTCTCTATGGCAGCTTGAAATCTGGGATGGTGATGCCTCTGGCAGGTCTTTTATTGTTTGAGATTGTTTTAGCTATCCCAAGTTTTTGTTTTTCCATATGAAATTGGATATTGTCCTTTCAAGGTTTGCAAAGAATTGTTTTGGGCTTTTGATGGGGATTGCATTGAATCTATAGATTATTTTTGGTAGGATGGCCATTTTTACTATGGTGATCCTACTGATCCATGAGCATGGGAGATCTTTCAATCTTCTGATATCTTCTCCAATTTCTTTCTTCAAAGACTTAAAGTTTATGTCATCAAAGACTTTCCCTTGTTTGATTAGATGTATTCTAAGATATTTTGTCATTTGTGGCTGTTGTGAAGGGTATTCTTTCCCTGATTTGTCTCTCAGTTCATTTGTCATTTGCTTTCTGTTCTTATTTCATGTATTTCAGTGGAACACATTTAAAAAAAACACCCTAATTCTAATGTGCTCATTGTTTTATGAATGAGATATGCAATCCAGAAATAAATGCATTTGAAAAATGTACATTTTCATATCACAAAATTCAGCTAGTTATCAGAATGACTCTCATTATCTCTGATTTATATTTGGTCTTCCTAAAACATCAGCAGAGCCAAAAATGTAGAGTGTGTCCTCAGGAAGTAATTACTAAGTAGAGTGAGACAAAACAGAGGAAGATTTCATATAATGTTGCAGTTATATCAAACTGGACATGTAGATGATAACAAGTCATTTCCTCTAGTATCACTGAAGAATACTACTTGCCATCAGAATTTTTCAAATCTCAACGATAATTACCTCTCCTTTTTGACATTTATTTGCCCACTAGCCAAATGATCTCTCACTTTGTTCCAGAAGTCTGACTGAGAAAGGCCCCAAAGCTACATGATTCTAGAAACTGGATACCTGCCAGATGGTGACCATTGCATGGAACAATGTATAGAAGAAAAAGCTGGAATTAAAGACAGGTTTACAGAATGAACTGCAGAATAACAAAGATTTCACTCAAAATATTGTGTAATATCCCAATGCATTCTATATCTAATCAAAGGATCATATGCCTTCCTCCTAATTTGAATATTCTTATATAATTTTTCTTAATGATTGTAAGTACTGGAATTATTAACTTTCATGTGATATTACAATATTTCACAAGATAAGTAATATTATTCATTTCTAAGGTTAACCTTTATTAAGTCCTATGATAAGCCAAAAAGGACATTCATTTCTAAGGATTTACAGACATTTGTATTGCTTAACACTGATCTTTTGCTGAAGCATCATTAATCTAATATTAACCCAGCTTTATGTTCTTTTTGTATCTTCCACATATTGTATGAACCATCTTTCTACAGATAGTTGACATGCTATTTTTGTTCCAGGAATGATGTTAAATCAAGAAACCAAATTACTACTTTAAATACCATTTCTGACATCTTTGCCATTACTTAGGAAATGTTCTCAGGCTCTATTTCTGCAATATATGCTGTTCTAACAGACTTATTTAGCTAACTCCTCTGGCTATTCAGTTGTAAGTAATTGTCTCATTTCCTGGGAATAAACATTATCAACTTAATCAGGATTTTCATCTTTTTCTCTCTTTCATTATCCCATGATGATTCTTAAAGCAATTTTTCACCTGAGAAAGTTTGCCCAACTCTTCAAGAACAGGTATATTAAATAGGCGTACCTTTCCTGATAACAAATAGTAATTTGATTTATTTTAAAACATTTCTTTTTTTTACATAAATCTGACCATTTATTAAATATTAACTTTATATACTAATGAAATGGGCATGCTTATTTATTATTCTGTTAAATGAATAAGTATTTTTTTCTGCAGAAATAATCTTCACTGCCTTTCAGAGATGATCAATATTCTGACCTGAAAATAATCAATACTAAAAATAACTGTTATCATAAACACATATTAGAAAATGGTGGAATTATTTTCTGTAACCATTTCAGAAAATTTTGGAAATTTCATTGTAATTTCAAATTCCAGCATCTCAAACAGCAAAGTCCTATGCATGCTACCAGAGGAGAAAAGTAATCATCAGTCTTACCCTTCTGCAAACATTGCAATACAATGTAGATCAGCCTGGTAAGGCATGCCTGCAAATGAAATAGTGGCACAGACATCATGATAATAACCACCTACTTTTAAATTGGATATTATTCCCTTTTGACAAGAAAAAGCCTATTCATTGTACCATTATCAGACCAAGAACCTGTGGTGGGCAGATCATCAGCCCCAAGGGATTACATACTACTATTAATATTTTGCTAAATGTATGTAGCATTAAACTGACTCCTGAACAAGTTATAATTTACTGTACATCCACATTGTCTCACCTACTTATTCACTTATTCTATCTCTCTCACTTCTTCCCTTCCCTTTCTCTCTACCTTCCCAGGCAATTTTTTTAAACTCTGTAACTAAATCATGTGTTTACAATTCTCAAATGATTGTTTTTCAAGATCATGTCCAGGAATGAAGGATGACAATCGGATGATCCATCACAGCTGATCAAGTTCAAACTCTCCTCCTGTTAAGTGACCCCAAAGTTCCTCTTCAATAGACTCCAAACTACTCCTTTGTGACAGCAACCCTCCTCAGAAGGAAGCAGCGAAGAAAGGAACCATGTCCCCAGATCCCCCTTGTTTTCTTCCTCAAGGTTTAGAATGATAGAATGTCTAATTGACAAAACAGAATTCTTACATGATTACAGATGACCTTGGTTGATCAGGCAAGAAAAGGATATTTGCAGAGATAACCTGTCTCCCAAGGCAGCCTGTCACACCATGGGCAAACAATTTCAGGAAGGAGAGGCTGCAGAAGAGAAACATGGGGTACATGCTGCAACAATTTCCTCAGTCTCAAGCCCCTTACATCATCTCTATATAGGGTCACATTTCCCCCGGCAGACCCCTCAAATTCCCACTAGAAAGATGCTACACCCTCCCTGTGTGAGCAAATAAAGTAACATCCCTTGAAGGTTAGAATTCTGTCTCTCTATGGTGCCTCAGAAATTGAACACCCACTATACAAAATTTACTGTGGAACTGCTAACCTGAAAACATACATTATTGCAAAGACCATTACCTTAGAATCCCTCCTAACTTCTGATGTTATAAAATGTGATCAAAATTATGTATTACTTTTTAGAAGAAAGCAATTGTTATACAGATAGGGTAGATGAAAAATAATTGCAAAAGAAAAATGTGGCAAAAAATGTAAATAAGCCTTATTCAGGAGTGAGGAGTTGATTGGCAAAGATGCATTGCAGCGGAATTAGTCACAGATGCAAACAATTTACAAGATAATTAGAAATACTCTTTGGCATATTGACTGTCCATTAAAAACTAAATTCATTTTAATAAATCTATAATTATGAAGCTGTGCTATGATAAATTTGTTTATGAGAATCCTCTTTTTCATCTCCATACCTGTTCACCCGTGTCCTTGACAGAGAGCACAAAGCACAGGTGATTCTACTTTTACTAGCAACTGAAGTTGTTGTTGTTAATATCCACAACCTCATTGTTATGAGAGAATTTGAGGCATAATCTGAAACAATAAGAATATTTACTAATATTTTTAAAATCACAGTTAATTCCTGGTGTTTTTCTCAGTTGACTATTTAAAGGTAGTAAACACAAACATTTAATTTTTGTATAAATTAAGTTGAAATATTTGGCAGAGATTAGGTAAAATTTCAAAAGTTTTGAAAGTGCAGACATTTAATTTAATAATGAATCTATGATGACAGTAGTAATGTAAAAATTGCAATGATATTTTTCTTTAGGACAAATTTCTTAGTTTTAAGGTATTCACCAAAATATTAAATATTCCTCCTATTTTTACTATTGTTCCGTTATTTTATAAAATTAAAATAAACTTGCTGATATCTTAGAGTTTCTATCCCTCTGATGAAATATCATCACCAAAGCAAATTGGGGAGGAAAGGGTTTATTTGGCTTATACTTCCATATCACTGTCCATCACCGAAGAAAGTCAGGACAGGAACTCAAACAGGGCAGGAACCTGGAGGCAGGAGCTGATGAAAGGCCACAGAGGAGTGCTGCTTACTTGCTTTACTCTCCATAGTTTGCCCAACCTGCTTTCTTTCTTTCTTTCTTTTTTCTTGATTATTAATTTATTTAATTTTTTTTTTTCATTTTACATACCAATCCCAGTTTCCCTTTCCTCCCCTTCTCCTGCCCTCCCCCACCTCACCCAGTCCCTATCCACTCCTCAGAGAGGGTAAAGCCGCCCTTGGGGAGTCAACGAAGTCTGCCATACTAAGTTGAGGCAGGACCAAGCTTCTCCCCACTGTGTCAAAGCTGAGCAAAGTATCTCACTCTAGGGAATGTGTTCCTCAAAGCCGTTTCACATGGGGTAAGTCCTGGTCCCACTGCCAGGGACTCCCCAAACTAATTTAGTCATGTAACTGTCACTGACATTCAGAGGGCCTAGTTCAGTACCATACATGTTCTCAGCTGACATCAGCCTGCTTTCTTATAGAACCTAGGGCCAAAAGCCCAGGGGTAGCATCACTCACAATGGGCTAGGCCTTCCCCCATCTATAGTGATATTTTATTTGTGTTGAAATGTGATTTTATTTGTATGTTAATAAATAAAGTGGCCTGGGGGTCAGAGCTAATAACAAGCCATAGCAGAAGCCAGGCACACATCCTTAATCTGATCACATGGCAGGCAGAGTGTGTGTGTTCAAGAACATAGCCAGCTTGGAGACACACGACTTTAATCTAAATACCAACCATAAAGACCTGGAGGTCTGTATAGACAGGCAGTGACGAGGAGGAGGTCATGTGGTTGGGTTTACAACCAATGAGAAGACAGAACAAAAAGTCAATATAAAGATACACACAAAGTAGGTCTCTTTCTCAGGGGAAGGACGACAGCAGAAGCGAAGGGTAAGAAGGCAGTTTTAGTCTCAGCTCTTAGCTACTGCTCTGACCTCTTGGACTTTTAACTCTGCATTTGGCTCTGCGTTCCTTATTTAATAAGACTGTTACATCTACACCCATCAATCACTAATTAAGAAAATGCCCTACAGGCTTGTGCATAACCTGTCTTATGGAGTCACTTCCTTCCTTCTCTTTCTTTCCTTCCTTCCTTCCTTCCTTCCTTCCTTCCTTCCTTCCTTCCTTCCTTCCTTCCTCTCTCCCTCCCTTCCTCCCTTCCTCCCCCTGTCCCTCCCTCTCTCCCTTCCTTCCTTCCTTCTTTCCTTCCTTCCTTCCTTCCGTCCTTCCTTCCTTCCTTCCTTCCTTCCTTCTTCTTCTCTCTCTCTGTCTCTCACTCCTTCTGTTGTTGTTTGTTTTTTGGCTCTTTTTTTTTGGGGGGGGAACCACTCAGCTCCCAAATAAATCACACAGGGAGGCTTATTATTACTTATGAATGCCCAGCCTTAGCATGACTTACTTTCTAGCCAGCTTTCTCTAACTTAAATTATCTCATCTACCTTTTACCTCTGTGCTTTTCCTGTTCTCTTATTTCTGTAAACTTACTTTTACTCCATGGCTTGCTGTGTAGCAGGGGGGGCTGGCCCCTGAAGTCCTCCTCTTTCTCTGGCTCCTTCTACTTCTCTCCCAGATTTGTTCTTCCATATATTCTCTCTGCCTGCCAACCCTGCCTATCCTTTCTCCTGCCTTGCTATTGGCCATTCAGTTCTTTATTAAACCATCAGGTGTTTTAGACAGACACAGGAACACAGCTTCACAGAGTTAAACAAATGCAACATAAACAAAAGTAGCACACCTTAAAATAATATTCTACTAGACCCCTCTCTCTCCCTCTCCTCCCCCCTACTCTCTCTTTCATTCTGTTCTTTTGTTTGTTTTCAGAGACAGGGTTTCCTTGTGTAGCCCTGGTTGTCCTAAACTCATCTGTAGACCAGGCTGGGCTGAAGCTCAGCTGTGATTAAAAGCATGTGCCACCAGTACCTGGCTGGGAGCATTTTCTTAATTGAGGTTCCCTCCTCTCAGATGACTTCATTTTCTGTCAAGTTGACATAAAATTACCCAGGACAGCTGACCAGTTTTTTTAATCATAATATGTAGCTTTCTTTGATTTTTGAATCTTTGCTACAAAGCATGAATTTGCTAGTTTTCTGTGCCAGAAAGGGTTTGAAATTTTATACATATAGGATATTTTGATATTGACATGAAGAAAACTGCATTTTCAAGGAATGTTCAGATAGAGGAGAAATGCATGCAAACCACTGACTTTACTTAAACATGTGTTAAACCAAACGTCTTTCATTTTGTATTCTGAATCTGAAACAAAACTATCTCCTCTAAATATGAAATACATAATATGTTTTGTCACTATTGGTATATTGAGATACACGTAAAGATTTAAGTCCCTATTTGATGTTGAAAAGACATACTGCTGTATTTGAAGATAATGTGACTACTATAAATTGGGTAGTTATACAAGCTTATATACTTCAGAAAAATTCTTTAAAGAGCAAATAACATTTTAAAATATTTGAGGTGTTTATAGGTATATGCTATATGATTTGGACAGTGATAGCAATATCATTGATGAACATTTTTAATTTATGATTTATAAATTGATGATTTCATAAGAAAAATATGTTGTATATATCCATGACTAGGTGAAGGGAAACAAATATTCCTTTGAAAATACACAGTGATTTGTCAGTAGAAACTGTGTTTTGTGTATCATGAATTTATTTCTGAAGTGTGATAATTATTTTGGAGATATATATTTCCGTTCTATTCTGGCCTGTTAGGCAGAAGTGCTGAGCACATATTCATTGACATGTTCCATAAGAACACAGAGAGAACTGAAAAGATGTCCATTTAGCTCCCAGGAATTTCATCCAGCTATAAGGCAGCAAACATGCATATGAACTCTTATCTCTACTTAGGAAATGCTCTTCCAAAATTCACCACAGGTATTGGGGCTAATGATTGCTGATTTTTTTTTTCTTTGAGAAATTTTTATTTGACTGGAGGGGCTATATATTCACTGAAAGTATCTTTTTAAAGAGATCCTAAATAAAAATCTTTCTCAAGAACCCATTCATTCACAGAAGTATTACTAAATAGGGCAAATTTATTCAAAATCCTCCTCCTCCCCTCCTCCCGTCCTCCTCATCTCTTCATAACATGGTAACTGCTAAATCATGCAAAGAGAAAACGAACAAATCATTCACTCCTAGCCCGGAAATCAATGTTGCCGAATACCTGAGAGATACAGGCCACTCATCAGCAAGCCCAACCAAGCATTTAGAAATTAATGCGGAATAACCAAGAGGATAGGAGCCTGCTGTGGTTGTTTGCTTCAACGCTTCGTGGGGTTTGGCTCACACAGAGCACTTGCACTTCATAACATGAGAAGGAGGATGCTTTCTTACTTAGTCTTCCCTGTGTCTCTGAACCAGTAATTGGTCACCGAAATGAGTTACTCACAATACACTTAAGACTCTAATACCCCAAAGTGTAGGCAAAAGAAAACCTGCTGTTTTTGTTGCCTGAAAATTGGTAGCTTAGTTAAGGTTGTTGACATTTAAAGCACACTTTCAGAAAAATCAAGATTTTTTTTTTTTTAAGAAAAGGCAGAATGACAATTCTCCTTGACCAATTTTGAGGCGGTAGAAGAAGACTAAAACTTGAAAGTTAAAAAGGGTTAAAATCAGACAGTATATCTGAGACAGCTCAGAAGGTTCCTTTAATTCTCTGTCCAAAACATCCTTTTTGTTTTGATTGAGCTAAAAGTCCCAGATGGGAAGAAAAAACCAGGCAGCAACTCAAAAGAAACCTCAGCTCTATTTATTTTTCAATCTCTACGCAGATGTGTTTGAATTTCTTCTGAGGATGGCCGTCCCTGCACAGACTGCAGACACAATTTAATAGGCTGTTTCACAGCATAAGTATGTAGGAAGAGGACCAAACTACTGTTATTTGCAAGTAATGTGCTCTTAGGCTATTTTAACAAGCCTATTTTAATAAATCATTCTTTAGAAAACTCCATTGTGCAGTACACACATGTATCCACCAGGTAAGTCAGATTAATCCATAGGACTTTCTTCCTCAGATGCAAAAAGAAGAATATTAAGTAGATGGTGGTCAATGAATCGTGTTCCCAGGTCAATTGATATTTCTTTTGTGAATGTACCTTATACATACTGTTTTGTGTGCTGGAAATAAGCATCTAAGTTGCTTATCTCAAATATTTTACCTTTGTGTCCTCTGCCTAGCATTCTCCTCTTCAGGTAAATGTTTCGCTTTTTCCCTGCAATTTGTGGGCTTAACAACAATGCAACCTACATTGCATGTGATGTTACTGATCACAGAAATCTTGGTTCAAATGCATTACCAAGTAGCACAAATCTCTGGACATTTCTGATACTCAATTCCTGTGTGTACACATACATGACCCCATAAAGGGCTCTCCTCTGACAATTTTTGTTTAAACATAACCTTCCCTTTCAAAAAAAAATAAATAAATAAAACCCTCCTTTATCCTTCTTTTCTTAGAATACATTTTTTACAGTACATAAAGCATATTCTAGTTCTCCACAAGATGGCTCAGTGGATCTTAAAGACCTTAGGCTAATGGCCTGATTTGAATTCTTGGCACATGTATAGTGATAGGAGAGTGCTGAGTCTAACAAGCTGTCCTATGGCATCTCTATATATGCTGTGGCATATGTTCTCCTACTTCCAACACACATAAATAATTAAAATAAGTGGAATAAAAAAGATATATGGCCGGGCGGTGGTGGCGCACGCCTTTAATCCCAGCACTTGGGAGGCAGAGCCAGGCGGATCTCTGTGAGTTCGAGGCCAGCCTGGTCTCCAAAGCGAGTTCCAGGAAAGGCGCAAAGCTACACAGAGAAACCCTGTCTCAAAAAACCAAAAAAAAAAAAGATATATGTAAAATATATATTTCTTTAATAATTTTTACTTCTCTTACTTTTAGAATACTCTAGATGGATTTTTCTTTGGGCCACCAGTTCACACACACACACACACACACACACACACACACACACACACACACACACACAAAGAACAAAACAAAACAAAAAAACATGACACAGAGACTTGTTATTATTTATGAATGGTCGACCTATAGCTTAGACATGTCCTACTAGCTCTCATAGCTTAAATTAACCCTTTTATATAAACCTATGTTTTGCCTCATGGCTTTTTACTTCTCTTCCATCTTGTACCTCCTATTTCCCCACTGTGTCCTCTGGAATCTCTCCCCCGCCTTGATTCATCTCCGCTCCCCCTGTCTCTGCCTGGAAGTCCCATCTAGCCTCTTTCTGCCAAAAAGTTATTGGCCAGTTAGCTTTTTATTAAACCAATCAGAAGGTGCCTTTGCAAAGATACATCTTCACAGTGTACTGTATACAGTACAAAGAGTATTCCACAACAGAATATAAACAGTGTGCAGGATTTGTGGTATAATTTATTATTTTTGCTGATGGGTATCCAATATTTAGGAGAATGGTAAACAGTCAGTAAATATTTGTTAAATGAGAAAATTAATTTTGCAACATCTTGATGAGAAACCTTAATTAAGAAAGAAGGGGTGCATATATACTCAGAACATTTGATTGCAATCAGGAACAAGACAAGAATGCCCATTCTGCCCACAACTGTTCAACATCAAAAATTTTAGTCTTTGCAAGTAAATCAACTTAAGGAGATAAAGGAGATACAAATTGGATAGGAATAATTCAAAGTATATTCATTTGCAGATGGTGAGAGTCTATATATAAAAAACTCTAAATACTCTACCAAGAACTCTTAGAGCTGATAAACATATCCAGAAAATATGATGATATAAAATTAACAGACAAAAACAGTAGCCTTCCTATACACAAATGACAAAATGCAAGAAAGAATACTCTATGCAATAACCTAAAAAATAAAATATAATATCTTAGTATAAATCTAACTAAGGATATGAAAATCAAGTCTTGTACACTGAAGACTTCAATACATTGAAGAAAATATTTGAAAAACATAGCACAAGATGTAAAAACTATAGACAAATTTCTAAATGATCTTATTAAACAAAAAACACAGAGCCAGAAATTATTGTTTAAGTCTTAGAGAGATCAGGGAAATACAGAAAGCCACCAGCTAACCTCAACTTACCAACTCAGCAGCTTCCAAGGAGAGCAACTTCCTGTCTACTCAGGCTTATATGCCTTGCTTTTCTGCCCTCTCACTGGCTTGTAGCCCAGCTACCTCACTTCCTCTTCCTACAGAGCTCTGTCATTTTCTGTCTCTCTGTACAGACCTCCAGGTCTCTATGGTTGGTACTGGGGTTAAAGGCGCAAGTCATTATGCTTGACACTGTTTGTGGCCTTGAACACACAGAGATCATTCCTTCTAAGTGATAAGATTAAGGGCATGTGCTACCACTACCTGGGATCTTTGTTTACTTAAAATGGCTGGCCTTTTCCCCCTGATCTTCAGGCAAGCTTTATTTATTAAAGCACAAATAAAATATCACCACAAAAACCCTCCATGCTCATGGCTTAGGAGGATTAATATTATAAAAATGATATTTTACCAAAAGCAATCTACAGATTTAACACAATCTCCATAACATTTCAAATTCAGTTCTTCACAGAAACTTAAAAAAAAATCTTAAATTTCATGTTGAAACACAAAACACCCAGGATAGCCAAAACCATCTTGAAAAACAAAATGACAGATAGTGGCACTATCCCATATTTCAAATTAGTATAAATCTATAGCAGTTAAAATAGCATGATACTAGCATGAAGACAAACTTCATTGGTCAATTAAATAAAACTGAAGACCCATATACAGAATTCATACTTCTAGAGTCACCTGATTTGAGAGAGGCAAAGAATACACAGTGGAAAAAAAGACAGCAGCTCCATGTTGAAAAATTAAATTCCTCCTTATCTTTTAGCTTTACAATTCAGCCACAAATGAATCAAGCACTCAACAAGGCCTGATACTCTCAATGTGATAGAGGAAAAGTGGGGGATATGTTTGAACTCACTGGCACAGAAGAGTACTTTCTGAACCACACACCACCCATGGTGCAGGCAGTAAGACCAACAGTTAAATACATAAGACTCCATGAACTTAAAATGTTTCTGTAGAGCATAGGACACCATTGCTATAATGGAGTTGTAGCCCAAAGAATAGAAAAAAAAATCAGCTATATATCTGACAGAGGGTTAGTATCTAGGATATACAAAGAATTGAAAATGTAAATATCAAGAAAAGAAGCAAGATAGAGTGTGCAACCAAACAAAGTTCTCAAAAGATGAAATACAATTGGCTGAGAACTATTTTTTCTTAATCTAGTCATAAAGGAAATGTAAAAAAAAATCTCATCCCAGTCAGAATAGCTTATGTGGGGGAAGAAAGGAAAGAACAGAGATATCACCATGAATAAAAGGCAAGAAGACCACAAAACTGGTGCAGTCACCATGGGGATCCGTGTGAAGCTTCCTCTAAAAGCTACACATAGAAATAATCTGCCACATAATTCAACTATATCATTCCTAGGACTTTAACCCAAAGAGTTCATTTCCTCCTAAAGAGATACTGGCACATCAAAGTTTGCTGTTGCTCTAGCCACAATAGCCAGGAACTGGAAGAGCCTAGATGTCTATCAAGTGAAAAATAGATAATAAAACTGTGGTATGTTTACAAAATGATGTGCAAGTCACAGGTAAATTGATAGAGCTGAAAACATTCATTAAACCTAAAGATACAATCATCACCTGTTTTATTTTATATTTTTATATTAGCTTTTAGTGTGGTTCATTAGGAATAGCAATTGAAATCAGGAAATTGCTAAAAGGCCACAAGGAAGGGCTTTGAAAAGAGAAATAGAATCCACTTGTACAGAGGTAATGTGGAATTAAGGATTAGTAAGGGTTTAAATTGGGGTAGGGATGTAGGGGGCAGGGTTGAGGAGAGAATATGGATATGTATCAAAACCCATAAAGACTTTTGAAACAGTCCTACAGAAACCTACTACTGAGAAGCTTCCATATATATATGTACATACATACAACCATTTATTTATTTACTTTTTTCATATTTACTTAAAAAGATTTTAAATGTAGTGTGGGGTGGCTACCCACCAACCCCACAGTTCCCCAGAGTTTTCTTGAGTGAGAGCAGCAGGAAATATTAAATAGAAGGATTTACAATGTGGAGATAAACAGATAGAAAATACAGGATAGCCTCCAGAGGGCCTGGAATCTATTCCAATGGGCCCTGACTGTCTCTGCCATAAAGTATTTATAGAAATGCCAAGGGGTGGAGCAAAAGACCTCCCTGCAGCATAGCCAAGTGCAGACCATCTCAGACACCTGCCACTCAGGCCTGTGGTCCAATTATCCTCTCTATGCAGACCTGCTGGGTAAAGCTGCTAGGAACCTGAAAATGGGCTCCCACAATGTAGTTATATAGTGGAGCAATAAAGTCCTCACTAGACAACAGAGGCAAACAAACAAACAAAAAATGAAACAAACCAGTTCTTAGGAATGGGTTGTTTTCTTTCGGAGTTGTTGGCAAATGAGGCCCCCTAGACACTGAAACATTGCAAGCTATATCCATTGTTCTTGGCTACATTAAAGAGCGTGATAGTAAGACCTTATTTCTGTAGACATTACATATTTGAGTCAGAGAAAATTTAGGAACCAAGTTGGTACTGAAATGGAAGTTTTATCCTGCTGGTTACTGTTTCAGAAGAGCTGAGGGTACTATGTAGATACTGAAGGATGAACACTGTCATCACTTCTGCCTATAAGTGAAGCACTAAAGCTAAAATATCAATATCAACTGTCCTAGCAACACACTCCTGTTAGTTCTATGGTTGCATGAACATCTTTGGACTAACAAACCATGTTCTGATTGAACTGAAATACTGCCCTACAAGATAAAACCCATAGCCGACAACACTATCTAGCCAAGTACTTCTGACTAGATAGTCCATAATGTTTTTTATTAGTCTACCAAGTAGACTAATTAAGCTGACTCGTAATGGCTTCATTATTCTCACAGATCAATGCATCTCTTTGTTCTCATCTGAGAAGCTTCAATTAGCAGTAGATGATGGTTAAAGCAGAGGCTAACAGCTGCCTAAATTGTAGAATAAGGAACAAATTTTTTTAGCACCAAATGGAATCATACCCCCTCTCTACTAGAACCCCTCCTGCCAAGGCTGAGGATTATTGTAGACAACTGTTGGAAAGAGTGGAAGAGCCAGAGGCAGTGGATTACTACAAAGAAACAGTGTGTTCTGGACATATCAGGAAATCTGCATTCATGAGCTCACAGTGGTTGGACAGCATGCACAAGGTCTGTGCAAGCCTGAGCTAGAAGGACAAATCCAGCAAGAAGACAGGAGTTGGGCACAGTTACATTCTTGGCTATGGATCTATTAACATTTGTTAGATGATGGGAAAGGGAGAGAAGCTTTTCTGTACTAGTGTAACAAGCTACTTGAAAGCTGACCAGTCTCCAATGGAAGACTGCACATCCAAGAATGTTTGAACAGCACAAATTGGTCTCTATTAAGGAAAAAAAGAAAAAAAAGAAAAAAAAATAAGACAACAGTTGGATGGGTGGGGAAAGAGTGTGGATATGAGAAGAAGTGTGGATCTATGCTCAAAACACAATTATGAAACTTTGAAGAATATAATAAAAACTGAAAATAGGAAAGAGGAGGAAGTAAATTTGGATGGGGTCACAGAAGAAAAGCAGTTAACAAGAAGACTATCCTGAGTCAGGTAGACAAAGATAACAATGTAGAAGTTATATCCTGGTGATATTGAACAAAGTAAAGCTACACAACCCTTTAAGTCCACAGAAAGAGAGGATAGACAGAATCCAGGATGCTCTTGTTCCCTAGAAAGAGTCCCTCCGAACAGAAGGCATTTACTTTCTTGAAATAATGGCGAAAGAGCAGGTTTGAGTGAATGAGGAGGTTAAGGGCTTGCATCTTGAATACATGCTTAAAATCTACATCATATTCATACTGCTCACTGGAAATGCTAATACCATTCTATGGATAGGGATGGTTCAGTTAGAACTGGTTTAAGGAAAGGAGAAAGTATTTATTTCACAGATAAAAATTGTTTGTGAAAAAATTACTTAATCATTAAAGGGTATTAGAACAAAAGTCTTTGAAATGGACATGCCTGCTCAGATTGCAACCCTAACACTCAGAAATATTTGACAGGAGGATGATTGAGAATTTCAGGGGTGGGTGTTCACATCATGAACACTTACCATCCTTATTTTCTTTTGTATTAGTTAATTAAAATAATTTAAATTTAAAATAATCGAGTGTTTTTATCTCTCCTTATATATTGTTAGTTGCAATTTACATGGAATTTTATCTGTATTTGCTAAGAAGTATTAGAATTACAAGCTCAAATATTCATTAATCAAATGAAAGTAAATACCAATGTATTAATTCTGGAGATTTTGTCACTCAGAATTTAGCCAACAAATTCTGAGCTTGATTATGAATATAATTTTAAAAGTATAAAATAATACTAAAAGATCTCTAACAAATAGTTAAACATTATATCCTCACTAAGGAAAACTCACAATATAATTTAATCATTTATGAACATGTTTTTATTATTAAAATAATTGTTTTACCTTGTGCATTGGTGTGTGTGTGTGTGTGTGTGTGTGTGTGTGTAGGTGCAGTGCACCTGGTGTGTGTCTGTAAGTGTGTAAGTGGTCTATGTCTTTGTGCACACTTCTAAGGTTTTGTTCTATATGTTATATCATACATAAAAGCTAAAAAGTGCATTATGAGGGTTTGAAAGAGCGCTCAAGAGTTAAGAGTACTTGCCGTTCTTACAGAGGACTTGAATTAATTCCCAGCATCCACAGAGCAGCTCACAATCAGCTATCACTTCATTACCTGAGGGTCCAGTGGCATCTTATGATCTATACAATCACTATGCATGCATGCAGGCAAAAACTTACACATATAAATAGAAATAAATTTTAAAATATTGTGTCAAAATGTATGATTATAAATAAGATGGAATATATATATATATATATATATATATATATATATGCAACCATAGATTTATAATTATTTATATAGTCAATAATACAATTAAGTTTGTGAGGAAGATGCATATGATTATCTAATGAATGCAGATGTCTTCATGCATGAATACATATTGAAAATCAAACTTTCTCTTGTACCAGAGCATACAAGGGTTTGCTGAATATTGTTACAATATTCTGTATTTTTTCAGTCTTCTCCCACTAAGATAATATTTTTGTTTAATTTTTCTGTTACCCAGAGAGTGCTACATTTTAAAAGCAGCTCTAAATTTGCAACAACCTGAAGAAGCACAATGTTGCAATCATTAATTCATTTCTAGAACATTATGTGGGGACACTCTGTTGTGGCCTCCATAGATATACTTACATGCAAGCAAATACTCATAATATTATGTGAAAAATAAATAAAATTTCTTAAAAAGAAATATGTTATTATGATTACTATTTTTCTGAGTTAAGGTAAATAATTAAATGTTGTTTATGGAAATGTATTTCTATTTTAACTTGGCTGTTACAGAAGCTTGGCATAATTAATAGATAAATACTTGTTGATTTTAAGTCCCTAATTTTTTGTTTCACACTGTATTTCTCTTTGGCTTGAGGAGTGTGCTCAGGACAGAACCCTGTGCCCTATCATCTAAAGTGAGCACTGCTCATATGACCCTTTTTGCTCTGAGACAAGGTCTTGCTGTATATCTCAGACTACCTTAGGACTTCCTACATAGATTAAGCTGGCCTCGAACTCAGAACACTTCTGCTTTTAACTCTTTGAGTTCATGTTTTATATTCATGCACATTTTATGAATTTTCTGTTCTTTATTAGTTGACCAGTGTGGGTAAGTATTGCAACCTCTTTTGTTCTACATATTGAATGCTTTGTTTTCTTTCTTTCTTTTTTCTGGAAATAGGATGATATTGTATGAACTTTTTGTATTCTGATGTGTTTGCAGAGCTGAAAAGTCCCAAAATATTCTTGGTTAAATTTTCCAAATGCAATTCATAGTCTACTGCTGTTATTAAGCTCTCATGCTTTCCTTGAAATGACAGGAGATATATTACCTTAGAAACTCCCTCTCTCCCCTCCCACTAACACTGTTTCTCCTTGTCCCAATGTTTCATTTTTTTTCAATGTCTTCTCAGTGTGGTTTACATAAAATATCACACTTGATACTATACAAAGCATCACACCTCCACAACACTCACCAAGGTGTCCTGAAAGTTCCCATCAGCTATACTAAATCACACAGCTTCCTTCCTAACTTCAGGCCATTTTTTGGTGCATTTATTTTACAAAATATGCGATTGCTATTTTCTTATTTCTCTGTTGTCATTTGACATAAAATTTTTTCAAGTGTCTAATTCCAAGGATGTCTTTCTCAAAGACCTAGGGGCTATCACTTTGAAATGTAATGATCTGGAATGACATTTTCTATCTCCAGTCTACTTGAGAGAGAAGACACCTAAAACTTTACTAAGAATATTCTACCAAGCAGACAGAACTACACCACAGACTCATATTTATCATTGCCAAGAACTTTCCTCCAAAGTTATTGGAGGATTTTTAAGTGTTCTACTTTTTCTCAAGCACGACTAAGAAAATTCTGTTTTCTCTATGTAATTCTTTTGGGTGAAGTCCCCCAGAGTCTATTTGAGTCTGTCTGCTATAATTTTCTTTCATACCACCATGCAATTTTCATTGAACTTCTCCATGAAATATTTCTCTTGATTTCACTGCAGTAGTCATCTTTTAAAATAATATGTCAATTACTTATTTATAGTATTTACTATTTAGTGATTTTCCATTGTTGCTAATGTACAAACTTCTCCAAATCAGTAATCATATATATATTTAAATTTTCATATTGAAACATACCAGATACTGAAAGAATAAGTGGAACAAATATTTTAAATTAACTTTTAAATTTTCTTAATTTACTTTGTGTGTGTGTGTGTGTGTGTGTGAAGTGTGTGAAGTGTATGTGCCATGTCACATGTGTAGTCCAATGACAATTTGTAAAAAGTGACCCTCTCTTTCCACCATTGAATTCCAGTTGTCAAACTAGGTGACAAGTACTGTAACTATGGAACCATCCTACTGTCCATTCTGGGTTCATGTAGTTGTTTTTTCTTCTGTATTTCTTTTATTTTCAAGACTATATTGAAACCATTTTGCCTTTCCATTCCTCCCTCCAAACACTACCACATGTCACTTCTTGCTCTGTTTAAAAGTCATAATCTCTTTTTTATTAATTGTTATTAATTACATATATATGCAATTATATATATATATATATGGAGATATATTGCTAAATATAAACTGTTCAGTCTTTGCAACGTTACTTATATGTATGTTTTAAGTGCTGTTCATTTGATATTGGGTAACCAACTTTCCCTGGAGAAGACTACTTCTCTACTTCGCTTTAGTTATTATTTTTACTATTATTATTATTATTATTATTATTATTATTATTAATTTTGTGTGTGTATGTGTGTGTGTGTGAGTATGTGTAAGGTTGGGTCCTGTGGCCTTTCCCCCACCTACTTTGGTATGTCTATTGTCATTTTATTTCTTTGTTCAATTCCTGTTTTGGCAGTCATGATGGTGAGACCTTTTTTGTGTACCTTCTGAAATTACTAGAAGCACAATCTCACAACAAACTCCCTGACATTCTTGCTCTTAACAATCATTCATTCCTCTTCTGCAATGTTCCCTGAGCCTTGAGTGTGGGAATTGTTTTGTAGATGCATATACTGAGACTAGACTCACCAACTGCATTTATTGGTTGTGGTTTTCTAAAGTGGTCTCTATCTGACACAAAGAGGTATTTCCTTGATGAGGGATGAGGACTACATTTATCTGGGAGTATAAAGACAGATATTTATAATGTAGTTAGGCAGTACGCTGGTTTAGGAAAGTGGTGGTTCTAGGTTTTCTCCAAGATCCATGACTTCACTAGTCATGAATAACTGGTTAATTTTTCAATACCAGGCATAGTTTAAGCAGAGATGTTGGTTATCACTCTCTCTCTCTCTCTCTCTCTATATATATATATATATATATATATATATATATATATATATATATATTTGTAAAAAGTGACCCTCTCTTTCCACCATTGAATTCCAGTTGTCAAACTAGGTGACAAGTACTGTAACTATGATATAGTACTATGCTACTACTATATCATAGGGTTATTGTGCCATGCTGGTTGTTTTGGTTCACAGACAGCATAGCGGAGTAGGACTGCTGGATGCTTCCCTCATTTGGAAGTTTGAGTGCTGCCTTTCATACCATGAAAGCTAGTCCTCAGGGAGGGTCCATCCCGACCAGTTCCAGCTCAGGGCTCTCTACGACATAAAGTTCATGGTGACTTTAGTAATAAGGAATTATCTTCTTCCTCTGGGGTGAACCAAGGTCATTAACAGTAGTCCGTGGTTTTGTGAGTCACAGGGACAGCCCTGACCAACAACTCAACACCAGGTTTTTCATGCCTAGTGTTGAGTTTTTATGAGGTGGTCTTTAGGTTTTGGAGGGAGCATTATTATCCCTAATGAGAAATTTTCATTTAAACTGTATATGTATAATTCTATTTAGACTTAAGCATATTATATGGTTGTTTTTAGGTAGATAGTAAATAGTATGATTCTTTATGACTTTTTCAGACATCCTTACTATTATTTTACACTTCTCTCTTTCTAAATATTTATCTTCTTCCCTCCCCAATTACAGACCACCTTTCCCATTTCCCAAGTCAGATCAATTGTACCTTGCTATATCCCCTTTCCATTGCTTCCCCAACACCAACCCCAGCAGTGATTCATTTTTCCTTTTCTGGTTTCTGCAGTGACTCCAGGATATGTATTCATATCTGATGATTTGGAGCAAGGAGCCTCAGATAAGAGGGAACGTGTCATATTTGTCTTTTGGGTCTGAGATACCTCACTCAAGATCATCATTTCTAGTTCATTTACCTGAAAAAATTCATGACTTCTTTTTTATTTAGAGCTGAATTCCATAATATATATGTACCACATTTTCATTATCTGTTATTTGGTTGGACAGAATTTAGGTTGTTTCCATTCCCTAGTTATGGTGAATGGAGCAGCAATGGAACATGTTAAGCAACTGTCTAAGGAATAAAAATTGGAGTCCTTAGGCAAATGTCTGTATTGATATTTTATTTGTGCAACCCAATAAAACTTATCTGGGGATCAGAGAACAGAGTTAGCCACCAAATTAGACATAAAGGCCAGGCAGTGGTAGCACACACCTTTAATCCTGTCATTTGGGAGGAAGTGATCCATCTGGATCTCTGTGAGTTCAGGGCCACACTAGAAACAGAGCCAGGTGTGGTGGCACACAGCTTTAATCCCAACACTTGAGATCTCATGCCTTTGCTTGGGAAAAACACATGCCTTTAATCCCTGGAAGTAATATGTCAGGACACAGAAAGGTATATAAGGCATGAGGAGACAGAAACTTGTGCTCTTGGGGCTGAGGATTTCAGTAATAGGCTTCTAGGAGTTGGTGAGGAGAGGCTAACTGTGGCTTGTTTTGTTCCTCTGATCTTTCAGCTATCATACCAATATCTGGCTCTGGGTTTTTTATTAATAAGATCATTGAGCAATTCATATTACATCTACAAATGCCAAAGAGTGGTACAACAAAAGTCATGTGGCATTTTTTTTTTTTTTTTTTTTGAGAATCTTCTGCACTGATTTTCATAGTGTCTGCTTACCCAGCTGTGGTGGCACTCACCTATAGGATATCCTGAAGAGGTGAAATTTTGATAAATCAAAGAAAATATTTTTAAAATAATTAATAAAATAGCATGTTTGCTGCAAGTTTTCATTTTAAAATGATTTTTAAATTTAAACAAATATGAAGATTATTCTGTTTGAATAATTATTGGTTCTATAGCAAAGTTCATTATTGTGTGTAACATTGTTTGTCTAAACAAGTTTATTGTTCATTAAAGTTTTTTGGAAACACAGTTTTACTAATTTCTTCTTGCTGTAGGAGTAGATACAAGTTAAAAACCAATGCAACCAACATACTTTTTCCAAATTTTCAGAAAAAAAGTCCAGCAACAAACCAATGGTCAGTGATGGAGTGTGAGTGAATTTCTGACAGAGGAGTATCTATCTCTAAGACATAACCTGGATAGAATTCTACCCTAGGAATTCAGCACGCTCCCAGCCATGGGAGAAGCTGAAGTGAAATCTTTAAGGAATGTTGTTATGCCTTGTGATGTAGGTGCAGATTAATGGCATCTGTGTAGTGTTGAAATTCCTTATCAACTGGATAGACCATTTTATTAAAACTTATTTTAAACTACAAAATGGATACATCAGCAAGATCTTCTCCTTGACTTTGCATTATGAGAGTTACATTTTTTCAGAGAAAATTTCAAGTTTCCTCTCTGTACCTTTCACATTCCTTCCAAATAGATGGTTGACACATTCATATTCATGGATTATATTGCCTCATTTTTTTCTCAAGGAAAACATTTCAATACTCACCTGTGTACAGATATGTACAAGAGTGTTAGAACTAGAGTACTAGCATTTCTCATTGTTATTTGTCATAATTACAAATATAAATTCCTGCAAAGGGCATATTATCAGAATTTTGCTACAGTAAAAAAATACACGAAGTAGGTGGTTTTATAAAGGTGAATTTTTAGCTACCTCAGGATTTTGAAGGTTGAGATACATGAAATCAAATGTAACTCTGAGAAAGACTTCTTGGTTATTATTGACATTAATGCATACAGGAGGAGAGGATGTTGTCAGCAGGAAGCGTATTAGTGATTCAAAATCACTATTGTTAAATGAGAGTTACCTGGTAGATTTGTAAACTCTTTTTGTTTGGTTGTTTTTGTTTTTCCATTTTCTTTATTTTTCTTTTTCTTAATCTTTTCTTCTTTTTTGTTTGTTTTTCTTTCTTTCTTTCTTTCTTTCTTTTTTGGTTTGATAAACATTACCCTTGACTATATGTGCCCCAAATACATTTGATTTTGTTGTTGTTGTTGTTTTTAAGATTTGTTTTATTTTTTTGTATTAATCAATCTATGAACATGTGTTTGTAGGAATATATAACATTGTGTACAGATAACATTAGAGGCCAGAGAAGGGTATTGGAAACCATGAAGCTAGAATTACAGGCAGTTTTGAGCAGCCCAATGTGGGTGCTGAACTCATGTCCTCTTGAAGAACAAGTGCTCATAAACACTGAACCATATAGTCAGCCTCAATTTGACCCTTAAATGACTCAGTAGTTTTCATGGGACTACACTGAGAACCAAGTCTCCAATACATGAATACATTATTCCTTTAACTATTGGGGTCTCCTTGTACAAGGAGAAATTTACTATTTACATGAAATTCAAATTAACATTTATGTAATTTCTATATGTTAAATATAAAAACACTAATTCTGGAGCCAGAATACTTGATTCAAATTGTTACCTTACAATGATTTTCTTGTATAAAGTATCTTTTCTTAACCTTTTGCTCTCAGATTGCTCATGTATACAGTCTGGCTGGTAATAGTATGCACTTCATTGACAGACTGAAGATGTTTTCTGCATACATATGACTTGGAAGTAGCAGTAGGACTGGGCGGGCTTGCTATTTTTCAGCCTTTTCTGTGATAATGTTGTGTAATAAACTCTCCAAAATTCACTGACAACAACAACTATAACCTTCTTAGTGGTCTATGGATCAATTAAACCTCTTTTCAAACAGATCGGCTAATTTCATATTCTTTAGCAAAACAAATATATGTAGCTAACTAGGATATCAAGGTATAGATAAATACAAATCTTCAGTGGATGTAACAGGGGCGTGTCTGATTGACACTGCCTACCACAGTTGTTCGGCTATAATTATGGTCCCTTTCTAAACTTTGCAACGCAAAACTGAAATAAGGGAGCTCTGTGTTTCAGATTGTTATTTCTGGTCAAGAAGTGATGGAAAACAGGCAAAACAACAACAACATGTGGTGTATTGACCATAAGAAAAAAAATAGATGGCTATTGTGAGACAGGGAATGTGTACATACATAGGAAGAGAAATAAGTTAAGCAAGCACAGATGCTGGGAGGAGCTATGCAGTCAGGCCAGGCAACACCCTTTGTGTTCTTCCATGACATTTGACAACCTACTGCATAAGACATTCCTAAGGCTCTCTTTTTTTCCCCTTTCCATTGAAAATTCCTGCAACACTATCATCAAACAGTCTGGAATATGGAACTATGTACATTCTTCATCTATTTTTGTCTTTTGTAGAAATGCAATAAATGCACAGTTCAGTGACCTTGTTGCCAAACAAACTGTACATTCCATTAATAATAACATATCATCTGGTGTACTATAAGCTTTATAAACAATGAAAGAGATAGCTACTTATTTTTTTATTATATTTTATGTTATTATAACAAAATACCTAAGGCTAAATGACATATATAAAGGAAAGATATTTAACCCACAATGTTGGAGGTTGAAATTCCAATACACTGACTTCAGTGAGGGTCTCTTATCTTAAATCTATCATGGCAGAAGAAGAGAAAGAAACTGTCCATATCTACAAGAAACAAGGATGTGGGTGTCTGCACTTTGTAAGGAACTCAGAGTTTGAAACTGCCATTCTTTTGAAGAGTTGTGTTCCTTGGATTAATTATCTCAAAGTAAGCTCCATTTCTTATAGGCTCTGCCTCTCAACAGCTTAGCATTAGGCAGTAAGCTTCCAGGATGTAAGACTTCAGGATACACATTCACAGCATTTCTACACCATAGTATTTAATCACTCTCCTGTACATGGTTTCATGCATATAAGAACTTCACATGTAAAGTACTCATAAAAGCTGCCAAGAATAATGCTTGCATAAGAC
Source organism: Peromyscus californicus insignis (assembly GCF_007827085.1). NCBI lineage: Eukaryota > Metazoa > Chordata > Mammalia > Rodentia > Cricetidae > Peromyscus > Peromyscus californicus. Next base: position 27,832,212 of record NW_026294617.1, read on the forward strand.
AGGAGAGGAGGAATAGATTGTGGCATAATAATTCTTTACAGTGCTTTGCATTTTGGGATAGCTAAGAGATAAAACTTTTGCCTAGCCTGCATGAAGCCCTGAGTTTGATCATTAATATCCAAACAAAAACAGAGAATGAGAAACACATACACACACACACACACCACAGAGAGAGAGAGAGAGAGAGAGAGAGAGAGAGAGAGAGAGAGAAATATATAAATGAATGTAAAAAATAAATATTTGTGGTAAGTTAAAGAAAAGAACATATTTTTAAGTGTAAATTGTAACTGTAATCATTTAAGGGAGAGGTGACCAAAAACACATACTGGTGGTATAGCTGTCTAGAGTATGTAAAGCCCTTGTGTCCTATCCTCAAGAAATAAAATTAAAAAGAATAATAATGTGGAAATTAAACTTCAGCTGTACAGTATAAGTAGTCCTATCATGGTCATGATTTCTCATTAAAAACCTCAGTTTCATCTCACCAGAACATCAGTAGTAAAACAGAGATGAGCAGTCATGTGAGAGAGAATGCAGGGAAGGACCTTATAGAGAATCAAAACAATTATCCACCATGATCAAGTAGGCTTCATCCCAGGGATGCAAGGGTGGTTCAATATACAAAAGTCCGTCAATGTAATACACCATATAAACAAACTCAAAGAAAAAAACCACATGATCATCTCACTAGATGCAGAAAAGGCATTTGACAAAATCCAACACCCCTTCATGATAAAGGTCTTGGAGCGTTCGGGAATACAGGGAACATACCTAAATATAATAAAGGCAATTTACAGCAAGCCAACCGCCAACATCAAATTAAATGGAGAGAAACTCAAAACAATTCCACTAAAATCAGGAATGAGGCAAGGCTGTCCACTCTTCCCATACTTATTCAATACAGTACTTGAAGTTCTAGCCAGAGCAATAAGACAACATAAGGAGATTAAGGGAACACAAATTGGAAAGGAAGAAGTCAAGCTTTCCCTATTTGCAGATGACATGATAGTATACTTGAGCGACCCCAAAGATTCCACCAAGGAACTGATACAGCTTATAAACACCTTCAGCAACATAGCAGGATACAAGATCAACTCAAAAAAATCAGTAGCCCTCCTATATACAATGGACAAAGAAGCTGAGAAGGAAATCAGAGATACATCACCCTTTACAATAGCCACAAATGACATAAAATACCTTGGGGTATCACTAACCAAGCACGTGAAGGACCTATATGACAAGAACTTTAAGTCCCTGTAAAAAGAAATTGAAGAAGATCTCAGAAAATGGAAAGATCTTCCATGCTCATGGATAGGCAGGACTAACATAGTAAAAATGGCAATCTTACCAAAAGCAATCTACAGATTCAATGCAATCCCCATCAAAATACCAACACAATTCTTCACAGACCTGGAAAGAATAATACTCAACTTCATATGGAAAAACAAAAACCCAGGATAGCCAAAAGAATCCTGTACAATAACACAACCTTTGGAGGCATCACGATCTCTGACTTCAAGCTCTACTATAGAGCTACAGTAATAAAAACAGCTTGGAACTGGCATAAAAACCGACATGTGGACCAATGGAATCGAATTGAAGACCCTGACATTAATCCACACACCTATGAGAATCAAGGCTTATCGGGATGGATATATTTGGCGTCTGGAGTCAGCAACAACTGTAGTTCAAGAAAAATATGCTTGGCTCTGAAGAGGATGTTAATTGTACAACTGGAAATTTCTATGAATCCTATCTACAAAAGTGACAGGAAAGAAAGATGAGAAGTTACCTTAAGAAGTCTAAAGCATTAGAAGAACTTTCACTGATTGTTGAGGAAGCACTGATTGCTGGAAATGAAGGTTCAAGCCTGGTTTTCATACTGAGAAACTTGAGGCAAGATGATTATCTTGAGTATAGACAACCTTGGGCTATGTAGCAAAAGTCCATCTCGCAAAACAACCCACACAGACAAACATTCACACAATAAAACAAACAAAAACACATTGCTGGCATTTAGGACACATATAGGGTATTTGTTCACATTTGAATTTTTGTACATTTTAAAAATATTTCTGAGATTATGATTACATCATTGTCTCCTTTACTTTCTTTCCTCCAAACCTCCCATATATCTCTCCTTGCTCTCTTTCAAATTTATGACCTCTTGTTTTCAATAATTATTGTTACATGCATATACATATATATGTATATGTATATATATATATATTAGTAAATATAATCTGCTCAGTCTTTGTAATGTTAAATGTTTTCATGTTTTTAGAGCTGAACATTTGGTATTGGATAACCAATTGGTATGCTTTCCTTTGGGAACATTATTTCTCCCACTCTACACAATCCTTAGTTGCCCACATTTATTTATTTGTGTAGGGCTGAGGTTAGACTTTTTTTTTTTTTAAGTGTGAGTTTGGATATGACTACAAGTTTGTCATTTCGATCTTGGCATATCATGGTCACAACAGGATCTTATCTATTATTTGAATTTTAAGGAAGTGATTTAGAAAATCTGTGAATGGCAACCCCACTCTTAGCAGTAAAAGGTTAGTTCCTGTCAGTTAGGATCTTCTTTTTCATATACATACACCCCCATTTTGCCTAAAGAAAGATAAAGCCAGGCTATATATCTTTAATCTTTAATAAAAGTGTGATATAAAGAATTTAACACTTGCTAGATTTTTGCTGATCAGAAGGCCATTTGCAAAATACAGCACACGGCAGAAAGGGTATTAGCCTTGCCTGCTCCTTCTGTGGTAGATTGAGATGATGAATGTCTTGACTGGATGAAGAACATGAAGCAGTGCTTCCATTCTGGACAGGATATTCCAGCCAACAGGAATGCAGATGGTGTTCAGAAACAGCAGAGTCAGTTCCAGGCAAGCAGATCTTGGCTGCTCTGCTTCTGGGAGTACCTAAATTCGCCAAATAGCAGAGTGGCAGTTTGCCATACAACTTAAATTTCTGGATGGTGTCAAGAAAAACACTGATTCAGAGTGTGTCCAACATTTTCTTATGTTAATGCCCAAGATCTTTTACATCTTGGAACTGAAAATGAAAGTTCTTTCAGCTACTCACTTTTAAACTAATGTTTCTCCTATTTCCTCACACCTACAAGGCAGTATTGTGACTGGAAGAGAAATCTAACTCTTGATTTAGTGTTATCTGGTTTTACAGCTGGAGTAGGAAAATAAACAGTGGTATTTTATCATATTTTAAAACTGATAAGGCCAGGAGCTATATTGCTTGGCTTTAATCCCAGCACTCTGGAGTCAGGGGCAGGCAGAATTTTTAAAGGCCAAATGAATTACCAGTAAGATCCAGTCTTTAAAATGAAGGAAAAAAAGTTAGGAAGAAAAATAGAAAGGAAGGAAGGAAAGGAGGGAGGGAGGGAGGGAGGGAGGGAGGGAGAAAGGAAGGAAAGAAGAAAGAGCATGATAGTGTTCCCAATAATACATATTTTTATAATAATGCTCTCTATACTGACCTTTTTATCAACTTCTATAAATATCTCTTTGCATTTCTTAGTAAGTAAATGCTTTCATTTTAAGTCTCATTTTGAAACTTCATAGTTGTTTCATTATTTCTGCTTTCTAGATATTCCTATATGTTTATTTTGTACTACTCAACCATTATCTTTTAAATATATCTGAATACTAAAGGATTATTGAAACATACCACCATGGAAAATTTATTTTTTAGTTTTTTTCCTAAAGATAAAATTAATTTTTTTTTAAAAAGAAGGATGCTAACTATGAGGTACATCATAATTATTGTAAAAAAACTTGGATATTTTGGAAGAGTAAGAAATTAATCATTTGCTCTTCAAATAGTTAAGTTTGGCAGCTCAATAATGCCAAACTTTCTTTTGAGTTCCAGAAAATACAATGATGAAAAATAAAATAATTAAACATATTTCTTAAGTAAATACAGATAACTTAATAGCATACCTGAAAGCTCTAAAACAAAATGAAGAATTAAAACCAGAAGGAGTGGATTGCCAGAAATAATCACACTCAGATCTGAAATAAAAAAATAGAAACAAATGGCAAAAATTTAATCCATAAATACAAAGAATTAATGAAACCAAATGTTGGTTCTTTGAGATAATAAACAAAATTAACAAGTCCCTACCAAAATTATCTAAAAGATAGAGAGAATATACAAATTAACAAAATTAAGAATGAAATGAGGGACATAACAGATATCAAAGAAATCCAGAGAATCATAAGGATATACTTTGCAAAGCTACATCCACCAATTTGGAAAAACTAAAAGAAATGGATAATTTTCTCAATATGTACAACTTATCTTATATGGAATAATCATTTTGCACACAGTGAAGATATGTATTTACCAAGGCACCTTCTGATTGGTTTAGTAAAAGAAGTAATCGCCTGGTAGTGAGGCAGGGTGTATAGGTGAGGCAGCCAGACACAGAGGACCCTGGGAAAAAGAGGGGCAGAGTCTCAGAAATGGCAAAGGGATGTGGAGAGAAGGAGATATACTTGCCATACTGATAAAAGGTACCAAGCCAAGTGGCAGAGGGTAGATATGAAATATAGGTTAATTTAAAATAGAAGGGTTAGCTACTAACAAGCCTGAGCTAGTGGCTGAGCATTTATAACTAATAGTAAGTCTCCATGTGGCTATTTGGGAACTGGTCAGAAAATTCTGCCTATATATGGTTCACAAAATTCTGGCACCTGTATCCTCATAAGTCCTAGGAAAGCTTAAAAAAGGGTTCTAATCACACAAAAACATAGCCAAATGCGACTTCCTAGTCTCATGTCTCTCATGCCAGCACTGGTTACAGAAATGCATCTCCCAGCTGCTGCCTGTGGGCTTGAGCTTCCAGTGCAAGCACCACCAGAGTGAGCCTGGAAAACATGCCAGGAATCTAGCCACATAGCGGATTTATGCTTTGTTCATGCAGGCAGAAGAGATTACAGATATGCAGTAAATACAGATCCAGATGGACAAACCTCTAAAAGGGTCACAGTCAGTTTAAACAGGTACATAGACTTGGAAGAGAAAAGAGAAATAGTATAGACAGTTATAAAAAATAGTTTAAAAATAATAAAGTCTTTGAAGAAAGAATAAAGCAATATAAAGGGAAAAAACAACAGAGAGATGAAAAATACAGAGTCTGGATAGATCAGATAGGCAATATAAAGAGACCAATAACTCCTAGTGATATTGACACAATAATTAAAAGTCTCACTCAAAAAAAAGCCCAGGGCCAGGATTTTAGTGCAAACTTCTACCGGACATTTAAAAAAGAGTTAATGCCAATATTCCATGAATTATTCCATAAAACAGAAGCAAAATGAACAGGACACATTACATTTTACAAGACCAAAGTTATCCTGATAGTCAAACAATATAAAAACACCGTGAAGAAGTAAATTACAGATCAATTTCTTTTATGATCAGAGACACAAAATATTCTCCATAACATACTTGCAAAACAAATCCAAGAAGCCATCAAAAAGATCATCCTTCACGATCAAATGGACTTCATTCTGGAGATGAAGGCATGGTTAAACATATGCAAATATATAAATGTAATCCAACATATAAACACTCTGAAAGACAAAAAAAAAAAAAAAAAAAAAAAAAAAAAAAAAAAAACACATGATGATATCATTAATGCAGAAAAGGCCTTTGAAAATAATCCAAAATCCTGCCATAATAAAAGTCCTGGAGAGATCAGAGGCACAAGGGAAATGCCTCAGCATTAATAAAGGCAGTTTAACGAAAGCCCATAGACAACATCAACTTTAATGGAGAGAAACTCAAAGCAATTTTACTAAAATCAGGAAGAAGCCAAGCTGTCACCGCTCTTCACTCTCCACAGCTGTTCAAAATAGTACTTGATTTGTACCTGCAATAAGACAACTGAAGGAAATCAAGGGGATACAAAATGGAAAGGAAGAAAGCAAAATATCTTTATTTGCAGGTGATATGATAGTAAACATAAGTGACCCTAAAACACGCACAGGAAAACTACTATAGCTGATTAACCCTTTCAGCAAAGGAGCTGGATGCAAAATTAACTCACAAAAAATAAGTAGCCATTCCATATAAATTGATAAATGAACTGAGAAAGAAATCAGGGAAATAAAATCTTTCACAATAACCTCAAGTAATATAAAATATCTTAGGGTAATTCTAATCTATCAAGTAGAAGACTTACATGATAAGGACTTCAAGACATTGAAGAAATAATGAAATAAATGAAGGGATACATCAGAAGATGGAAAGATCTTCCATTCTCATAGATTGGTAGAATTAATACCCAGAAAATGACTATCACACCAAAAGCAATCTACAGATTCAAAACAATTCAATTAAAAATTCCAACAATCTTCTCCACAGATCTTAAAGGGACAATTTCCAGCTTCATATTGAAACCCTTCTCTCCCACCAAAACTAGGCTAGCTAAAACAGTTCTCAATAGCAAAAGAACTGCTGGAGGTGTTACCATTCAAGTTGTACTACAGAGCTGTAGTAATAAAAACAGTATGGCATTGACACAAAAACAGACGTGTTGATCAATGGAATAAAACTAAAGACCCAGAAATAAATTTACACACCCCTGGACACCTGATTTTTGAGAAAGAAGTCAGAAAAACACATTGTAAAAAAGACAGCATCTTCAAAAAGGGTGCTGGTCACTGGCAAGGCAGTATGTAGAAGAATCCAAATAGACATAAACTTATCATCCTTTCTCAAACTAAAGCCCAAACAGATCAAAACCCTCAACATAAATCTGTGGGACAACTGTATCTGATAAAAGAGAAAGCAGGGAATAGCCTTGAACTCACTGGCACAGGAAAACCTGTTCTGAACAGATTTCCACCATTAGCACGATCACTAAGATGAACAATTAATAAATGGAACCTCATGAAACTGAAGTCTTCTTTAAAACAGTGGGCACCATCATTCAGACAAAGCATCAGCCTAGAGAATATGAAAATATTTTTACCAACTACATATCTAATACAGGGTTAGTATCCATAATATAGAAAGAACTAAAAAAAAGCAGAAATCCATGAAGCAAATAACACAATTTAAAAACTGAGATATGAATATAGACAGATAATGCTGAAAAGAGGACTCTTAAATGGCGAAGAAACCTTTAATGAAATGATCAACAACGTCATCAGTCATCCAGGAAATGCAAAACAAAACTACTTTGAGATTTTATCTTATACCCATCAGAATGACGAGGAACACTAAAATGAATGACAGCTCATGCACTGAGGATGTGGAGTGATGGAGTCACTCATCTTTTGCTGGTGAGAGTGTAAACTCATACAGCCACTATAGAAATCAGTGTGGTGGTTTCTCAAGGAGATGGAAATAGACATAACTCAAGATCTAGTTATACCATGCATGAGCGTACACCCAAAAAATCCTTCATTCTTCCACTGAGACACTTGCTCAACCATGTTCATTGCTTCATTGTTCATAATATCAAGAATTTGTAAACTCATTAGATGTCCATCAACAGATGAATGAATTGTTGTACAATGTACATTGGTGTACTTTTACACAATGGAGTATTACTCAGTCATTAAAAATAGTCAAATAATGAAATTCACAGATTAATGCATAGAACTAGAAAAAAAAATCTTCCTGAATGACTGAAGAACTATTCCACAAAATGGAACCCATATCTGAAAGCAGGTGACCAAGATCCTAAGACTAGGTAGTCCAGGATATATGGAGAAGTGGACAAATGGCCTTATCCCTAACTAGAAGCAATCACCAATTGATAATCACTTGCAACAGAAAATTTAATTTCACTGGGGAAACAAACCACTCTTAAGGGTAGGCTGCATGCTCAGCAGTATGTGATATGATCAACAGAAAATGAACTCAATGGCATCTTTAGAAGTTCTTTTTCTTATTATATCATGTCAGGGTTTTTCCTTATTTTTTTAAAATTATCATATATATTTAAAAATCAAATATATATTAAAATTTATATATATTAAATATATATATATATATATATATATATATATTTCTTTTCTCTCTTATTACCCTGCAGGTCCTTTGTGTGTATATATTATAGCTTCTTGTTAAGTGTTTTTTTATGGGATTTCTGAGTGTATAAACAAGTGGGTCTCTGTGTCTATATTTATTTAATTTCCTTTTTCTTAGGCTGTTTTCCTTCTTTTTGACTGTTTTGTCCTACTGTAATACATTCGATTTTTGTTTTATCTTATTACATTTCATTTTATTAGATTCACTTTTATTCCTCAGAAGCCTCTTTGTCGTCTAGTGGGAGACAAAAAGGGGATGGAACGGATGGGGAGGAGTGTGGGGGATCTAGAAGGATTACAGAGGGAGAAACTGCAATCAGTATATATTATGTGAAAATACAACTGTTTTCAATAAAAAAAAATTAAGAAATGCTTAGGATGAAGGACATTAGATAAATGGATAAGCTTTTAAAGAAAGCCTTTAACTTGAGTTAAATCCTTCCAGTTCAGAGAGAGGAAATACGAAGAAATGATGAATTAAGTGGCCTACACTAAGTTTTAGAGAGAAAGCAGATAAAAATAAAGAAAAAGTTTGCATTTAATCTTGTGAACCATTTTAGCCAGCAGCAAATCTTCTAAAATACTTCATAACATTTAGTATTAGCTACACGGATCTGCAGAAACAAATAAGCAGTATCCCTATGTTTAATCTGTGATACCATGGTAGAGAGAGGGGTTATGACAAAGATAGAAAGGAATTATTTCCAAATACTGTAGATACTGTTAGGAAGAGATTCAGCATTTTAACATAAAATTAGCAAGGTGGAAATGTGCCCAGCTCTTTATCTGCACAAATTACCTTTGTCCTAACTAATGATACAGACATCAATAAAGCTGTATCATAGCTCTGAAATATGTCTCTTTCTGTCCTTGTATAAGAGTATGTTTTCTCATTTTAATTTTGGCAAATTATCTTTACTGTAGTGTCTATGTAACAGAGAAGCCTAATAAAATCACAAAATAACCAATTAAGAAACTCAATGAATGTGCCTACAAGTAAGATATTTTAATTGATTGCAATTATATCAAAGACAAGTCCCTAGACTAATAACATCAGATAAGAATAAAAGGATTAAAAATAACTTAAGGATATAGAATGTCTAAAAGAAATATAACAGTAGAAAATTAAGAAAGAGGAGACACTGAACCACAATTTGAGTAATTTTAACAGTAACTGAATTTAAATTAAATAAAAGATATTTGAATATACCTGTGTATTGCTCTAGACAACTGATAGCTCATTGCACTCTTCAGATAAATGGAAAAGGTTTTAAAGATGATTTGAGTAATTCTCACCAGTTTAAATAGAGAAAAACAATAAATGTGATTAATTAAGTGGCTTTCACTAAGCCACAGAGAGAAAATGGATTAAATTGTAGAAAACGTTTCCGTTAAATCAGATAAAGTCAATCTATAAGATAGGCATTTTATTTACTTGACCAGTAGTGACAAATTTCTTATTGTCAGGAATTGTTTTATGTTGACTTCTTTATATAATGAAACTTAGGTGATTTTAGAATCCAGAAAAAAAGTAGAAATAATATTTATATAGCAAATAGGTACATGATAAGGAAAATATTATACATTCAGAGTGAAAATTTGCATACAGTTAATAAGCTTACAGGGTCGATACAAAAACCACAACTCTTATTTTAAAGGGGATAGGAGATAGTTAATTCTTTAGCCGTTTTGAGTGACCATACACCAGGAACACAGATTTCAGTGATTCCAATTCCATATTCCAATGTGGAAGCATTTTCACAGTTTTATAGTACATATACACCATAAACAAAAGCAAGTTGAAAATACTTTAGTAGGTACCTCAGAGAGGCAATTACAGCAAGATGCCCTAAACATTTCTCTAGGATGTAGATTCTATCTGATGACATACACAGGTTTTGACTTGGTTAAAAGCTCGTGGTCTGCTAAGTCTATAGATCCAAAACTTTTATTTTTTTTTTACTCCCAAGATGTTAGTTTCCCCTCCTCCATAGAGAGGCAAAGAGTGGCTATTTGGAGGGCTATAACTTAGCACAAGATAAGATATTTAGGCTCTGGACCTGCAACGTTCCAATCTCTCCAGTCCTGAAATTCTATTCAGTCAATTAGTCTCTGCAGACACTGCTTCATTAAAAAAAAAAAAAAGAAAGAAAGAAAGAAAAGAAAAGAAAAAAGAAAAAAAGAAAAAAAATCTCACTCACACAGGAACAGATAGTGGGGTAGTTTGGAATATTATACAGAGAACTTAGTTGACACCATATTTTTTTTTCTTTTTTTTTTTTTTTTTTTTTTTTTTCGAGACAGGGTTTCTCTGTGTAGCTTTGCGCCGTTCCTGGATCTCGCTCTGTAGACCAGGCTGGCACCACATTTTGAAGAAGACCTTTGAGCAAAACCACAAGAAGGAAGTAAAATATCACCAATAGATTAGAAGAGAATCCCAAGCAAGGCAAGAATCATAGTAAGTCTATGAAGTTACAACACATTTGGAATATCTGGGGAAGCTAGGCAGAAGCTCGAGGCAGCTGGCTTGCAGTGAAGAGAAGGAATGTTTGTGAATCAGTGTTTCCTCCTGATGTTTTTATCTCAACAGAGCACTTCCACAGTCTCCACAGAGTGTCCTGAGTCACACTTCTCAACACTGAATGTGGAGGGGACTTTCTGAAGACCCACTTCACTAGTTCAGTAACCAACTCCCATCTGGCCTTTCTATAATGCTTTGGAAAGATGGCTTCTTCATTTTTACCATTTTCAAAATGAAGTCATTTTCTATACAAGCTTACTGTGTAGGAAAAAAAAAGTTTTTAAAAACTCAAAGTACTATAGTTTATATTTATTTTCCTCACTAGGGTCCAGATAGTCTCTCAATGGGAATCTGCTACTCATAATGGATTTTTAAAGGCCTTGGAAATTAAACTCCACATGAAAATTTCACTTCTTATATTTTTCTCTCTCACAAACATTTTTCTTCTTATGTGAAGTATCAGCATACATACCAGAAAACAGAGCATATTCTGAATTATGTCTTCCAAAAGCACCGTATGCTTTCCCCAGCATCATTGGATGAGCAGAGCTGGCAGTGGGAAGTTTTTTGGCAGGGTTGAGGTATGAATTCCTACTTGCTTTTTAGTATGGGCCAAATGGGTGAACAGCTGGGAGCTCCCAGCCCTGGAGAAGGCCATGCATAGAAGAACAAGTAATTGGCAGAGTTACAACAAATCTGAGGAATTCTTTGACTTTTACTCCCTGGCATAGAAGAGAAGGAAAGCAAACAAGATATCCAAAAATGCATAAAAGTTAACATTTTTCATAATTTAAAAAAATCTTTCAATTTATGGATCTTATTTCATGTAGTAAACCTCTCACCATAAAAGAAAATAACATACTTAAATAACACCTACATTTGAGGCATGTGCTCTCAGCAGAAGTATTTGACTATGCCTTATGAATATTAGGATTTACATTAGTTTAAAGGTGAGGGAATAAAATAAAATTAAGCAAGGTCTATTTTAGAATTCAATATAAATCTTCGTAATTCCTCCACTGGATATTTATATATCATGAATTGAATATACTTGTACATTAAATACACAACAAATTCTGATTCGATTTTGTGTTATGATTCTATTTCTCTTTTCATGTTTGTGAACTTTACATTTTCATGAGTCTGTATTCAAAGCTTGCCTGGAGATCAGAGGGAAGAGATCGCTACTACTTAACCATAGAAGCCAGGCAGTGGTGGCACACACCTTTAATCCCAGCACTAGGGAGGAGGAAACAAGAAATGATATGACTAGGCAGAGAGAGGAAGTGATAAGGCAGGATGTAGATGGGAGTTCAGCCCCTTGTCAGGCTGAGGAGCTGGCTAGGTAAGAGGTGGCTGTGGCTTGCTCCTTTGTCTCTCGGATCTTTCAACATTTACCCCAATATGTGGCTCCAGGCTTTTATTGTTAAGACCAATTTAGATTTGTGCTACATCTGGCATCCATCTTTTAGGGCATGAATTCATTAAAAAGCTACTTGCCTGTAGTTTTGCAGCCACCAGCACAGGCAAGAGCTGCAAGTGGCTGGAGTCATTGCCCTGCCGGCTAAGGTTTCTCTTTCTTTTCCTCAAGCCTCTAAGCCAGTTGGGATTTTTCTGTTGCAGCCTATCTGCATCAAACTCCGTAGGCTTCTGGACTCCAGAAACGGCAGGAGTTGGCCACTTTTGGACACTCCCCCCATGCAGATGGCTGGCTCTTTGGCTTTTTCTCTCCCCAGTGAGCTGGGGGCTTTTCCTGGACCCCTGCTCAGGCTGCTGCCACACTATGTAGCTTCCTTGACACCCACTTTGTCTTCTACTGTCCTATGCCAAAGCTGTCAGCCTTACATCTTCGTGGTTATCATTGGCAGATTTGGTGAGACAATTGGGATTTTTTAAAGGGAGGAATTAGTTAAAAGAGAGTCTTTTTCCCTCATATTAAAAAGTGGAAAACACTTCCAGGAGAGGCACAAAGCTACACAGAGAAACCCTGTCTCGAAAAACCAAAAAAAAAAAAAAAAAAAAAAAAAAAAAGTGGAAAACACTCTATAACAGACGGAGGGGAGTAAGGTCTCTGTATGATAATACACTGAATGGTTTGAAAATGGAACAATTAAACGAGAGGGTAAATAATTTAGATGGGCATCAAAGAAACTCCATATGGAGTTTACTTTCTTCATGGCAACAGTTAGTCATCAGGCAAGAAAATGCCCTTGCCTCACACTGGGGACAGTATGGTATCCAAATGGGACAAACAGGACACAAAAGAAAGACTTGCTGAACTTTGTCAAAACAAGGTAGGACAGACTTTAAGAAAATCCTGCTTCACAGATAAGTCTGTCAGATATTCTAGACCTGTAGGCCAAAGACAGAAGCCCTTATGTTGCAAAGGAACCAGAGTGACTGTCCTAGCAGCCAGCTGTTTCTGTCATTTCTCACATTTTTTTTTTTTTTGGAAGTTGCTAGCTTGCACTTCTTGCTTAATCAGGTAATATTATTTCCTTCTCGGGTCTCAGATGGAGTTGAAGACTTTATAGTTATAATTTGCCTTGTCACCATATTCAGAAAAGACATTCAATAGTCAGTTCAAAATTGTATAGGGTTGAGAGAGATTAAAATAAAGTTTTGGTAATGCAAATTAGAACAGAAAGTGAATTAGGTACATCCTTTTGAAATCACCAAAATAGGATAGATAATGGAGCATTTTCTCTGAATTTGTCAAATGTTTATGGACTAGACATTGTTGATGTAATTGTTGCCTGTACATAGTTATTGTACTCATTATATATAGTTTTTCTTATGTTAGTTATAACCATTTTTTATTTTAGACAAAAAAAGGGGAAATGTGGTGATATTTGGTTTGTGCTCTAACAAATAAAGTTTGCCTGGAGATCAGAGGACAGAAGTAGCCATTAGTTAACCATAGAAGCCAGACACTGGAGGCACACACTTTTATTCCCAGCATTTGGGAGGAGGAAACAGGAAGTGATATGGCTGGATGATGAGAGGAAGTGATAAGGCATGGTGGAGACAGAGGCTTGGCTCCTTTTTCTAGTCTGAGCAGTAGTGGAGAGAAGAGGTTCCTGTGGCTGCTTTACTTCTCTGAACTTTCAGCATTTTCTCTGATATCTCGCTTAAGACCAGATATCCTGTTAAGACCAATTAGAATTGATGTTACAGTGTCCTAATTGTTTTATAACTTTATTCATATAAAGGCCACGTAGTCTTGTACTTTTTAAAGATTCTTTAGTAAGTAACTTCATTGTTTTTCTTTCTTTTTATTTTATAATTTAATTTAATTTTACATATCAGCCACAGATTCCCCTGTCCTCCCTGCTCCCATGCCCCCCCATTTCTTCCCCCCAGCCCACCCCCATTCCCATCTCCTCCAGGGCAAGGACTCCCCTGGGGATTCAGCTCAGCCTGGTAGATTAAGTCTAGGAAGGTCCAGTCCCCTCCTCCCTTCATGCAGGCTGAGCAAAGTGTCCCTGCATAGGAACCAGGTTCCAAACAGCCAGCTTACGCACTAAGGACAGGTTCTGGTCCCACTGCCTAGGGGCCTCCCAAACAGTTCAAGTTAATCAACTGTTTCACTTATCCAGAGGGCCTGATCCAGTTGGGGGCTCCTCAGCTACTGGTTCATAGTTCATGTGTTTCCACTAGTTTGGGTATTTGTCCCTGTGCTTTTTCCAATCATGGCCTCAACAATTCTTGCTCATATAATCCCTACTCTTTCTCACCAATTGGACTCCCAGAGCTCCACTGGGGTCCTGGCCGTGGATCTCTGCATCTGCTTCCTTCAGTCATTGGATGAGAGTTCTACCACAACAGTTAGGGTGTTTGGCTAGCCGATCATCAGAGTAGATCAGTTCAGGCTTTCTCTTGACCATTGCCAGTAGTCTAAGAGGACCCTAAGAAAGACACAGGGATTGCCCAATGACAGAGAAATGGATGAAATCTACATGAGGAAACTGTACATGAGGGGGTTAATGAAGGGCAAGGGTCGAGGGAAAGAGAGCTTAGGGAAGTGGGAGATCACAGCTGAATCAAGAACAGAGAGGGAGAACAAGGAAAAAGAGACCATGATAAATGATGACCCCATGGGACTAGGAGGAAGCAAAGTGCTAGAGAGGTCCCCAGAAATCCACAAAGATACCTCCACGTTGTTTCTCTTATATAATTATTTTTAAATAAAATTTACATGTATTTATTAATTATAAACATGCTGAAAACAGCTGAAAGATTTAGATAGTACATATGTGAAATACTCTGTTACACTGTGTGGATATATGTCATTGTGATTGGTTTAATAAAGAATCTGAATGGCCAATAGCTGAATAAGATAAGGTTAGGCAGGAGAACCAAACTGAGAATGCTGAGAGAAAGAAGGAGGATCTGGGGAGTGGCGCACAGATGCAGAGAGAAGCAAAATAGGCATGCTGTACTAAGAAAAGTTACCAAGTCATGTGGCAAAGCATAGATAAAAAAAAATGGGTTAATTTAAATATAAGAGTTAGCCTGAGTTATTGGCCAAGCATTTATAATTAATAATAAGTCTCTGAGTGGTTATTTGGGAGCAGCTTCCAGGACAAAATCTTCTGCCAACACAAACATGCTCAATTTCTCTCCTTTTAGTATTTAACTTCTCTGTTGCATTGAAATGTACACCAACTGTACAGTTTTCTGACATGAAATGTGACTCTGAGTTTAAGGTTATGCAGTGTTAAGATTTTTTTCCATAATTAAATTATGGTGATACACAAGAAGATAGTATGAGAAACACATCAAAAATATATTGAGAACATATATGCAATCAAAATGGGTAACACAGTTTTGAGCGAAATAACTGTATAATACATAAGATCTAGAATTGGATTTATATGGCTACATAAATGGTCATGATCTCTTGGATCAAGACTCTATTTTAGACTGAAACACTCTCATTTGTTCTATTTTCTAGTACCAGTTAGGTAACAAGCAAATCTTTGGAAGACAGTAATTTTGTTTCGGATCACTGGTTACATTTTCATAAAGTAATAATTATTTAAAAGTAATACAAAAGTAGAACTTAATTATTCTCACCACAATAATGAAGCCACACAAATCAACCAAGGAATAAAAAAGCACCAATACAGTGACTGTGAACTGACTTCAAAGAATATGCGTTAATATTAACAGACTCTTAACAGACTCTAAAACATTCACTGATCCTTAATTTAAAAAAAAAAATGGTGTTTACATTTTACAACTGAAGGTCTGTTGCATCTCATCCTATGCTCTTGTAGAAGAAATTGGGTCTAGGGGAGCCCTCAATTCATCTCATCCTCGAGCCATCATTCTGATTCTATGACATAGAGAACCCAGTTTGTGTGTGTGTGTGAAGCTAACACTGTGTGTTGTAGCCTCAAGTTTTCCTGTGTCCTGCAGCCACTTGGTCCCAAATAAACCCACAGTGGCTTATATCAATTACAAACTGTTTGGTCTATGGCCCAGGCTTATTAACTATCTCATTCATCTTAAATCAATCCATTTCTATTAAATTCATGTATTGCCATATGGCCATGGTGTTACTTGTCTGCTGGCATGTTGCTCCTTGGGTGGTGGGCTGGTGTCTCCCTGACTCAGCCTTCCTTCTACCTGTATCTTTGCTTAGATTTACCACCTGGCTCTTATCCTGCCTTACCAAAGGTCAAACAGCTTCTTTATCAACTAACAGTAGCAACACATATTCACAGCTTACAGAAAGAGTATCCCACTCTGGGATACTCAATTCTGATTCCATTACCCAGAGATTCCATTATGGGTAGGTTTGAGGATAGGCAGGTCACCCCATGCACATGGCCTGCAATTTCAAAGGGGAAATTCTACCCATGGAGCCACTAAAGGCGCCTAACTTTATGTAGAGTGTGGAGGAATCTATTTCTTAGCACAGCTTGTGAAAATCAGAATAGGCAATTTAATCATCTGGTGATCTTAAGTGGAGATAAGAAAAGTGGCACAGTAGATGGAGATGGAAAGCCAGAAATAGATTCATTCAGAGGCAGTTCTCCTAAAATCGAAGTCCACCTTTAATAGCACTTTAGGGAAGGCAAATGGCCAAGAATATGTCTTTTCAGTGGACAACGCAAACAACAGTGAGTGCATGTCATTGGCTGAACACTAGGCCGACTTTCTCCTCCCAAATTTGAATCATATTCAGTATTAAGTAATCAAAAGGTCAAATCTGAAGGCTCTAGTTCTCAGGATGATCTTGGGCCTTGTCTAAGTATGAAATCATATAGATATTGGGTAATTTAGGACAATGCAGAAATAGTGGAATAGTAGAAAAATACTTCAAACCATTTACATATAATGTGTCTAAAATACTAAAAGGACCAATTTTAAAGTAAAGGGTCAATATTACGGCAAATACTTATAATATTTATATACATATATGATATATTTATATGTATATTTAAATATATATTATATATTTATACATATATATTTAAAAGAAAAAATTATTTACACAGTGCCAGGGGATTTAATTTGAACAAAGTATTAGAAGAAGTTATTTAACAATGGACAAAGAAGTGGAGAAGGAAATCAGAGATACATCACCCTTTACTATAGCCACAAATGGCATAAAATACCTTGGGGTAACACTAACCAAGCAAGTGAAGGACCTATATGACAAGAACTTTAAGTCCCTGAAAAAAGAAATTGAAGAAGATGTCAGAAAATGGAAAGATCTCCCATGCTCATGGATAGGCAGGACTAACATAGTAAAAATGGCAATCTTACCAAAAGCAATCTACAGATTCAATGCAATCCCCATCAAAATACCAACACAATTCTTCACAGACCTGGAAAGAATAATACTCAAATTCATATGGAAAAATAAAAAACCCAGGATAGCCAAAGGAATCCTGTACAATAACACAACTTCTGGAGGCATCACGATCCCTGACTTCAAGCTCTACTATAGAGCTACAGTAATAAAAACAGCTTGGTACTGGCATAGAAACCGACATGTGGACCAATGGAATCGAATTGAAGACCCTGACATTAATCCGCACACCTATGAACATATAATTTTTGACAAAGAAGCCAAAAGTGCACAATGGAAAAAAGAAAGCATCTTCAACAAATGGTGCTGGCAAAACTGGATATCAACATGTAGAAGGCTGCAAATAGATCCATATCTATCACCGTGCACAAAACTTAAGTCCAAGTGGATCAAGGACCTCAACATAAATCCAGCTACTCTGAACCTGCTAGAAGAGAAAGTAGGAAGTAGTCTTGAACGCATTGGCATTGGAGACTACTTCCTAAATAGAACACCAGTAGCACAGACTCTGAGAGAAACAATCAATCAATGGGACCTTTTGAAACTGAAAAGCTTTTGTAGAGCAAAGGATACGGTCAACAAGGCAAAACGACAGCCTACAGAATGGGAAAAGATCTTCACCAACCCCACATCTGACAGAGGACTGATATCCAGAATATATAAGGAACTCAAGAAATTAGACATCAAAATGCCCAACAGTCCAATTAAGAAATGGGCTATAGAACTAAACAGAGAATTCTCAACAGAGGAAACTCAAATGGCCGAAAGACATTTAAGGAATTGCTCAACATCCCTAATCATCAGGGAAATGCAAATCAAAACAACTCTGAGATACCACCTTACGCCTGTCAGAATGGCTAAGATCAAAAACACTGAAGACACCTTATGCTGGAGAGGATGTGGAGCTAGGGGAACTCTCCTCCACTGCTGGTGGGAATGCAAGCTTGTACAACCACTTTGGAAATCAATATGGCGCTTTCTTAGAAAATTGGGAATCAATCTCCCCCAAGATCCAGCTATACCACTCTTGGGCATATACCCAAGAAATGCTCAACCACACCATAAGAGCACTTGTTCAGCTATGTTCATATCAGCATTGTTTGTAATAGCCAGAACATGGAAACAACCCAGATGCCCTTCAACTGAAGAATGGATAAACAAAATGTGGTACATATACACAATGGAATACTACTCAGCAGAAAAAAACAATGGCATCATGAGGTTTGTAGACAAATGGATGGATCTAGAAAAAATCATCCTGAGTGAGGTAACCCAGACTCAGAAAGACAAACATGGTATGTACTCACTCATAGCAGGATACTAGACATGAAACAAGAATGAATTGTCTGCTACTCACATCACCAGGGAGGCTACCCGGAAAACAGGACCCCAAGAAAGACACAGGGATTGCCCAATGACAGAGAAATGGAATGAGATCTACATGAACAGCCTGGACATGAGTGGGGGTAATGAAAGGCGAGGGTCGAGGGAAAGAGAGCTTGGGGAAGCTGGAGATCCCAGCTGGATCAACAACAGAGAGGGAGAACAAGGAATAGGAGACCACGGTAAATGAAGACCACATGAGAACAGGAAGAAGCAAAGTGCTAGAAAGGCCCACAGAAATCCACAAAGATACCCACACAACAGACTGCCGGCAATGGTCGAGAGACAGCCCGAACTGACCTACTCTAGTGATGGGATGGCCAAACACCCTAATTGTTGTGCTAGAAACCTCATCCAACTACTGAGGGATCTGGATGCCGAGATCCATGACTAGGCCCTGGGTGGATCTCTGGGAGTCCAATTAACGAGAATGAGGAGGGTTTATATGAGCGAGAATTGTTGAGACCAAGGTTGGATAAAGCACAGGGACAAATAGCCAAATGAATGGAAACACATGAACTATGAACCAATGGCTGAGGGGTCCACACTGGATCAGGCCCTCCGAATGGGTGAGACAGTTGATTGGCTTGATCTGTTTGGGAGGCATCCAGGCAGTGGGACCAGATCTTGTGCTCATTGCATGAGTTGGCTGTTTGAAACCTGGGGCCTATACAGGATTGTTTGGCTCGGCCTGGGAGGAGGGGACTAGACCTACCTGGACTGAGTCTACCAGGTTGACCTCAGTCTGTGGGGAAGGCTTTGCCCTGGAGGAGATGGGAATGGTGGGGGGGGGGGCATTGGGGGGAAGGTGAGGGGGACGGGAGGGGGGAGAACAAGGGAATCCGTGACCGATATGTAGAACTGAATTGTATTGCAAAATAAATTAAAATAAATTCAAAAAAAAAAAAAAAAAAAAGAAGAAGTTATTTATTTAGTTATTTAATTGGAAGATCATAAACAAGAGACAATCAGAGAGAAAAAGTGATATAGAGACATAAATATACCTCTTTCATACTGACATGCATCCAAAGGAGGAAATGGAACAAGAATAAAAGATAACAAACTAGATGAAGAAACAAAAATCTTAAAAATGCAAAAATATATTCATTAATATTTCTTAATCTAGAAATCAAAGAAGTTCAATTCCCTTCAAATAAATTTTAGGAATGATTCACACATGCACTCACATAGTCAAACACCGAGAAGCACTACATCTAAGTGAATGCAAAAATTTAAACAGCTGATTTGCCACATAAAATGGCAAATGACATAGACTGGCAAAAAAGGTTACTGTGTAGCGGTAATGGGTATTATGGCTGAAGACCTGAGGTGATCCCTGGAACCCACATGATAGAAGGAGAGGACTGGCTCTTGCAAGCTGTCTTTTGAGATTCACACATGGATGTGCATGTATGTAGAACCATACACTCACACACACTAAATAATAGTAAAAAAAAAAAGAAAGAAAGAAAGATAAATGCCAGAATGTAGTGGTCTCAAAGGGCTTGAAGTTAAACAATAGATATAAAACAAAATTGAAAATTACAAACCAAAATTTCATTTCTAGGGAGAGGCTAGGTAACAAGGAGAGCCCAAAATGGGTCAGTGACGCATGGATTTCCCTGGGAAGGGGAAATAGAAGAGATCTCCCGGGTAAACTGGGGCCTGGCAGGGATGGGAACATGAGAAATTGGGTGGGGGATGGAGGGAGGGGGAGAGTAATGAAAGAGACGTCTTGATGGGGGGCATTTCGGAGTCAGGTACAAACCTGGTAGCAGAGAAAGTCCCACGAATCTCTAAGGGCAACCCCAGCTTAGAATCCTGGCAACAGTGGAGAGAGCGCATGAGCTGGCCATCTCCTGTGATCAGATGGGTAACTACCCCAATTGTCATTAGAGAGCCTTCATCAGTGACTGATGGAAACAGATACGGAGATCTATAGTCAAGCACTGGGCCAAGCTCTGAGATTCCTGTTGACTAGAGGGAGGAAGGATGTTAAGAGCCAGGAGGGTCAAGGTCAACACAAGGGAATTCTCAGAAATAACTAACCTGGGTTCATGGAAGCTCACAGACTCTGGACCGACAGTTAGGGTTCCTGCATGGGACCGACCTAGGCCCTCTGCATATGTGGGACAGTTGTCTAGTTTGATCTGCTTGAGGGACTCCTGGTGGTGGAAACAGGGCCTGTCCCTAAATCTTTGCTTCCAGGAATCTATTCCACATACTGGGATGCCTTGCCCAGCCTTAGGACAGGGGGAGGAGCATGATCCTACTTCAACTTGATATGTCATGCTTTGTTGATGCCCATGGAAGGCATACCCCTTTCTGAATGTAGGCAGGGGAAGAGTTGATTGGGGAGGGGAAAAGGGGGAAGTAAAAGGAGAGGAGGGAGGGGATGTATATAAAATAAATTAATAAATTTAATTAAAAACAATAAAAATGCATCTGTAATCAAATGATTATCAATGAAATTTCCAAAAGTACTTACTGGGAAAGAGCAACATTTTGAAAAAACAACCTTAAGATTATTTTATATCTGTTGCAAGGAGAAATATAGTCTCATTTACTACAAAAAAAAAGTCATAAAATATCATATTCTTAAGTGTAACTGCTAACACAGTAAATTACTAAGAGATGTTATTTGCCTATATTGATATTAAATCTGGTTGATTTTTCTTTAATAACTATTTCTTAAATACAATGTGAAAACTAAAAGAAATAAGAGAAAACTTGAAGAATCAGATATCATCAAAATTAAAATCTTTTGTTTTTCAAAAGGCAATACTGAAAATATAAAAAAAAATCAAGATTGGCATAAAGTATTTAAGGAATTTATCTAAATTTGAGCTATAGCTCAAAAATAGCAAATAATCAAATTAAAAACTGACAACTTTGAGTACTTATTTTAGTAAAGGCAAAATATGTAGGATCAAGGAGAACATGCAAATATTAAAAAATCAATCCTTATTAACCAATATAATGTCAGTTCTACTTGGTTATTCTGAAACCTCATAATGTGACTTTAATTACAATAACATTTGACAATAACAAAGGAAGGTAAATACAAGGGCAGTTTTGTATTTTAAGGACAGCTTTAAACAATACATTCATATTTTTTCAATAGTGTACAAAGTGGTAGACCACTCAATGATATGGACAGATTTCCCTCAGTAATAGAATCTCTCAAATTGTTCTTACTAACTCATTATACATCTTTCCACCAGGAACTGAATTTTCTACTATTATTAACTTTTATTTCCTATAGTGACTAATTAACTTAATTTCTTTGTTTAAAAAATTGAATTTATGATTTTGTTATATCTCTTTCTCTCCTCTGTGCAAGTTAAAATTTATGCATTTTGTTGTATTTTTGTAGCAAACTGTTTTGTTTCAAATTTTAACAAAATTTTAGAAAATCAAATACTGAGAACTATTTTTTACTTTTTTTTTACTTATACAGAGGGTGAGAATGGAGCTTGCATGTTGCACACAAAGAAAGTGGAGATCAGAGGACAACTCCTGGTGGTCACTTCCCTTCTTCAACCAGGTAGATTTGGGGAATCGAACTCAGGTCCACAGACTTGGTAGCAGATACCTGGACTCATTTCTAGACCTCCTGAAATTACTTTAAAGTAATATGTTACTTTAAATATGTACTTTAAAGTAATATGTTACAAATAACATGGTCTCACACTTTGTAGTTTCACCCTCGATTAAGTGGTTCTACTACACTTTAATTGTTTATTCTGATTGAGGATGGTAAACTGTGTTTCCCTAATTCATATTTAATATATTTGAAAACTAAATTTCGTATCCCATTTGCTATACATATCATCTAATACATATATTTCCTTTTTGTCCCACCATTTTATACATTTCAGTACTTGAATCAAAGGTGGTCTTTTTCAATTGAAATGTTTCCTTCATTTCACATATTCTATTTTTCATTCCCAATTACTAATGACCATTAAATGAGTTGACATAGATGATATATAGTCTAACATATTTTGCAGAGATATTAACCAAATCAAAAATAAAATGATAAAAATAATTCCTTTAAAAACAACACAGTTAAAAGTATGCCGATTGGTAATGATGTTGAAATGCCATGGTGATCTATGAATAAATTAAGCTTTGGGCATTTTATTTTTCTATCAAAATTTGAAATACAGTAATATGATTTTTACATTTTCCTCCAGGCATTTTCTTTTGCCTTATCAGCTTGCATTCTAAAGTACATTTGGAATTAGAACTGTTGCCACTGTGTTTGTTAAGAAGTATTTCTATCACATATATCACTATTTTCCCAAGAGTACCTATCATATGAGTAATAGATGAGATAAATCTAAATAAAAGATTAAACAGAACAATAAATGAAATCTTGGTTGAGTTTTGAATCTTTCTATACAGTTCAAATAGAATTATTATATTTAGCTTGAAAATATAATTATGCCTGAGAAACAATCTAATGAAGCCTTTCATGTCTTTCTAGATAAAACAATTTTCATAGAACAAATTGTGGCATTTACAACATCTTTTAAGGATCACAGTAACATTAAAAGTTCCAAAATATGCTCAATATCTCACATCTAGGATTTTTATCAAGATGAGCTAGGTTAATTAATTAAACTATAAAATGGTTTCCTAAGGAGCATTCACTGGAGACACTGAAATCAAAGGGTGATCAGACAGTGCTTAAGGCACAAACAGTAACTTATCTGAGCATATTTTGTGCATCATTATTTTCAAGTTAAAAGAAAACCTGTCAAATATGAATCACAGCTATATTTCCTTTTTGTTACCAAAGACCTCAGGGGTAAACAAAATATATTTTTGATGTTGCACATGTTTTTATTTTTTTAATTCTCTTAAACTATATTTAAAAACCATAGGAATTCTTATTCGACTATTTTTGTGGGACTGCGAAGATGATTCTGTCAGTAGAGTGACTGATATGCAATCATGAAAACCTGGGTTTGGATACAGCATTTATGTAAAAACCCAGACCACTGTCAGGTATCAACTATCCTAACACTGGCAAAACAGGAAGGCCCCCTGAGGATTATTAATCATCCAGTTTTACTGAATCAGCAAGCTTGATGTTCAATGAGAGATTATGTCTCAAAAAAGGGGGGAGTGACCTGATACAAATGTATACTATCACCCCTTCCCAACACTGGATTAAAAGAAGTTTAATTATGTTCTACTTTTAATAATATATCTCAAATTTAGTGTTGTCCCATTCTCTGAATAAAAATATTATCTTTTCCAAATTTTCTCTAAACACATGTTATAATTTATAATCTATAGCACATTTGTCTATTTTCAGTCTACTATAAACAAGCCTCCAGGAGAAAATTAATAGGAGGAATATTAATTCCACTTTCTTTAAAATTCCATGTTTTGTAGCTATAGCCTTCAAAATGAAGCATTCCATCCTAGAGAAACATTACTAGGAAGTTCTAAGAGGGTTCTGGTTAAGAATCAAGAAATAAACAACTCACAGTTCTCAGGAAGTTCCTGAAATGTACTAAATTTGCAAGGTCCCTTACTTTCTAAAGTTATATGAGCAGTAAGGATGACTAAGAAGAGAAGGTTTTCCAAGCTATCTAGCTGTTTGAAAGTTGTACAGAGAACTCCACGGTTCCAGCTCTCTGGGCTGCGTGTTTTAGGGACATAACCTGCCATGAGTCATCTAATACTGTAAATAAGCGTCAACCTTATATATTCTGGATATCAGTCCTCTGTCAGATGTGGGGTTGGTGAAGACCTTTTCCCATTCTGTAGGCTGTCACTTTGCCTTGTTGACCATATCCTTTGCTCTACAAAAGCTTTTCAGTTTCAAGAGGTCCCATTGATTGATTGTTTCTCTCAGTGTCTGTGCTACTGGTGTTATATTTAGGAAGTGATCTCCTATGCCAATGTGTTCAAGACTACTTCCTAATTTCTCTTCTAGCAGGTTCAGAGTAGCTGGATATATGTTGAGGTTCTTGATCCACTTGGACTTAAGTTTTGTGCACGGTGATAGATATGGATCTATTTGCAGCCTTCTACATGTTGATATCCAGTTATGCCAGCACCATTTGTTGAAGATGCTTTCTTTTTTCCATTGTGCACTTTTGGCTTCTTTGTCAAAAATTATATGTTCACAGGTGTGCGGATAAATGTCAGGGTCATCCCTGGCAGACCCTGCAGTCTCCACGCCCTGCCCCCACTCCCATCCCCCTGAGCCCCAAGCCTCTTCCTGAGACTTAGAGGCTGGCCCCCAGCTCCCATCTTGCTCCGGACTTCCCTTTTGGAAAACTGGTGAGTGCCCTTCCTTGCCCCGGACCCCATCCCTGGGCACCAGCCACTCCAGGGAAGACCTGCCCAACTTGGCCCCAGGTTCTGGCCACCGGGCAGGTTCCCTGCTAGCCCCACCGGGAAGGATCCCCTTCTCCAAGACCCCTGGCAGACCCTGCAGTCTCCACGCCCTGCCCCCACGCCCATCCGCCTGAGCCCCAAGCCTCTTCCTGAGACTTAGAGGCCGGCCCCCCAGCTCCCATCTTGCTCCGGACTTCCCTTTTGGAAAACTGGTGAGTACCCTTCCTTGCCCCAGACCCCGTCCCTGGGCACCAGCCACTCCAGGGAAGACCTGCCCAACTTGGCCCCAGGTTCTGGCCACCGGGGCAGGTTCCCTGCTAGCCCCACCGGGAAGGATCCCCTTCTCCAAGACCCCTGGCAGACCCTGCAGTCTCCACGCCCTGCCCCCACTCCCATCCCCCTGAGCCCCAAGCCTCTTCCTGAGACTTAGAGGCTGGCCCCCAGCTCCCATCTTGCTCCGGACTTCCCTTTTGGAAAACTGGTGAGTGCCCTTCCTTGCCCCGGACCCCATCCCTGGGCACCAGCCACTCCAGGGAAGACCTGCCCAACTTGGCCCCAGGTTCTGGCCACCCGGCAGGTTCCCTGCTAGCCCCACCGGGAAGGATCCCCTTCTCCAAGACCCCTGGCAGACCCTGCAGTCTCCACGCCCTGCCCCCACTCCCATCCCCCTGAGCCCCAAGCCTCTTCCTGAGACTTAGAGGCTGGCCCCCAGCTCCCATCTTGCTCCGGACTTCCCTTTTGGAAAACTGGTGAGTGCCCTTCCTTGCCCCGGACCCCATCCCTGGGCACAAACCACTCCAGGGAAGACCTGCCCAACTTGGCCCCAGGTTCTGGCCACCGGGGCAGGTTCCCTGCTAGCCCCACCGGGAAGGATCCCCTTCTCCAAGACCCCTGGCAGACCCTGCAGTCTCCACGCCCTGCCCCCACGCCCATCCGCCTGAGCCCCAAGCCTCTTCCTGAGACTTAGAGGCCGGCCCTCAGCTCCCATCTTGCTCCGGACTTCCCTTTTGGAATACTGGTCTGGCTGAACCAAGTGTGCTGATAAGGCCAGTAAGGAAGCACAAGGAGATGGGCAGACGTCAAGGCAGAAACATATACAACAAAATGAATAGCAATACAGCATCACCAGGCCCTAGCCCTCCTCCAACACCTAGACCTGAACATCAGAAATTGGAAGAAGCAGAAGAAAACAGCCTTATGAATGACATCATGAAGAAGCTAGAGGCTTGTGTAGAGGAAAAGACAAAAAAATGTGAAGAACGCTGTAAACAACTAGAGGAAAGGGCAAACAAATTAGAAGAAATCAATAAAGTCCTGGAAGAAAACAATAAAATACTGAGAGAAAATCAAGAAAAATCAATGAAACAAATGAAGGAAACAGTCCAAGACCTGAAAAGCGAAATAGAAAAAATGAAGAAGACACAAACAGAGGGAATGCTGGAAATAGAAAATCTGAGAAAACGATTGGGAACTTCAGATGCAAGTATAATCAACAGAATGCAAGAGATGGAAGAGAGGATCTCTAGCGTTGAAGATACAGTAGAAGAAATACATTCATCAGTCAAAGAAAACACTAAAGCCAACAAAGTCATGAACCAAAATGTCCAAGAAATTTGGGACACCATGAAAAGACCAAACCTAAGAATAATAGGGGTCGAAGAAGGAGAGGAATACCAACTCAAGGGCACAGAAAATATATTCAACAAGATCATAGAAGAAAACTTTCCCAACTTAAAGAAGGAAATGCCTATGAAGATACAAGAAGCTTATAGAACACCAAACAGACTAGACCCCCAAAAAAAGTCCCCTCGCCACATAATAGTTAAACAACTAAACGTACAGAATAAAGAAAGAATATTAAGAGCAGCAAAGGAAAAAGGCCAAGTGACATATAAAGGCAAACCCATCAGAATAACACCCGATTTCTCAATGGAGACTTTGAAAGCCAGAAGAACCTGGACAGATGTAATGCAGACACTAAGAGACCATGGATGTCAGCCTAGACTAATATACCCAGCAAAACTTTCAATCACCATAGATGGAGTGAACAAGACATTCCATGACAAAGCCAGATTTAAACAATACTTATCCACAAACCCAGCCCTACAGAAAGCACTAGAAGGAAAATTCCAACCTAAGGAAGTCAGATACACCCTCGAAAACACAGGCAACAGATAAAGCCACAGCAGTAAACCCCAACGTATAGAAGTACCCACACATCACCACCAAAAAATAACAGGAATGAACAATCACTGGTCATTAATTTCCCTCAATATCAATGGACTTAATTCACCTATAAAAAGACATAGGCTTACAGAATGGATACGAAAGCAGGACCCATCTTTCTGCTGCATACAAGAAACACATCTCAAATTCGAAGATAGACACTACCTAAAAATAAAAGGCTATGAAAAGACTTTCCAATCAAACGGTCTTAAGAAACAAGCGGGTGTAGCCATCCTGATATCCAGCAAAATAGACTTCAAACTAAAATCAATCAAAAGAGATCAAGAAGGGCATTACATACTCATCACAGGAAAGATCCACCAAGATGAAGTCTCAATTCTGAATATTTATGCCCCAAACACAAGGGCACCCACATATGTAAAAGAAACATTACTAAAGCTTAAATCACATATAAAACCCCACACATTAATAGTGGGAGACCTCAACACCCCACTTTCACCACTGGACAGATCTCCCAAATTGAAACTTAACAGAGAAATAAAGGACTTAACTGATGTCATGACTCAAATGGACTTAATCGATATCTACAGAACATTCCATCCTAACAAAAAAGAATATACCTTCTTCTCAGCACCCCATGGAACCTTCTCTAAAATTGACCACATACTTGGCCACAAAACAAATCTAAACAGATACAAAAGAATTGGAATAACCTCCTGTGTTCTATCAGACCACCATGGTCTAAAGTTGGATTTCAACAACAACAAAAACTACAGAAAACCTGCAATCTCATGGAAACTGAATAATACCCAACTGAATCACCAATGGGTTAAGGAAGAAATAAAGAAAGAAATTAAAGACTTCCTAGAGATCAATGAAAATGGAGACACCACATATCCAAATTTATGGGACACTATGAAAGCAGTACTAAGAGGGAAATTCATAGCACTAAATGCCCACATAAATAAGTTGGAGAAATCTCACACTAGAGACTTAACAGCATACCTGAAAGCTCTAGAACAAGAAGAAGCACAGTCTCCCAGGAAAAATAGACGCCAGGAAATTATCAAAGTGAGAGCTGAAATCAATAAAATAGAAACAAAGAGAACAATACAAAAAATTAATGAAACAAAGAGTTGGTTCTTTGAGAAAATCAACAAGGTAGACAAGCCCTTATCCAAACTAACCAAAAGACAGAGAGAGAGCATCCAAATCAACAAAATCAGAAATGAAAAGGGGGACATAACAACAGACATTGAGGAAATCCAGAGAATCATCAGGTCATACTTCAAAAACCTCTATTCGACAAAACTGGAAAACCTAAAAGAAATGGATAACTTTCTGGATAGGTACCACATACCTAAGTTAAATCAAGACCAGATAAACTATTTAAATAGTCCAATAACCCCTAACGAAATAGAAACAGTCATTAAAAGTCTCCCAACCAAAAAAAGCCCAGGACCAGATGGTTTCAGCGCAGAATTCTACCAGATCTTCAAAGAAGAGTTAATACCAATACTCTCTAAATTGTTCCACACAATAGAAACAGAAGGAACATTACCAAACTCCTTCTACGAGGCTACAATTACCCTAATTCCTAAACCAAACAAGGATACAACAAAGAAAGAGAACTACAGACCAATCTCCCTCATGAACATTGATGCAAAAATACTCAATAAAATACTGGCAAACAGACTCCAAGAACACATCAAAACAATTATCCACCATGATCAAGTAGGATTCATTCCAGGGATGCAAGGGTGGTTCAACATACGAAAGTCCGTCAATATAATACACCATATAAACAAACTCAAAGAAAAAAAACCATATGATCATCTCACTGGATGCAGAAAAGGCATTTGACAAAATCCAACACCCCTTCATGATAAAGGTATTAGAGCGATCAGGAATACAGGGAACATACCTAAACATAATAAAGGCAATTTACAGCAAGCCAACAGCCAACATCAAATTAAATGGAGAGAAACTCAAAGCAATTCCACTAAAATCAGGAACGAGGCAAGGCTGTCCACTCTCCCACCCCATACTTATTCAATATAGTACTTGAAGTTCTAGCCAGAGCAATAAGACAAAATAAGGAGATTAAAGGGATACAAATTGGAAAGGAAGAAGTCAAGCTTTCCCTATTTGCAGATGACATGATAGTATACTTGAGCGACCCCAAAGATTCCACCAAGGAACTGATACAGCTTATAAACACCTTCAGCAACATAGCAGGATACAAGATCAACTCAAAAAAATCAGTAGCCCTCCTATATACAATGGACAAAGAAGTGGAGAAGGAAATCAGAGATACATCTCCCTTTACTATAGCCACAAATGGCATAAAATACCTTGGGGTAACACTAACCAAGCAAGTGAAGGACCTATATGACAAGAACTTTAAGTCCCTGAAAAAAGAAATTGAAGAAGATGTCAGAAAATGGAAAGATCTCCCATGCTCATGGATAGGCAGGACTAACATAGTAAAAAATGGCAATTCTACCAAAAGCAATCTACAGATTCAATGCAATCCCCATCAAAATACCAACACAATTCTTCACAGACCTGGAAAGAATAATACTCAACTTCATATGGAAAAACAAAAAACCCAGGATAGCCAAAGGAATCCTGTACAATAACACAACTTCTGGAGGCATCACGATCCCTGACTTCAAGCTCTACTATAGAGCTACAGTAATAAAAACAGCTTGGTATTGGCATAGAAACCGACATGTGGACCAATGGAATCGAATTGAAGACCCTGACATTAATCCACACACCTATGAACATATAATTTTTGACAAAGAAGCCAAAAGTGCACAATGGAAAAAAAGAAAGCATCTTCAACAAATGGTGCTGGCAAAACTGGATATCAACATGTAGAAGGCTGCAAATAGATCCATATCTATCACCGTGCACAAAACTTAAGTCCAAGTGGATCAAAGACCTCAACATAAATCCAGCTACTCTGAACCTGCTAGAAGAGAAAGTAGGAAGTAGTCTTGAACGCATTGGCATTGGAGACTACTTCCTAAATAGAACACCAGTAGCACAGACTCTGAGAGAAACAATCAATCAATGGGACCTTTTGAAACTGAGAAGCTTTTGTAGAGCAAAGGATACGGTCAACAAGGCAAAGCGACAGCCTACAGAATGGGAAAAGATCTTCACCAACCCCACATCTGACAGAGGACTGATATCCAGAATATATAAGGAACTCAAGAAATTAGACATCAAAATGCCCAACAGTCCAATTAAGAAATGGGCTATAGAACTAAACAGAGAATTCTCAACAGAGGAAACTCAAATGGCCGAAAGACATTTAAGGAATTGCTCATCATCCCTAATCATCAGGGAAATGCAAATCAAAACAACTCTGAGATACCACCTTACGCCTGTCAGAATGGCTAAGATCAAAAACACTGAAGACACCTTATGCTGGAGAGGATGTGGAGCTAGGGGAACTCTCCTCCACTGCTGGTGGGAATGCAAGCTTGTACAACCACTTTGGAAATCAATATGGCGCTTTCTTAGACAATTGGGAATCCATCTCCCCCAAGATCCAGCTATACCACTCTTGGGCATATACCCAAGAAATGCTCAACCACACCATAAGAGCACTTGTTCAGCTATGTTCATATCAGCATTGTTTGTAATAGCCAGAACATGGAAACAACCCAGATGCCCTTCAACTGAAGAATGGATAAACAAAATGTGGTACATATACACAATGGAATACTACTCAGCAGAAAAAAACAATGGCATCATGAGGTTTGCAGACAAATGGATGGATCTAGAAAAAATCATCCTGAGTGAGGTAACCCAGACTCAGAAAGACAAACATGGTATGTACTCACTCATAGCAGGATACTAGACATGAAACAAGGATGAATTGTCTGCTACTCACATCACCAGGGAGGCTACCCGGAAAACAGGACCCCAAGAAAGACACAGGGATCGCCCAATGACAGAGAAATGGAATGAGATCTACATGAACAGCCTGGACATGAGTGGGGGTAATGAAAGGCGAGGGTCGAGGGAAAGAGAGCTTGGGGGAGCGGGAGATCCCAGCTGGATCAACAACAGAGAGGGAGAACAAGGAATAGGAGACCATGGTAAATGAAGACCACATGAGAACAGGAAGAAGCAAAGTGCTAGAGAGGCCCACAGAAATCCACAAAGATACCCACACAACAGACTGCTGGCAATGGTCGAGAGACAGCCCGAACTGACCTACTCTGGTGATGGGATGGCCAAACACCCTAATTGTTGTGCTAGAAACCTCATCCAACTACTGAGGGATCTGGATGCAGAGATCCATGACTAGGCCCTGGGTGGATCTCTGGGAGTCCAATTAACGAGAATGAGGAGGGTTTATATGAGCGAGAATTGTTGAGACCAAGGTTGGATAAAGCACAGGGACAAATAGCCAAATGAATGGAAACACATGAACTATGAACCAATGGCTGAGGGGTCCACACTGGATCAGGCCCTCCGAATGGGTGAGACAGTTGATTGGCTTGATCTGTTTGGGAGGCATCCAGGCAGTGGGACCAGATCTTGTGCTCATTGCATGAGTTGGCTGTTTGAAACCTGGGGCCTATGCAGGATTGTTTGCCTCGGCCTGGGAGGAGGGGACTAGACCTACCTGGACTGAGTCTACCAGGTTGACCTCAGTCTGTGGGGAAGGCTTTGCCCTGGAGGAGATGGGAATGGGGGGGGGGCGTTGGGGGGAAGGTGAGGGGGACGGGAGGGGGGAGAACAAGGGAATCCGTGACTGATATGTAGAACTGAATTGTATTGCAAAATAAATTAAAAAAAAAAAAAAAAATGTCAGGGTCATCTATTCAATTCCATTGGTCCACATGTCGGTTTTTATGCCAGTACCAAGCTGTTTTTATTACTGTAGCTCTATAGTAGAGCTTGAAGTCAGGGATCGTGATGCCTCCAAAGGTTGTGTTATTGTACAGGATTCTTTTGGCTATCCTGGGTGTTTTGTTTTTCCATATGAAGTTGAGTATTATTCTTTCCAGGTCTGTGAAGAATTGTGTTGGTATTTTGATGGGGATTAAGACTGATATCCAGAATATATAAGGGACTCAAGAAATTAGACATCAAAATGCCCAACAGTCCAATTAAGAAATGGGATATAGAACTAAATAGAGAATTCTCAACAGAGGAAACTCAAATGGCTGAAAGACATTTAAGGAATTGCTCAACATCCCTAATCATCAGGAAAATGCAAATCAAAACAACTCTGAGATACCACCTTATGCCTGTCAGAATGGCTAAGATCAAAAACACTGAAGACACCTTATACTGGAGAGGATGTGGAGCTAGGGGAACTCTCCTCCACTGCTGGTGGGAATGCAAGCTTGTACAACCACTTTTTAAATCAATATGGCGCTTTCTTAGAAAATTGGGAATCAATCTCCCCTAAGATCCAGCTATACCACTCTTGGGCATATACCCAAGGAATGCTCAATCAAACCACAAGAGCACTTGTTCAGCTATGTTCATATCAGCATTGTTTGTAATAGCCAGAACATGGAAACAACCTAGATGCCCTTCAACTGAAGAATGGATAAACAAAATGTGGTACATATACACAATGAAATACTACTCAGCAGAGAAAAACAATGACATCATGAGGTTTGCAGACAAATGGATGGATCTCGAAAAAAATCATCCTGAGTGAGGTAACCCAGACTCAGAAAGACAAACATGGTATGTACTCACTCATAGGAGTATACTAGATGTGGAACAAGGATGACTGGACTGCTACTCACATCACCAGGGAGGCTACCTGAAAAACAGGACCCCAAGAAAGACACGGGGATCGCCCAATGACGGAGAAATGGAAGAAATCTACATGAACAGCCTGGACATGAGTGGGGGTAATGAAGGGTAAGGATCGAGGGAAAGAGAGCTTGGGGGAGCGGGAGATCCCAGCTGGATCAACAACAGAGAGGGAGAACAAGGAATAGGAGACCATGGTAAATGAAGACCAGATGAGAACAGGAAGAAGCAAAGTGCTAGAGAGGTCCACAGAAATCCGCAAAGATACCCCCACAATAGACTACTGGCAATGGTCGAGAG
The DNA here is from genome assembly GCF_007827085.1 of Peromyscus californicus insignis. NCBI lineage: Eukaryota > Metazoa > Chordata > Mammalia > Rodentia > Cricetidae > Peromyscus > Peromyscus californicus. Next base: position 27,865,666 of record NW_026294617.1, read on the forward strand.
ACAGCCCGAACTGACCTACTCTGGTGATAGGATGGCCAAACACCCTAATTGTCGTGCTAGAAACCCCATCCAACTACTGAGGGATCTGGATGCAGAGATCCTTGGCTAGGCCCTGGGTGGTTCTCTGGGAGTCCAATTAGCGAGAATGAGGAGGGTTTATATGAGCGAGAATTTTTGAGACCAAGGTTGGATAAAGCACAGGGACAAATAGCCAAATGAATGGAAAGACATGAACTATGAACCAATGGCTGAGGGGTCACCAACTGGATCAGGCCCTCTAAGTGGGTGAGACAGTTGATTGGCTTGATCTGTTTGGGACGCACCCAAGCAGTTGGACCGGGTCCTGTGCTCATTGCATGAGTTGGCTGTTTGAAACCTGGGGCCTATGCAGGGTCACTTGGCTTGGCCTGGGAGGAGGGGACTGGACCTGCCTGGACTGAATCTACCAGGTTGACCTCAGTGTGCGGGGAAGGTTTTGCCCTGGAGGAATGTGGGGTGGGCTGGGGGGAAGGTGAGGGGGGCCAGAGGTGAAGAACAAGGGAATCCGTGGCTGATATGTAGAACTGAATTGTACTGCAAAATAAAAATTAAAAAAAATTAAAAAAAAAGAGTCACCCATACTTTTGTAAGTAAACCCCATAAACTATTGTTCTCTAATAGTTTTTGGACTTCAGCAGGATTGTCACTTCAGTACATTGTCAGTTTCCTGTCTGAGGTGAGTAGACATTTGCTTACATTTGTTTAGGAAATGTGTCTCAAAATTCAGTGCTTCATGACAGAATAAAACTGGTGGTATGCATTCAGCATGCTGATTGTGAGAGACCTTGAGAAACACTCATGGATAACATGTAAAGATAAAATAATGGCAATAGTAAACCCACAGTATCTTACCTCCATTAAAATGATCTTTTCATTTATTTTCTTTTCTATGCCTTTTTCTTTCATTTTACTCTAACTTATCTAGAGAAATTGTATGTGTGTATATGGTGATTGTGTGTGTGTGTGTGTGTGTGCATGTGCATATGTGTGTGCATGTGTGTGTGTGTGTGTGTGTGTGTGTGTGTGTGTGTGTATTGGTATTTGTATGTGTCTGAGTGTGTGTATTTGATAAATAAAATTGAGAAAACTAAAAACATGAGTCTTCACTATAATTTTGATGTATCTTCTGCAAATTGGATAAATTAATCAAAAATATTAATTTAATCTATTTTATTGTATAATATCAATAAGAGAGGGAAACTAGTTGATGAAATTAGGTATTTTTATCATTAGATATTCATCATTATTTTATCATGCAGTTGTTTTATCATTAGTTATTTTATTATTAGTTATTTTATCATCATTTCTTTATTATTAGTTATTTTACTTTGCTATACTTTTCTTCTTTCAAAGACATCACGCTTTAAAATATGATTATCAGTGTTGGCTTGTGACTAAATAATAACCATAAAAATTTAAAATTACATCTATTTATTTATTTGTTTGTTATTTCATCTTCTCATGTGTTTGTGTATGTGAGTGCATGTGTGTGTGTGTGTGTGTGTGTGTGTGTGTGTGTGTGTGTGTGTGTGTAAAACTTGCTGCAGACAATCAATTCCTCCACCATAGTTCCTTGTTTTCACACTCAGGGTGTCAGTCTTTTCATCAAGTGTCTTTACTATGAGTTAATACATCAAATGTGATGGATGACACATATAAACATATATACAAAACAGTCTCTGCTTTACTCAAATAAACAGAATGAGTGGCTATGCGCAACTTGTTATAGATAAAGACATCATAGCAAAAAGAAATTCAAACTTGAGTGAGGGCAAATGAAACTGTATCCCTGGGTTTTTGTAAGTAAGAGTCTTAATTCTGTATCATGACCAGACATTTCTAAAAGTGAACACTAGCAGTTTGCAAATAAGTGATGAAGAATATCTCTCAGATTACCAGAGCACTATTTAGTGTGTGCTGATAACAACAGAAGCATAAGACAAACAGGGCTTTTTGAAGGGTCAGTGCACATTCACAATCACTGAGCTTCCTGTTGTACCAGTGATGAGCACACACACTGACAGTATGTACTGCTGTGACTTGGCTGTGGAAAATATATGTTCAAACTTCTTTGAGTAATTTCATTTAATCTTTACAGTGGAATGACTTCTTAATTTAACCAATGTGAAATGGCGTTCAGTCTCTACAGTTATGTTTTATAGCTTCGAACATTCTTGACTGAAAAACATTGGGATGTGGAATGGTTTGTCAGAGGGGCTGTACAAGAGACATGAGAAGACTAACTATAGGCCTCAATGCATGAAGGAAAAAATGAAGGCAATTCAGGGAAACAAACTAGTATTTTGAGGAATTCAAATTAACAAAAGTTATTTTATGAAGTTTTAAATGTTACCTTGCAAGAGGAAATGGTATCATAAAATGACAATGTAAAGAAATAATATAATGATTTAAAAATTTGTAAGGATACAGATAAAGATGACATTTGTTTTATTGTACAGATACCTGGTTTTTAAAATTCTCGTTCTATGTTAAATATTAAGCTTATGGTTTGAGGAGATCTCATAGCTGAATCATTTTGTCACACCTGGCTACTAGGTCAAATCGCCATTTTTACTACATAATTGAACATATGGGCTCTTCAAATTCACAGAAAATTTATGTTAATTTTAATTTTGCAAATGACATAAGAGGAATGCAAATAAGGATGACTGATTTCCAAGTTCATACTCTAAGTTATTATACACATGTGCTCATCATAAGAGTAGTGCTGACAGGAAATTTAGAAAGAGAATTTTGGAAAAAAGTTACCAAGTCGGGTGAGGAAAAACTATGACCTAGCCCTCACTAAATAGCAAAAGAGAAGAAAAGCAGGACATTAGTGATTCTCCTGAAAAGATGAAGTGTCACCAGTTTGTCATTTTCACTTGATCCAAATCACACAAAGTGTAAGAGATTTTTAGAAGGCAAGTATGTGGAGTCTTATGTCACACTCTGAGGGAAGGGTCTTCTAGGGTCCTAGGGATCAGAACACTGAAGAGCCTGTTGTTGCTTTGAGGTAAGTAAAATCACGTCCATTTTCAAGATGCTACAACTCTGCAAGATGTTATAATTTAGAAATTAGTTGCACTACAGAGAATGAAAATAAATAATGTGAAAGAAATTATGTACATGATTTATTATTTTATTTTTAATTGATGTAAATCCCTGCATCATTGAATAACTGAGGCAAAAGAGTATCTAGGAAGCTGCAATCTATTTAACACTGGTTAGGACCAATCTTCAAGGAACCTGTCTTATTCCAGATCTTTACTCCTTTTCCTAAAAAGAAATTGCCAGTATGGTGAATAGAGCACGATGGACACAGGAGCTTAACTTGGATTTGCTTCTTCTTTCCTTCACCAGGGACTAATTTTAGAATTCAGATGATATTACATAGTTTAGGATTCCTGAGAACTAGATTCTGAAACAAAAAGCTCTGTTTAATCTGTTTCACGGGAAAGGATTTGAAGACTAAAACTTGTGAGGTCTAGGAAGGGACTGGTGAGAAAAAGGGGACATAAACCTGTTTCTCCTCCAAGACCAACACAAGAGAAATGAGCTGGGGAGCCCTGGAAGACACCAATTCTTAGGTACAATCTGTGGGTATAAACAGCAGAACAAAATGTAAGGAGCAATAGCACTGAACATGCCAGTTTGCTCTTCTGTCCTCTGACATGGTCTCAGCTGTTATTTATCAGCAGTCAAGAGTCCTGTACCTGGAGAAATACATTCTGAGATTGATCTATCTACCTTACATTTACAAAAGTTAAGAAACATCCACCAATGTGGAACATGTGTGTGTGTGTGTGTGTGTGTGTGTGCACGCATGCAAGAGAGTTATGTGAGCAATGAATGCTGTCTCTTAGAACTATGCCCTCAACTATATGTGTTGAGCACATATAATCTTAACTACTTGAAAGACTGAGGCATGGCATCCTATGTTCAAGTCCAGCATGGGAAAAATAATGAGATCATAATCATGGGGAAGAAAGGGGAAGAAGGAAGGAAGGAGGGAGGAAGTTAGGGAGGGAGGCAGCAAGGAAGAAAGGAAAGAAGGAAGGAAGGGAGGGAGGGAGGCAGGCAGGCAGAAAAGAAGAAAATGAAGGAAGGAGAGAGGGAGGTTAGAAGGAAGGAAGGAATAAAAATGTGCCATATTCAAGTTGCAAAACTATTTGTGCTATATTGAACTTGATTTAGGCTGAAAAGTTGATATACTTAAAATAAAGTTACTGCAGGGCACATGGCTACCAGAAAAACTTGTAGACAAATCTATACCTCTGCACTACTGTAGCTAACTATTGCCAAATAACAGAAGAGTGTGAATTATTTGTAATCATAGGTCCCTTGACTAGATCTGCAGTTTTAATTTCCCGAAGGTGAATTCTTCCAAATTCTGCTAAAGTTCAGGTTGTGCAAAGTACGTGAGCTGCCCCGAGGCAAAGGGTGAAAGAGGTGAACTGAATATTAAGATACCCACAGTACTCAGCCTCACTGCTTATCACTCTGTCCTGCAGGAGTGATGGCAAGCTGCAGTCGCTGAGGCTCAGCAGTTAAACTGGGGGATCAGCTGTGTTTTGCTGTGGAGTAAATTATATTCTGGGATGTGGGTAGATAAGCTAATTAATGAATTTCGGAAAACTTCTGCATCGCTTTCCTGCCCTAAGGCTTTCCACCTCTCCAACCTACCTTCTCAGCGTGGCCTGAAGTCAGTTATGTTCCAAATGCAAAAACATCAAAGCACCTTTCTGATGATCCACTACAAACCAAAGTTGTTTTTCTTTCCTTTTTTGGTTTTTCTCCATGCCTCACAGAAGACAGACAAACATACTCTGTTCATATTAAAGATCTGCTCATATTGCAGACCTCATCGATTCCTCACAGTTTAAATAACATCCAAGATAGGTAAAGTTTCGATGCCACAAGTACTGATTATTCCATTTTTGCATTCTAGAATAGTCCATTGTGAATTCAGAGCAAATACATGAATCCCACATCTATAGTATATCATTAATATTCACATTAGCAACACTAGGAAAAATATCTTGAATGTAACATATGCCAAATAAATGAGAGAGAAATTGACCTATTCACTAAAATTGCTGAACAAAGAATCACCTGTTCTCAACCAGTATATGAAGGGCAATAATTAACTCTACCTACTGGTTTATGGAAAACAGCTAACTTGCTTTAAAATCTGTGAATGTTTTTACTGTTTGGATGAATACTTAGAAAAGTGGTGTGTACTTAGCATTCTTATAAAGGAGCCATGGAATAATAAAGGTCTCATTGAACATTGTTAAGTTGGGGGTTTCAACTCACAGGGGAGCTCAGTGATACTATTCTGCATTTCATTCCCTTGAGTGAAATATTTTTGACAGCTGAGGAGGTTCCTGACCACTAAATCAATTACAAAGGTCGGCTCTGCACTGACATGGAAAGTAGGGTATCTTCTCAGAGGTGTGGACTTAGACAATGAGAGCTGCAAAGTCTAAAGTAGACAAATATCCCAGCAGGAGAGTAACCAGTAGTCAGGAGACAGGATGGAAGCAGAGACTACACAGACAACTGAGACATCCAGGAAGGCTTAGAAGCTGGCACAAAGTACTGGGGTGTGACATCTCAATCACATGCACTTGTATATTTGGAGTTGTTTAGTTTAAAACAATGACACTATTTTATAAATATTTTAACATATTTGAGGGTTGAAAGAATAATAATTACCATGAGTACTTAATAATCATACAATAAGATCAGCTCTATGTTTAGGTTTAATGAAATAGAGTATTTGAATAACTTGACAAGATATAAAATAACTACAAAGTAAAATAAGAAATCATTTAAAATTTATTGCAATATTTTAAATATGGTCAACTATATTTTATTGACTAATATAAATAGACTTGCTAATTGACATTAATCTCTAACTCTTGGTGCATTGCCATTATTTAAACAAGTTCTGTGTCCTGTGTCCCTTTGATAGATCTTTGGTATAGTTTTTTATTTTATTTTATTTTATTTTATTTTTTGGTGCTGGCTTAGGAATAAGTATCAACAGCGAGTAGGTCCATATTTGTTAATATTGTTTGCATTAAAACCCATGCACTGCTTACTTAGATTTTTTTTTTTAAAAATTGAGGTTTTGAAGCTGTACAGAATAATAACTTTGTTTTCTCTTTTAGAGTATCCATTTACCCAGCATTATACATGTAATTAACCCTATGCTTTCTGAATTTGCTTAATAAATATAGTTTATGTAGATACTGTCCTAGAACGCTAATACTTTCTTAGAACATTGATGAAATTGTACGTTGAAAGAAACCAAAAACATATATAATTTGCAGATATTTTATGGGTTTTTTTCACAGAAGAAAATTAATGAAATTTTTAGTCTACTAAGCTTTACAGGAGTGTGAATATAAGTTGCATATAAGATATAAGTGGTGAAGAGAAGATTTGGAATATGTACAAATACATACATTCAGCTAATTAGACCATTCCCAAAGTAATCTATCACTTCAGAATAAAGTTAACATTTGTCTTATGCTGTGGTAGGCTATTGACAAAGGCCTCAATCATGCAGAAAGCTATTTTCAAATTTGCATTATTTTTAAAGAGCAGGCACCATTTCCATGATAAATGACTCCTAGACAAGATTCTTAGCTGACTACCCAAGTGCTGGATTCTATTATCACTGATTTGTCCTTCAGTCTTCAACAGAGTGAAAATGAAGGACTTCTAACTAATTGCCAGGAAACAGAGCTAATTTCCTTATACTGCCAAAAAGGAAAAAAGAAACGTGTGAGCCATTACATTTGAGAGCAGTGGTATGTGAAATAAAAGATTTTTAAAAAAAAATCTTCCTGACTGCTTCTTATGTGCTGGGATTGCATACATGTACACTTCACCCAGTTTATGGGGCTTCTGGTGGTCAGATGCAAGTGTTACAGATGCGAGACAAGTGTTCTCTCAGCTGAGCTATGTTCCCAGCCCATAGTTTGACATTTTGTATTAAATGCAATTGAATCAGAAAAGAACAAAAGGAGTGGGATATTCACAGATCCTGGTTTGGGAGCAGAGGCTCCTCGGTCAATGGGTGGAAATATAGAAATTGTGCCAATGAATTCAAGGCTATCTCTCACATTTTCCTCCTTCATTTTCAGACACCTGACCTTATGTGGAGTTCTTTGATCCATGTAGAGTTTTTTTTATATAGGCCGATTAGTGTGACTCTATTTGGATTCTTCTACATATAGCCATCCACTTAGACTATTGCCCCTCTTTTGAAAATGCTGTCTTTTGTCCTGTGTGTATTTCTGGATTCTTTATCTAAAATCAGGTGTCCATTGGTGTGTGAATTTATGTTTGGATCTTGAATTATATTTCATTGATCACCTTGTCTGTTTTGGGACCAACACCATTTTGTTTTTTATTACTATAGCTCTATAGTACAACTTGAATTGGGAATGGTGAGACAACCAATAGTGATTTTTATCTTTCAGGAGTGTTTTTAACTAGCTAAGGATTTTTTTTCTTTTTTTCTTTTTTTCCTTTTTTTTTTTTTTTGTGTGTGTGTGTTTCCACATGAAGCTGAAAATTGTCTTTGAAGTTCTATGAAGAACTGAGTTGGAATTTTGATGGGGATTGTATTGACTCTGTAGTTTACTTTTTGTAGGATGGTCATTTGGCTATATCAATCCTATAGATCCATGTGCATGAAAGATCTTTCCATCTTCTGATACCTTCTTCAAGTTCTTTCTTCAATGTCTTGAAGTTTGTATCATGCAAGTTTTTCACTTGTTTGGTTAGAGTTACCTAAGGTATTTGAGGCTATTTGTGAAAGGTGCTACTTCTGTGATTTCTTTCTAGGTTGATTTGTCATCTATGTACAGAAAGGCTACTGATTTTGGGAGTTAACTTTGCATACTCCTACTTTGCTGAAAGTGTTTATTAGTGGAGGAGTTAACCTGTGGAAATTTTAGGGTCACTTATATATACTATCATATTATCTGCTAATTTTTCCTTTCAGCTCCACCCACAAAATGCTCATTGCCAATGAGTCATTGGTCTGGTTCAAGGGCTCTGGCACACCATCATCTGTGAACCCTCACTGAAACTCCTTTCACATATTCTCCTGTTGCCCAGAGTCATGAAAATCCTGTGGTGATCGTTTCCCAGGATAGTCCCTTCACACACTCCAGCAGGTCATAGATGGGCTAGATGTTAGGGTAGGCCAACCTAAGGCCCAGGATGTGGGCCTGTGGGCCTGGGTGGTAGCTGAGCTGGTCCTGTGTGTGGGTGTGTGTGTGTATGTGTGTGTGTGTGTGTGTGTGTGTGTGTGTGTGTGTGTGTGTGTTTCTTTTTAGGTATTGTTTTTAGGTCTTGGTAACATTTATCATTTAGCATGGAAACCAGATCATAATGAAACTACAATTCTCTAGCTGTTACTTCGATTGGTACCATAGATTTTATAAGTAGTATTGGTTTGCATGTCTGTTACACAACTTTTGGTCATTAGACCTCCTGTTCTTGTGGATGAACAAGATTAGATTATGACTAGAGACACTGTTCTGTTGCATCCATATGCAAATACCCAAAGAAACAAAAATTAAAAAGGATAAACAAGTTTGGGACTGGGTAAAAACTCTGCACTACCCAGGGTAATAAAAGACCTTATGTGGTCATAGAATTGCCTTCTAGCCTTTTGTTAAAAACAATGATTTATGCTCTTAGTAAAAGTCACTTGCTATCCTTTGGAACAGGGACCTTAGTAGGTCTCCAGATCTTAGCACAAGTGATACTATGCTGGAAGTACCATTTAGGCCTTGAAAACCAACACATGGGAAGCAACACATTCTAGAAGAAAAACAAAGACTTAATTTATCAAAGTCCATAGTTCTGGCAATGTCCCGAAATGGTTTAGTGTAGGAACTAGTCCTTAGCTTTGTTTTTTGGCTTCTGTAGTCCCACTTTTGACTAGCTGTTCTTGTTAAGTGAAGTATGTCAGACCACGATATGTTTTTCTGTGATTAAAAGCTCGCATTGAGAATGACTCTGAGCTACACTAGGATCCCAAACACTCTGTAGTAGCTGGATTTCTAAGACAATCTATGGCTTAAACACATGTTCATATAGTCATATCAGGTGGATATTCTATAACATCCAACAGCTTGTTCAATCAATTATCAGCCAGTGGAAGAAAAATTTCAAAGCTGTGTTCACTTTCTAGGATTGAAAAATGTTGATTTAATCAATGTGCATTGTACCTGTGTCCTGAATTGTTAAATTATACTAATACATGGGTAGAACTGAGATAATAATTAACAAAACATTTTACATTAACAGTGGAAATATAATACTACTTAACTATAATGATATCTCTAGAAAATAATCTATGTTGGCTCTTGCTCATATGCAGAGAAAGGCTTTCAAAGATAGTAGTAATACATTCGAAGTTAATCTATATGATCTATGTGACTATAGAAATCATACTTCTTTATCCAAATTGCTCAGATAATTTTCGTATACATTGTTTTGTTGTTCTGCTAACTTGTGTGACATCATAGAGCTCCTGTTGTTTATGCTGACAAGATTTTCCCCATGAAATTGCTATTTATGTTAATATGTATAAATTTATCTCACTTTTTAAGAAAAGACAAGCTCTCTTTTTTTTGGTGACATACATATTCCAAACTTTCTTCAGATTTATCTCTTGAAAATTATACAAAAACCTACTCTGTATTGTTCATCTGAATGGAAATAAAAACCTGTCATTAATAGTCTGTAGATTGTTGCATTTCATAACATGCAATCTCAAATTGTGACAGTTAGCTCTCAGATAACAAAAAATGGCAGCAATAGCTGAATTCATTTCCACCTGACTTTTACATCTAGTCTCATGCAAAAAGGTCAAATTCTGAGTTGACCTTACTCCATGCCAAGTAATGAAGCTCTCTTCCAGAAACGCTTTTCCTATACCTTAAGAAAGGAATGTGCTTACCCCTGAAGAGACAAGGATGCAGAGATTCTGATGATCTGAGCAAGCATGTCTGGCTAATTTCTCTCTAACTGGGCATCATTATTTCCCATAATTTTAATGTCCTATGCCCAACAATTATTTTCTTCTGACACTGCAATCATCAATTTTCATAAGCACATAAGAATTAAGCTGTGTTTGCATCTTCAGGTAATTACTCAAAACTCCTTATGTCACCCTTTCCCTGTCTAACACACCAACACACAAACAATATATTTAATTGGGAATATAAAAATAATATTATACTTAGGTGTCTTATACTTGTTGTATAAAAAAATCTATATCTATCTATCATCTATAGCTATAGCTCTATTTACCTATAACTATATAACTATATATAACTATATATAACTATATATAACTATATATATATATATATCCATATATACCTACATACATAATGTGTTAATTTAACTTTTGTAACAATGAACCCAGTAACTGGAAAATAAAAATATCTTATTTTCTCCCATGTATATATCAAACTGAACGTCATGGTCATTCTTCATCCATGTCATCAGCTTGTTCCCTGTAATCATATTTAACCTGTGATGGTAGCTATCCTTTATCCTTTCTAATAAACCCGACCATTGACAAAACTGGTAATCTCTGATCATCTTCAGTGGAAATTATGTTTCTGGATGAACACTTCTGCCCCGAGATATTTAATGTATTACATACTCCCTGACTTCTTATTCTACATAGATGCAACATAGTTGATAAGCAGAAATAAATTTCATAATACCTGAATTTTTGTTTGTTTGTTTTTGTTTTTTTGAGACAGGGTTTCTCTGTGTAGCTTTGTGCCTTTCCTGGAACTTGCTTTGCAGACCAGGCTGGCCTTGAACTCACAGAGATCCTCCTGCCTCTGCCTCATTTTTATCATCAGTTATTCCTTTCAGTAGCAATTTACATATATATATATAGAAAGCCATATATATATATATATATATATATATATATGGCTTTCTATGTATGTTTTGAGAAAAACTTTATTGACATAGCTGTCACACATACATACATACATACATAAACATTCACATATTTAAAGTGTACAGCTGAATGAGTTTGGAGATAACCACACATCACAGAAGCATGAGCATAATCCATGCCATGTAGTGATCTCCCATCTCCAGAGCTCTTCCTGCATTCTCTGCATTTATGTTATCAATAATAACATTTTTTCTGATATGGATATGAGTTCTGTCATCATGGCAAGTTTTTAATATGCACAACCAATGATCATTCACTATAGGGAACAGGCTTTTTTTCATCTGCTCTTGGTGAAAGCCCAAGCTCTTTGGCGAGGATCCAGCAATTGTCCCTTTCTTTGCCCTGGAAATCACTACTTTCTTCTGCTTCTTGAGTTCAATGTTTGAGTATGTGTTATTAAGTAGCTGTTGTCCTTTTGGGTACATTGATCACACTTAACATAATGTTATTCAGGCCCAACTATATTGTGGGAATGAAGTAGTTTCCTTCCATTTTAAAGCTAGGTAATGCTTCTCTTTTAAAAACAGCCATCTTTTCAAGGACTTTATGTAGATTTTTTTCAATCTTTTCATTTTTTTTAAAGAAAAAAACTTTAATTTACTTTTCTAGCGGAGTGAGCTAATTATTTTCATAAATTTACTGATCATTCTTTGTGTTTTTATTATGTGAACAGTGAGAGAACAGAGACACAGCTTCACAGTTCGACCCCAAGGAATTCCAGAGAAATTCCTCGAAACCTTTAGGGATCTCAAATTAGGATAAACAAAGATTTGAATTTTTACCATGAAAATAGACTCAAGACTAGTAAGTTTATGAAGCAGAGATGGAGACTATTACTAGAGATCTTTTTTTTTTTAGTTTTTTTAAAATTTTTTTTATACCCTAAACCACAGTTTCCCTTTCCTCCTCTCCTTCTCTTCCTCCCCTCTGACTCCCCTCTCCTCCCAACACTCCTCTGTTTCTGTTCAGAAAGGCACAGGCCTCCCACGTGTGTCAACAAAGCATATTAAATGCACGTAAGACTAAGCTCCTCCCTTTCTATTACAGCCATGCAAGGCACATATTTCAAGCATGTGGAAGAGCAATCCAAAATCAAGCTCAAACACTAGAGTCAGGCCCCGATCCCACTGCTAGGAGCCCAACAAATAGACTAAGTTACACAACTGTCACAAATATGTAGAGGGCCTAGGTCAGTCCCATGAAGCCTACCTAGCTATAGATCCAGAATCCATGAGTCGCTAAGAGTCCAGGTTAGTTGTTTCTGTAGGTTCCCTTGACATCATGCCTTGGCTCTTAGAATCTTTCATCCCTCTCTTCAGCAGGATCCCAGAGCTTGGCCCAGTGCTTGGCTGTAGATCTTTGCATGTGTTACCATCAGTTGCTGGGTGAAGTTTCTCTGATGACAATTAGGGTAGTCACCAATCTGATTACAGAAGATAGTCAGTATAGGCAACTTCTCTACTATTGCTATGAGTCTTACCTGAGGTCATCTTTGTGGATTCCCTGGGAATCTCCCTAGCACAAGGTTTCTCCCTAACCCCCAAATGCCCCCCCATTGTGAAATCTCTTTCATTAGACTCTCTCCCTCTGTCCAGCCCTGAACCTGATCCCTCATGTTCCCACCCATCCCACCCCCTTCCCTAGTTTACCAGGAGATCTTAGAATGCTCAAATGCAAACAAGACTCACCCAAATGGGACTATGTCCTTCCCTAGAGTGGGGTGCAGGAGAAATAGGCATATCCAAGTTTGGACAATAGCTCTTCACTGGAAAACATGCAATTAATTGACTTACCATTAGCCAAATATACAATTTTGGTGACTTTCAAATTAAATTTCAAAAAAAATTGTTAAGCTTACATAAATCTTGCAAAAATGTTACAATCACTGTGTGTTCATAAGTTAAACTTTCTAGTAGTATCAGAAAAATTCTTGAAGTATCTACTACCTCTGACTCTTACAATCTCCCCACTCATTTTTTCATGAAGATGTTTAAGCACCATGTAGAGGGATGTGGTACTGCATTGTATTGAGGTATGAGAATTCCAGTCAGGTATTTCCTACACACTGACCAGTTGGTTCCCATTTACTATAAGAAGAAGCTTCTCTAGTGAGAGCTTTGAAATGCAATCATCTGCGAGTATAACAAGATGCCACTACAAGCAATTTTAATGCAGCGTCCATTTAGCAGAATAATCATATTAGGCTCTATCATAAGACCTATAACGTATCTATACTCAGATCATTTTTCCTATTAATAATGCCAGGAATGGGTTTCATCTCATTGAGTAGGCCTTTGATCTAGTCAGAAAGTGGTTGGTTACTGCCATAACAATAATTCCATTACTGTACGAGTGTTGGTATCTTGTCAAGCCAGTTTTTTGTGGTAGCTCAAAATGTTTAAAACTGAGTGAGAAAAATGATTATTTTTCTCCTCCAGTAGTATGCACAACACCATTCAGTACCATGAAAGTTAGCCAATAGTGATGAATCTTCCAGATGGTTACCAGGTTGAAAATCCCAGCATAGAGTGAGAAGAGGAGGTTGGCACAAAATTCCACCACTAAGTAAGGAGATATTAGCATTTGATTGCCACTGGGAATGGAAGAGTCAGTTTTCATTAATAGTATAACCATTGGTAGGTCAAGCACAAATCATGGCAGGCCCCTCTCAGAAGAGAATAGTTGGGAAACACCAAGTGAACTCAATAGGTTGCAAAATGAAGAAGAATATTCAAAATCAGGTTGGTAGGGAGGTCAGAATGCAGAAGGTAGATCTGAGAAGAGTTGAGGGAAGGATGAACGCTTAAATTACATTGTATGAAATTCTCAAAGAATTAGTTAAATATTATTAATAATAAAATATTTAATATTGTTATCTATAAAATGTATTAATATTTAAAAAGTTGCTATGGTCTTTTTCTTTTTCTCAATCTATAAGAGAGAATGTAGGTTGGCTCTGCAGGTGCTTTGGGTGGATTTATAATCCAATTAGGTGAAACTAGAAGCTGCAATTCCCGCACAAGGACTTAGTATCTGTTCTTTCCCTTAAAGGGCGTTTGTGGTGAGATTTCAAGAGAAGTGCAAGTTTATTGCTGCCAAGGGAAAAGATATGAAACGGCTGTTAATAGTGCAAGAATCCTGGATAGTCTGCTGCAAAATCCTTCGGCCATGTCCTGGGTTAGAGCCCCTTCTTCTTCCACATGTTCTCAAAGGTTTCTCTATCTTCTATACTGTCCAGTTATGTGAAGTCTATGACATACAATTTGAAGACTAGTTTCAATCTCTTTTTTTTAGTTTTTAACTTGTAATCTGTTTTGTGCAAAAAATAATTTTTAACTTTTTAAGTCTATTGATGTTTAACTCAATGAATTAAAATTTTGAATTATTGTCTCTTTTGATTCAAAATATATATTTCAACTTTTAGGTTATGTTTATTCTGAAAATTCTGAGTCAATTTATAACTCAATATCACATAAAATTTACTTCGTAAAACTACATGTACAGCTCTCCCTGCTTTTTTAGTCACTTCTTTCCTCTCACATTAAAAACTTTGCAATTTGTATATTGACATAAGCATAGTGTTCATCTCTTCCATAAAGATACTCATCATAAACAGCCAAGTAAAGTCACTACAAAAAGGATTGGACAACCACACATTTTAAAGTAAAAGTAAAACATAAGACTTTAAAAATATTTTCTGCTTGAAATTAGTGTTTTCGATCTGGTGATTTATAAGGACCATGGGTCAGGCAACACTTCCACACCATGTTGCAGGTCACTCACTGAGCATGTTCCCCTGGCAGTCATCAAGCTACAGGAATAACAGGTTAGTATAATACCTTTCCTGTAAAAGAATCCTAATAAATTCAATATAGGCTCTCTTCTTAAAATAGCTTTCATTACTATTAATATTAATAAAGTGCTAATAATCTAACCTAGACTTGATTTAAAGGTTTTTTTGTTGTTGTTGTTTTTTTTTTTTTTTTTTTTTTGGTTTTTTGAGACAGGGTTTCTCTGTGTAGCTTTGCGCCTTTCCTGGAACTCACTTGGTATCCCAGGCTGGCCTCGAACTCACAGAGATCCGCCTGGCTCTGCCTACCCAGTGCTGGGATTAAAGGCATGTGCCACCACCGCCCGGCGATTTAAAGTTTTATATCATTAATACATTCAGAAAAAGCCTACATACAAAGTAGAAACATAAACATTTCAGTATTTAAATAGATGTTTGAGGTGTTTCAAACAATAAGGTTTATAATTTTTGACAAAACCTTTAACTCTTTGATGAATATTACAAAAAGTAAACTAAAATTTTTGATTTTTTGGGGGGAAAATAATAATCTGATTACATTTGGGTCTTCAAGTGTGATGATATTAAGAGGCTTTAAGGACACTGTCTTCTAACCTTTTTGACATAATTGCTTCAAGAATCACAGACTTGAATGCTCTTCACATGAACTTCTTAGTATACCACAATAACTGTCTCAAGTCTCACACATTGTTTATTCCTTTAGGGAGTGTTATTATTTGCTGAACTTATGTGTATGTAAGGATTTATGACCTGGACTCTTTCAAAAGGGCTGTAATTAAAGACAATTGATTTTATCACTTAATCAGGAAATTGATCTCAATAAATTCAGGAACACTACACAAAAGAACCTGCTAAGTACATGTGTTGGATAATTTTATGTCAATTTGATAGACGTTAAAGTCATCTGAGATGAGGTAACCTTGTTGAGAGCCGTGCAATCTAGTCTTGGATCAACATATGACTACTTGTTCAAACAGGCTTCCTCAGGGCAAAGCACCTGTGGAAGTGGATTCTCATTTGCAAGGACTAGTAGAGCACTGAACAACATAGGGGTCTGAAAACTTCATGTAGCTTGCAGGCTCTTTTCTCTCTCATTATATTGTTGATTCTTTGTGTGGTTTTTAGTTTTACTTTGTCAGTCACACATGCAACAAATGTGATTTTCCCCAGAAATTCTGTAGTTTCTCGAATATTTTCTCCTAAGAGTCAGTAGGAGGCAAATGTTTCCCAAGTTTCTTATCTGAAATTATTGACCACAACTCCTAACCCTGGGAACTTTTCTGTACTCATTAGAGATAGTTAGCTACATATGACAAAACAACACTTGGAACATTAACCATGTTTCACAGTTCTGGTAGGCAGAGTAAGGCATGCATAGAGAGACTATGGAAAAAGCCTTAGGATTATATATATATATAGTGCCACCTGTTGAGAGTAATTTCCCTGGACACCAAGCATATATAATCAATAATAGGATCTAGTATGATCCAATGGGAAAAATGCAACGTTAAACATGGGATGGATCTTTACTATACGTAAGAGCTTATATTGGTAGAAGTATTGGCATAGTGGGATGGGAAAAGAGTGCCTTATCAAAGTCTGCCTTTTTTAGATTTTGAGACATGAGACCTTCTTATAGAAAATGGAACTGTATAAAAGCATATCTTTCAGACATGAAAAAATTGTTTGAGTTTGAACATTGTTGTCCACAAAACAGTGTAGCTATATCTACTATTTTTAACTTTGTAACTGCAAATAACTACCAGCTGACACAAATGCTGCAAGACCAGGATGTGTCTGGCTTGATATTTAGTTAAACTGGCAAAAATGCTAAACTCTATATCTAGAATAAGGTTATGTAGGGAGTGGAAAAGTGTATTTCGGGAAGAATTGCTGTGGGATGTTCTCTATGCTGTAAATGTGTTTCTCTGATTGATTAATTGTAGCTTGAGAGTTTCTCCAGTCCTGCCTGGCCCACGGTCAGGTCAGGACAAATCTCTCTCACCCACCAGTCCCACAGCCACTCAGACCTAACCAAGTAAACACACAGAGACTTATATTGCTTATAGACTGTATGGCCATGGCAGGCTTCTTGTTATCTAGTTCTTATATCTTAAATTAACCCACTTCTATTAATCTATAAGTTGCTAGGTGTCTCGTGCTTTACCGGTATCTTGGTATCTTAACATCTTCTCATGGCAGTGACTGGCAGCGTCTCTCTGACTCAGCAGTTCACTTCCCAGAATTCTCCTCTCTCCTTGTCCTGCCTATATTCCTGCCTGGCTACTGGCCAATCAGTGTTTTATTTATTAACCAATCAGAGCAACACATTTAACATACAGAACATCCCACAGCAATTAATAAATAAAGAACTGATTGGCCAGTAGCCAGGCAAAAGGTATAGGTGGGACAAAGAGAGAGGAGAATTCTGGGAACAGGAAGTCTGAGTCAGGAGACACTGCCAGCCGCCACCCATGAGGAGCAGGATGTAAAGTATAGGTAAGCTATGAGCCATGTGGCAATGTACAGATATATAGAAATGGGTTAATTTAAGATATAAGAAGCCTGAGCCACATGGCCATACAGTTTATAAGTGATATAAGCTTCTGAGTGACTATTTTATAAGTGGGCTGCAGGACTGCAAGGGCTTAGAGGGACCTGGAGAAAAACTCTCCAGCTACAAAGCATAAAGGGAACAATGGTGGCCTTTATAATAATGATGATGTATTTCTTAAAATATGATGTATTTCTTAATATCCCCAATACAAGTCAATAATAAAGATGTTCATGTAAGCCTGGTAGAATAAACTTTCTTAAAACATAAATAACAACGTTTTGAGCTATTCAGGATCACTTGAGTGCAATTCAGTTGGTGGTCAGAACTTTTCATTGTATGCACACCACTTCCCCTTCACAGGACCTGAGCACAAACTGAGGCTAGATTCCAGGAAAACTGCAATTAAGAAAATGCTTTTGATGGAAAGATCATCTTATCAAAAGAAATCTACTGATTCAGTGCAATCCCCATTAAAATACCAAGACAATACTTTATAGACCTTTAAAGAACAATACACACTTCATATGGAAAAATATAAAACCCAGGACAGCTAAAATAATACTGTACAACAAAAGAAATACCAGAGGTATCACCATCTCTGATTGCAAGCTCTACTACAGAGCTCTAGTAATAATCACCAAGTGGTATTTGCATAAAAACAGACAGACAGACAAAGTGAATTGAATCAAAGACCCAGATGTAAATCTATACACCTATAGACACATGATTTTTGACAAAGAACCCAAAATTATGCAATGGTAAAAAGAAAGCATCTTCAACAAATGGTTCTGGTATAACAATGTAGGCATGAAGAAGAATGCAAATAGAACCATATCTATTAATCTGCACAGAACTCAAGTCCAAGTGGATCAAAGACCTCAACATAAATTCTGACACACTGAACCTGATAGAATAGAAAGTGGCAAATATCCTTGAGCACATTGGCACAGGGGACAACTTCATAAACAGGACACCAGTAGAGCAAACACAAAGATCGACACTTAATAAATGGGTCCTCACGAAACTGAAAAGTTTCTGTAAGGCAAAGAAAATCATCAATAGGACAAAATGGCAGCCTAGAGAATGGAAAAAGATCTTCACCACCTCACATCTGACAGATAGCTGATTTACAAAATATAAAAAGAACTTAAGAACTAGACATCAACAAACAAAATAATCCAATTAAAAAAAGTGAGATACAGACCTAAACAGGGAATTCTCAATAGAGGAATCTCTAAGAGTAGAGAAACACTTAAAGAAATGTTCAACATCCTTAGCAACCAGGGAAATAAAAATAAAAAAGACTCTGAGATTCCATATTAAACTTGTCAGAATGGCTAATTTAAAAAACACAAGTGGCATCTAATGCTGGAGAGAGCAGCTTCATTTGGAATAGCCAGAACCCAGAATGTCCCTCAACTGAGGAATGGATAAAGAAATTGTGGTACAGATACACAATGGGGTATTACTCTGCTGTTAAAAAGAATGACAACATGAAATTTGAATGCAAATGGATGGAGCTAGAAAAAAAAGAATCCTGAGTAAGGTAGTCCAGACCCAGTAAGAAAAATATGGTATGTACTCACTCATAAGGGGATATTAGCTGCAAAATAGAGAATAAGTATTCCACAATCCACAGACCCATTAAGAATAGATAAAAAAAATAGGGCTCGAAGGGGGAATTCTAGGTATCTCTGGGAAAGGGAAACAGAAGAGATTTTGTGAGTGGACTGTGGGTAGGTGGGGATGGGAATATGAGTGATCAGGTTGAGGTGGGTTTCAGAGGGAGAGAGTACTGAATGAAACTACAGGAAAGGGAAAATATTTCCAGGTCAGGTAAAAGACAAGCACAAGGGAATTTCCCAGAAATCTACAAGAATGACCCCAGCTAAGACTCCTAGCATTAGCAGATGCATAGCCTGAACTGGCCATCTCCTGTGACCAGGCAAAACTTCAAGTGGAAAGAGTGGGAAACCAATCCAGCCACATATCCTTTTATCTATAGTTTATTCTGCCTATGGCATGTACTTGGGTAAGTATGGCCTAGAGATCAAAGGAGTGGCCAAGCAATGACTTGCTGTGGATAAATAAAATGCTAATTGGCCAGTAGCCAGGCAGGAAGTATAGGTAGGACTAACAGAGAGGAGAATTGGGAAGGCAGAGTCAGAGAGACAGGGCCAGCCGCCATGGAAAGCGAGATGTAAGGTACTGGTAAGCCACGAACCACATGGCAACTTATAGACTAATAGATATGGGTTAATTTGAGATATAAAAACTATATAACAAGAAGCCTCAGCCGTTAGGCCAAGCAGTTTAAATAATATAAACACCTGTGTGTTTATTTTATAAGTGGGCTCTGAGATTGCCGGGGCTTTGCAGGTGCTGGAGAGAAACTCTCCAGCTACAATGACTGATCTTGCCTAAAACCTATGCTAGGAGAATAAGCCCACCCCAACATTGTGTGGAGCACCAGGACCCACAGGCTGAATGAACTAGAGACCTAGGATAGAACCAAATATAACTGGAGGGGGAAATTTGTCAATGTAATGATGCCTAATGTTATTCTGCAATAGTCATAGGTTGGTGCCTAGCCCCATTATCATCAGAGAAACTTCATCCAGAAATTGATGGAAATTAATGCAAACCCACAGCCCAACATTAGGCAGAGCTCTGGAATCTTGCAGAAGATGGGGAGAAAGGATTATAGGGTGATTGATGAGTAGGGTCTAGCCCATTCTGGTGGTACCATATCTGTACTAGTGGATCTGAGTTCTATAAGAAAGCAGGCTGAGAAACCCACGCAGAGAAAGTATAGATAAATATATCGATATGGATATAGAGATGAAGATATTAAATAGAAACATGAAGGGATAATGAAGATAATGTAGCTATATCTCAACTCTATGTCAGTTACTAATCAATCAATATCCAACTATTGGAAATACACTATCAATATCTCTTTTAAATCAAACTGTATCATCATCAACCAATGACAACATCTGATATGACATTCTAATATTGACAATTTGGTTTTGTTAGAAGTAAGTCATAACTGAACTAGCAATGAGCATTGTGGTATATTTCTTGGTTATTGACTTGATTGGCTTGAGAAGCACCTATGACAATGGAAACACTCAACTGTGGGTTTCACTGAGAAGAAAATCAGGAGAGAAGACCCAGCTGAATTATGTGCAGCCAGAGGGGAAAAATGGGGAAATGCAACAATAAGCCAGCTGCCAATGGTCTCTCTCTGCCTTTTGGCCACATGTGCCATTCTGCTCCATCAATCTCCCTGCCATGAAGGACTGAAGCCTCAGAACCTCTGAGTAAATATTAGTAGTTCCTTAGTAGTCAAGCTTTGATTTTTCTAAGTATCATAGTTTGAGTCACCATTTTATAAAACTGTTAAAAATATGCTACTTGAAAACTTTTCAACATATTTCATTGATGACAGTTATTAACATATGGTAGCAAGTAACATTCTAGAAAAGTCAGATTTCCCTATTCTTTTTTTTTTTTGAGCTGTCTCAATGCTTCTGAAATAGAGGTACTGTATATGAGAGTTCAGCTTACTGTATTTTAAGCTAGTTATTGGCACATGGAAGGGCAAGCATCCCAGCTTTGTTTCACTCTACCAGCCATTCAGAGGATTGAATTTTTCAGGGAATGGGAATGGTAAATGTGTTAGGTTCTTTCAAAAAATTGCTATCTTTGCTTCTTATGAAACATAACTGTGGTGCTCATCTGATGTCAGGGCTCCACTGCAGGGCAACAATAATAAGATGTATTATGTAGAAAGAAGTTTCCCTATGCAAAAGTTTCAGTTTTTCAACAAATATTAAATATTCTTTAAGCTTAATGTATAACTTAGAACAATGTAGGCACATGATTAAAAGTAATTTCAATTACATTATCACTTTCATTAACACCAGTAGGCATTAGAATAATGTACTAAATTGTATACATTCAGAAAACTTTTCATTTATTTTTAAACTATCATTATTGCAGTATATAACATCACTGGACAAGAATATCCCTATGGTTAAATTTAATTTTCTTCTTAGAAAAAAAATGTAATTCCAGCTGCTATTCCATCAGTTTTTTCTCCATATTATTAAATACAATTCATTATTCTTCAGGTGACAATATATAAATGACCAATTTGCCTGTGCCCAGGGGAGGAGGGGAGTACATATAACTACATAATCTGTTATCAATATATTCTGATGAATTGTCTATTCTGTTTTTAAGGATAATTATTACCTCAATCAAATCAGCTCTATTGCTTGAAAGGATAATTCAATAATAAAGTTGAATCACAAACTTCTGAAGATAATATGCCATTGATACTTCTCTAATTACAATGGATCAGAAGAAAATAATCTATTAAAAGTGGGAGTTTGGATAGATAAAATGTGGGTAAGTAATGTTTGGAAGAAAGGAACAATTAAGAGCTTAAGTGGCCAGAAGACCGGGGTTGCACATGGGGATTCAACTACAGAAAGGTCAAAACTCAAAAGTGTCCACAGCAGCAGCACTGGTTGTCACTCAAGGGTGATAATCCCCATATTAAAATATGCTGATTTTCTCCTTGGTCATTGATCCTCACTTCAATTTCCTCTTATATACCTTGAGGATCTTGCTGATAATCATCTCATGACATAAGGGAAATGCAGAATGCAAATCAGTATTTAAAGAGTGCCTGGCACACAAACAGAATTAAAAGAGATATTTGATGTTTATTTTATATAGAATTAAATTAATTAAGTTTATTGGTAAATAGGTAAGTAAATATGAAGAGGGATTTTTTGTTTTTAAAATATCTCCCTATATTTCTAAAAAACATAAAAATGCTATTCTTTGATTCATTTACTCTGCAAACTTGCAGTGATTTTATACTAACATTAATAACAAAAAAGAAACTTTCAAACCAGTCAGCAATCTTATATGGGTTGAAATCATGATATTGCCAGGCACTGTCAAATTAGCTATCAATGTTTACAATTTCTTTGATCCTAAATTTAAAGCAGCAGTTTACTCTCTTGATAATTATTGTATAATAATACTCAGCTGAGATTGTTTACACAAATGATGCCTTGTCTAAAACAAAAATATCTGTGGTATCAAAACACTCCAGCTAATCATATTAAATCATGTGAGTTTTGTATATGTTAGTCCATTTCATAAGTGAAATGGTTGGGTTTGAAGTATCTGTATGCATCATCACGAAATAAAACTTCCTTTTGTAGACATAACAGCTAGAAACAAACTGAAACATTAGGTAGTGATAACTTAAACAATTTCTAATAAATGTTCTCATTCTGGGGCTTCAATCTGTCAGACCTAAGTCCTGAGTTCCCCTTTCAAATGCATGTTTAGGGAAATCTTGCTACATGAAGTTAAATGATTTTTAACTTTCTGTTTTGTATATTCACTGCTATGTATGAGCAGCCATTTGAAATTCCAGTTTGTAACTGTCACAACTTTTTGGAGTTAAAAGTGTTATATCAGGATTTTCCATTAAACCTTCAAAAGAGAAAGTTTGTTGCAGCTTATGAAAGCACTGTCCTTTTTCTATTGATGTATTTATATACAAACAGGTTTGTTTCTAATTATGCTCATAGACAACCTGATATTAAAAGTAACTACCTAAGCAGAGCCGGGTGGTGGTGGCGCACCTTTAATCTCAGCACTCAGGAGGCAGAGCCAGGCAGATCTCTGAGTTTGAAGCCAGCCTGGTCAACAGAGCGAGATCCAGGACAGGCACCAAAACTACACAGAAAAACCCAGTCTCAAAAAAACAACAAAAAAGGAACTACCTTGAGTTTGGAAAGCTGTTTTTTTTGTTTTGTTTTGTTTTTCAGTGAATCACATCCTATGTAAGAAACAATATTCAACATATGTAATTTTTCAGGTCTGTTTTTGACTGGCAATCTAGATAAATCATTATCTATTTAAGTAAAATCATGGAAAGTCAGTCATCATTTTTGTAGATAGCATTGCTATTCCATGTGAAGATGTGCAGTCATTCATATTCCAACCATGGCTGACCAAAAAGTGAATTCACATAGGCCTCACTTTGACATTTTTCCTCACTCCTGTACCAACATGAATATTAAAGGAGATTTGAGTATTCCATCCTGGCTTTGTAAGAAAACTAGCATACAAAAACCATGACTTGAATTAAGCCTCCTGAACATTTAATTTATGATGAAAAATCAGACACAAATTAAGAACACGGATTCTGAGTATCATCAAGTTATACATAATAGATAAAAGTCATTCATGATTACTGCTGGTATAGTTTAAGAAAAAAAAATAATCTCTCAGGAGACATTAGTAACTTGTGTGACATTAGCCAAAGTAGGAAGTAGGAACTTGTACTGTTATTTCTCCCCTGATTGTATGACAAAATATTAGTGTATATTTTTACAAATATAGTTATGAATTTTTCTCGTAGAATTTACAAAATCCTGTACACTTCCCATAAGATATTGTACATTTTAAATATTCTTGTGTGTTAATTACACTGTCCTAAAGAGAGAAAGATTTGTCATCTTAGAAGAAAGAACATCGATGTTGTTATTTAACATAAATAACAACACATAACCTGTTTTATTATGTGAATTATACTACAAAAGAGGTAGGGAATGTAGTTATTATTACGGAGCAGAATAAAAAATATTTCAGAATGAGGTGTCTTAAGTAATCAGTTTCTTCTATTTTCCATCAATTTATTCTTTTCAGAATTTTCCATATGCAGATAGTTCTGTCCCTTTAAACCAGAGGTAAATGATGAGAAATAAACTTGCTGCCCACAAGTATAAACTACAATTTTCTGATGCTAAATGCAACCAATTCAGAGCAAGTTTTGGACATATTTTCCACGGTTGCCTATCTAGAATTCTTTATTTGAAATGAAAATAAAGGATCTTGATGAGATCTTATGAATATAACTAATGCAATACAACAACACAATGGGCATGCCAACCATGAAATTAAGAAAATATTTTTAAAAAAAGAAAAGGAAAGAAGAAAAGAAAAGAAAAAAGATCAGGCAGTGGTGGCACATGCTTTTATTCCCAGCACTTGGGAGGCAGAGCCAGGCAGATCTCTGTGAGTTTGAGGTCAGCCTGGTCTACAGGGAGAGATTCAGGAGAGGGACCAAAACTACATGGAGAAACCCTGTCTTGAAAATAAGAAAAGAAAATATTCTTATTCCCAATACTATAAAAATGTAGTATTTATAAACATATTTAACAGAGACAAGCAAAGTGATGTATGACTATAATCTCAGCACTTGATAAATGGGGGAAGGATAATTAGGAGTTTAAAGCAAGTTTTGGCTACAAAGCAAGTTTACTGCTAGCCAGGGCTACATGAAAACCTGACACAATCAAAAAATAATAATTAATAAATGTCAAAGTCTACATCTTAGATATTATAAAGTATAGCATTAAGCAGAAAAGAATTAATTTTCTGTATTAATGATTCAAAAGACTTTTATTGTTATAAAGCAGTATTTCCTCAAATTTTCTAGAGAATCAGCCCTATCACCATAGAAATATTATGAAGGTACTTTGAAAAAAATGACAAGAAGATTATACAATTCATTCTTCAATGCAAGGGGCCCAGAAATAAATCATGAAAAAAAAAGCAGACCATTCTTACTTTCAATTTGAATATGCCTGCAGTATTCTAGACAGCATGTTAGTGGTCCAAGAACAAAATTATGGATTGACTGAATAGAACTGAGAGTTTAAAAATAAATTCTTACATTTATGGTCAATTAATATTTGACCATGTTCCAAAACACTTCTATAACAGAAAGTACAATTTTGAGTAGATGGTTCTGGAACAAGTGGATATGTGCAAAAGCGTCATAGATTTAGGGTCACTAAATTACACCACATAGAATTAATAAAATGAATCATGTAATAAAACAGAAGAGTTAAGGCTGTAAAACGCTTAGTATAAAATATAAAACTACATCTTTACTACCTTAAGCAAAGGCCTTTTGGGAAACAATACTCAAACAAGAAACAGTTACAGACAAGGCAGTTGGGAAATGGCTCAGCATTAAGGGTAAGGACTGCTCTTGCAGAGGACCCGTGTTTGGTGTCCACCAAGGTTTAGTGGCTCATGACTTCCTTAGCCTCAGCACCAGGAAAACTAATGTTCTGCTCTAGTCTTGGCAGGCACTGGCACTTGCATGACACACCACCACACAGACTCATAGGCTTACACGTTATTAAAAGTAATTTTTTTAAAGCATAATTGAGATTTCTTAAAAGGTGAAACCCTTCAGGTTGCAGAACAGCAATCAAGAAAGAAAAGTCAAAACCAGAAAATGAGGAAAAAAACAGTTTTCAAAGCATGTTAGTTGATAAGGACATAGTGTCCTTTTATAGCCACAGAACACTTAAAATTCCATAATAGCTAAACACAGACATTCTTACCATCTATGCTCATTGCTTGCGCTATTGACGAGACGTACTACTAAATCTGCCTACTTAATTGTCAAGAAATGAATGGATGAATGTAATATGGTACATACATTCAATGCAGTTTTATTCTGTCTTATAGGAGAAAAAGTCTTTTGCTGAAAAAAATGTATATGCAATTACTGATCACCACATTTTTAAAAATAGTCAAAATGGGAACTACTACCACTACATTACCACTAAATTGTAAATTCCATATTATATAAAAATCCATAAAATTATTTACATATTTATGATATGGAGGAAGAAGCAAGACTGGGGAAACTAAAGGGAGTAGGAAGAGAGAGAAGAAGAAATAGAAATTTCAGTGAGATGAATAAGGTCAAAGAACATGATATACATATATAAAAGTAACTTTGTGAAGCCCACAGCTACATGCAATGAATATATATATTATATATATAATTACTTTATATATATAATAAATATATAATAATTAATGTATATTAACTTACTAAAAGTTAAGTAGTTACCAATTTCAGTGTTCTGAATGATCTTGAGTGAGATACTTCTAAGGCAGATAGGTAGATACTGTACTGAAAATTAATACTGAAATTGGGCTAACATCATTAATAATGAGGACAATGCAAATCAAGCTGCTGTGGGATGTCACCTCTCCACACTAATAATTCCATTGCCACAGCACCTTTATGAGTGGTATTAATGGGAAACAACAAAATACTCATAAATTGCTAAGGGAAATGTCAAATCTTGCAGCAGTATTGAAAGCAATAATAGCTCTTCGAAGGGTAAACTATGTAGTTACCTCATCACCTGGTCATATACATTGAGTTATGTACCAAGAAGGATGAAAACATATGTAAATGCAATGGCTTAATCTCATCCATGTGCTCAGCAAATAATAGATACAGAGACTGGACATGTCTATGCAATGTAATATTGTTTGGCAGCTGTTATTGTTTAGATGGGAAAGAGCCTCCAAACGTTAAAGGTTGAAGGTCTTCTACTGATGTCACTCTGGAGAAAGATGGGATCTCAAGAGTGCTTCAGTATGGCTTAATCAATTAATGAATTCAAAAGGGGAGGGATATGGAGATGTGCATCTGAAGTGGGCATTTGGCAAATGTTGATAGTCCTATCACCTGGGATACAGAGGCAGGAGGATTGTAGCATGCACATCATGACCGATCTGCTTTACATACTGAGTTCTAGACCTGTGAGGGTTAAATAGAAACAGGAACCACTGAGTTGGAGGAGTCACTGGAGGTGTAGGTCTGTCAGCAAACTTTCTCTCACTGTCTGTGCTTCCTGGCTTCAATGCAGTAAATGTTCTCTTTTGCTAAATACTCCAAAGTCCTCATTGTTCTGCCTCTCAAGTCTCAGCTGAGTGTAGAACCTGAGACAAACAATAAAGCATTTTTAGTTTCAAGGTGTTTTACTCAGACATTTCACCACAGTGACAAAAACTGGCTAACATAGTACTCATAAAAGAAAAAAAAGAACAATGTACACACTGATGTGACGGAACCTCGTAAACCCTATACTCAGCGAAAGAAGTCAAGCACAGTTATCTGAAATGCACAAAACACCTTGAGAGGAGCCATAGATGAGTGATTATCTAGAGCTATCATAGTAAGTACAGGAGTTAACAAGGTTAAAGCATGTCTTAACTGGAAGGTATAAATGCACTAAAGTTACAAATACTTGCTTCAAAATACAACAAAAAAAGAACTGTGTATTTTAAAATTAAATTGTTTGTGAGGTAAATTGAACATCTAACAGGTTTTTGCGTTAAGACCAGTATTAGTGTGAAAGCACAACCTAGATTTCATAGTAAGTGTTAAAATACAAACAACAGCCAGAACTTTTAAGTTATTATGACCCAAATTCTATGAGTAACACCTACATTGATAGAAAATTGGACACTAGAGAAGACACAAGAAAAAAGACTTTTTCAACGATAGTAGTTAAGTTCCCACCAAACTTATTTTGATCATGCCAGATTATTTTTTTATTTGTTAAATGTAATTCTTTTCAAACACATGCACCTATACACATACCTAAAAATCCAAATAGAAAGTCTGAAAATATCCAAAGATAGCAAGGGGTGATTACTTTCCTAGAAAATAAACAGAAATGAAAGTAATATATAAGCATTGATGAACTTTTGGCATTATCTACTCACTAGAGCAGATGGATGCTGTACCAGGTAGATAAGTAATAGAGCTACAGATAAGGAGACAGGTCTCTTGTGAGGCAGCGGTTTCTTATATTAATTAAGAGAGGTAAATTGAAATGCTTAGTGAACTGGTCATCGAAGTCTCAACTAAAAACACCTAAGTTCCCATGAACACTGTAAGTGACAGGTGATTTATAATATCTTCCCATGGAATAAGAATGAGCATAAGGGAGAATAAATCAGTGCCTTGAGCCAACTTAGACCATCATTAGCTGATAAGCTTCTGATTATTACATTAAGGCACATGTGACTTAGATTGTTATCGTTAGGTTAATCCTAACTTTATATATTTATATATAATATATATAAAATATAATATATAACATACTTATATATTATATATTTATAATTCCTCAGATATAAAATTGCTTAAAACAAAAACAAACTGACATAAACAAAAGCAAAAGTGTACAAAAGCACCCTTCCTCCCCTCCTTCCTCCCCTCCTTGTTTTTTGAAGAAGGCAGTGTTATAGAGACACAAGTCTGAATAAATTCATCAATTATATTCAGTATAAAAATCAAAAATGTCATCACATGCATTTTTGGCATATGGAGATTTTATTTTTTCCTTAAACAAAAGAAGGAAGAATTTCAAGTGAATATGTGTATGTGCATATGTACCTGTTGTTTTTTGTGTTTATGCTTGTGTATTTGAGTCTCTCGGTATTATTAGGTATATATGCGTGGGTGTACAAATGTGTGTCTGGATGATGTATGTATGTGATGTTCGTGAGAGTATGTTTATGTGTGTTGTGTGCATATACGGATGTGAAAGTGTGAACACTTGAGAGAGAGAGAGAGTGAGAGAGAGTGCGTGCGTGCGTGCGTGCGTGCGTGCGTGTGTGTGTGTGTGTGTGTGTGTTGGGATAATGGACAGAATGCTATTTGCTTTCATTGTCTTAACACTGGCGTTCATCTACCAATTTGTTGTTTGACCTTCTCTTTTCTTCCAGAGCATTATCTTGTTTGAAGTTTTACTTTGGCCATTGCTTTCTTGATCTACACTTTGCTTTCTACTGGGAATTTATATCACATTGTTATTGGATCCTGGGGATGTGGCCATTGCTTTTGATGGTCTGGTTTATACCATTACTCTTCTCTTCATTCATGTAGGGAAAAGCATTTGCTGTGTGTCTAACAAACTTACTCATTACCAGCTGCATCCCATTTTCAAGTCACTGTGTTGTTTTATGAGATAATCCTGTTTTATGTTAAATTGATTTTCTCTGGACTCATTACTTGAGCAGCACTCTTCTGCATTGGCAAAAGTGCCATTATTAGCCTCCTGTGGCAGCAGTGGCTTACACTGTAAGCCGTAAGCAATACTGGGCTCCTTTTCAGGATACACCATGTCTTCTTTATGTACTATGCCCTGTGTATTTGTTCTGCCATGTCTCTCTCAATTATTCCTTTTTTTTTTTTGATATTTTTCATCGAATAAGCAATCATTTTATACATATTATTTTTAGCCTAAATTTGTGGTTTGAGATTATTTTGTAATGTTTTGGTAAAGAAAATAATGTTTAACTTTAAGAATGATATTCTTTTACAAAGTTTCAGTGGTACGCCTTGGCTTCTTCTTGCAGAAATACCCTGTTTAGCAATGTGCTCACATTTGATTGAGTCACAGAACTCTGAATTCTTGGACTTGAAAAGCTGATGGTTTGATTGAGATATGGCTGTGTTTTGCTCCCTCTAAGTATCTTTGTGTAGTATTTACACTGGAGGAGATTTTTCATGCTCAGTTATTACAACCACAACCGTGGAGCCACCATTGTGATAGCTTTCTAAGATCATGCAATTTCAGTTTAACACACACTTCTCACTTACTGAATGTGTCCCCTAACATCTAATTTTCCATCTGTCAAAAGTGAACCTTCCTCTACTTGTGTCAGGGGAATCATATTCTTTCCGGAGACAAAATTTTCCATGATAAGCTTCCACCAATGCATGCATGGTAACACAGCTCTTGTGTTGGGGAAATCAAGGTTTCATGGTTATTTAGGTAAGCAGAGAGGCAGTAATCATTATAATCCCACGGGCCACAATCTAAGCAGTAAGATACAGTGCTTGTTGCCCTATCGAAATTCCTCTATTATGTATCATGGAATAATTGTGGTTGTTATTGATCATTGTTGTGCTTAGGGATCTTAAGAACTGCCATGCCTCCCTCTTAGTTATGTGTATACAAATGCTCATTTCAAGGATCCTAAGACCCCTCCAAATTTATCAAAATGATCTGCATAGAGGCCCTTTCTTCAGACCGTCCATCTCGCAGCATCTCTCAAAGCACTCCTTGTTTCTAGTCACAGGAAGATAGCAGACTTCCCAAGGGAGGAGGAGCAGTAACCAGACAGTTCTTGAAATGTTTGGGGTCTCCAAAGGAATTGTCTATGCTACATCTCAGGACCTCCACGGAAGCACATATATCAGCCTCTAGGTTGTTCCCTTCATCGCTCAAAAGATGGAAACAAATCTTTCTAATTGTTTTTCTGTGCTTGTCACAGATATGTCTTTCATCAAAAAATTAATTAAGTACTATTTGATGAAGGTAAGAATAAGAAAATAATAAAACAGTGATCTTAAAAAGAAAACAGTGTGTTCCACTCTACATGAAAACATCAGAGAGATACACAACATACTTTGAACTTTAGTACAATAAGTCAAACACAATTTCCAAACATTAAACTTTAAAAAAAAATAAGATCATTTGCCAAAACATTAACCAGTTGTGCTTTTTTGTACACTTTTTCTGTCACTCATCTCTGACACTGATGTTGATTCTCAAAGCGATACCACTAAAATCAGGAACAAGACACAGCTGTCCACTCTCCCCATATTTATTCAATATAGTACTAGAAGTTCTAGCTAGAGCAATAAGACAACAAAAGGAGATCAAAGGGATACAAATTGGAAAGGAAGAAGTCAAACTTTCACTATTTGCAGATGATATGATAGTATACATAAGTGACCCCAAAAACTCTACCAGGGAACTCCTACAGCTGATAAACTCCTTCAGTAAAGTGGCAGGATACAAGATTAACTCAAAAAAATCAGTAGCCCTCCTATACACAAATGATAAAAGGGCTGAGAAAGAAGTCACAGAAACATCACTCTTTACAATAGCCACAAATAATATAAAATACCTTGGGATAACACTAACTAAACAAGTGAAGGACCTTTTTAATAAAAACTTTAAATCTCTAAAGAGAGAAATTGAAGAAGATATCAGAAAATGGAAGGATCTCACATGCTCATGGATAGGTAGGATTAACACAGTTGTGCTTTTTTGTACATTTTCTCTGTCACTCATCTCTGATACTGATGTTGATTCTTGTTACAAAGTTTGATATGAGATAACAACATCTCAACAGTCAGAATCAGAGACTTCCCAGAGCCTGTCTTTAGAATTCATTGGAGGACTGTCATTATCTTCATCCATCACCTTTTGGTATTTTCCTACCAGTACTCCCCATTCTGAATTATTCCTCTGCATTTTAATATTCATTCATTCATTCTGCTAGGTTGTGATCTGCAAGTTTTGCACACCTCGTCTTATAATTCTGCTGCTGATGTTCAGAAATGTCAACCACCCCTCAATGGAAAGCAGTTATGCAGATACATGGTGGATAAGAATAAGGAGTCATACTGTGTGATGTCATCAAGATGTTCCACAGCCTTGCCCTGCATTTCTTCTGAGCAATTAGGAGTCTCATCCATCTCACCATGACAAGGTGAGTCACTCTGTTCTATTGGTAACACATGGCTTTGAACTTATTTGAAGAGGACAATGGGATTCTGTCTTGTGTTTCTAGTACATTCATGCAATGAGGCTTTTGAGGACTCTCACTGAAGAGGTCTGTCATGTTCTAAGCATTTCTTTGACTTTAACTTTGCTCTGCAATTGTGATCTTTTGTAACTTAACAATAAATATGTTTTTACGGATGCTGGGAATAGCTTCTGCTTGCAACAGAGTGTTGGGGACAATTTTTTGATTAAGAAAAGGAGGGTGACCAGACTCTGCTGCTTGGAGTTGGGCCTCTGTCCTGGGTCTAATCAACCTCCAAGTCTCTCCATTACCTTTGTGAGTGTATTGTACATGTGTCTGTACTTTTTATTCCTTTTTTAGATGATTTGTTCTTTACAGAGGAACAATCAGGAGCTAGTGATAAATTGTTAAGTGTCAAGTCAGAATTCTGAGCTGTGTCCATGTCCACATTAACTCCTGCCATCACTTTTTGCTTTAGCTTAGCTATCCATGCTAATATTTTGCCTCCAAAATATTGGCCTATAGGCATGTCTATGGACAATGTTTTTGATTAATGATTCATGGGGAAGGGATGATCCATGTAGGAGGGCCTACCCCACTATAGGCAATGTCTACATAAATAGATGGCCCTGGGATGCATAAGAATGCAAATTCAACACTACACAAATAACTATAAGCAACTGAGGAAAGCTGGGAGCAGAAGAGGTGATCTTCTCCAGAGGAGAGTACAACTGGTTGTCCAGTACCAAATGGTCAACTCTGAAAACACACATATATGTAACATTATATGGATTCAATAGATTATGTTCAGCAACATATATTTATATGGAAAAACATGTATGTATGCAATAACAATTATTGGAAATAGAGGCCATAATGTTAAAGAGAGCAGGGAGGAGTATAGGGGAGGGTTTGGAGGGAGGATTGGGAAAGGAAAAATGTTGAAATTAAAATATAGTTAAATAAAAACAAGAAAGTAAGGAAAGAAGGAAGGAAGCAAATTAAACAGCCATAGGGATCAAGCTAGTAAGCAGCACTCCTCCAGAACTTTTTTTTTTTCAGTTCCCACCTCCAGGGTCCTACAAAGATTTACAGCTTTTGCTTCCCTCAGCAACTGACCTTTAAACTGAAGAGTAAAATAAGCTCTTTTCTGTCCAAGTTTCATTTAGTCATAGTGTTCTATCACAGGAGTAGAAACTCTGAGACAGAGATTGACATTGGAGTGTAGTATTGCTGTGACTGACCTGACAATCCTATTTTGGGACAATTGTGGGAATGTTTGGAATGTTGGGCTTGAAGAGCTTTTGAAAGCTTGGAGACCAATAGGAGCATTCAGTGGGAGCTTAGAAAATGGTATGGGGAAAGAGATGCAAATGACAGAAGCTTGGTGTGTGAAATCTCAGAAGGAAGTAAAGACTCTGTTGGGCCCAAAGTTGTGCTATTTTGAGTAAAGAGTGTGTGGTTCTAGATAGCTGAGACTGAAGAATCAGGTGTGATAAAAAGAACCACTAGAGTGAAGCCTTTGCCTTGCAAAGACAATTGATACCTGTTAGCTGATACTGAAGACTCTGCTGTGGTTAAGAAGAGACTATCCTCTGTGAGTTCGAGGCCAGCCTGGACTACAGAGTGAGTTCCAGGAAAGGTGCAAAGAGCTACACAGAGAAACCCTGTCTCGGAAAAAAAAAAAAAAAAAAAGAAGAGACTATCATAAATGAGGTGAAATCTTCAGGGAAGAGTTTACTTGGGGTTACCTTGCAGCAGTTGGGGTACAGACTGGTCCAAGGCTACAACCCATGCTGCCAGCCAAACTTAGTAAAATAGATAAGAGTTGCTAGCATGATACTGGTTTTGAAGGTGTGAAGGGGTCAGTGAGAGAAGCTGAGGGCTGGCACAGTGAGAGGTCAAGAGAGGCCTTTGGTTAGGCTTCAGCCTCAGTTGCAGTCAAACCCCAGAACTGATATGTTCATGGAAAAAGTTAAAACTTTGCACTAAGGGTCAATGTCAGAGAGTCCTTGAAGAGACCCTAGAAGAGGCTATTGGAAAGGGTAAAGTCATGACTAGGTATGACTACAAAGAGCAAAAGCAACACTATCTAGATGTGGTGGGGATGGCTGACCTGAAGAAATAGAGATTCATAGGCTCTTAGGAACCTATGGAATCAAGAGTGAGTACCAGGAGTCAAGAACTGAATTTTGTAAACTATTGAATTTCAGCTTTGCTTTGCCTAGATTACGACTATAAACTCATTCTTCCATCTTGGATTAATAAATCACTTATTTTTGAATTTACAGGAAGCCACCATTAAGAGACTTTCAGAAATTTGGAGACATTCAAATTTAGAAAGCCTGCATGTAACAGAGAGATGACATATTTTTGAAACACTTTTAGCTTTGAAACAAACTTGGACTATTTCAAAGAGACTGAACTTTTAAAGTTTTAAACTGTAAAAACTGTAAGAATTTTAAAAGTTGAAATGTTTTATATTGTGACATTAAAATAACATCTTAGGGATAAAACAGAAAGGAACAGTTATGGTTTACTAGTAATATAGGTCAAGATGACCAAAGGTCATTTGTCTTTTGGGTTTTGTCAACTTGACACAAACCGGGACTATCTGGGAAGAAGAGATCCTAATTAAGAAAATGCCTCCATAAAATTAGCCTGTTTTTATAATTTCAGTCTTATCTGAAGTCTTTTATTCATTTTGATTTTAATTCATATATACATATATATATACACACATAAATATATATATACACACATAAATATATATATATATGTATATATATAATGAGAAGAACTGAGTGTCATTTTTCATTCCTCTTTACATGGGTATGTTTTCATAATCTCACTTTCATATAAAAATTTTATTGATATCCTGTTATTTGAAGTAAACTCTTCCCTGTTTATGTCCTTGATGCCTTTGAAGTAAACCAGTTATATATGAATGAATGGGTTGTTTGTGAGATTTATATTCTGTTATATTCATGTATATACAAATTTTTATGATAAAACCTTGTTTTTTGGGTGTTTATTGCTCTATATAATATTTTGAAATTAACTATTATGCTGTTCCAGTTATTCTTGCCTAAGTTGGTATTGGTTATTAATATCTTTCTCAATTGTCATGAAAATTATTAATTTTTCTACTTGTATGAAAGCTGCATCATTAATGTTTTTATGGGACTCTACTGAATGTATATGTCTCTGTGGGCATTATGGCATTTTAACAGTAATGTTTCTCTAATCTTTGGGTAGAAGGTGATGTTCTATTTCAGTTCATCTCACTTTTTAAGCAAATGTTTTATAATATTTATGTAGGATATTTTTACCTCCTTGTTTAAGATTATTTTTAGATATTTTGTAAATATTGAATATAAGATTCATTCTTTAATTGTTTTCTGAGTTCACTATTATGATATAGAAAAGCAACATTTTGCTTTGATATATATCTGTGGTTCATTTTAATTGTCAACTGAACACAATATAGAATCATCTGAGAGACTACACTGAAAGGTAAAATTATCTAGATTAGGCTGGCCTATAAGCATACCTATGGGAGGTTATCCAGATTACTTTCACTAAAGTAGGAAGACTCAACTCCTGTGGTCTTCCATTCCCCATTCAGGCAATCCAAAACTGTTAATAAAGTAAGCTTAACACAAGGATACATAAACTCTCTTTGCTCAGGACTGTGACTGTGACTACCAATTTCCAGTTCCTGCTGCCTTGACCTGCCTGCTATGATGTACTACAACCTGGAAACTTTAGTGAAAATAAGTCCTTTTCCCTCTAAGTTCCTTTAGTCAAGTTATTTTATCACAGCAACAAGTTATGAAACCAGAACACTGCCATGCACCATCTTATGCTTACACATGAGCCTGAAGGATTTTCTGTAGATCTTTGGGTCTCTTATATATAACACCATGTCATCTGAAATGAGACACAATTGGGCTAACACTTTTCTAATTTGTATGAGGCTTACTTTCTCTTCCTTAATTGGTGTGACACAGACTTCCAACAATGCACTGTATAAAAATGGTGGAGGTAGACTTTCTGGTCTTCTTTCAGATCTTAAGTAACAAGTGCTCCACGTTTCTGCACTAAATGTGATAGAAGCTGTTTTATTTTTCTTAAATTCTACTCTTTGTGTTTTGACATGTTTCTTTTGGAACATTGTTTACCTACAGTTTCATCATGAATATTTGTAGACATCATCAACTATTTTGACTGGACCTGTTATTGACATGATTATATGGTTTATCTGGCTTCTCTTAGTGTGGTATTTGTTTTAAGTATGTTAGATGACCCTTGTACTTCTGGGGTAAGTTCTACATGATCGTATTGGAAGACAACTTTTGGGAGGTGGTTTTCTCCTTTTACTATGTGGATCCAATTCATCAATATCAAGTCACCAGGCATGGTGTCAAGAAGAACATTTTCCTCCTGAGCCATATTGCAGGCCCAGGCCTTCCTTCTAGTAAGTATTCTTCTGTACACAATATATTCCCACACAGAAATCTGAGATTTTTTTTGAGAAAATGTATATGAA
The DNA here is from genome assembly GCF_007827085.1 of Peromyscus californicus insignis. Lineage (NCBI taxonomy): Eukaryota > Metazoa > Chordata > Mammalia > Rodentia > Cricetidae > Peromyscus > Peromyscus californicus. Next base: position 27,902,120 of record NW_026294617.1, read on the forward strand.
AATCTTCTCCAAATAGAAATGGAATAACTATGAAAGTCTTAACCCAAACCTATACGGAATTGTTATGGTTAAGTGGGTGCTCAGCATTCCAGTCGATCACTTCTGAATTTGACATCCCTGGTCCATTTCTTAAAAGAGCTCCAAAATCAAGGACTTAACACTTGAACTTTTCAGAAATATTCTTTATCCTAATATTTGACAGTTTTACTTATTTATTTCTGGCCATACCCTTTTCTATATTTTTCTTAAAGAAGAAGGGCTGAAGAGATGGCTAAGTAGATAACAACTGTTGCCAACATGTCTGGAGACCTGAGTTTGATTCCCAGGAACCACATAGCAGAAGGACAGAACTCACCTTCAGAGGCTAAGCTCAAAACAGCCCACCACACACACACACACACACACACACACACACACACACACACACACACACACACATACACACACACACACACACACACACACACACAATTAAATAAATTCATATGCAAATAATGAATAAATACATAGAAAATGTAAAATAGAATCTCTCTCTCTCTCTCTCTCTCTCTCTCTCTCTCTCTCTCTCTCTCTCTCTCTCTCTCTCTTAGTTTAACTCCCACAAAGACACACAGACATTAACAGTAAAGGGAATTGTTATGCTATAAAATATGTTTTCCCACTGCTATCAATTTCACCTAATTCCATGGAGAAGTATTTCTGCACAGAGTTCAGTGGTTTCACCAGATGTAATATAGTTATAAATAATGACTGGTAACTCAGTAATACTTTATACAATGAATATAATAAATAATAACTATTTCAAAATTTTGAAGGAATTTTTATATGAAAAATAAAATGTTTGTGTCTTCAATAATCTATTTAAATAATAGATTATTTTTATGAAGACATTTATTTTTTAGTTTAAAATAGTAACCTGTGTTAAAAATGTCAAACATGACTCTGAAAAAGTCTCATATTTTCAAAGAGGCTGGTGAAAAAAGTATTCAAACAATGTAATCATGTTTTACTTTTGTGGAATTCAAAATTGTTCCTTGGATTACAAATAAATTAAAAGAATGGTTAAAGATGTCCTTCAAATACTTTCTATAACTCTCTCTCAACAAAACATTTGATCAAAATCTAAGGTTACATTTTCTACAAGGACTTTAGCTTTTAAAAATATATCATTAAGACTATACCAGGAGGTAAAATATAAATTATACAAATATATATTATTTAAATAGCTCCAATGTTCTGATGATGGGAATTCAAACTGAAAATGATTGGTGCTTTTTAAATTTTCCAGTTGGACTGAGAGCATTCCCTGTAGATCTTAGTAGGCTTTTCAAATGCAGCTTTGAAGGACTGACATCACTATTGACGTAGAAGACCAGAGAGATTTTATGCAGGCCATATTTCTACTAGTGAGCTCTTTCAGATTCAGAAACCTGGCCTTGAAATTCCCAAATCTAAAAGTCGAGTCTGAATATATTAGTGTGGAGACATGTATTCTATACTTAAACTTAAGAAACTATAAATGCAAAGTTAAAACAAAAGATTTATGAGAAAATAATGTTAATCGTTCCAATTTGTCCATATATATTTGTGATGGCTAATATGGATTAGCAACTATAAAAAAAATCAAGAATTAGCCAGGACACAAATACTGAGCATATGTCATTGATAGTTTCTAGATTGGCATAATGAAGATATGAAGATCCATCCTAAATGTAAGCAGTCCACTAATGTCTAGAACTGAATAAAGTCAGCAGCATTCACTCATGACTGTTTCCTGCCTGTAGGTGCAATGGTCAGCTCTTTCAGTCCTATTGCCATCTCATTTATGCCATGTAACAGGACACTAAAACAAATCTTTCCTTTCTGCAACTATTTTGGTAAAGTATTCTATTATATTAATGAGTGATTACCTGTCTTAGTTAGGGTTTCTATTGCTGTGAAGAAACACCATGATCATAGCAACTCTTATAAAGAAAACATTTAATTGTGGTGGCTCACTTACACTGGAGAGGTTTATTCCATCATCATCATTGTGGGAATCAAGGCACCATGCAGGCAGACATGGTACTGGAGATGTAACTGAGAGTTCTTACATGTTGAATCACAGGCAACAGGAATGGTCTACCTCACTCAGTGTAGCTTAAGCATAGGAGACCTCAAAGTCCATCCCTACAGTGACATACTTCCTCCAACAAGGCCACACCTACTCCCACAAGGCCATCCCTCCTAATAGTGCTACTCCTTTTGGGGGCCATTTTCTATCTTTTTTTAATTAATAAATTTTTTATTCATTTTACATACCAACCGCAGATCCCCCTCTTTTCCCTCGTCTTGGCCCCAGTCTTTCCCCCCCCAACCCACACCCCCATTCCCTCCTCAGACAAGGTAAGATCTCTCATGGGGAGTCAGCAGAGCTTGGTACATTCAGGTGAGGCAGGTCCAAGCCCCTCCGCCCACATCAAGCCGGAGCAAAGTGTCCCACCATAGGGAGTGGGCTTTCAAAAGCCAGCTCATGCACCAGGGATGGATCCTGATCCTACTGCCAGGGGACCCCTTAAGCAGATCAAGCTACACAACAGTCTCACTTATGCAAAGGACTTAGTCCAGTCCCACGGAGGCTCTACAGCTGTTGGTCTAAAGCTCATGAGTTCCAACTAATTTGTTTTGGCTGTCTCTGTAGGTTTCCCCATCATAATCGTAATGCCCTATGCTCACAGAATCCCTCTTCTCTCTCTTCGACTGGACTCCTGGAGCTCAGCCTGGTGCTTGGCTTTGAATCTCTGCATCGTCTTCCATCAGTTACTGGATGAAAACTCTATGATGACAGTTAGGGTATTCAATACTTAGATTATTGGGGTAAACCAGTACAAGCACCTTCTCCACTATTGCTGGGGTTATCCTTGTAGAATACTGGGAACTTCCCTAGCACCCAATTTCTCCCATCCCCATGATGTCTCCCTCTACCACGGTGTCTCTTTCATTGCTCTCCCACTCTGTCCTTACTCCAGATCAACCATCCTCTTTCCTTATGTTCTTATCCCCCATCCCCTACCCTCTATTGGCCTCCTCACCCCCAGTTTACTCGTGGAGATCTCATCTATTTCCCCTTCCCAGGGCAATCCATGTGTCCCTCTTAGGGTCCTCCTTGTTTCCTAGCTTCTCTGGAACGGTGGGTTGCGGTCTGATTATCCGTTGCTTTACATCTAGTATCCACTTATGAGTGAGTACATACCACGTTTGTTCTCCTAATAGTGCCACTCCCTTTAGGGGACATTTTCTTTCAAACCCCCACAGTACCTACTGCAGAAATTTGGTACCACAAATGTCTCCACTATTTTATAAACTTGACCATGTACTTATTAGATATTAGAGTTGGTTTGAAGCAAAAAGGCTAGAGAACTTTAATTTTGTGATAGAAAAGTCTAAAATATTTTAAGAAAAGCTTAACTTGCCAACTATAGTGGGATTTTGAAAGAACAGAACGCTGGTTCAGATTTTGTTAGGACATCAGAAGTTAGGATAAATACAATGACAGAGGAAATATTGAAAGTGAAAGCTAGTCACATGAGATATCTGAGCATTGCAGATTCTATCAAGAATTGGGCTGAAGTATAGTAATGCCACATAGACTGGCAAAATCCTGGCTGCACTCTCCTCATGTTCTATGAACTTGAGTTAAGCTGAATTCAAAAGGAGCTAACTTGTTTGGGTGAGGGAATCTCAAGACAGCAAACAGTCAGGCTCTGTGTTTACTAGAGCTCAGTGCTCTTATCTATGTCCAAAGAGCGTCAGCTCTTCCTTGGAGCTAACTCCAGAGTACAAGTTAGAGTTATGACTGATTCAAATGTAGCAACTCTGTGGGTATGAATGCCATTGCCCGGGTGCCTGCCTTCCACAATGTACATGTTACCCAATGGCTTTTAGCCCAGCTTCTGAAGACTTGAGTCAATAGAGTTTGGTGGAGTTCCAGGAGAGATTGAAATACTAGGAAAAACTTTTGAACACAGAAAATTTCATTTGCTAATTGCCCTACAAGTATTAAAAAAAAAAAAAAACAAAACTCAGACACCTACTTGCTTAGGGTGTTAATAACTGATCAAACAGCATAACCAAAAGCAACTTGGGAAATAAAGAGTTTATTTTACCTTAAGAGTTCATCACTAACAAAAGTCTGGTCAGGGATAAAGAGTACAAACCTAGTCAGACGCCTTGGAGCTATATACAAATTATAAACTATTGAATGTCTATTTATTTACCAGACAGTTCTCATTTGCCAAAACATACACTTGATGAGGTCTCAGCTCACTCACTTTGCCTCGGTCAGGCTCTGCTTCTTAGCCTCCATTTTCTACAATCTATACGACTTCCACAGTAAATGTCATGTAAACCAGGATGTTTCATATTTCACAACTCTTTTCCTAATAACTTTCTCTAACTCAGTATTACTTAGGTGAAAATGTCCAACCACCTTGCAAACTAAATTCAGTCTCCCTTAGAAACCAATTATAATCTCGTCTTTCCTTTACTTTTCCCATTTTTAAAACAGAAACACTGTATGTGGATATGAGCTGTATCTCCACACACCAATATCATTATCAAAATTGTTTCCAATAACAGACATGTTTGTACTCCTGGGAAATCCCTTATGATTTATGATTTTTTAAATTAAAAACTAATATTATTCTGTTTTCCTGAGACTGTCAAAAATTCTGTGGCTGAATTAATCTTACTTTTTTGTATTCTAATCATATATTCTTATTATCAATTCACCTTTTTTTCAAATAACTGAATTTCATCCTATATTGAGAAGTAATCAAAATACAGGACTTTGGTGATTAATAAATAAATCTCTATACTCTACATCTTGGGGAATTTCTTCGAATTTATTACAGACTTGCTAAAATAAATTCACTAATTTACTAAGATCAACATTATTAGCCCATTGCTTTATATTATTATGCTTCTTAAACTGTTATTTCAAAGATTAAAAATATATTGCTTTGTTAAATGTTTAAATATTTGTAGGCATTTATAATTTTTGTAGTCAATTTTGTTAAATATAAATGTAACAATCTAAAGAAATTAACATTCATTGTTTTAAATTATTGTATAGAAAAATGAACTAATCAAAAACAATTTTTAAAACATATTGATGACACAAAAATAATTATTTGGGTCTTAAATGTTATAATTATTTTCAATAAAACTATATTTTAGTAATTTTGTATAGAATCATAATTATTATTTGATTTAAGAATGGTAATATTAGTTTATTGCATAGAGTCAAATATTGTAAAATGGATCATGAATCACACAGTTTGAAATATCCCACCTAAAAACAAGATGTCTCAATACTTAAGATGTACAAATTACTTCTGAACAAACGTGAACAACACTCATTTCAAAGAGATGTGTTTTTTTTATAGCCAAACTACTGAAAGCTACTATTCAGTCACATATATGCTGACTGAAAGTGTTTATAGATCTTAATATCTGATTCCTGATGCATGGATGTTGACCTTAGGTAAATGTAAAACTTATTTAAGGTCATACTTATTTCCCATACATGGTGCTAATTAGTAATGTGCTCTCCAACTGGGCAGATCCAGATTCCCCAGACAGTAGAATAACATTAACATTGTGCTGGTTGGTTATTAAACTGGTGCTCTGTTAAGTTCTTTGTGTATTCTAGGTATTAGCCCTTTGTCAGATTATAGACAACAAAGATTTTATTCAGTAATGTAGACTATATTTTATCTGATTATCTGCTTCCTTTTTCCTACAGAAGCTTTGAATTTATTGAGGTTTCATTTTTGCCTGTTTTTTTATATTTCTTGTGTGACTGGAGTCATATTTAGAAGCCATTTCCTGAGTCTATGTCATGAAATACATTTATAATATTTTCCTCCAATAAGAAAATAACTCATCATGCAATGGATTAATTAAATGAACATACATTTTGCAAAAAATTATATATAGATATATATAGTTAGCAATCGCATGAATATATGTTCAACCAACCTCACTATTATAGCACAGTTAAAATTATATAAAGCTACAGGCAATGACTGCCTACTGACAAGAGCATCTGTCTTCCCCTGAGACGAACTCCTGCTAGGTTTTCTAATTCCAAGTGGTCAATCTTAAACACATGGACATGAAAGCAACACTAAAAGGACATAGTTGTGTGTGTGTGTATGTGTGTGTGTGTGTGTGTGTGTGTGTGTGTGTGTGTGTGTGTTTATGTGTTCATTTGACAATAATACATATAGAGAAAGATGTCACAAACTTGAAAGGGACTAGGGGCCATAGAAGGAATTGTAGGGGCAAAGGGAGGAATAGAAATAATGTAAATGTAATCCTCATGTGAATTTATCAAAATATGAAAAAATCAGTAAAAAAGTAAACATCAGTTCTGGAAAGGTGTTGACAATATGGAATCCTTATACATTGCTGGCAGGTCTATAAGCAAGTCTCAACTCTATTGAAATTTTTATCAAGGTTTCTTGAAAGCCAGAACTGAATGTCCCATAGAGCCCAACTATATAACTCTGTGGGTAATTACCTAAAGATTCTGAGTCAACAAATGCCATAGATGCTTGCAAATCAGTGTTTATTTCTGCATGTATTGACAATAGCAAGTTTATAGGGTCAACTTTGGTGTCTGAAAATAAAGTAACAAAGAAAATATGGTATGTATGCCAAATGGAAGGTTTTCAGCCATAAACAAAAATATGGAAAGTGGCACTGAAGAGAATATATGAAGCCAATCTCTATAAGACAGTACTTTCTCTCACTGTGGTATGCATATATTAAAAAGAAGTGAAACTGTCTAGGAGAACCAAGGAAACTACAGGATGGAGGAGGGGAAAACTGAGAGCTTAGGAGGATTGAGGTCATAGGACACCTCGAAGTAACTTTGATTTAAAAGGCTTGTGAAGCTGTCATCTAGACCAGGACACATACTGAACATCTTATTGTTTCCATGATACCCCTTTACCTCAAGGAGTCACGTGGCAAAATGATCGTATTAGTAAAGTTTTAAGCCTCCACCTCATAAAAAGAAACTGGAAGTGAGGGTTGAGAAGTTATAGAGCATCACTCCCCACATTCTGAATAACAGAATTCAAAATGATGCAGCTCTAACTTGGGAGTACACAGACGCAGTGGGTGTTGACCTTAGGCATTCCCAGCACTGCTCAAGATGTCATACAGTGGTTCTGTCCTAAGATTATATTTTCTCTAGCCAGTCAAGCACTTGACACACACACAGAACTAATGTGCCTCAAATAAGAACCAAGGTTTTGCTCATGAGATCAGAGATTGTTATTGGGACTGCAAAAACTAGAAATCTTTTCCCCATAATTATCATTATGTGATATATCACGTTAAGCTTGTGAGTCACCTATGTAAAGCTTTGTAGAAATTTCCAAATACCTATTCATCCTTTTTCCTTTACATTTCTAACAGTAATATTCTGAAGGTTACTGGGCTGTTTGTTAGTGATGAGTTAACACTGTTTCCTGCACTTTCCTTCTGTAGAATATTATAAATTAAAAGAAAATGATGATCAGATTTTACAGAGCTTTCCTGAAGAGAAAAAGACTTTTCATGCTTTCTTTTTCCTCACGCTGCCATGTGGAATGAAAACAAAGTGCTGAGACATTCTAGAACATGGCAGGAATTCAAAGTCAGCATATTATATTATTTTAGTTTCTAGTCTATGCTTTCTTCATTATTCTATTTCATTCTATCCCATTCTACTGCTTACATATTAATCTTCCAAAGTATAATGGTATACATGTATAAATTGTATATCCAAACTTTGTCGAATTTATAAAGATAAAAATTTAAAAGTGACACAAAGATATATGTTTTCAGATGAAGAAAAAGATAATTTGTAATTTTACAGTTATAACACAAAAATATAAAATAAAAATGATGAAGTGCTTTGTTTAAATATGTATCTCATGTCTTTTGGATGAAGTACAGTCTTTTAGAAAATCTTTCTTCACATTTACGAAATTAAATACAACACTATAGGTATGTTTTGTTTATTATTTTAAATTTTGAACCTGTAGATTTTCTATTCTCTGGTAGTCCCAATATAATCAGGGACAGCTCATTTCAAATGGAGAGACCATCCCTATGGCAAGATATTTAAAGTATCCTGCTGGGCTGATCACTCAAGATTCATCTCCTTATAGTTACTTCAGCATCCTATTTTCTCTTTGCATGATATCTATACCATATTTATTTTTGTTATAAATATTCAGAGTTTATTATTTGGACATAAAATATTGTTGGGTGTTTTGCAATATTTCAGAGACTCCTTGAAAAAGGAGATACACATCTCTGAAAGGAAATAGAGTGTTGATTGTATGAGTCACATTTGAGGACTTTCATAGAGGAAGCTCAGCTATGGTTTTCTCATGTAGAGGAGAGGAATGTTTCTTAGGAAATAATCCACACAGAGATTTTCAACACATTAGAAAGAACACAAGAGCCAGATTTCAAAGCTGTCATCCAAGTTTCTGCATGACATTTCTTCATTCAAGAAGCCAACCCATAATGATGAAAAGTAGTTATTTCATTACCCAATTTCCTGAATGTGGTCTAAAAGAAATCATAATGTTCATTTTATTCTGAACTGTGTTTGATCCAGCTTCCATTGCACATATTTTCCATTCAGCACATTTGAAAGTGAATGTGGCATCAATCTGGCCTTTTCTATATAACTGCCAGTATTCAATTTAAAATAAATATGTGTGAGCTCTTAAAACACAAAGAAAAATAAAAATGATATAAAGAAGCAATTATATACTACTACATAAGATTATTTTTGTATTATTGTAGTTGTATACTGAAATTTGATGCATGAGAAACATTATAAAGTGTGATGCAGATATTATGGAGAAAAGACGTTGTTTTGAAAAGCAAATGATATCACCACATAAGCACAGTGTGAAACTGGGTTAGAGAAGTGCAGGTAAAAAGCAGCAGACAGTCCTGTCTGTCGTACAAGTTTAGACCAGGCCTAAGACTCAGAGGATTAAATCTCACATACGTGTTTTCTAAAATATAAACGTTACATTTGTTCTTCAAAGTGTTTCAGAGAAATCTGGTAGAGACAATTCTTTTTATTTTCTGCCAATCTTTTTTTTTTTCTTTTTTGGCTTTTCGAGACAGGGTTTCTCTGTGTAGCTTTGAGCCTTTCCTGGAACTCACTTGGTAGTCCAGGCTGGCCTTGAACTCACAGAGATCTGCCTGGCTCTGTCTCCTGAGTGCTGGGATTAAAGGCATGCGCCACCACCGCTTGGGGAGACAATTCTTAAATAGTGATCCCTTCAAAGATATCCCCAAATCCATCTTACCTCACTAAATACACCCTTAAATATTTTTAATAATAAGCTTCTAAATGAAAAATTATCTAATAAATATGGAAGTTACCATTATACCCACAATTAAGATTGAATTTCATAACAATATAAATAGATACTGAAACATCAATATTCCATATCAGTTCTTTAAATTCTGTATTTATTTAGAGGAAGTACAAAAGATTAACTCCAGGTTGACATATTCCACTACACAAATTCACAGGGAAAGAGAGGCTTTACAAGCAAGAAAACACTCTCTGTAAAACTAAAATTAAATAGCATGGCATGTTCCATAGTAATATGATTCTGGTAAGTGGAAAAATAGTTGTCAAAGTTGTACAAGTTGCATGATAAGAAAGGAGACTGGAATATCTGAATTCTTTTGGGAGGTGGTGGTTGAACTTCCGTGGAATGTTCAATGCTGTTCAATGCTGAGCTTTTCATCTAGTGAAGGAGAAAAATACCTATGAATTTTAAAAAGCCTTGACCATCCCATCTTCCAGGAGAAATCCTTGTCAAAGTGTGATCTGAAAATACTCTAATCAAGCACATTGCAAATTCAGCAGTTTTTCTCTCAGGAAAAGAATTCTTCCTGACAAGTGAACACTGGGTTTTATTTTTGCCTAGGGATTTGATTTCATAGAAAATTTTATTTACTATAAATAAATCTTACAATATAGGAAAATCACAGAGAACCTAAAATAAGGTCAATTTTTATGCGAAATGCAGGAAGTGCTTGATTGTCTTTATGATTGTTTTCTCTAAATGTAATCTGAATTTGTCATCATAAAATGCCTATGACTTGTATATTATGTACCTATTTCCTTGATTACACATAGCATCTTTTCAAAAAAAGCATGCTACACCAGGACATCAGTGTGTGTATGTGTGTGTGTGTGTGTGTGTGTGTGTGTGTGTGTGTGTGTGTGTGTGTGTGTGATAAACAAATTGGTCCATTTCCCCCTAACTTTTATTTTGTTATATAAGTAGTGAATCCTTTAGAATAAAAACTCTGAGGATAAATGTAAATATTGTATATTATTACTAAGGTATTATAATATGAGCTCAATATTTGTGTGTGTTTGTGTATGTTTGTATGTAAAGATGATTTATTGTAAAATGGTTTGAGATTCCCATTATTTGTATAATGAAATAATATGAGGTGAGTCTTTTACATATACTGCATTCTGTTTATGCAATATTCAGTATCTGTTTATGAAATATGGCTGACACAATTCATGAAATAAAGCTAAGCATGGATAACAACTGGTAAAATATGAGAAGGATGGGACACAAAAATGGTTGGGGCTTGTTAGTGTTTGCTTGGTAATTTGCTGTAGGAAATGAATCAGAGATCCCTCATATTCTAGGAAAAACCTCTACCAATTAATTTCATTCCTTGAACTCCAAAACAATTTGTGAAATGTAAGAAGACATCTCAGTCCATTGAAGTGTTTGCATTACTATCTGAATATTTTCACTGGAGCCCATGAAAAAAGCTCAAGACTAGTAACACACACACATGGAATTCCAGAGCTAAGGAGATTAAACACAAAGAAATCCTTGGGCAGACAAATAGATTACATGAGAAACTCCAGGCCTACAGGGAACCCTGTCTCAATACATAAAATCATAAATGAATGTAAGAATGGATAATTTGGATGGAGATAGCACACTGCTGTTTTATTGTTATTTTTATTTGAATTGGGTTTTGTTTTGTTGAACATTTGTATAAATCTGCTCTAAGAAGAAACACAGCAGTTTCTTATAGGATTAAATCAAGTCACTCCTCTGCTCAAGCCATCCAATACCTGATCCATTTGGAGTTAAATAAAATCTGCACAGTATTCACAGATTGTGGCTTCTCTCACTAATCTGGATTCATATTCTGCCTCTCCCCACCTCTCGTGCCCCACTTGCCCTCTTAGCTACCCAAATAGACTCCGAGATTTCCTACCAATGGTTCGTGATCTTTCTTACTGAGTTTGTCTATTCCAGGGTCTCATAGGGACGAGTGCATCCTCACAATAGTGGAATGTACTAAATTGCCCCTTCAAGTGTTTTTGGTGCATTCTGCAGAAAGTCACCCCATTGGTTTCTCATCTCAGTTGTCTTATATCCTTTTATTTAATTTGGGCTTTGAATGTTGTAGAAAGTAGTACTTTGGGAAGACAGGTGAGCTTTTGGTAGGTAAGGGTTATTAGAAAAAACGTAACATATGTAAGCCATTTTAGAAATAAATATTGGACCCAATAACCTTTTCATTTGCCTTCTGCTTCTCAACCTCAGTGACTGAGAGTATTCTCCTCCATCAGTATGTCCCAACCATGATACACAGTGCATTTACAGACCCCACAAAACAGGGTCAGGTAACTAGGGACTGAAACTGCAGGTCACAGTAGCACCCCCTTTTAACTTTATTGTGTGAACCCTTTTTCTAAACTAGCATTAAACGAACAGTATTCTGTTTACCCATTTCTTTTATTCCATGGTGTTTATTCCCACCTGACTTATTTGTGTGGATGACTTAGCAGTGCTTTATGACTAATCCATTCTCAATGACATTATAGTACAGCCAGGCCGCAATATTCTTATTAAGCAGAAATCACTCACCGATCAAATGGACATTTCCCATTGTCCATTGCTTAAAGGAATGCAAAAATTCAGAGTGAAAAACAAAACAAGAAATAAGAACTCACAGTGAAATGTAATGCATAAACCCAGTGGTTTTAAGGATAGATTTTCAAATATGGACCAGGACATGGTAAGCATCAACTTTCCTTTACTCACAAATTCATGAAAAGGTAGATAGGAAACATCTTCTAAAAGAGAATGTACATTGGCTATGGACTGAATATTTAATGACCCAACCCAAAGCATAGCTTTTAGAGAAGGGAGTCCTGGAGTCGGGTGATCAAAGTAAAGACATGAGGCCATGGATTGGAGGCCTCATTATCAGAGAGGATAGCACAAACTTCTGTTTTTCCCTATGCTCCTCAGCTTGATGAATGTATGAGGTGCATCTGTTTGATAACAAAAATGGTCTTCATGAAGATTGAGCTAATGGGAGGCTTGACCTGGGGCTTTTCTGGTTCCAGAATGTTCAGAAATGAATGTCTGGTGTTAGTTCTCCAGTCTTTGGAAGTTTTGTTAAAGCATCACAAACTAACCAAAGAATAAGTTTATTCACACCAGAAGAATGTTCTTTGGACCTAAAAGATACAGCAAGAATCTTTTTACAGTTACAGTAATATTCTCACAGTTTCTAAGTTGTATGAGTTCAACAGTGCTGATGTCCATACTATATTGTCTCTTGTTCCATCTCTGAAATACATGTAATGCCATTCTGTTTTGGAGCGCATTATTCTACTTCTATATATTCCAGTGCAAACACTCCTTTCAGTTGATAATATCCATTACTTGGGGTCTGGTTTTGTCATCAGTTTAACGCTTATTAATTAATGATAGGAACACATGATTCTCGATGTTTTCCTTGAAACACTTCTGATATTGACCAAGCTAGGATTCTATTTATTGTCAAAATTGTTCAAAAATGACCTTTTAAACACTGAATTTTCACCTAAAAAATTAGCTGTCTATATTTTATCTGTTTGATAGTATATGACTTTTGTAATAAAAAAAAGAGGCTTATCCACAATCTTTGGTCTTAAATATCTATAGGACAGACTAAAATCTATTTTATTAGGGAAAGAAGCAATAAATGCCTCCCATGGGCCTTCACCATTAGTAGTGGTGCTGAGCTGTGAATAGACCAAGGAGAAGAAATGTGCTCTTCTGCATGTAAGTCAAAATCGACATTAGCTTTTGTGGCTGTTGTACTAAATCCCAAGTGCATTTGCTTACAAAAGCATATTATTCCCTCACATACTTGGAGGTAAAAGTCTAATATTTGTAGCCATGTGCTAGAATCAAGGGGCAGGCACAGATCTACTCCCCTGGAGGCACAGAGAGCCATCTCTTGCAGCATTCTCTGCCTGGTAGTAGTTCACTCTCTTATATCTCTGGTTGCACTTTACCACCTCCTCCTCTTCTCTTTGAGTGTGTATATATCTAAACCCATTCTCTAGAATACTGACATCTTCTACATTATTCCTCAGGGGCCAGGGATACAGCCTTCTCTTGCACAGAAATCAGTTGGTACTTGCCTCACAGTGTAGGCTTACATTACCTTTCCTTCTTTACCTTTAGTTTTCAACATGTTTTTGAAAAACATGTGTCTTTGAGATATGTTTTTCCCTGTATACATTGTGATCTTAGCTGGTGTCTGTATTTCTCAGCTTGAAAGTAATATCTCATCACCTGCATCAAGAATTTTCTTTTCCCTCATTTTACTAAATAAGGTGTCATATAGCTGTTCTCATGGGATGTAACACTGGTGTGTTTGTGTGTGGTTTAAATAAGATTTGCCTCATTATTCTCAGGACTCTGAATACTTGACCCCAGTTGATGGTGCCATTTGGGTAAGTTTAAGGGGTGTCGGTTTTGCTGGAGAAAGTATGTCACAATGGGTCAGCTTTGGGATTTCTACAGCCATGTGCCATTGCAGGTGTCCTATCCCTGCTTCCAGTTTACAGTTCAGGATGTGAGCTTGCAGCTGTGATCCCCAACCACCTGCTACTTGCTACATCCACCTCATCATCATGAGTTATCATACTCTGGACCTGTAATACAAATAAGGGTTCTTTTTATATGTATGTTGCCATGGTCATGGTGTTTTACTACAGCAATAGAAAAGTAAGTAAAGATTGTATCCCTTTCCTTAGCCGAGATTTATATTTGATATGAAAATCTGACCCAATAAAACAGCAGCTGTACATTGTCTGATAGCCTCCATCTTTTAGCTTGTAAAACTTCATTCCACCTGTTACAAGGTTTATACTACATTTTAAAAATTTTATTTATAAAATTTAATTAAATTCCAAACCTGTGAACTTGAGACTTTCAAGCAATTAAGAGAGTCAGAGCTCTCCTGGCAAGGGGAATGATAATTTTCCTACAGTAAACTTCCTACTAGCTGTTGGTAGAGACTAACAAACCAAGAGGGTTTCTAAGAAATCGGCCATGTTCTAATTCTTTATGGGGGTCAGAGTCAATATGTTAGTATCTGTTTTGCTTTCTTTCACAGTATGTATGATTAAAGTATTCTGTTCTTAATAACTTGAAATTTTGAGAGAAATAAAATCAGTTCTCGTTTTAAGAAGGGACAACAACTATGTACAGTGCCATGGGGAAATGCCCTGCATTCTGGATGTGACCAGAACCATATTCTTTATTATACATTCCAGAGGATGCAGAGCTCTGTGGGAATTCTCCACACTGGCAGCCCTGACAGCTCCAACACTCCTTAACAGGACGTGCTGTCAGATTTTCCTTCATGTTTGTTTTTTTTTTTTTCATCTCTTCTTATGTTGATTCTTCGTCTAAATTGTTTCTTTTTTCCTCTTCTCTCATTTCTTAAAACAATAAAACATAAAATCATCCCAGCAGGAAAGGACAACTGCCACACAAAACTACCGTGTGTTCATCTGAGTCGAGAGTCGAAGCAGGGACCTGCATGATACCATCCCGAACTCTGCCTAATGTGGTGAGCAGAAAATTAGAGATGAAAAAATTACCTGCAGACCCCTCTCAGTGTTCACACTCATTGTGGTATTTTGGTATTATGATCAATCTTTCCTAAGGATGACAGTGAAAGGCTTTGAACTCGGTATAAAATGACAAAATATTGATTTTTGCTAATAAATTGGAAGCTTTCTGCATAAAGTCCCTGCCATAGAATATATTGTATCCTGTATTTACTAACCTAATCTTGATAATATTCTACAGGAATATTTTACACTGGAAACTACTCATGGAATTACGACACCATTTGCAAAGAGAGGTTCATTTTTCAATGATTATGCACATTGTAATAAGCAGAAAGATTTTTTTATTTAAAGGCTTTCTTACAGAATAAGTT
Source organism: Peromyscus californicus insignis (assembly GCF_007827085.1). Lineage (NCBI taxonomy): Eukaryota > Metazoa > Chordata > Mammalia > Rodentia > Cricetidae > Peromyscus > Peromyscus californicus. Next base: position 27,917,480 of record NW_026294617.1, read on the forward strand.
GCTAAGACAAAAGCATAAATGTTATCAATTTAAAATAATCTGAAGATAAAACCAAGAACTTCTAATTCTGGTTTCTCAATCGTCATCCTCCAAATATTTCACTCTTGCTTTTAAAAGACATTTTCTTTTCTCTTTCTATGTATCCTCAAAAAAAAAAAAAATGGTTCAAACCTAAGATAGGAAGGAAATGAAATTTACCATTTTAAGTCTTAAGATAAAATTCAGTGATAGGGTGTTTGTATAATAGTAATAACGCCCTGGGCTCAATTCCCAGAAAGCAGAGAAAGACAGGAAGACAGTCAGACAGGTAACTAGGTGGGTCTATCCTTACCTAGGGAGAAAACACAATCAGTAAGGGGCTTGCCTTTTACTCAACCAGAGTTTGCTGACTTTAATTTACATAGAACCAACAAGGGATGCATTTACTTATAATCCCAGCTCTGAGCAAGCAGAAACAGGAGGCGCCTGGGGGTCCGTTGGCTAGCCAGTCTAGACTAATCTATGAGTTCCACGGTAGTGATAGACTGTTTCACAAAAAAAAGAGAGATGGTACCTGAAAAGGGATATCTAAATTTGAACTCTGGCTCACAAGTGTCTGAATTTTCACCCACAGGAGTGCACACACACACACACACACACACACACACACACACACACACACACACACAGAGAGAGAGAGAGAGAGAGAGAGAGAGACAGAGAGAGAGAGAGAGAGAGAGAAATGATTTATGTAGTTTTTGACTACTGTGTTAGTTAGAGCATTAGAGTCAATATGAATGCATTCAAGCACCTTGGTCATTTATTTTAGGGAAAACAGAAACTGAATGTGCATTCCTGAGTTGGACCCTTGCTTTCCTTTCTTACTTGGCAGGGTTGAGAAATGGGAAAAGAAAGCTTCTTAACTGCAGTTCCTCTATCCATTAAATAAGAACAATAATATTCATTCACTGAATAGTTGTCAGCCATCTATGAACTTTATACTTCCTTATTAACTTTGTATCCTCCTTAGCTAGTTATGTAATTATTTGGTCAAAGATGATAATTAACCTGGAGATTATATATAATTTCAGCATATTATTATCATTAATTTGTGGTTGGTAGAAACAACACAAATAGTGTAAAGTTTTACTGTAACACACATTATATTCATCACACCACCCACAAGGATACACGTAATTTGAGTGTGACATATTCATTTGTAGACAAAGTGTACTTATACTTAGGTATACATGTTATTTTAACACATGTATCACATCTTTGTTGTTAAAATTTTATGAAGTCTGTTGCTAGAGTTTTTCTGTCTGGCCCACAGTCAGGACAAATCTCTCACCCGCCAGTCCCAAGCCGCTCAAACCCGATCAAGTAAACACAGACACTTATATTGGTTTCAAACTGTATGGCCGTGGCAGGCTTCTTGCTAACTGTTCTTACAGCTTAAATTAATCCATTTCTATTAATCTATACCTTGCCACGTGGCTTGTGGCTTACCGGTACTTTACATCTTCCTTGTCCTGATGGCGGCTGGCCATGTCTCTTCCTCAGCCTTTCACTTCCCAGCTCTATTCTCCTCCTTGTCCCGCCTATACTTCCTGCCTAGCCAATGGCCAATCAGTGATTTATTCATTGACCAATCAGCAACACATTTGACATACAGACCATCCCACAGCAGAAGTCAGATGTAGAAATCAATTTTTCAAAAGTAAATTTGGAAACAATGCAGTGATGAAAAGGTGGGTGAGAACTAATAGTATAGCAGGAAGACCAGTATAAAACACAATATTTTATATTACTAATACAAAAGTGTTTCAGTATTAATCCAGTCAGAGGATAAACTGACGTATACCAGGCAATTGCCGGCAGACAAGTTCTGTGTAGTCCTCTCCAGTCATTGCATACTTGTGGGCAGAGATGGATTGTCAGGTTTTTCCACCTGTGTTTATAAAATGAATAACATCTCAATACATAAAGTGTTTTCTTTTGAAGCAATGAAACAAGATTCACTTTGTTCAGAATAAAATTTCCAGTTTGTCTAAAATTAGAGTCCCTGTCTTTTCTCTCAACCCACGTTACTGCAGGTGACACCTGGAAATTTTAATGGTACTCTATGGATACAGAGGCTGAGGAAATTGGGGCCATTTAGGAAATTACTGATCTCATGGCCTCTGTCACTACTCTGAGCACTAAAGTTCCTCTTCTGTGAGTTGGGAGTCCTCTTCAGCACCTATGCACCTGCAGCACAATGATGTACCTCATCTATAGAATAAAACCTCATACCATTTAACTCTTTATTACATTAATATTTCGTGTCTACAACTTTTTTCTAATCATGTAGTTTGAAAAATAAAACAAATAAAAGTTGCTTTTATTTGTTACAGGAAAGTAATTTGTTTAATCTAACATAGAACTTAACACATTTACCTCTATCTTAAGCAGAATAAGAATGTATTGTTTGTCCTCTAACAATATTCATTTTTAAAATATTTAGAATTTACAATAAATAATTGAATTAAATTATACACACTGTAAGGGTTATTTGTTCTTTTAACATTGAAACTTTAGTAAGCAAGGTTTGCATTTCTACGTGTAAAGGATTATCCACATATACTTCCATAACTATTGAGTGTTTCAAATAAACATATTGCAATTGGCACATTATTTTATCATGCTAATCATACTTCCATTAATCCAAAATCACTTCAACACTTTAGCTATAATTTTGTTATTTGTGACTTAAATTATTCGCCATGAAAGGAGATAGTTTTCCACTCTCTCCATCATGGAGAGAATTGTGCTTCAAGCTTACTGTGCCATCAGCTGGATTGGGCTGCTTAATTAATTACCAAACTTACACTTCCATGTCAAAAAAAATCTAGGTTTACTGCTGCTATAGGATTTTCTGCTGCAGTGATTCTGCTTGTCTACTACTGTGTCAAATTCTGTAATAGTTATTCTCATGACAGAGTTCATAAGGGCTTGTCTATTAAGTTGAATTCAAAAGGCAGGTTTCCCCCAAGGATTTCTGAGTGCCGAGCTGACAAAATACCAGGGAGGTTTTTCTTTCATTTTTCATGGTCCTCTTTTCACCTCTTTTCTTTTGCTTTTTTAAAAATCCAGCAGAATAGGAAATATAATTTCAAATTTACATAAAAATGACAAACCCATAAGCTTATATTAAACTAATTGGTGCTGTTTATATTAAATGTCGTGAATTTAAGTAAACAATATGTAGATGGGAAACAATGGTTGAATATCATAGTTCTTCTGGATTTCACTGTGTTGTTCCTGATAGACATATTTCATTAAGACTCTGACTTTCAAGTAAGCATGTAATTATCAACAGCAAACTATATGATGCACTTAAATAGCCTGTCTACAAATGTTCTGTGACTATGATATTCGAAGGTAGAGACAAAGCTTCAAACCTGCTCCCGAGTCCCTGAGTTTCCTGAGAAAATATGTGGATATTTCAGTTATTGCCAAGGCTAACTTTTCCCAACTCCAAGGTTTTTTGCTGAAATCTGTCTTTGTGTTTGTCCTCTCTACCAAAAGGTGTTTATGTTTTGTACCTTTTACATTGAAAGTTTAAGCTAATTTTCCAAAGAAAGTACAAGGGCTGTAGTCATTTTCTTACCTTTATCTACACTGTTTGAATCTCAGTTATTTTTTAGAGAAGGTAGAATGACAGAAGACTCTTTTAATAGGAAATGAGCACACAGGTTTTTAGAGTATGTGAGTGTGTTTGTGCTCACATGTGTAAGTGTTGACACAATGTATGCCACAATGTATATGGAAATAGAAGCCCAGTTATAGGACCTCATCTTCTACCTTACTTGGAACAATGACTTTCTTTGTTGTTTTTAGTTTTTGTTTTGGTGCACACCATTGTATATGTCCAGCTTTCTGCCTCAATCACTTCAGAAATTCTCCTGCTCCAGCTTTAGTCTTGACATAGGAGCACTGAGGATTACTGAGAAGAAAGCCTGTGTTTAACTTGGTTCCAGGCATTCAAATTCCAGTCAGCATTCTTTTAAGACAAGTGCTTTAAATACTGAGCCCTTTCCACAAGTCAAGAAATGTTTTCAAGAATCAAGATCTTAGAATTGTTTACAGATTGAAGATCAGTGAGTTATAACCTATCATCCAACACTCTGATACTATCAGTTAGAACTATTTATATGATTAGAACTTTGAATGGAGACTGATCCACTCATTTGAAATACCTAATTGTGTGGGAGTAACTGGATCCCAGGGTGGGTGTAACAAAGTGCCATTGTCCTCCCCCACTATGGGCATGGACAGCATCTCTAGTTACAACAGGTTAAAAATACATAGAGGCATGGCTCTAGCGAGATACAAAACAAATAGTCTATAAAAGTGTTCCTTGAAATGGAGTATCAATGAAATTCCAGGAAGTAAACAAAAGCCTGCCTGAATTCACAGTACATTCACACAACACAGCCACCCACTCTCAGACCCAGATAAGGAACACAAAATATCTGGAAAGAAGGCAAACCTTAGTTCCCTTGAGAAAACTCCTGGAACTCATTATTTTCTTTGGGATTGCCTAAATTCTCTATTCTGTTTTGCCATGGCAAGTACATGTTGGGGAAAGTAAAATAATTTGAATATTTTCCATGAATAATGTGCTTTGACTTGGAGTTGGCAATGATTTCTAGAGACTCAAACATTCCTTGATAAGACCACCTTAAGTGTCAATGCTCCTTTCTCAGTTAACTGTCTCCAGAAACATCCTCACAGATAGTTCAATGAGTCTATTTCCATTAACTTTGATATCCAGGTGATATCAAGGACACTAAGTTACCATTATAAAGAAAGTTGATATCTTAGGGGGATGTTCTACCTAAGAAGGTTGGTAATAGGTATTACCTTTTCTTTTGTTTTTATTTCTCCTCTAGCATTCAATTAATTTGATAATAGTTGTCTACATAGTTGGTGGAAGTCACCTTAGAAATAACCTAACAGACACACTGGGAAATGGGGCTTTATAACCATAAAAACATCCTTTATTCTGGTCAATTTATTTTATAAAATTTGTCATAATAGTGTAGATGACATTCTAAATAGTCTTACTAAACAAGAAACACAGAGCCAAATACAGAGGTAAATAGCCAAAGCGATCAGAGAATCATTACTACCTTATCTTACCACCTTGCCACTGTCACTTTCCCAGAGAGAGACCTTCTTCCTGTCTGACTTGTTTGATTTTGCCTTTCTGTTCTGCCTTCTCATTGGCTCTAAACCCAACCACATGACTTCCTCATCACTGCCTGTCTATACATACCTCCAGGTCTCTATGGTTGGTACTGGGATTAAAGATTCATCTCACCATGCTTGGCTGTGTCCTTGACCATACAGAGACTCTGCCTGTGTTACCACCGCCTGACTCTGCTTGTAGCTTGCTTTGACCTCTGATCTCAGGCAACTTTATTTATTAACATACAAATAAATTCACATTTCAGCACAAATAAAATATCACCATATAATAGGTACTTTAATGCTATGGTTCATTATTTAGTAAACTTGTTTCTTTCTCCAACACCTAAGATTCATGGATCTAGGAGATAAAGTCTAGGATTGAATGACACATATCTTAATGATCATCATCATGATTGTATTACAAAAATTTTATCATTTCGTTTCCTTTACCACTCTATATTTCTTAGAGATCATATCGTCAGAGGATATGATGCTTCCACTGTGAGACAGAGCAACTATTCTACTGAACTGAGCGTTCTATTATCACAAAACCTCTAGGAACTCCTCTTGTGTATCTCAGTATACAAAGGGAGAAGTTGATTTTGCTGGATAAAGTGACCAACACACGTCTCATGTGTAATTGGACCATCATTCCACAAATGCAGAAAAGGGGTAATATCTTTAGAGTATAGAAGGTGTGTTTGTAGATCTCTTTTTATGACTATACCTTAGTACCACTAATCTTGTTAAAATTAGTGAAAAACAAGCATAATGTAATCCACACAGGATCAATATTATGCCCAACACATCAGGAATAGTGGTTTGCTTTTCCCTACCAAGTAAATAGCCAGAACTCTTTGAGAAGCTCACTGAAATCAGAATAATTCAGAAAGAAGAGTATACAAATGTAATTGTAGATACTTGCTTTGATATTGTGACTTATTGTACAATTGAGTTTTATAATTGTCATGTTTATTTTCTCATTTTTATAGTATTTCTATTGAATATATTGGTGTGTTATTCTAATATCTGTATGATGTATGTGTATATAGATACATATTTACTGATTAGTATGTACATAGTTTATTACTCACAGAAACAGTTTCTGATGTTCAGTGGCTCAACTTAAAATCTTTTGAGTTAACAAGTATACAAAGGCAATATATGTATAGTGGAAAATACAGTTTGAATTTTGAGCTTTAACCTTGTTCTAGTCTAGTAGTAGGAAATAATGTAATCTTTTATGATTCCAGTGGCAGTGATCCATACTCTGAGTTGGCCAAATGATTGCAAGTGGAATGAATTAATATACAATATACTCTGTTGCTATACTGCAATGTTTGGTAAACATATTGAATTTATTTGTACTTATATTTCAATCATCAATGGGTTGATTTTTAATATATCCCAATTTTAAGTCAACATGCTTCTCTATATAAAATGTTTTCATTCTACTATTCTGTTATGATACATGTAAATATTTGACAACATCATAATGCTTATATATTTTCAATTTAGGAACACAGTAGATAATTGACAGAGTTTCAGTGAGACTAATATCCATCACTCAAAGTCTTTATATTCTTTCCTGGGAACTTAGTGCATTTCCACCTTGATGAATAGCAATCATATTATGTTGCTGAACTGTTTATGAATTTACTCTTCCTTTTGAATAAGTATGGTTTGAGCTAAGTTAATAAAATTCAAGTGATGCTTCATCAATAAATGTGCACTCACAAGTTATAAAGCAGATCTGTGGTGCCAAAGGGGCAAGAGCTGAACTATGTACAGAAACAATATGAAATGGCATTCTTTTTATAATAAGGCTAGAATCATTTTGTATCAAGAATTGCTGGGAGGGATGTGGAGTAAATTGAAAGGAGACCCACTTAATACAAAAGATTCCTAGAACAAGTTTCACAGTAGATTATGCTGTGAATAATAATGTCAAAGTAGCTCTCTATCACTTCCATATAAAATGACATTTTATAACATTCATTTAACCAGTTTCTATTTTAAGCTCTCTTATTTATGTTAAACTTTAGCAGTATGCAGTAGTAGCTGACCATCTTGAGATTTCAGAAGGTGGTGGAAGGCTGGGTTCTAATCACAACAGTTTGATAACAGTTATTCAAGGACTCTTAGTTTCTTCTGACTGTTAGAGCATCTATCTGTCTTCTCAAACTTACCCACAAAAGGAGGCTATCCAAATGTTGCAGAACATTTGTTTACACTGTGTGAAGATGTGTCACTATGGTTGGTTTATTAAAGAGCCGAATGGCCAATAGCTAGGCATGAGAGAATATGGAAGACTTCCAGGCAGAGAGGAACTTAGGGTTAGAATCTGGCATGGCAAAAGACACCATCAAGACACGGAGGAAGTCAGACATATGATACAAAAGAGAGATAACTGAGCCATGTAGCAGAAAGTAAATTAACAAAAACAGGTTAATTTAAATGATAAGAGATAATTGGGGGAGAAAAAAACTAAACTAAGGCCAAGTTTCATAACTAATAAAAAGTCTCCATGTCTTTATGTGTGAGCTGGTAGCACAAAGAAAATTTCATCTACATCCAACCCAAAGGACAAGGTGTTCTTGGTCCAGAGATAATTCCAGGGTGATTGTTGTACTCAGATCAACAGAAATGCAAAGCAATTCTGGCACCACAACATACTCTCCCATCATTTCTTACAAAGCTATAATCTAATATGCCAAGTTCTGTCTTCAGTAAGAACTGGAAGAGTTACCTACTAGTTGGGACACATCCTTCAGAACCAGCAGGGCTGACTTTCATACTGGCTTGGAACCCATTTCAGTCTCTTTAGAGTCTGTATCATCGAAACTTATTTTTAAATATATGGCTATAAAACTCATTTCTTCAAAAGTAAGGTGATTGGTAAATAAAAGGCCAACTGATGATATCTGTGACCCAATTTCCATTTGTGGAAGAAATCATCAATTCTTCTCTTTCACCTTTACAACAGTCTTGTGAGTCTTATTTCTATGCTCACATTTCTCAGTGAAGTGCAAAGTCAAATGACTCACCAGGTCAAGGAGCATCTGTGTCCTACAGTATGGCTTAGAAAGAGGACTGAGGTGCAGAGACAGAGACTTGCAGTGTCTCCTAAGTTACCATCAAGATGCCCTTCCAGGCAAAGTACAAGGGAAGCATTTCATGGGTACACTGAACATTCATTTACACTGATTTTATCACCCAAAATAAAACAATAATTTGTTCATATCAGGGAATAATTTACAGATTTTAACCCACTGGAAAATACTCAGCTAGAAATCCTTCATATATCTTTAGAATGCTACTGTGCTCTTCATAGTAAAGATTTTCTTGGATTTATCATTGTTTGTAAAGTTTATTATTGAGCTACTTTATCTGTTACTGAATATCACAAATTTAAAAACAAACAAACATAATCATTTTCCTTATTTGCTATTATTTGTGAGGTTTTATTTATTAAGGCAACTTGAATCATTCAATGAATAATTTTGTAATCCTACCACCTGCATAAAACTTTAAACAATTTATAATCTCTCCCACAACCATGAATCAAGTTACAGAAGATTATGTGTTTGTGTTTATGATGACATCCTTGATAGAAAAGTCATAAAATTAGCAAATAAATATCTCTGGCCATAAGTAATGACTACATGTAATAAAATGGGAGAAAAAAATAATACAAAAGCTAAACAAATAAAAAAGTAAGAGCTTGAAACTACACATGTATTTAATAGGCATTATAAGAGGGAATTTTTTATATCAGTCACATCTTTGGCAACTGTCTGGTATAGTATAATTCTGTAGCTATTTAATAAATTTCTTATAAAGTGCACAAATAATTAATTAAAAACCTCACATTAAAACTTAGATGTCTTTCGTGTGTGTGTGTGTGTGTGTGTGTGTGTGTGTGTGTGTGTGTGTGTGTGTGTATGTGTGTGTATGTGTGTGTCTACCTGTCGGACTCTGTCTGTGTCGGGGTGGTTTATGCGCAGTATGTGCAAGACAGAGGACAGCATGGGATATTTCCTTTGTAGCTAGAGTTTTCCTGCCTTTCCCACAGTCAGGACAAATCTCTGTCACCCACCAGTCCCACAGCTGCTCAGACCCAACCAAGTAAACACAGAGATTTATATTGCTTATAAACTGTATGGCCGTGCCAGGCTTCTTGCTAACTGTTCTTATATCTTAAATTAATCCATTTCTATAAATCTATACCTTGCCACGTGGTTCAAGGCTTACCGGCATCTTCACATGCTGCTTGTCATGGCGGGGGCTGGCAGTGTCTCCTCCCACCTTCTTGTTCTCTCAATTCTCCTCCTTGTTAGTCCTGCCTATACTTCCTGCCTGTCCACTGGCCAATCAGTGTTTTATTTATTGACCAATCAGAGCAACAGATTTGACATACAGACCATCCCACAGTACTCCCCCCCCCCTTTTTTTTTGGTTTTTCCGAGACAGGGTTTCTCTGTGTAGCTTTGCGCCTTTCCTGAATCTTCCTCAGTAGCCCAGGCTGACCTCGAACTCACAGAGATCCACCTGGCTCTGCCTCCCGAGTGCTAGGATTAAAGGCATGCGTCACTACTGCCTGGCTTTCTTTCTTTCTTTCTTTTTTTTTTTTTAAAGTGGAAGGTTTTAACTTTCACACATCTCCAAAGCCAGCTTGGTATATTTGGGAATTTCGGCATGGCTTCTCTTACTACTTCCTGCTAGAGGGGGGCACTGTATCTTATGGAGACACAAAGACTATTTTAGGGCCTGCTGGAGGGGGGCACTGTATCTTATGGAGACACAAAGACTATTTTAGGGTTATGGAGTAGTCCATGAGGGTGTATCATCTGAGGCAGTTGCCTTGAAACGGTTCTGGATGTTGGATCATCTGGGCCTAGGTGTCATCGGAGACCTTTCAGGGGGTCTTGGCTGATCAAACCTGATATATCTTAATCTGGAACAAATCTGTACCCTCTGGCTTTCTGTGAAAACAAAAGCAGAGCCTCCTTTCCAAAGCAATATATCCTTACATCCAAATTTTGAAGTCAAGGTACCCTTAAAATATACATTTGGGCATAACTCAACAGCTTTTGCAATCAAATGTTTTTCTTCAGTTAAGAATATCAAAGAGAACACAATCCAGATTTTCTGTGTGGTAGCAATCTCTATGTGGCTTATTTTTTATATGACCTTGAGCCTATTGTTTTAAACTGCAGCTTTCCAAGACTGAAACAGTGGTGCTATGGCTGCTGGCTCCGCCCACTTCAGCTTCCCAACATGGCGGTGATACGTTTTCCGCCAGCTCTGGGAGCCATCAACTCTCAGAAATAGTGGGTCTATGCTTCTATCAAAGCAGTGTGTAGCCCAGAAACCTCTTTTTTTTTTTTTTTGTTTTGTACTAGCAAAGGCTATTTGTTTTTCCATATGAAGTTGAGTATTATTCTTTCCAGGTCTGTGAAGAATTGTGTTGGTATTTTGATGGGGATTGCATTGAATCTGTAGATTGCTTTACCACGCAGCTTAATGTGCCACTTGTAGAGGCCTCATTCCTGCCATACTGCAGGTCTAGCACACAGGCCAGGAACCCACCATAGTAGCTCAAACATGCAGGCTGCCACTAGCTTGAAAGAGACAACTAGGAACTGTTTTTATCTCCGTTTTAGAATCGTTTTACTCAGGTTTTAGGTGGAAACTCTTGCCAACAAGTTGGGCACCATTTGTAGCTAGAGTTTTCCTGCCTGGCCCACAGTCAGGACAAATCTCTCTCACCTGCCAGTCCCACAGCCACTCAGACCCAACCAAGCAAACACAGAGACTTACATTGCTTATAAACTGTATAGCCATGGCAGGCTTCTTACTAACTGTCCTTATATCTTAAATTAATCCATTTCTATAAATCTATACCTTGCCACGTGGCTCGTGGCTTACCAGCGTCTTCACATGCTGCTTGTCATGGCGGCGACTGGCAGTGTCTCCTCCCACCTTCCTGTTCTCTCAATTCTCCTCTCTGTTAGTCCCGCCTATACTTCCTGCCTGGCCACTGGCCAATCAGTGTTTTATTTGTTGACCAATCAGAGCAACAGATTTGACATACAGACCCTCCCACAGCAGTCCTCCTTGATCAGTTTTCATCTTTTCCCTAAAAGCTGAATTGCTCAGCGAACCTGTAGCTTGGTGCTTTTCAGCTAGCATCGCAGGCTAGCCAGCCCCACCAGTCTCTCTCTGGCTTCCTCCCCATCACTTGCTCTTGCTTAGTGGGCCAGACCAGGCTTGGTATCCAAACTTTTGTCTTCATTTTTTCACAATAGGCACTGCTACCCACTGACCCATCTCTCCAGCTCTTCAGATTTCTTTTAAACTTAATAATTAAGTTGTGTTAAATACTTATGTCCAGCTAGAGTAAGATTAGGAGTGCTAATTACTAGTTTAAAGAAAACAGAGAAATTTGCAAACAATGAAAAAAACCCACAAATCACATTTTTATCAATTCAAAACATTAATTTTAGATTACTTTGTATAATAGATTATCACACTGCTATCTACCCTTCCATGTAATTTGATTGCATTCTTTTAATGTTTTATCATCTGTAATGTACATTATTTTAAGTATGTTTAGACCTTAATGTTAAGGGAAGCCCAGTGGAGTACTATACATACTACCACCAATGAGTTTTCCTTTTCCTCTTATTGAAAATAGACCTTTCTTTACATAATACAACCCAACAGTGGCTCTACTCTGCTTCTTCCATTTACCCCACCCATCCCTACCTAGATCCAACCCCCTACATCTCTCATTAGAAAACAAACAGGCCTCTAAAGGATAGTAGCAAAACAAAATATAAGATAAAAGCCAACACATAGGAGATGAACAGGACAAACACAAGGAAAAGAATGCATAAGAATAAGAGACCCACTCATTCAGACACTCAGGAATCTGACAAAGACACCAAAATCACCAGAGAATTTTATCCCAATTAACACTGACCTCCAGGGCCTAAGTGTCTTGCTCACTTAGTTTTCTTCTTTTACTTTTACTTTACTCCTTGTTTTTTTTTTATTTGCATGAGATATTTACAAGGTAAATATGACTTTATCAGTATAAGCACTAACAAGCTCTTTGTCAATGTTAGTCACTTAAAAAAAAACTAAAACTTCATTTCAACATAATAAATCACACTAGTTCTAGTGATTCCTTTCTTACCATGTGACTCTTCCTAATGATCAAGTTCAACTTTCCCATCACTTTGCTCCCTCTCTGTGATGATAATCCATGGACTGAGTGGAACCATATCTTTTTACTTCCCAGTAGGTTGGACAAAAAATTTTATTCAGTGTGCACTTCTTTCCTTCAATGTCTTCTTTCTTTTCATATATCTGTATTCAGAAAGATATAATCCACAAATTATTTGATATAATCTACGTCATGTAACACTGCAAAGAAGTTCAATGTTCATTTTATGAATGAGATTTTTTTATATGTTCTATGGCTTTTTTCATATCTTACAACAGAGATAGTATTTTCTGCAGGGACTACAATCCCTATATACCAAGTGTGTTGAGTTTGGAGTTCTATTTAATTGTAACCATGTTTCATTTTATAACTCAAAACTTCAGGAAGTCCACGAAATCTGCACTGTCCCACTCACATTATAATTGAGAATATTAGAAACACCATTTATGGAAATGATTAAATTTTTCTAATATTATATGAAAATCTAGGCTTTGATGCACAGATCACTTAGATAGTTCAGCTCAGCACTGAAGCTATTAATTATTTCATTGTTTTACTGTTTTCAAAGGATTAGTGCTTTGAAATTTTTAATTGCACCTCACTGCTGTAATTTTTCATGTTTTATAGTTCTATTTATGGTTTTAATTTTATAATTTGAGGGTAAACAGTCAGACAGTGTGCACAAAGGTCCTCAGCACTATTAAATTTTGACAGTGCCTTTAAACATACTTTAAAAACATACTTTAAAAAATGTAATCTTTCTTGCAAGTTTTACTTAATAACAGGTTTAGTTGACAAAGGGAAGCCTACTAGAGGTGTCCCAATGCCCTGACAAGGCTTAGATATATACTCTTAAAGCAAGAAAATTAAAGGCACAGCACTCATTGCTTCAAATAAAAATCTTCTCTTCATAAAATTTCTTTGCAGAATAACTAGTGAATTCTCTTGTGTTAAATGGTTTAGACTATAAACTTAAAAGCAGTGCTAAATACATGAGTTACATTTACTATAAAGGACATTTAGTATTTTAACACATTAACAAAAGTAATATAATTTTAATGCATTAACACTAAATATTAAGTATTATTAGTGGTATTTCACTAACTGTAAATAATTCAGCATATCAATAATATAAAGTAATGATTTAAATGTATTGATTTCAGTACTTAGCATTTTGGTAGTAAGGATTGAAAAGATTAAATTACTGAGATCCTTAGAATGTGGGCTAATGGAAGCTTATCACTTCAAGTTGAAATAATAGTAACATTTTACCAAGCAAAAATGAGAACTGACCTCCAGTAATAAGATAGCTCACTTTATTCTTTAAATAACATTTCATGCTATTTTAAATACTATAAGATGCAAATCAAGTATGTTTTCTTTACTAATTATGCTTAGTCAAGAAAGAGACTACCTTGTCCTTACTTGAGAGTAGCTTCAGTACCCAGCTGGTTAAGCAGGTAATAGAGGAATTGTCTGCCTCTAATTCTAAATAAAAATTCTATCACATAACATGCTCTGTAACTTCAGATTTTGTATTGTTTCTACTAATATTCAAGAGAGATGCAGATTGAAAAGCATAAATAATACTTTTATACTATGATACAAATGGTTGTGGTCTTCATGAACATTTATAGGGTCTAAAACACACTCTGATAATCAAGTTAAGTAGATATTGTGATAATTGTAGTTTAGAATTGACTAGACTAAAATCAAGTTTGAATGTTTAAGTCAAGTTTTCCTGTTCTTGACAGCAGGAAAAATAGTCTTCTATAGATAATAACACAGCAGTTGGTTATCCAGTACAAAATAGTCTGCAACTGAAAACATGATCAAGTAACATTACACAAGTTGAGCATGTTGTATTCATGAATTTAGGAATATATATATATGTGTGTGTGTGTGTGTGTGTGTGTGTGTATATACATATATAGTATACATGTATTCATGAAACATTAATTAATGAAAAATGAATACATGAATTATAAAGACAATAAAGGAGACTAAATGGGAGATTTTGAGGAAGAAAAATCTAAATGATTTAAAAAAATAAGAAATAATTAAAAATAAAAATATCATTTTGAAACTGTTGGTCAGATCAACATGAATTATAACACAGGATTAATAAATGAATTGAGTCAGATGATACAATACTAAATCAATCACCTAGATAGGACTGATGAGCACTTGTAAGAGTGAAAGGAGCAGGCAATAGGGAAGCAATGGGCTGTGAGACCCTGTTGCGACCACCTCGACCAGCAAGGAAGACACAACACTGAGCTCTTCTTTCTGCCGTTTATTCAGGAACCTTGAACAATCTTCTGACCCTGGGGAAAGCCAGCCCATGCCCTTTATAGCCACTGGGCAACCAACCCCGTAGTGCCACATGGACAATGCCGATAGGGTCAGACATATGCAAGCAAGCCAGATTCTATGCCCAAGCCAAATAAGGAGTTGTTTATCCCAGAGAACACCTGCCATCGGGAAGGCGGAAGCCGGACGCTGGCGCCATCTTTGAGGCGCAGCCATGCACGGCTCTCTACAGTTCCCCCTTTTTTGTTTTAAGCAGCAGGCAAGAGCAGAGGTCTAATCTCTGCCAAAATACAACTTGGACATTGTACTGGTGTTAGTCCAGGTGTCATCCACCCAGAGAACACTTGACCTGTCCAATACCCTTTTTTGCAGAGGTGGGAGTTAGGGTATCAACCCACATGCAATTAGACTTGCTCGTCTTGGGTTTTGCAATACAGCTAGACCCAAGTGCAGTGCACTAGCCTCACATCCTACGCGATCAAGCTTTTAATGCAGCCAGCCAGGCCTGGGGAGACTGTCCAGCCTCTATGGCTGTAAAGGCTTGGATAATCATGGCTGCATTGCGCTGCTGAGAAACCCTTAAACGAACAATGTACCACAGGCACATCAGGGAGACAAGTACCAGTAGGCCTTCCAGGGCACCTAATCCCTCCCACTCCTTTAAAAAGGTGATAGAATTTCACAGCCAAGACATCATTTCCGCAGCGGAGGCCAGGTGCACATGGGTGGAGTTGACCGCCATGATCTCATTGCGCAGGATCTGGGTCAGGTTATCAAGCTCCGCCGACCAGGTTCCTGTCAACATAGCACTCAAAGCTTTAGAATAGTTAGTAGCCCTACTAAAATTTTCATATTGAACAGCTGTCTGGCAAATGCCACTCATGGGTACCATGCAAGCTGTGGTAACCACTTGTTGTAGAATATCCATCTGCTCCTGCAGCAAGTCAACTCGTTAGTTGACCAAAATTATGCCCTGATGTAAGTGGTCATTAATGGCTGCTTGAGCACTAAGAGCCTGAGCTGTAGCCCCCGACAGTCATTCAATGCCTTGGCTGTGGGGACAGCAGTAGCAAGAGAGGCAGCAGCCACACCCTCAGCGGTGGCGGATAGGGCAATGGCTGTCACAATGGCTGCAGTAATGCCAAAATCCCTTTTTTGTCTACTCAATAAAATAGGCAAACTATCTTCCCTGACTTGTACTGGCATAGGTAAAAAGGTCGGAATCTGCAATACCATCGCAGAATCATGCTGTGGACATCCATTTTGTTGATTGGCAAATTGGCCTTGACACAGCATCATGTCTACATCCCAAGCTGCTTGACCTCCACCTGCAGCCCTGTTAATCGCAGCTTGTTCACTGGCAAATTCTATCAAAAATGCCTTCCAGTCTAAAAACTGCCCTGCGCTGAGACATGCTCGAGCAAGATTCATCCAATCAGATGGAGTCATGCAAAATCTGTGCAGAGCCTCCACTTGAGCAACAGTATATGAGGCTGTGATGCCATAAGTCTGGACAGATTCCGCTAGAGACTTGATGACCTTAAAATCCAAAGGTTCATGGTATCTCTGTTGAGTCTGGGCATTGAGAAACACTGGGCAAGATAGCTGCATTTCAGTTCTAACCTGTCTCCAAACCTCCGGGTTAAAAGAATTCCCCATAGAGACAACTCTAGACATGGAGGCAGATTCCAGATACGGTGGAGGAGCTGAGGGAGCGGCTCCACACTCAGACTCACATCCTTTAATTCTTTCTCTTTCTCCTTTATTTCTACCCCTTTTCTTTCTTATTCTCATGCTCTGCAAGGTTTCACATAATGACTCTACATCATCAGAATCAGGGGAAGAGATAGGGGACTCGGAATTCTCTAGGTCCGAAAGGTCAGGATATAACCTTGTTTTTTTCTTCCCCCTTTTTTGTTTTACTTCTGGTAGATGCTGCTTTAGCAGACATGGCCTTTTCTGATCTTTCCTCCTGCAACATTTCTAAGGCTGCCTGCCCATTCTCTACCGCATCGCTGCAGCGCTGGTCTTCGAGACACCCTCAAACTAATTTCCAAATTGGTCTAACCCCATGTTTAAGTGTCCCTTGTTCTGTAGCGAAGTCTAGATCACGGCCCAACTTTTCCCAGGAAGCTACCGTGAGGCTTCCGGAAACTGCGAACCAGTGTGCCATGACACCACATTCCTCTAGAAATCTTTCTAAAGTATTCTTCTTAATCTTTAATTTCTATGAAAGGAGCAGCTCATTAAGAGCCAGAAAAATTGGGTGCGAAGAAGTTGCGCCCATGATACTAGCAGCAATTTTGCCTTCACTTGCTTTCACTTTCTTTAATTTTCCCATCTGCTTTTGTCGCGGCTTTACTCTTTAATTTTCCCATCCACTTTTGTCGCAGCTCTACTCTTTAATTATCCCGTCTGCTTTTGTTGCGGCTCTACGTTTTCTCGCTCTCTCTTTATCTATAGATGAGAGCAAAATCCGCTTTTATCGTGGTTCCCCAAATTACCTGAGGACTTACTGGTATACCACCCTGACAGCAATAAGTTCTGAGCTCCACAAAGAGGCTGAGGTTCCCCATATAGGCCACCAATTGTTGCGGCCACCTCGACCAGCAAGGAAGACACAACACCGAGCTCTTCTTTCTGCCGTTTATTCAGGAACCTTGAACAATCTTCTGACCCCGGGGAAAGCCAGCCCACACCTTTTATAGCCACTGGGCAACCAACCCCGTAGTGCCACATGGACAATGCCGATAGGGTCAGACATATGCAAGCAAGCCAGATTCTTCACCCAAGCCAAATGAGGAGTTGTTTATCCCAGAGAACACCCGCCATCAGGAAAGCGGAAGTCGGATGCCGGCACCGTCTTTGAGGCGCGGACGTGCACGGCTCTCTACAAGACCCAACTGTGTTCTCAGAGTCACATGTAGAGGTGATCATCTGTGGAATTTTATAATCATAATTATGCGGAGTTCTACCCCAGGTTCATCAGGAGCACTCCTTATGTCAGTGTACTTCAACATGAACCCCAGGAGATTATCAGATGTGCACCCTGGGTGGAGGAGTTTTAGAATAATTACAAAAGTAATGTATTCCTGGTAAGTAAAAAGGAAAAAATCTGAGCTGGAATTTTTATTCAAGTTCAAGTAGATCACTGAGTGCACACTGCTAAACATTCTGAGTGATGTTCATGACTTACAGGAAGAGAGACAGGGTAGAGCCTGAAATGAATGAGTTTGCTTATTTGTAACAATAAATCCTAGGTTGCTCTCTCCATGGTGGATCACATTTTCTAATCTTCTGAAAACTGTATTACTGTCCAGTGCTTGCTTTATAATACATACATGAAATGATATTCACTGTTATTTGTTGTGAACGAGCTCCATTAAAAGCTGATAGTAGTGTGATTTAACCAAACACATAACATGCCAAACTAGGTTATTTGCCAGCATTTTTCTGATATTATTTCATTGCATGACTTTTTAAAAAACCCTGTGTGTGTACATACCTCTGTATACACAGACCTTGGTGTATGTGCATGCTAATATCAGAGAACAGCCTCAGATATCCGTCCTCATCTTCTACCTCATACATGTATCAGGCTAGCATATTCCTAACTTACTTATTAGCAATTAAAGAAAGTTATTTCTTATCTTTCAAACAGTGAAATTAATTTATTTTAACTTAGCTCTAAACTCTATTACTATAGAGATTTTCCCATGGTATTTCCATTCTTTGTCATAAAGTATTATTCAGAAGAAAGATTTTAATTTTTCACAAATTCCAATGTGCAAATGCCACATTAGATTGGAAGCATCATATTAAAAATGTAAACATAATTAATATTGAGTAATATATTTTAATGGAATGTTTGCTTCCTCAAGAAAAATAATCACGTTTAAAATTAAAGCCTTAGACTAATTTTTATTTCTGCCACATTTTATTACAACTCACCTTTGATAATTAATGGCTACATATTTATTTCCACTTATTGTGGAGGAAGGAGAAATTCTTTTCCATTCTAAATGAAAGAATCATACTTTTGTGCATTTTAGTCATTCCTCTAAATGTTAGTTTACTTATTTAGCAAATTGAACTTTTTTATATCCTAACATATTTTCAGAAATTCAAAACTAAATTGTTGATGTAAATATAATTTACTAATACACCTTCAATGTTGATAATGTCAGCATAATGTTTTCTTTAAGTGGCATAAGAGGGAGAATGTACACATTCAGATTAATATCTAAAGTTAGTGATAAAAGTTCTGGGAAATATTAGAAAGTAAGGGTTTGGAGAGCTTGAGAATGAAGTAATGAATTAATAAAATGTCTTAATTTCTTCATTGTTTAAGCTTGTCTACATAGATGTGTGCATGGAGTTTATTTTATCTCTTTTTCAGAGATGGAATGAGAGGAAACATTAAGAACCAAAGGCCTGGTGGCGTCACTGTCAGTGAAAATAATGATAATTTATTAATGGTTTTACATTATCATCCACATAAATTAATAATTGCTTGATAAATTCAGTATCACTAATCTGATGATTATAGACATTGTCAGTTTCTCTGAAGCTCATTGTGCCTGTGATTAAACCTGTTGCAAGAAAGTGCTTGGCTTGCTGCCCTGAAATGCAGCACTGTACAGGGAGGAATGCAATGATCAGATATCTGCTGTCCATGTTCTAGGATCTAGTGGTACCAGATGAGAAGGGGTTCTAGATTTCAATAAGTTAATATGTCATTTTAGTCTGACGTTATATTTATTAATGTGTCAAAACCAAAGTCTTGTGTTGACCCAGACCTCAGTACTGGAGCTGCATGACCTGAGAATATTTCAAACAAGAAGTGGCGTCTGACTTATTGTGGGAGGTGAGGAATGAAAATGACTTTTGAGGTGTAGAGAAGACAGGACAAAGCAGACTGGAGGGTTGATATCTAGCTCTCCTAGCACTGGGAAATCTGAAACATCACAATTGGATGGTGGTTTAATGAGGGTAATGAGACCAGAAATTTCACACATATGAAAAAAACAGGAATATTTCTTGGAGGTACATCATACACCTAAAAGTGTTTTCTACTTTTGACATAATAAATTTTCTAACTTAAACTCCGTTAATTCCATGTGAGTATGAATGAAAACTCAGCTACCAGTAATTGCCCTCTAAGCACAATTTACGCTGATGTGTGGTGTTTTCATGTTCAGAACCTCCTTATTTTTTTATTCAGAGCCTTATATTTAAAATAATTTTACCATTGCCCAGACAGTAATGTTAACTTCACCAGTGTTTTATAGTGTCCTTTAAATGGTACTGTGATATCGATTTTTCTTTTATCGCTGAACACGTATATCATTTGACTGTATGGCTGTTTTGTTGCTGCTATTTCCTAGTCTGTTTTTTAATTTGAAAATCTATCAAATGACATTTTTATTAATTTTAAGTTTTGGCAGTTATGCATAAAGTATCTCAAACATTTTTGGACTGGTTCTTGTTTTTGGGTAGGAGCATGCTGTTAATCATTTGAGTAGATACCAAGAAACTTCTCAGGCTGCTGATCCATACAGCTTCAAACAGAAATCAGAAGAGCTTATCAGTGCAGCAGGTAAGAGTTCTTTCTGCTGGCTGGGCAAAGTCAAGATAGGGTATATTTCCTCTGTGACATATTTAGGCTTCTATATACATGCACACTCACAGGCACACTCAAACACACAAAATTCTTCCTTTTTCTACCATTCTTATATAGGC
This sequence comes from Peromyscus californicus insignis, assembly GCF_007827085.1. Classification (NCBI taxonomy): domain Eukaryota; kingdom Metazoa; phylum Chordata; class Mammalia; order Rodentia; family Cricetidae; genus Peromyscus; species Peromyscus californicus. Next base: position 27,937,986 of record NW_026294617.1, read on the forward strand.
TTCTACCAGAAGGTGTGGCCCAGTTTAGAGGTGTGTCTTTGGGCCTCAAGATCTAGATCAAAAGTCTGTGTCTTCCAGACTCAAGATCCAGACCAAAGGCATTCTGTCTTCCTTCTTCAAGACTTGAATCACAAGTGTGCCCTCCAATTCTGGATTGTAGTTCATTCTAGATATAGTCAAATTGACAACCAAGAATAGCCACCATAGCATCCTACAGTCTGGCAATAGCCTGGGTAGTTTGGCTGTTCTCATGGTACCCTTTTGACCAGTTCAATTAGATATAACTTGATCTCCAGACTGGAAGCCACATTTGATGACAAGAGATGGCCATTTGGGGTTCTCTCTCCTCATTATTTGGCAATTTCTTTTAGATCTTCTTCGTGTGTGTGTGTGTGTGTGTGTGTGTGTGTGTGTGTGTGTGTGTGTGTGTATGTGTGTGTGTGTGTGTTAGGAAGCTTTTGCTGTATTAGGTTTCAACATAACCCTTAAGATGGCCCTTAAATGTAGCTGTTTTCTCCTCCTTGACTACTTCTTTCTTCCCTTCCCTCTTGACCGTTTTCTTAACATATTTTATCTTCATCTTTCATATTTGTTTTGTTCTCAAAACAATAAAAGTGAAGCCCTCTCATCTTGTCTTACTGCAATGTGCCATTCCATGTTTTTTGGTTGATATCCCTGGAAGGCCTGCCCTTTTCTAAATAGAAACAGAGGAGGTGTGAATGGGGGAAGGGCAGAGGGTAGAGAGACTTTAAATTATTTTTAAATAATAAAAATCATTTTTAAAAAAGCGAAGCCTTTTTTTTTTCCTTTTCTAAGATTTACTTTTTAAGGTGAAGTCATCCTTGTGGATTCCTGGGAACTTCTCTAGCACCCTGTTTCTCCCTGTTCCCATGATGTCTTCATTTATCATGGTATTTTTTTCCTTGCTCTCCCACTCTGTCCTTGTTCCAGCTTGAACCTACCATTCTCTTATGTTCTTATTCCCCATCCCTTTCCCTCCATTACCCCCCCCCCAACTCCCAGTTTGTTCATGTGGATCTCATCTATTTCTCCTTTTCTAGGCAATGTATACGTCCCTCTTATGGTCTTCTTGTTAGCTAGCTTCTCTGGAATCCACAAGGATGACCCCACCTTAGACTGCTAACAATGGTCAAGAGGGTGCCTGAACTGGTCTACTCTGGTAATCAGTTAGTGAATACTCTAACTCTCATCATAGAGCCTTCATCCAGCAACTGATAGAAGCAGATGCAGAGATCCACAGCCAGGTGCCAGGCCGAGCTCCGGAAGTCCAGTGGATGAGAGAGAAGAGGGATTCTACGAGCAAGAGACAGCGAGATCATGATGGGAAAACGTACAGAGTCGGCCACCCACACTGGTGGAAACTAATGAACTGTGTACCAATAGATGTGGAGGAGCCCGCATGGGACTGGATGAGGCCCTCTGGATAGGTGAGACAGTTGTTTTTCTTGAACTGTTTAGGGGGCCCTCAAGCAGCGGGATTGGGATCCCTCCCTGGTGCATGAGCCGGCTTTTGGAGCCCAGTGCCTATGGTGTGACACCTTGCACAGCCTTGGTGCAGTGGGGAGGGGCTTGGACCAGCCTCACCTGAATCTACTAGGCTCTGCTGACTCTCCATGGAAGATCTTGCCTTGGAGGAGGTGGGAATGGGAGGTGGGTTTGGGAGGAAGACTGGGGGTAGGAGGAGGGAGAAGAGGGGGAAATCTCTGGTTGGTATGTAAAATGAATAGAAAATTTCTTTCCCCCAAGATCCAGCTATACCACTCTTGGGCATATACCCAAGGAATGCTCAATCACACCACAATTTCACTTGTTCAGCTATGTTCATATCAGCATTGTTTGTAATAGTCAGAACATGGAAACAACCTAGATGCCCTTCAACTGAAGAATGGATAAACAAAATGTGGTACATATACACTATGGAGTACTACTCAGCAGAGAAAAACAATGACATCATGAGGTTTGCAGACAAATGGATGGATCTAGAAAAAATCATCCTGAGTGAGGTAACCCAGACTCAGAAAGACAAACATGGTATGTACTCACTCATAGGAGGATACTAGATGTGGAACAAGGATGGCTGGACTGCTACTCACATCACCAGGGAGGCTACCTGGAAAACAGGACCCCAAGAAAGACATGGGGATCACCCATTGATGGAGAAATGGAAGAGATCTACATGAACAGCCTGGACATGAGTGGGGGTAATGAAGGGCGAGGGTCGAGGGAAAGAGAGCTTGGGGGAGCGGGAAATCCCAGCTGGATCAACAACAGAGAGGGAGAACAAGGAATAGGAGACCATGGTAAATGAAGACCACATGAGAACAGGAAGAAGCAAAGTGCTAGAGAGGCCCACAGAAATCTGCAAAGATACCCCCACAATAGACTGCTGGCAATGGTCGAGATACATCCCGAACTGACCTACTCTGGTGATAGGATGGCCAAACACCCTAATTGTCATGCTCGAAACCCCATCCAACGACTGAGGGATCTGGATGCAGAGATCCATGGCTAGGCCCTGGGTGGTTCTCTGGGAGTCCAATTAGCGAGAATGAGGAGGGTTTATATGAGCGAGAATTGTTGAGACCAAGGTTGGATAAAGCACAGGGACAAATAGCCAAACGAATGGAAGCACATGAACTATGAACCAATGACTGAGGGGCCCCCACTGGATCAGGCCCTCTGAATGGGTGAGACAGTTGATTGGTTTGATCTGTTTGGGAGGCATCCAGGCAGTGGGACCGGGTCCTGTGCTCATTGCATGAGTTGGCTGTATGAAAACCTGGGGCTCATGCAGGATCGCTTGGCTCAGCCTGGGAGGAGGGGACTGGACCTACCTGGACTGAGTCTACCAGGTTGATCTCAGTCCGTGGGGGAGGCTTTGCCCTGGAGGAGGTGGGAATGGGGGGTGGGCTGGGGGGAAGGTGAGGGGAACTGGAGAGGGGAGAACAAGGGAATCTGTGACTGATATGTAGAACTGAATTGTATTGCAAAATAAAAATAAAAATAAAAAATAAAAAAAGTAAAATTCACTTCTCAACAAAAATAAATAAATAAAAATAATAATAAAAAGAATTTACTTTTAATTATATATGTGTGTGTGTGGGCATGTGTACAAGACTATGATGTGTATGGAAGCTACAGGAGGGCCTAGGATCCCAGGAGCTAGATTCCCTGGTTGCTTTGAGTTTCCCAATGTGGGTGCTGAGAACCAAAATCAGGTACTCTATTAGGACATTGTGGGCTCTTAACCACTAAGCCATCTCCATCTCTTCAAACCTTACTTTTTCAAGTTGTTTTTCAGGTTTTTTTTTTCTTTTTTGTTGTATATGTCATAAACAGACAGTATTCTGAAGTGACTGTGCAACATATACTTTTCAATGTCTTCTTCACCTATATGGGAGGTGTTTTTGTTTAATCTTCAGCTTGTTATCTCTCTCTCTCTCACTTGACATGAAGTCCTTTATCAGACATTAGGAGCTGAGCTTCCTTACCTTTAGAAATTACTTTTTAATTTGTGTTTCAGCTACAACAAGTGCCTGGATCAAAATACATATACTTAGGGAAAGTGGATAAGTATACAATGTTTCCAGAGGAGTAGACAATAGCTCTTCTGTATTACATTGGTAGAATAATGCAGCAGACAGAAGCAAAGAATCCTTGACTATCCCCTTCTCAGAAAGCAACTGAGGTGTACTTTCTTCCAAACAGAGAAACACTGAGCACAGAGAAAGGCCTGAAGGAAGTTGGGTTTCAAATGGTTAAGATCCAAGCTATATATTATATTTTTAAAAAATTAGCTAATTTTCCCATTACACTTCATAAATTGGAGACTTTAAAACAGAATTTGGGACTTGGAGATATTAGCAATCACTAAAGACTGTTTACTTTGCAACCTTAAGGTTAAATCACTATCTATACAGAATTACTATTAAGGATCAGTTGCAGCTTCTAGTTAGAACACATATTTATTGCAAAGATAAATGGAAAATTGAACCATATTATTGTACATGTTTTTGCCACTAAGTCTTTCTTCATTTAGCAATGCCCACATTGACTGTGTTGGAATACTCATTTTTTCCAATGAGCTTCACATTCTCTTATCATCCACATTTGATGAAGTCTTGGTGTTAATGTAAGCAGGAAATAAAAAAATAAAATCCTATCCTCTGAGTGTTTAGTGTTGTTCATATCTTTCTACAGAACTGTGTAACTCCTTTCACATCCAAATTGCTAATTTCTTGAAAAAATTACTTTTATTAAACTGTTTTATGCTCCTGATGTAAATGTTGGTCTGCATTAATGAATACTAAATATAATTCATGGTATTAATATATACATTAAAATACTATTGGTTTTATTTGTATCAAAGTTTCACATATGAAAGAGCCATATTGGCACACAATATAATATTTCATTTGATTTTCAAATTGGAAGGAATTCTTCTATACAGTTATTGTCATTAAATATTGCATACAGGTTTTTTTTTACTTTTCCATAAGACTAATCACTTGCTTAATAAACGAATAAATGTCAACTGAGTTATGTTTGACCTAACATGGATGAAAACATGTTGAGCAAAACCAGAAAGACCTATGAAATTGAAAAAGCATGAACCAAATCATTAAAAATGTAAAGTTAAAGCAGAAATAGTTAATGAGGAATTTAGTCCATAGTCCTGCAAGAGCAGGTCGTAAGAACTTGAAACAACATGCACTAGGCATCAATTCAGTGGCAAAATTTCAACCCAAACTACAGTTTTGTTAATATTTAATTTTTAATCACTGTTTTGTTAACCAAATTGTGAACTCCTTTATTGCTTTTCATGCATATAGTTTGACACATGCTCTGTGTTTTCTTACCACAGTTCCATCACCTTTTTCACCTCTCCCATTGTTTATCTGTTCCAATTCCCCAGATAGTCTCCCTTTATCCTCCCTGGCATGTGTATTCATTACGATTTCTATACTCATTATTCCTTTCTTAAGACTTCTACATCCACTCTCAAATGTTTAAATCTATAATTAACATGTTATAGAAAAGATATTTTTCCTCTATAACTGGTTTATTTGTTTAACATGGTGATCTCCATATCCCTCAGCTGCCATACCTTTGTTTTATTTTTTCACATTGAACAAAATTTCACTGTGTATATGTACCTTATTATTTCAATTCATGTGTTGATACATATACATCCTAGTTCAATATATTGTCTATTGTAACTAATGTAGCAATAAATATGGACACAGGAGTATCTCATATATGGCATGCTAGAATCCTATGGGTATATACCTGACAGGTGTGTAACTTGGTCATATGACAGTTCCACAGATGTTTTTGAAGAATCTTTATAATGAATTCTCTAGTGATTTTGAAAGTTTTCATTTCAGCACCAAAGTATATGGACTCTTTTTCCCAAATTCTAGTCAGTGATTGATGTGGTTTGTTTTAATCATGGTGGTCATTCTGAATGGAGCTTTGTAGATGTAACCAACCGTCTTATTAAATAAGAAACACAGAACCAATGCAAAGAAGAAAGCCAAGAGGTCAGAGCTAAGAGCTAAAACCTTATCCTTCCTCCTGCGGTGGTCCTACTTCTCCAAAAGAGAGCTACTTCCTGTGTTAAAGACTTTATAAAGACTTTCGGTTCTGCCTTCTCATTAGTTGTAAACCCAACCACATGACCGCCTCATCACTGCCTGTCTGTATAGACCTCCAGGTCTTCTATGGTTGGTATTGAGATTAAAGGTGTGTGTCTCCAATGCTGACTGTATCCCTGAACACACAGAGATCTACCTAGCTCTGCCTACCAAGTGCTGGGATTACAAGCTTAAGCCACCACCGCCCAGCTTTCCTATGGCTTGCTAATAGCTCTGACCCCTGGGCAGCTTTATTTATTAACATACAAATAACATTTTAGTACAAAATAAAATATCACCATAGGGCTCTATGACTATGGCTTGCACCAGTTGAATGTCTCTGAGTTCCTGACACATTCCATTCATTTGTTTTTTTGTGTCACCATCTAAGCCTACATGACCTATAGAGATAATTGTGTTCCTGGTGCCTTTTTTGGAAACTATTAGAAGCTGTTCATCTTTCTTCCCACATCTTGATTCTAAATTTGAATGGCCCAGTTCTGGTGTGATTTCTACACTGTGCTTTTCTCAGCAGTGAAATTATCTGCTACTAGCAATGAAGACTGTAGTCCGGCACACTCCCAGGCAGGGGAAGGAATCCAAATCATCTATGTACCACTCTATTAAAACATTCTTTCTTGTCAGCATGGTAGTCAACCATCTTTCCTTCAAACACTTACAGTTACTGTGTTAATAATTCTCAACCACAGCACATGTTGGTCTTCCCCAATCAACTTTCTAAAAAGTGTAGGCATGAAATTTCAAGAGCCAGAGTTATGGGGCTGGTGGAAGGAAATAAATTTACTGTGAATTTACTGATCTATGGTCTTTTTTCAAACACTGAAAACATCTTTTCATCAGCAGTGAGTACAGATTTCCATGGCAGAATTCTTCTCAGCCTGCGGTTATGAGTGAAAATGAAGAGCTCTCTACTACTTAATAGTTCATCTGTTGATTTTTAAATAATAATACCCATGGATGGCAAATAATGAATCCTAGTATATTATTATATTACTTAATTCAAAAACTGATAGAAATATTTGCTCAAAAACTATGCCTTGAACTTAAAAAAAAGCAACCAGAAATCATAAAATAACAGCATTATTTTCCAGTAGAATAATGCAACAAATTGTAGAATAGAGTAAAACTTTCAAGTGGATTGGCAAACAAAAAAGAGAGTATAATAACTTTGACAAGCATAACTCTCATTAAATGTTCTAGCCCTACATTCTGAGCTGAGAATTTAATCGTTATTATGAAGTGTCTTCTATTCAAAATCATTCAGTGGATCTTTCAGTTATTAATTGCACATGGGATTTACTTTGCACTATGATAGCTCTTCTGGAAATGAAGTTATAACACAAGCTATGTGAAAATTTACAAGGTGCTAATGAGCTTTCTTCAAACATCACAAATTATTTAAGTAACTTAATGCTGTTGTTATTTTTTACAGTGTCAAAGGAGTTTTCACACTAATGTGAAGCAGGCACATAATTTATCTCTCTGTTTCCAAACTTCCAAGTATAAATTGAAAACATAAGCATAATGTCAAAGAGAATGACATTAATTTATTTCTTTCAAGTGCTTATATGTTCAAAAGTATTTTTATTACCAAGAAATAAATAATTATGTGATTGATTTTGATGCTTAGCAGTCTACATTTTATTATAGCCATGATATAGAAATGTATAAAGAGATGCTAATTCATTTAAATATAATATGGAATTCTATAGATTTTAATTGTATGTAGGTTTAAATCATGTATGTGTTTATACTAACAACCTATGTAAAGTAATATTCTTGTGTCACCCTTGAAAGTCAATTGGCTTCTTATACAGAGATATAAACATTAGATAAATTTACATTTTCCATGCTTTAAATGATCCCTCAAGAGTAGAAAAACAAGTCTCAGTTGCAGTGACAGGCAGAGACAAGGGCCCTAGATTACAACAGGAACTTCAAAAGAGAAAAAGCTAAATTTTGGACTTACTTGAATTTAGCATTAGCTTCAGACCCTATGAGAATTATTTATGTGGCTATAAGCATAACAAGTGGGAAAAAAGAAAGTGATAGAGAGCTGGGCAAGATGTTGAAGATCTCATCTGATGAAATATACATTCCCAAATCCTAGACATGCTTAGATTCCCACAAATGAAAATACATCAGCACAAATATGACATTTAGATTTCTACATGATTGTAATTATGAAATCATTATCTACCTGTGTGAAAACATAGTTAGACTTTTGAACGACAAGGTGAGGATTCCACCAGGTACAGACTTCAACCCTGAGTTCTCATATTGAAGACCTTGAGTGAGACACTCTTTATTTCTGCAACCTAAGTTCTTCCTCTGAGAGATAGCTTTAATTAAACAAATCTAGTAAATGTGTTGGCTTTGTGTGTGTGTGTGTGTGTGTGTGTGTGTGTGTGTGTGTGTGTATCTGTGTGTTGAAATGTGTTCATTGAACTAAGAATTTAGCTGAGTGCTTGAGCTGACAAAGATTTCAGTTTTACTGAATTTAATAATCAGTTTATTATTTTTGTTAAATTATATTGGATCTGGTTACACCAATGATGTCATAGTCTGCATATGCTGTCACAGAAAGTACATGGTAATTTATATACAACAAAGATATGTTACCCTGGAGGCTAGGAAGTCTAACTCTAAAGTTAAATATGACAGAGACCCTAAGGTAAGAGAGGGAAATGGTGATAGATTTATTTGTTTATGAGGAATGCTCATGTCCTTCAACGGGGCAACCAATCAAGATAGAGTTTTATTTATCAACAGTGTTTCCATTATGACAACATTTCCTATATATGATCTTTGGTGAGCACATGATAACTATTAAAGATCTTAATATGCTCCAGCCTCAACTTCAAGTTCACATTTAAATTAAACTAAATTAGATACAAAAATTTTAAATTATAATGTCACCTCAAAGTAAAGTGAAGGCAGGAAGATAACATAAACTCTTATAATTAATTCATTAATTTTGAAAGGAACTCCTTTAATTTCTGATTTTTCTGGATCCAGGACACTTCTTGAATGCTAGCACTCTAGTCACTGACCGCAGAGCCCAGTTTTATGGGATTCAGGAGAACAAATTCAGGACTTACTGCATGTGAAGCAAGAACTCTATCAACTGACCTATAATTCCAAAAATCTTAAAACTATAGAATATTCTCCTTGGACTGCATATCCTACATGCTGACCATCCTGTGATAGGATGCAGACAGCTCTATTCTGTGCATTTTCTGGACTTAGTCCACCTAGACCTTACTGCTGGAGTCTTGATAATACAGTTTTCCCTGACTAAGATTGCTTCATGCTTCCTATCTTGGGATGGTTTGTGATGTGTCACATTCATGTATAGTTAGATATCATTCAAGTAAAGTTTACTCCTAAAGATACCTCCTAAATCTCAATAGGTTCATCCTCCATTTTCCACTTCACTGGCTCATCTTACTCCTAACATTTGATTTGGGGTTAAACAGCTGTAGAGTCCCATTGATATTTTACTAGGACATTTTCCCACAAAACAGTCTAATTAATTGCTCTTTAACCCCCGCCCCCATTTTGCTGCAATCCTAAGACACAGACACACAGCCCTTCGTGTGAACTGAGTTCATGATCACTTTTGCTGCAGTTTCTAAGGCCACATTCCTCATCTTTACCTGAGACCTCAGCCGAAGTGTCCTTTCACCAATAGACCTAACACACAGTCACAGAGTCTAAGAAGGTCTAAGAAAGCTTAGACCTTCCACTGTAGCTTCTCTTCATGCTGAGGCTGCACCATACATGGCTTTTGTTTGATGCTTTTATCCATTTCTTCCGGTGCTTCCAGTCTATCCTCACTAAGTAGCTGCAGGGCTATGAACAGATTATCAGGTATATGTTACAACATTAACAAAAGAAAATTGAACAAGCATTTGTATTAGTCCATTTTGCACTGCTATAATAGGATATTTCAGTCTAACTGAGGTGTAACCAGTAGAAGTGTTTGGTATCATAGCTCTGAAGAACGGGAAGGCAGAGACCACAGGGAGCATCTAATATCTGCCTCCTTGGAGCATCATCTCACAGTTAAGAGGAAAAAGCAAGAGTGCAGTCACACAACAGTACACAATGAGGCAATTTTTCTATCAGGAAGCTACTTCCATGTTGTCTAATCCATTCCTACAATAATATTGACCTAGCCATGAGGACTGGCACTACCTAATCACCCATTAGAAGTCCCAGTGCTTACCATTGTTTTCATGGTGATTAATATTCTAATCCTAGAATTTAGTATATATTGAAATCACACCAAATAATAGCAATAACAGTAAATACCTAAGCAATGACAGTTCATCGAGATTTTTTAAATGTATTTTATAATTTATTCAATGATTGGATTCAGTTCTATTCTCTTGAGAACACTAAGTAAAGCAGTACTAAGAGAGACTGAATAAAAAATGCTGACTTATCTGTGAGGTCATATGTTCACTATAGTGAAGGAGTGAATCTCTACTTTATCTGTTGGAAGTCTATGAAGACAGAGCTGTAGTTTTATACATTATGCAAATCCTGGTCATATTTGGATTTGTTGAACATTCTAATTGGTTTCTGATCTAAAACAACACTTGTGTCATCCTGTGCCTGTACATTTCAGGTTTGGTTTTGAACATGTACCTTAAAACATTCTTCTTCCTACTCTGCAAGAAGATACTATAGCCCTTCTGATTTACGACAAAGCAGTAGGTGACACATAGCAGTGGTTTTATTTAATAATATCATATTATTGATAGATATTTTAGCATTTAGATAGTGACTGGATAAATGATTTTCTTGTAAGGATTGAATACTCAGATTTTCATTACTTCTCCAATTTAGCCTTTCAGTTTTAAGCTATGTTCTAGCTTTTAGTTGATTTTCCCAACTCAGATTAAATAACTGTCATTTAGCAGATTAGAATTCATTGAAATGTATCTAAAACTTCCTACGCTCATTTGCATTTCTTTTTACAGTATATTTTAAAATCAAAAGATAAGCATTTTTAAACCTGAAACCTAGAGTCTAGCTTAGAGTTTGATATATATATATATATATATATATATATATATATATATATATATAATGCTTATTACGACAAAAATAAATTTTGTCTTTTAAATGATATAGCAGAATTAATGGTAGGAATTAAGTCTGGCATTTCAATTTCATATTCTAGGCAAGTCTTTGTATTTCTTACTGTATTCTTTTAATTTTGAAATAATTATTTTATTTATTCTTTGAAATTTTATGTTTCATTTTTCCTTTTAGTAAAAATATTTTTTCTCAAATAATATATACTGATTATGGTTTTCCCTTCCTCTACTCCTCCAAGTTCCTCCCCATTCCCACTCCCATCTGTACTAACCCCTTTTTATGTATCATTATAAAATAAGCAGGCTCTTAAGGAACAATAGTTGAAGAAAATGAAGTAAAATAAAATATAATATGATAAAACAAAGGGAGGAAAAGAGCCCAAGAGAAGGCACAAGAAATGGATACCTATACTGTGTAAAACTCAGGAATTGCACAAAACCACTAAAATAGTAAGTTAAAACTGAAAAAAAAAAAAGGAAAAAGCCCAAGAGGACATAAAGACATAATGAGACAAAGAACCTCCAAAGACACCATTGAGTGTGCTTTCTGTTGTCCATCTATTGCTGAGCATGCAATCTACCCTTAAAGTAGTTTGTTTCCTAAGCAAAACTCCCTTGGAGAAAGTTAAATTTTCATTTACAAGTGGTTATTAAATGAAGATTGCATCTGAGCTAGGGATAGGAGTATGTGTCCACTTCTCTTTTCAACCCTAAGACCCTATCTGGTGCAGACCCATGCAGGCCCTGTTCATGTTGCTTCAGCCTCCTTGGGTTCATATGAGCTTTCATCATGTTAATTTAGAGGTCCTTGTTTCCTTGGTGTCCTCTGTCCTTTCTGACTCTTACAGTCTTTCTGCTTCCTTTTCCACTGGGTTCCCTGAGCCCAAAGGCAAGAATTTGATGCAGACATCCCATTTAGGATTGACTCTTCCAAAGTTGCCCACTCTCTGTGTGACATCTAAATGTGAGCTTTGTTTGTTCTCATCTGCTTCAGGACAAAACTTCTCTGAGCAAGGCACTACTCTATGAGTCTAGTGAAATGTCCACAGGAGTCATTTTATTGCTTTGTCTTTCTTGTTTTGTTTTGGGATATGGGACAGTAGGATTTGATTTAACCCTAGGAACGTGAGCTATCTAGTCACAGGTTCTTCAGAGCCCCAAGCAATGTCAGTTACAGGTTCCTTCTCGATGGAGTGGGCCTGAGTCAAATGAGTTACTGCTTTGTCACTAACATAAACTTTGCATCACCGTTGCACTATCACATCTTGCAGGTAGGACACCATTGTATATCAAAGGTTTTGTGCCTGAGTTGGTATATACATTTCTGTTTTTGTAGCATGCAGAGTACATTGTTATATCAAAGATGCTAAATTGTAGAGCTAAGGCTCTATGGAGGCATCGGCTTGACTTCTCCATGTTCAATGACTTGTGCTCATCAATGGGGCCCTGCTGTCAGTTTGTGCAGAACAACCTATATAGTCTTGGCAACAGCTGCGGTTGTCAGGGATTCCCACAGGAGTCCTTTGACTCAATTAGGTGTCACCCAATTCAGGAATTAGCAGCTTCATTTGGTGACAAGAGATGGACAGTGTTTACCTCTTTATTTGCCTATTTCAGCAAATATATATACAAGCTTCTACCCTATTAGTTTTAAAAACAGTCCTTCAAATGGCTTTAAATTTTAGCTGTCTGTCCCTATATTCATATCCTTCTCCTTAACTCTTCCTACATCCTCCTCCACCTCCATAGTCTCCCAAATTCATGCTCTGACTCATTTTTTAAAAAAAAAGGAAGCAGGGATTTCAGTTTGTGTATATGGGGCCTCTCCTAGAGTGTGATCAATTTACTTTGACTTCATTGAAGAAAACTGAATTTCCCTCAGCCAGCAGCAATCCAATATCCATATCTTTTTGTCTTCTGCTGGAATTTTATTCCTCCCTCCCTTTCTTTCTATTGGGAGTTTGCCTTGCTGGAGTCAAGCAGGTCTTGTTTATATTGCTACAGTCTCTGTGGGTTCTCATGTGCATCTGCTATATGCTATGCTATGCTTCAAAACCATTACTGGTCACTTCTGACTTTCAGACTTTCCACCCCTTTGCTCACAGATTCCTAAGGCTTGGCCAGGACTACAGGGTTATGTATTTATTTATTAATCTGTTTATTTACTTATTATTTACCTATTTATTTATTTTTGATTTGCTATTTGCTCCATGGAATATTCTGTGCTAATTGTCATCTACTTCATTGAGAATCTTTGTTAATGCTGGGCCATAGTGGCACACACCCTTAATATTGACACTTGGCAGGCAGAGGAAGAGGGAAGTGGATTTCTGAGTTCAGTCTAGAGAAAGAGTTCTAGGACAGTTGGGGCTACATAGAGAAACCCTGTCTCAAAATCAAAGACAAAACAAAAAGGAATCTTCGTTAATAAGAGCTGAGTGGTAGCCTGATCTGTGGGTTTAGGAGTAAGTCATTAGGAGTCATTTTAGTATTGTGTTCACATAACATAATAATAACACACCTATGACCTAGGATCCATCTAGGCAAAGATAATTGCTGCCTTAAGCAGTACAAATTTTAGTTCCATCTCATGGAAGGGCCTCAGCAATAATCTAATCAAAAAGTACTTATTTATTCCCCATAATATTCATGCCACTAATGAACCAATGAGCATATCTTTCTAGACAGGTTGTTGTTGTGGCTCTCAGGATTTATAGCTGAGTGAGATTGAGGACAACTTTTCTCCTTCAATACTGTTTATGGCAATTTCCAGTAGTATGAATGTTAGATAGTAGGGGAAATTTCTAGTTGACCACCAGCTAGATTTCTCTATATCCTATGGTGTAAGTAAGTATAAGGTGCATTCAACAGTAGAGAATTATAAAGGTCCAGATGTTAACCAATAAGAGATAATGCTTGGAGGCCTTTATTCTACCTCATTAGCCAATCATTTAAAAACAGTAAACCCACTCCTGGTGGTTAGGGATTTATTGGTAGAATATGATGGCTAGTTGGAGTAATCCACCACCATTATATCGTAACTCCAACTAAGAGTATTTAATACTAAGGTTACATTCTGTGGAATAAAGAATTTTCTACTTCTCGTATATTTTGATGCCTTTGGCCTACTTCCCACTATACCATCTATACTTCTAATGATAACTATTGCAATGTTTTGTTAAACTTAATGAATAAATAAGTGGAAAACAATATTTTAAATAATATATAATATGAAGAACTCCACAGTAAAAGTTTACATTACCTTTTTAATGAATGGAGATTCTTTTTTAAATTTTTTTTAGAGTCAAAACACTTTATTCAGAGGCTTGGTGAAAGGGTAGAGAGGTCCACGCTGTCTGCTGTCCTCCACTGGGCAGATCTTCAAGGTCTACCTGTCACTAAAAGTAGAGATTCTTAATAGATACTGGAGAACATGTAAAAAAAATTATGGAATAAAAAATGACACACAAGAAAAACAAACAATTTTTCCAGACCATGTGAAGGACTGTTGTAGAAAATTTAAAAGAATTTGTAGGATTGTTAAAAGAAATGAAGTTGGCAAGGTATCTAGCTATGAGATTCATAAACGGAAAATCAATTTTATTTCTGCGCACATATTTTTCATAGGTTTTTCTAACAACCAATACCTTGTGGGAAGCATATAAAAATTTACTTGGCTCTCAAAGATGAATTTTACTATGATTATAATTCTTGCTTTTATGTGCCATTGGATTAATGAATTATATGACTTCTATTTCTGTTTGCCTCTTTCAAAGAGGACTTTTAATTTTTTAATGATTCTACTTTAGAACTTTATCTGCACTCTGTAAGAATAATTAGAGTCAATTATTTTTCTTCAGTTCAGAATTGCAGTATAACTTATGAGTCATGGTTTATAAAAAATAATGTATTTTCTTATGAATTCATTATCTTTTCTCTTTATCTCTGATTCTATCATTATTCTTTTGATTTGACAAGGGTTATCTTTGTTATCTTTGAGGAATAGTCTAGTATGAGGATCCATGGATTTCACACAACTTCTCATAGTAAGAGTGATTAAACTCTACTATTCTTCAAAGGAGTCCTTACTGGGATAGATGAATGCACTAGCCAATGGTGACCACTCTGTGTTATCAATTTGCTACTGTGATAGGAAGTTAAATACAAAGCAAGTAGACATTTTACACAATGTCAGAAGATTATCTCAAAGAAAACAGAAAATCACAACACTCTCATTCCTGTCTTAATAGTCTGAGAGTACTCTGTGATCTGTTTGAAGGGAGATGCACCCTTTTTGTCATTAGAATATCAAAGATCTGGGTAAGTAAACTACTTTTTGGGTAGATGGCTAGTTTGGGCATAAAATAAATGAATGTTAAATTCTTTTTTAGTTAGCCTTTTGTCATAAGCCTGCCATAGAAACCGGGAAAAACTTGTCTCACAAGACCTTGAAACTTGCTGATGTTCTTGCTCTACTAGCAGGAATAAGTCCAGTTTGATTCTAATAAATCTGATGTATATTAAATAAGATTTTAAAAATAGAGGAACAGTAATCAGTTCTTTTTCTCATTTGGTGTCTGATGAGCAGAAGTTGGACTAAGGCTAGCTGGGAAATACATGCAGGGAGCTGAGAGTGTCAGTTATCTGGACTAAGGAGAGTGGCTGCTTAACGGCGAGGCTATGAGAAGAAATGGAATATTGTGAGACGTCACTCTCACGCACATTGTTGTAGAATAAATGAATATTCTTGTAAATCTAGAAAATTAAGACAGGAGATTTTCTTCCATAACCTGTAGCCTTTGAATATTAATTCTTTTTCTTTTAAATCGTGAAACTTTCAAATTTTCTGTTATGCTAATATCCATTTAAATGCTACATATATACAGAGTCTCTGACATGGGACATCTGCCTTCTTAGGTAGCAGAAATGCTTGAGTGAATCAACAGGTCAAAACCTCTAACCTCTGGTACTTTCTTTGAGAATGAGAAGAGGGGTGCCATTTTATATATCAAATAATTTTGGGTATTTTAAAATAACATCTCTGAAACAGCAATTCATTTTTAGGTTCTAACATGGAGAAGAAAATCACTTGAAGTTTACATATATTTGAATTAACAATGTTTACACTTATAAACGGTCACTAGTATAAATTTTCCAGTATTCCACAATTACTAAGCGCTATTTTAAAAGTTGTGACATTTGTAAATGTATATATTTACAGCTTTGACAAGTCAATCAATTTTGCTCATTTCTCCTCAATGTAATGTAAACATGAAAACAACAAAATATTTTATCGCAGAAAAGAATTCTGAAAAAAAAAATGAACCTCATCACCAAAGTTATTTGAGCTGATTTGTGAACCATTAGCTTTTGTTCAGTAATAAATTCAATTTGGAGTTTTCAATGCTAAGCTGATTAATTCATCTTAATAAAGTAGTTTCTTAAGTTAAAAATAATTCTTTGGGCCCCTTGCCACAGCCATTGGAGCCCCATTCCAGGCACCAGCTTCCTTCCCTGCCCCCTCTCCAAGCCATCCCCTGTGGCATTAGTGACCACCAGAGCCATACACCCACTCTGCACCAATTAGAAATAGGTAAGGCCTCTATCTCCAGACTGGTAAGCCCAGTTCTCTAGCCTCTACCCCCAGGGGCACATTCTGTGCCTCTTGCTCCCAGTCAGTACAGCCTCAGACAACAGCCTCCTCCCATCCCTAGCCCTTCACCAACCATCCCCTGAGGCATCAGCAACCACCAGAGCCATATGCCCCCTCCTGGACCAATTGAGAAGAAGAGCAACCACAGAGCCAGAGGCCCTACCTGCACCAATTGGAAGAAAGCAACCTGGAGCTCCACCTGTTCAAATTAAAGGAAGAAATGGCTAGAAGGCAGTGTAAGAACACATTAAACAACATAAAGAGCAATACAGTACCATCAGAACCCAGTGATCCTACAACAGCAAGACCTGAACATCCCAAAGCAGATGACCCAGAAGAAAAGGACCTTAAAAACAACTTTATGAAGACGAGAGACTCTAAAAGAGGAAATGAAAAATTCCCTTAAAGAAATGGAGGAAAAGACAAACAAAACAAGGAAAAACTCAAGAAATCTTTTAAAGAAAGTCAAGAAACCAAAGAAAAAAAACAATCAAACAGGTGAAGAAAACAGTTCTAGACTTGAAAATTGAAATAGAGGCAATAAAGAAAAAACAAACTAAGAAAATTCAGAAAAAGGAATATCTGAGTAAGCTAACAGAAACTACAGAGGCAAGCATAACCAACAGAATAGAAGAAATAGAAGAGATAATCTTAGGCATTGAGGATACAATAGAGGAAATAGATTCATCAGTAAAGAAAATGTTACAAATTTTAACACAAAACATTCAGGAAATCTGGGACACCACCAAAAGAGCAAACCTAAGAATAATAGGAATAGAATAAGGAGAAGAATTCTAGCTCAAAGGCACAGAAAATGTATTCAACAAAATTATAGAAGAAAACTTTCTCAACCTAAAGAAAGACATGTTTATAAAGGTAAAGAAATGTACAGAACACCAAATAGACTGGACCACAATAAAAAGTCCCCTCACCATATAATAGTCAAAACACTAAACATATAGAATAAAGAAAGAATATTAAGAGCAGCAGAGAAAAATGGTCAAGTAACATATAAAGGCAGACCTATCAGAATTACAGCCGACTTCTCAATGGAAACTCTGAAAGCCAGAAGACTCTGGACAGACATTCTACAGCTACTAAGAGACCATGGACGCCAGCCCAGACTACTAGAGTCAGCAAAGCTTTCAATCACCATAGATGGAGAAAACAAGATGTTCCATGACAAATCCAGATTTAAACATTGCATATCTACAAATCCATCCCTATAGAAAGTACTAGAAGAAAAACTCCAAACTGAGGAAGTTAGCTGCAAACACCAAAACACAGGCAATAGATAACCTCACACCAGCAAATCCCAAAGAATGGAAACACATGCAGACTACCACCAAAAAATGACAGGAATTAATAATCACTGGTCATTAATATTCTTTAAAATTAATGGACTCAATTCACCTATAAAAAGACACAGATTAACAGATTGAATACAAAAGCAGGAAAAATCCTTCTGTGGCATACAAGAAACACACCTCAACCTCAGAGACAGACACTACCTCAGAGTAAAGGGTTGCCAAAATCTTTTGAACCAAATGGACCTAAGAAACAAGCTGGAGTAGCTATCCTAATAACTAACAAAATAGACTTCAATCTAAAATCAATCAAAAAAGATGAAGAAGGGCATTTCATATTCATCACAGGAAAAAGTTCATTAAGATGAAATCTCAATTCTGAACATTTATGCCCCTAATACAAGGGCACCTACATTTGTAAAAGAAACATTACTAAAGTTTGTAGATGTAACAAACCGTCTTATTAAATAAGAAACACAGAACCAATGCAAAGAAGAAAGCCAAGAGATCAGAGCTAAGAGCCTTACCCATCTGCTGCAACTAGCCTCTTCAGCCAAGAGAGACCTACTTCCTGAGTGTTTGTCTTTATATAGACTTTCTGTTCTGCCTTCTCATTGGTTGTAAACCCAACCACATGACTGCCTCATCACTGCCTGTTTGCACAGACCTCCAGATCTTCTATGGTTAGTATTGAGATTCAAGGCATGTGTCTCCAATGCTGGCTGAATCCTTGACCACACAGAGATCTACCTAGTTGTGCCTACCAAGTGCTGGGGTTAAAGGTGTGCACCAGAAATACCCAGCTCTGCTATGGCTTGCTATTAGCTCTGACCCCCAGGCAACTTTATTCATTAACATAGAAATAAAATCACATTTCAGTACAAATAAAATATCACCATAAAAGTTAAATCACACACAAACCCCACAAACTAATAGTTGGAGACTTCAACATCCCTCTCTCATCACTGTACGGATCTGCCAGACAGAAACTTAACAGAGCAATAGGGAAACTAACAGATATTATGACTCAAATGGACCTAACAGAAATCTATAGAACATTTCACCCAAACACAAAAGAATATAAATTCTTTTCAGTACCCCTTGGAACCTTCTCCAAAACTGACCACATACTCGGTAACAAAACAAATTTCAAAAGACACAAAATAAATTGAGAATAACCTCCTGTATCTTATCTGACCACCTTGGCTTAAAGTTAGAATTCAAAAACAACACAGACATCAGAAATCCTACAAACTCATGGAAACTGAATAATGCCCAACTCAACCACCACTGAGTCAAGGAAGAAATAAAGAAAGAAAATAAAGACTGCCAAGAATTCAAAGAAAATGAATGCACAACATACCCAACTTATGGGACACTATGAAAGCAGTGCTAAGAGGAAAATTCATAGCACTAAAAGCCCACATAAAGAATTTGGAAAAATCTCACACTAGCAACTTAACAGCACACCTGAAATCTCTAGAACAAAAAGAAGCAAACTCACCCAGGAGGGTAGATGACAGGAAATAATCAAAATGAGAGCTGAAATCAATAAAATAGAAACAAAGAGAACAGTACAAACAATCGATGAACCAAAGAGTTGGTTCTTTGAGAAAATCCACAAAATAGACAAACCTTTATCCAAACTAACCACAAAGCAGAGAGAGAATATTCAAATTAATAAAATCAAAAATGAAAAGGGGGACATAATAACAGACACTGAGGAATTCCGGAGAATCATTAGGTCATACTTCAAAAATGTATACTCCACAAAAGTGGAAAATATAAAAGACATGACAATTTTTTGCATAGGTATCAAATACCATAATTAAATCAACATCAAATAAATAATTTAAATAGACTTATAAACCTCAAGGCAATAGAAGCAGTCACCAAAAGTGTCCCAACCAATAAAAGCCCAGTGCCAGATGCTTTCAGCCTAAAACCTACCAGAATTTCAAAGAAGAGCTAATACCAATACTCCTGAAATTTTCCAAACAATAGAAACAGAAGAAACATTGTCACTCTATTTACGAGGTTACAGTTACCCTGATACTCAAATCACAAGAAGATGGAACTAGGAAAGAGAATTACAGACCAATCTCCCTCATGAACATTGATGAAAAAATTCTTGATAAAATACTAGCAAATCAAATCCAAGTACACATTAAAAAAAAATCATCCACCATTCTCAAGTGGACTTTATCCCAGAAATACAGGGATGGTTCAAACACATTTAAGGAAATGTTCAACATCCTTAGCCATGAGGGAAATGCAAATCAAAACAACTCTGAGATATCATCTTATGCCTGTCAGAATGTCTGGAATCAAAAGCACTGATAACAGCTTATATTGGAGAGGATATGGAGAAAGGGGAGCACTCCTCCACTGCTGGGTGGGAGTGCAAACTTGTACAGTCACTCTTTAAAATCAGGATGGCAATATCTGAGAAAATTGGGAATCAACCTACCTCAAGACCCAGGAATACTTTTCCTGGGCATATACCCAAAAGATGCTCAACCACACTACAAGGACAGTTGCTCAACTACGTTCATAGTAGCATTATTCATAATAGCCAGAACCTGGAAACTACCTAGATACCCTTCAACCAAAGAATAGATAAAGAAAATGGGGTACATTTACACAATGGAGTATTACACAGCGGGAAAAAAAAACAATGTCATTATGACATTTGTAGGCAAATGGATGGAAACTAGAAAAAAAATCCTGAGGTAACCCAGACCCAGAAAGACAAGCACAGTATGTACTCACTCATAAGTGAATATTAAATGTCAAGCAAAGAATAACCAGGCTACAATCCACAACCCCAGAGAAGCTAGGTAAAGACGAGAACACTAAGAAGGACAAACATGGATCACCCCAGGAAGGGGAAAGGATTAAGATCTCATGGGTAAACTGAGAGAGGGGAGTAGAGGGGTGGGAATGGGAGGTGGGAACATGAGGGCTTGGCATGGCCAAGTTTGGGGAGAGACAGAGAGGGAGAGCAATGAAAGAGATATCTTGACAGAGTGAACCATTAAGGGGATGGGGAGAAATCTGCATCTAGGGAAATGCCCAGGAATTCACAAGATTGTCCCTCACTAAGACTCATAGCAATGGTGGAGAGGGTGCTTGAACTAGCCTTCCCCTGCACTCAGATTGGTGTCTACCCTAATTCTCATCATAGAACCTATATCCAGTGACTGATAGAAGCAAATGCAAAGACCCACAGCCAAGCATTTGGCCAAGATCCTGGAGTTCAATTGAAGAGAGGGAGGAAGGATTATAAGAGCAAGGAGGGTCAGAATCATGATGGGAAAAACCACAGAAATAGCTGACCCAAGCTAGTGGAAGCTCATGGACTCTGGCCTGAGAGCTGGGGAGCCTGCATGGGACAGAACAAGGACCTCTGAATGTGGGTGAAAGTTGCATGGCTTGATGTGTGTGTGGGTCCCCTGGCAATGGAACTAGGACTTATCCTGAATACACGGACTAACTTTTTAAAGTCCATTCCCTATAAAGGTGGGATGGGGGTAGGTGTCAGAGGAGTGGGAGAAGGGGAGGGAGGGGGAACAGGGATTGGTATGTAAAAGGAAAGAAATTTTTTTAAATGAAAACTATGCTTTGTAACAGTTTTCTTTAAGTAAATAGTATTCTTTCCAAAAGATAGATATCTCTTTAAGATTGTTGTTTGTTTGTTTGCTTTCCTTTTTTTTAAATTTTGACACAGGATCTGGCCATGTTTGCCTGACATGGCTTGATCCTCATAGGGAAACAAGCTTACCCTGAGCTCCCAGCCCACCTACAACTATCTAAGTGCTGAGACCACAGGCTTGTGTTATCATACCTAGTGCTCTGACACAGACTTCTGAAAAAGAAACTTTCACTTAAATTTTTTAAAGAATCAAATCAATGCCATTGCATATATTTTCTAGTTACAAAGAGAATCAATATATATTTTCATGTGCTTTATAACCTTTAAAATCATACAAATGGCATATTTTTATTTAATAAAGAATATTATGTGATTTCCTAATTTAGCCATTGATTGTGTTACACAAACCACCACTTCAAGAGTACTGGACCCAGATTTCTCATATTTTATCCAGTGTCATTTCACTTTGAGGTTCTAAAGACATTTAATGATTGGTTGATGTGTATGATTCAAAGGATAAAGCATACATGAGTAGGTAGAAGGATAAAGAGGTCTACCTTATCTGCCTGTATAAATCATACTGTTTTGTTTGTATCTTAGTTCTCAAAATTTTTGAGGCCATTGATACAACTATGCAGTCTTCATCCATTCCACATGAAAAGGTGACAATTATAATGACTAGAAAATAAATTTATCAAATTCCTAAAAAGAACCACTTATTAAACATGAAGATCAATTGTGTGTTTAAAACATAAAAATTCACTCTCGTTTTGGAGACTGGATTAAGAGGGAAAGAAACACAGAGACACTCATGCACAATCAACACAGAAACTAAAAAGTAAAACTACAACAGTGGTAGCTGCAACAATGACGTAGAAATAGAAAAAATAATTTTCTCATTGTTGTGAACAAATAAATTTCTCATGTGTGACACAATGGTATATGAGTGAATGTGAAGGATGAGAAGAAAAAGTCATTGAGAGAGGCCAGAAGAGTGACAAAAGAAAGCTAAGCTCACGTTTGTATTACCACAAAAGCTATCACGTTCTTCTTGGGGATTAGAAAGGAGGTGGGAACATATGGCTCCTTAAGAGTTCAAAGATGGCATTAAAATGGCAGAAAATATCAGCAAAGACCAAAGCCTCCCATTTGTGAACATCATTATAAAGGCCAGCTTTCACAGATACAGGTTATAGAAGTATAAATGCAAAATAATAGAAGCAATGTCTACCATGCTGGACAAAGAAGATAGCCTGTAGAAGTTCATTTTTGTAACCAATGTACCTTCAAAATGATGCATTTCCAAATAATGTATTTGTGTCCCTTATTCAAGCATTCCCTATAAGGCAGAAAGAGCCTGGATAAGTGTTGCATCTTGGAGGCTGTCTGAACTTTACCACCTGGGTGACACAGGGAAGCCTGATTGGATAATCCTGAGTATATTTCTTCCTTATCTACGAGTTGTATCAGTACTTCTTCTTGCCTCACTCATGTGGATATGTGTCAAACATGTGACTTCTATATTGAGAGGCCACTGCTAGGCCAAAGTCTCTAGCCTAAGTTCCTACTTCCTAGTGAAGCAGGGAACCACAAATAATGGGCAATCCATCAGCAGTGCCCCTGACAGCATGGAAAAGGGAGACAGCATGGGTTAGCCCCTAGCACCTAATGAAATAAGGGGAAATCCTGTATCTCCTCCCCACCCCAGAAAAGCCTGCCTGAACTTGCCCATACATGTCCTAAGATGGAAGGAGTACAGCCCCAGTCAAATAGAAAACTATTAGTACAATTGCCAGCCGCTTAGTCAGTCATGCTTAGGGTAACCTAACATTCCTGGAATTTCTCTCAGCTGTGTTTAAAAGAAGCCTTTATGCTCTTCCTCAGGGTCCCCATTTTGTCTGCACAGCTGACCTCCACATGCTGGAATTTTGTCTAGAGAAATAAACACTCTTGTTGGTTGCATATGTGAGTGGTGGTCTTTGTGGAGTGACCTGCCGACTCTGACATATACCTAATGAGAAAAAAG